>NC_133165.1:59749027-60413942 GCF_040802235.1 Manis javanica | reverse complement strand
AAATGTAAATTGGTATGAGATGAACATTTTTGTCCTGTTTATTTTTCATTCAGGTATCATTGATATACACTGCTCCGAAGGTTTCACGAGAAAATTTCAATGTGGGTACTTCCTTCACCCATATTCTCAAGCCCCTCTGTACCCATTGCCATCCCCGTCCATCAGTATAGGACGATGCCACGGACTCCGTTCTTGTCTTTTCTGAGCGATATTGTTTCCCCGTGACCCCACACACACCAGGTGCACCAATCATAATACCCCTGAATCCTCTTCTCACTGCCATACCCCTCCCCCTTTGGGAACTGTTAGTCCATTCATGGGTTCTGTGATTCTTCTACTATTTTATTCCTTCACTTTTTCTATGTTCTTATACACCACAAGTGAGTGAAATAATTTCGTACTTCTCCTTTCTCCGCCTGGCTTATTTCACTGTGCATAATACCCTCTAGCTGCACCCATGTTGTGGCAAATGGAAGGATCTGTTTCCTTCTTATGGCTGAATAGTGTAACATTTTGTATATATCCAACCTCTTCTCAAACCATTCGTCTACTGACGGCCACTTAGGTTGCTTCCATAACTTGGTAGTTGTAAATAGTGCTCCAATAAACAGACAGATGGTATTCTCACATGAAGCTGGTGTATTTTAAGCAATTTACCAAGTCTTCTGCTAAATTCATACTACATTAAAGTGCAGAGCTTCAAGAACTGAAAGAAAGATTTGCAACAACGTGGATTGTGGCTAGAGGGTATTATGCTCAGTCAAATATGCCAGGCAGAGAAGCACAAGTATCAAATGATTTCACTCTTGTGCACACAATAAGTACAGAAAAAACTGAATGCACAAAGCAGCAGCCAACTCACAGAACCCGAGAAAGAACTAACCAATACCAAAGGGAAAGGGACTGGGAAGGGTTGGTGGGAAGGGAGGGAGAAAGGGAATAAGGGGCATTAGGATCAGCATACATGGATGTGGGCGGGGAAGCATGGGAAGGGCAGTATAGCACACAGAGGAGACAAGTAGTAAACTCTATAGCATCTCCCTGCACTGATGGAAAGTGTCTGTAACGGGGGAAGAGTAGGGGATTTGATAATGGGGGGAGTCTAGTAACCACTGTGTTCCTCATGTAAACTGTACCCTAATGATACCAAAAAAAGGTAAAAATTAAAAATAAAAGGAATAGAAAAATGAGAGAAAAAAAGGAAGTGAAAGAAGGGAATAGTGCTGGGAGCACATCTCATAGGAAAGGCTAAAGGGAGGCAGGAGGACGCGCACCAAGCTGTTTGAAGAAGTGAAAAGGGCACAGAGCCCACATAGCACTTAAGGAAAAAAAAACTTTCAAATTCAAGGCCTCCTCGGTTTGGGTAGGGTCAGCGTGTCTTACCGGCGATGAGGCCTCCGATGGGACCTGAGGAAACGAGTGCATACTGAAGGGGGAATGGGGTCGAGGCGGCCCAAGGAAGCCGGCGAGGCGTGGCTTGCGGGGCTTGCGGAGTGGGCGGGGCTTCCGTGGAAAGCCTGGCGCCAGCTCCTGCCCTCCAGAACGTGGGCGGCCTTGGGGGGGGCAGAGCTTGCTCTAAACCCCTCCCTTTTGGGAAGATCAGCGAGCTGTGTCCGGCGGCCGAGCGACTTCCGCGTCTCTCTCCGCTAGAATGCCTGCGTTCGATTGCGCGCCTGGGCTACAGGCGGGTGGGCATTGTGTGCTGGAGGCGCGCGCTCCCATGTTGCTAGGAGACGGCGCGCGCATGGTAACCCGGGGCTTGCGGCTCAGGCAACCCGAGACCGCTGTGCCCCCCACACCCCGGCCACCCAGCTCGGCCTGCGCGGCCCCACCGACCCCATGGTACTCAGGAGGACACCCGTTGGCGAGACAGCAAAAAAGAAAAGGGAAAAGGGAAAGAAAAGCATTGAAGTCTTTCATAAATGTAAATTGGTATAATATGAACATTTTTGTCCTTTTTATTTTTCATTAATACACACAGCACCGAAGGTTTCACAAGAAAACTTCAATGTGCGTACTTCCATTACCCATATTATCAAGCCCCTCTGTACCCCATTAATATCCCCGTCCATCAACATAGCACCATGCCACGGAGTCCGTTCTTGTCTTCTCTGAGCTACATTGTTTCCCCGTGACCGCACACACACCAGGTGCAGCAATCATAATACCCCTGAATCCTCTTCTCACTGCCATACCCCTCCCCTTTTGTAACCGCTAGACGCTTCTTGCTGTCTGAAGTCCGCTTCTGTTTCGTTCCTTCAGGTTTCCTTTGATTTAATAGTCCACAAATGAGGGCGATCTTTTGGTACTTGTCTTTCTCCGCCTGGCTTATTTCACTGAGCATAATACCCTCTAGCTCCATCGATGTTGTTGCAAATGGTAGGATCTGTTTCCTTCTTATGGCAGAGTAGTGTAACATTTTGTATATGTGCAACCTCTTCCCTATCCATTCATCTACGGAGGGCCCCTTAGGATGCTTCCATACCTTTGTAGTTGTAAGCAGGGCTGCAATAAACAGAAAGATGGTATTCTCATGTGCAGCTGGTGTATTTTAAGTGATTTACAAACTATTCTGCTGAACTCACACTATATTAAAGTACAGATCTTTAAGAACTGAAAGAAAGATTTGCAACAACGTGAATGGGTCTAGAGGGTGTTATGCTCAGTCAATTATGCCAGGCAGAGAAAGACAAGAATCAAATGATTTCACTCATCTGCGGACCATAAGAACAGAAAAAACTGAATGCACAAAACAGCAGCCGACTCACAGAACCCGAGAATGAACTAACAAATACCAAAGGGAAAAGGACTGGGAAGGGTTGGTGGGAAGGGAGGGAGAAAGGTAATAAGGGGCATTAGGATCAGCATACATGATGTAGGCGGGGAGCACGGGGAGGGCACTATAGCACACAGAGGAGACAAGTAGTAACTCTATAGCATCTCCCTGCGCGGATGGACAGTGACTGTAACGGCGTATGAGTGAGGGACTTGATAATGGGGGGAGTCTAGTAACCGCTCTGTTGCTCATGTAACTGTACCCTAATGATACCAAAAAAAGGTAAAAAGTAAAAATAAAAGGAATAGTAAAATGAGCGAAAAAAGGAACCGAAAGAAGGGAATAGTGCTGGCAGCACATCTCATAGAAAAGGCTAAAGGGAGGCAGGTGGACGCGCACCAAGATGTTTGAAGAAGTGAAAAGGGCACAGAGCCCACTTAGCACTTAAGAAAAAAAACTTTCAAAGTCAAGGCCTCCTCGGTATGGGGAGGGTCAGCTTATCTTACCGGCGATGAGGCCTCCGAGGGGACGCGAGGAAACGAGTGGGTACTGAAGGGGGATTGCGATCGCGACGGGCCAAGGGAGCCGGCGGGGCGGGGCTTGCGGGGCGGGCGGGGCTTCCGTGGAAGGCCGGGCACCGGCTCCTGGCCTCCGTAATGGCGGCACCCTGCGTGGAGCAGAGCTTGCTCTAAACCACTCCCTTTTGGGAGATCAGCGAGCTGTGTCCGGCGGCCGAGCGACATCCGCGTCTCTCTCCGCGAGAGTGCCTGCGTTCGCTTGCGCGCCTGGGCTACAGGCGGGTGGGCATTGTGTGCTGAGGGCGCGCGCTCCCAAGTTGCTAGGAGACGGCGCGCGCATGGTAACCCGGGGCTCGCGGCTCAGGCAAACCCGAGACCGCTGTGCCCCCCACACCCCGGCCACCCAGCTGAACCAGCGCGGAGCGCTGCCCCGCCGCCAAGGTACTCAGGAGGACACCCGTTGGCGACACAGCGAAAAAGAAAAGGGAAAAGGGAAAGAAAAGCATTGAAGTCTTTCGTAAATGTAAACTGGTATAATATGAACATTTTTGTCCTTTTTATATTTCATTAAGGTATCATTGATATACACTGCTCCGAAGGTTTCACGAGAAAACTTCAATGTGGGTACTTCCTTCACCCATATTATCAAGCCCCTCTGCACCCCATTGCTATCCCCATCCATCAATACAGCACGATGCCACGGAGTCCGTTCTTGTCTTTTCTGAGCTACATTGTTTCCCCGTGACCGTACACACACCAGGTGCACCAATCATAATACCCCTGAATCCTCTTCTCGCTGCCATACCCCTCCCCTTTTGTAACCGCTAGTCGCTTCTTGGAGTCTGTGAGTCCGCTGCTGTTTTGTTCCTTCAGATTTGCTTTGCTTTAACAGTCCACAAGTGAGAGCAATCATTTCGTACTTGTCTTTCTCCGCCTGGCTTATTTCACTGAGCATAATACCCTCTAGCTCCATCCATGTTGTTGCAAATGGTAGGATCTGTTTCCTTCTTATGGCAGAGTAGTGTAACATTTTGTATATGTGCAGCCTCTTCCCTAACCATTCGTCTACTGAGGGCCCCTTAGGATGCTTCCATACCTTGGTAGTTGTAAAGAGGGCTCCAATAAACAGAAAGATGGTATTCTCACGTGCAGCTGTTGTATTTTAAGTGATTTACAAACTATTCTGCTAAACTCACACTATATTAAAGTACAGATCTTTAAGAAATGAAAGTAAGATTTGCAACAACGTGGATGGGGCTAGAGGGTCTTATGCTCAGTCAATTATGCCAGGAAGAGAAAGACAAGCATCAAATGATTTCACTCATGTACGGACCATAAGAACAGAAAAAACTGAATGGACAAAACAGCAGCCGACTCACAGAACCCGAGAATAAACTAACAAATACCAAAGGGAAAGGGATTGGGAAGGGTTGGAGGGAAGGGAGGGATTAGGGGAATAAGGGGCATTAGGGTCAGCATACATGATGTAGGCGAGGAGCACGTGGAGGGCACTATAGCACACAGAGAAGACAAGTAGTAACTCCATAGCATCTCCCTGCGCAGATGAACAGTGACTGTAACGGCGTATGAGTGTGGGACTTGATAATGGTGGGATTCTAGTAACCGCTCTGTTGCTCATGCAACTGTACCCTAATGACACCAAAAAAAGGTAAAAATTAAGAAAAAAAAAAGGTATAGTAAAATGAGCGAAAAAAGGAACCGAAAGAAGGGAATAGTGCTGGCAGCACATCTCATAGAAAAGGCTAAAGGGAGGCAGGTGGACGCGCACCAAGATGTTTGAAGAAGTGAAAAGGGCACAGAGCCCACTTAGCACTTAAGAAAAAAAACTTTCAAAGTCAAGGCCTCCTCGGTATGGGGAGGGTCAGCTTATCTTACCGGCGATGAGGCCTCCGAGGGGACGCGAGGAAACGAGTGGGTACTGAAGGGGGATTGCGATCGCGACGGGCCAAGGGAGCCGGCGGGGCGGGGCTTGCGGGGCGGGCGGGGCTTCCGTGGAAGGCCGGGCACCGGCTCCTGGCCTCCGTAATGGCGGCACCCTGCGTGGAGCAGAGCTTGCTCAAAACCCCATCTGTTTGGGAAGATCAGCGAGCTGTGTCCGGCGGCCGAGCGACACCCGCGTATCTCTCCGCAAGAGTGCCTTCGTTCGCTTGCGCGCCTGGGCTAGAGGCGGGTGGGCATTGTGTGCTGGCGGCGCGCGATCCCAAGTTGCTAGGAGACGGCGCGCGCATGGTAACCCGGGGCTCGCGGCTCAGGCCAACCCAGGCCGCGTTGCCCCCTCCCCCCCCCGCCAACCAGCTCGGCCAGCGCTGCCCGCGCCGGGCAACAGGTACTCAGGAGGACACCCGTTGGGGAGACAGCAAAAAAAGAAAAGAGAAAAGGTAAAGAAAAGCTTTGAAGTCCTTCATAAAGATAAATTGGTATAATGTGAACATTTTTGTCCTTTTTATTTTTCATTAAGGTATCATTGGTATACACTGCTCTGAAGGTTTCACAAGAAAACTTCAATGTGAGTACTTCCTTCACCCATATTATCAAGCCCCTCTGTACCCCATTGTGGTCGCTCTCCATCAACATAGCACGATGCCACGGAGTCCGTTCTTGTCTTCTCTGAGCTACATTGTTTCCCCGTGACCCCACGCACAGAAGGTGCACCAATCATAATACCCCTGAATCCTCTTCGCACTGCCATACCCCTCCCCTTTTGTAACCGCTAGTCGCTTCTTGGAGTCTGTGAGTCCGCTGCTGTTTTATTCCTTCAGATTTGCTTTGATTTAATAGTCCACAAGTGAGAGCAATCATTTCGTACTTGTCTTTCTCCGCCTGGCTTATTTCACTGAGCATAATACCCTCTAGCTCCATCCATGTTGTGGCAAATGGTAGGATCTGTTTTCCGTCTTATGGCAGAGTAGTGTAACATTTTGTATATGTGCAGCCTCTTCCCTAACCATTCATCTACTGAGGGCCCCTTAGGATGCTTCCATACCTTGGTAGTTGTAAAGAGGGCTGCAATAAACAGAAAGATGGTATTCTCATGTGCAGCTGGTGTATTTTAAGTGATTTACAAACTATTCTGCTAAATTCACACTATATTAAAGTACAGATCTTTAAGAACTGAAAGAAAGATTTGCAACAATGTGCATGGGGCTAGAGGGTCTTATGCTCAGTCAATTATGCCAGGCAGAGAAACACAAGCATCAAATGATTTCACTCATGTGCGGACCATAAGTACAGAAAAAACTGAATGCACAAAACAGCAGCCGACTCACAGAACCCGAGAATGAACTAACAAATACCAAAGGGAAAGGGACTGGGAAGGGTTGGTGGGAAGGGAGGGAGAAGGGGAATAAGGGGCATTAGGATCAGCATACATGATGTAGGCGGGGAGCACGGGGAGGGCACTATAGCACACAGAGGAGACAAGTAGTAACTCTATAGCATCTCCCTGCGCAGAGGGACAGTGACTGTAATGGCGTATGAGTGGGGGACTTGATAATGGGGGGAGTCTAGTAACCGCTCTGTTGCTCATGTAACTGTACCCTTATGATACCAAAAAAAGGTAAAAATTAAAAATAAAAAGAATAGTAAAATGAGTGAAAAAAAGGAACCGAAAGAAGGGAATAGTGCTGGCAGCACATCTCATAGGAAAGGCTAAAGGGAGGCAGGTGGACGCGCACCAAGCTGTTTGAAGAAGTGAAAAGGGCACAGAGCCCACATAGCACTTAAGGAAAAAAAACTTTCAAATTCAAGGCCTCCTCGGTCTGGGTAGGGTCAGCGTGTCTTCCCGGCGATGAGGCCTCCGAGGGGACCCGGGGAAACGAGTGGGTACTGAAGGAGGAATGCGATCGCGGCCGACCAAGGGAGCCGGCGGGGAGGGGCTTGCGGGGCTTGCGGGGCTTGCGGGGCGGGCGGGGCTTCAAAGGAAGGCCGGGCGCCGGCTCCTGACCTCCGTAAGGGCGGCGGCCTGCGGGGGGCAGAGCTTGCTCTAAACCACTCCCTTTTGGGAAGATCAGCGAGCTGTGTCTGTCGGCCGAGCGACTTCCGCGTCTCTCTCCGCTAGAATGCCTGCGTTCGATTGCGCGCCTGCGTTACAGGCGGGTGGGCATTGTGTGCTGGCGGCGCGCGCTCCCGTGTTGCTGGGAGACGGCGCGCGCATGGTAACCCGGGGCTCGCGGCTCAGGCAACCCGAGATCGCTGTGCCCCCCACACCCCGGCCACCCAGCTCGGCCTGCGCGGCCCTCCCGCCCCCAAGGAACTCAGGAGGACAGCCGTTGGCGAGACAGCAAAAAAGAAAAGGGAAAAGGGAAAGAAAAGCATTGAAGTCTTTCATAAATGTAAATTGGTATAATATGGACATTTTTGTCCTTTTCATTTTTCATTAATACACACAGCTCCGAAGTTTTCACAAGAAAACTTAAATGTGGGTACTCCATCACCCATATTATTAAGCCCCTCTGTACCCCATTGCTATCCCCGTCCATCAATATAGCACCATGCCACGGAGTCCGTTCTTGTCTTCTCTGAGCTACATTGTTTCCCCGTGACCGCACACACACCAGGTGCACCAGTCATAATACCCTTGAATCCTCTTCTCACTGCCATACCCCTCCCCGTTTGTAACCGCTAGCCGCTTCTTGCTGTCTGTGAGTGCGCTTCTGTTTTGTTCCTTCAGGTTTCCTTTGATTTAATAGTCCACAAATGAGGGCGATCATTTGGTACTTGTCTTTCTCCGCCTGGCTAATTTCACTGAGCATAATACCCTCAAGCTCCATCCATATTGTTGCAAATGGTAGGATCTGTTTCCTTCTTATGGCAGAGTAGTGTAACATTTTGTATATGTGCAACCTCTTCCCTATCCATTCATCTACGGAGGGCCCCTTAGGATGCTTCCATACCTTTGTAGTTGTGAACAGGGGTGCAATAAACAGAAAGATGGTATTCTCATGTGCAGCTGGTGTACTTGAAGTGATTTACAAACTATTCTGCTAAAGTCACACTATATTAAAGTACAGATCTTTAAGATCTGAAAGAAAGATTTGCAACAACGTGGATGGGGCTAGAGGGTCTTATGCTCAGTCAATTATGCCAGGCAGAGAAACACAAGCATCGAATGATTTCACTCATCTGCGGACCATAAGAACAGAAAAAACTGAATGCACAAAACAGCAGCCGACTCACAGAACCCGAGAATGAACTAACGAATACCAAAGGGAAAAGGACTGGGAAGGGTTGGTGGGAAGGGAGGGAGAAGGGGAAAAAGGGGCATTAGGATCAGCATACATGGTGTAGGTGGGGAGCACGGGAAGGGCACTATAGCACACAGTGGAGACAAGTAGTAACTCTATAGCATCTCCCTGCGCGGATGGACAGTGACTGTAACGGCGTATGAGTGGGGGACTTGATAATGGGGGGAGTCTAGCAACCGGTCTGTTGCTCATGTAACTGTACCCTAATGATACCAAAAAAAGGTAAAAATTAAAAATAAAAGGAATAGTAAAATGAGTGAAAAAAAGGAACCGAAAGAAGGGAATAGTGCTGGCAGCACATCTCATAGGAAAGGCTAAAGGGAGGCAGGTGGACGCGCACCAAGCTGTTTGAAGAAGTGAAAAGGGCACAGAGCCCACATAGCACTTAAGGAAAAAAAACCTTCAAATTCAAGGCCTCCTCGGTCTGGGTAGGGTCAGCGTGTCTTCCCGGAGATGAGGCCTCCGAGGAGACCCGAGGAAACGAGTGAGTACTGAAGGGGGAATGCGATCGCGGCGGACCAAGGGAGCCGGCGGGGAGGTGCTTGCGGGGCTTGCGGGGCTAGCGTGGCGGGCGGGGCTTCAAAGGAAGGCCGGGCGCCGGCTCCTGACCTCCGTAATGGCGGCGGCCTGCGGGGGGCAGAGCTTGCTCTAAACCCCTCCCTTTTGGGAAGATCAGCGAGCTGTGTCTGGCGGCCGAGCGACTTCCGCGTCTCTCTCCGCTAGAATGCCTGCGTTCGGTTGCGCGCCTGGGCTACAGGCGGGTGGGCATTGTGTGCTGGCGGCGCGCGCTCCCGTGTTGCTAGGAGACGGCGCGCGCATGGTAACCCGGGGCTCGCGGCTCAGGCAACCCCAGGCCGCGTTGCCCCCCCACACCCCGGCCACCCAGCTCGGCCAGCGCGGCCCGCGCCCGGCCCCAGGTACTCAGGAGGACACCCGTTGGCGATACAGCAAAAAAAGAAAAGGGAAAAGGGAAAGAAAAGCATTGAAGTCTTTCATAAATGTAAATTGGTATAATATGAACATTTTTGTCCTTTTTATTTTTCATTAAGGTATCATTGATATACACTGCTCCGAAGGTTTCACGAGAAAACTTCGATGTGGGTACTTCCTTCACCCATATTATCAAGCCCCTCTGTACCCCATTGCTATCCCCGTCCATCAATACAGCACGATGCCACGGAGTCCGTTCTTGTCTTTTCTGAGCTACATTGTTTCCCCGTGACCGTACACACACCAGGTGCACCAGTCATAATACCCTTGAATCCTATTCTCACTGCCATACCCCTCCCCGTTTGTAACCGCTAGCCGCTTCTTGCTGCCTGTGAGTGCGCTTCTGTGTTGTTCCTTCAGGTTACCTTTGATTTAATAGTCCGCAAATGAGGGCGATCATTTGGTACTTGTCTTTCTCCGCCTGGCTTATTTCACTGAGCATAATACCCTCTAGCTCCATCGATGTTGTTGCAAATGGTAGGATCTGTTTCCTTCTTATGGCAGAGTAGTGTAACATTTTGTATATGTGCAACCTCTTCCCTATCCATTCATCTACGGAGGGCCCCTTAGGATGCTTCCATACCTTTGTAGTTGTAAACAGGGGTGCAATAAACAGAAAGATGGTATTCTCATGTGCAGCTGGTGTATTTTAAGTGATTTACAAACTATTCTGCTAAACTCACACTATATTAAAGTACAGATCTTTAAGAACTGAAAGAAAGATTTGCAACAACGTGAATGGGTCTAGAGGGTGTTATGCTCAGTCAATTATGCCAGGCAGAGAAAGACAAGAATCAAATGATTTCACTCATCTGCGGACCATAAGAACAGAAAAAACTGAATGCACAAAACAGCAGCCGACTCACAGAACCCGAGAATGAACTAACAAATACCAAAGGGAAAAGGACTGGGAAGGGTTGGTGGGAAGGGAGGGAGAAAGGGAATAAGGGGCATTAGGATCAGCATACATGATGTAGGCGGGGTGCACGGGAAGGGCACTATAGCACACAGAGGAGACAAGTAGTAACTCTATAGCATCTCCCTGCGCGGATGGAAAGTGACTGTAACGGCGTATGAGTAGGGGACTTGATAATGGGGGGAGTCTAGTAACCGCTCTGTTGCTCATGTAACTGTACCCTAATGATACCAAAAAAAGGTAAAAATTAAAAATAAAAGGAATAGTAAAATGAGCGAAAAAAAGGAACCGAAAGAAGGGAATAGTGCTGGCAGCACATCTCATAGGAAAGGCTAAAGGGAGGCAGGTGGACGCGCACCAAGCTGTTTGAAGAAGTGAAAAGGGCACAGAACCCACATAGCACTTAAGGAAAAAAAACTTTCAAATTCAAGGCCTCCTAGGTCTGGGTAGGGTCAGCGTGTTTTCCCTGCGATGAGGCCTCCGAGGGGACCCGAGGAAACGAGTGGGTACTGAAGTGGGAATGCGATCGCTGAGGGACAAGGGAGCCGGAGGGGAGGGGCTTGCGGGGCTTGCGGGGCTAGCGTGGCGGGCGGGGCTTCAAAGGAAGGCCGGGCGCCGGCTCCTGACCTCCGTAACGGCGGCGGACTGCGGGGGGCAGAGCTTGCTCTAAACCACTCCCTTTTGGGAAGATCAGCGAGCTGTGTCTGGCGGCCGAGCGACTTCCGCGTCTCTCTCCGATAGAATGCCTGCGTTCGTTTGCGCGCCTGGGCTACAGGCGGGTGGGCATTGTGTGCTGGCGGCGCGCGCTCCCAAGTTGCTAGGAGACGGCGCGCGCATGGTAACGCGGGGCTCGCGGCTCACGCAACCCGAGACCGCTGTGCCCCCAACACCCCGGCCACCCAGCTGAGCCAGCGCGGACCCCCCGCCCCCAAGGTACTCAGGAGGACACCCGTTGGCGACACAGTGAAAAATATAAGGGAAAAGGGAATGAAAAGCATTGAAGTCGTTCATAAATGTAAATTGTATAATATGAACATTTTTGTCCTTTTTATTTTTCATTAAGGTATAATTGATATACACTGCTCCGAAGGTTTCACGAGAAAACTTCAATGTGGGTACTTCCTTCACCCATATTATCAAACCCCTCTGTACCCCATTGCTATCACCGTCCATCAATACAGCACGATGCCACGGAGTCCGCTTGTCTTTTCTGAGCTACATTGTTTCCCCGTCACCGCACACACACCAGGTGCAGCAATCATAATACCCCTGAATCCTCTTCTCACTGCCATACCCCTCCCTTCTTGTAACCGCTAGTCGCTTCTTGGAGTCTGTGAGTCCGCTGCTGTTTTATTCCATCAGATTTGCTTTGCTTTAATAGTCCACAAGTGAGAGCAATCATTTTGTCTTTCTCCGCCTGGCTTATTTCACTGAGCATAATACCATCTAGCTCCATCCATGTTGTTGCAAATGGTAGGATCTGTTTCCTTCTTATGGCAGAGTAGTGTAACATTTTGTATATGTGCAACCTCTTCCCTATCCATTCATCTACGGAGGGTCCCTTAGGATGCTTCCATACCTTTGTAGTTGTAAACAGGGCTGCAATAAACAGAAAGATGGTATTCTCATGTGCAGCTGTTGTATTTTAAGTGATTTACAAACTATTCTGCTAAACTCACACTATATTAAAGTACAGATCTTTAAGAAATGAAAGTAAGATTTGCAACAACGTGGATGGGGCTAGAGGGTCTTATGCTCAGTCAATTATGCCAGGAAGAGAAAGACAAGCATCAAATGATTTCACTCATGTACGGACCATAAGAACAGAAAAAACTGAATGGACAAAACAGCAGCCGACTCACAGAACCCGAGAATAAACTAACAAATACCAAAGGGAAAGGGACTGGGAAGGGTTGGTGGGAAGGGAGGGAGAAGGGGAATAAGGGGCATTAGGATCAGCATACATGATGTAGGCGGGGAGCACGGGGAGGGCACTATAGCACACAGAGGAGACAAGTAGTAACTCTATAGCATCTCCCTGCGCAGAGGGACAGTGACTGTAATGGCGTATGAGTGGGGGACTTGATAATGGGGGGAGTCTAGTAACCGCTCTGTTGCTCATGTAACTGTACCCTTATGATACCAAAAAAAGGTAAAAATTAAAAATAAAAAGAATAGTAAAATGAGTGAAAAAAAGGAACCGAAAGAAGGGAATAGTGCTGGCAGCACATCTCATAGGAAAGGCTAAAGGGAGGCAGGTGGACGCGCACCAAGCTGTTTGAAGAAGTGAAAAGGGCACAGAGCCCACATAGCACTTAAGGAAAAAAAACTTTCAAATTCAAGGCCTCCTCGGTCTGGGTAGGGTCAGCGTGTCTTCCCGGAGATGAGGCCTCCGAGGAGACCCGAGGAAACGAGTGGGTACTGAAGGGGGAATGCGATCGCGGCGGTCCAAGGGAGCCGGCGGGGAGGGGCTTGCGGGGCTTGCGGGGCTTGCGGGGCGGGCGGGGCTTCAAAGGAAGGCCGGGCGCCGGCTCCTGACCTCCGTAACGGAGGCGGCCTGCGGGGGGCAGAGCTTGCTCTAAACCACTCCCTTTTGGGAGATCAGCGAGCTGTGTCCGGCGGCCGAGCGACATCCGCGTCTCTCTCCGCAAGAGTGCCTGCGTTCGCTTGCGCGCCTGGGCTACAGGCGGGTGGGCATTGTGTGCTGGCGGCGCGCGATCCCAAGTTGCTAGGAGATGGCGCGCGCATGGTCACCCGGGGCTCGCGGCTCAGGCCAACCCAGGCCGCGTTGCCCCCTCCCCCCCCTCCCGCAGGCTCGTCCAGCGCTGCCCGCGCCCGGCACCAGGTACTCAGGAGGACACCCGTTGGGGAGACAGCAAAAAAAGAAAAGGGAAAAGGGAAAGAAATGCATTGAAGTCTTTCGTAAATGTAAACTGGTATAATATGAACATTTTTGTCCTTTTTATATTTCATTAAGGTATCATTGATATACACTGCTCCGAAGGTTTCACGAGAAAACTTCAATGTGGGTACTTCCTTCACCCATATTATCAAGCCCCTCTGTGCCCCCTTGCTATTCCCCTCCATCAATACAGCACGATGCCACGGAGTCCGTTCTTGTCTTTTCTGAGCTTCATTGTTTCCCCGTGACCGTACACACACCAGGTGCACCAATCATAATACCCCTGAATCCTCTTCTCACTGCCATACCCCTCCCCTTTTGTAACCGCTAGTCGCTTCTTGGAGTCTGTGAGTCCGCTTCTGTTTTATTCCTTCAGATTTGCTTTGCATTAATAGTCCACAAGTGAGAGCAATCATTTCGTACTTGTCTTTCTCCGCCTGGCTTATTTCACTGAGCATAATACCCTCTAGCTCCATCCATGTTGTGGCAAATGGAAGGATCTGTTTCCTTCTTATGGCAGAGTAGTGTAACATTTTGTATATGTGCAGCCTCTTCCCTAACCATTCGTCTACTGAGGGCCCCTTAGGATGCTTCCATACCTTGGTAGTTGTAAAGAGGGCTCCAATAAACAGAAAGATGGTATTCTCACGTGCAGCTGGTGTATTTTAAGTGATTTACAAACTCTTCTGCTAAATTCACACTACATTAAAGGGCAGATCTTTAAGAACTGAAAGAAAGATTTGCAACAACGTGGATGTGGCTAGAGGGTCTTATGCTCAGTCAAATATGCCAGGCAGAGAAGCACAAGCATCAAATGATTTCACTCATGTGCGGACCATAAGTACAGAAAAAACTGAATGCACAAAACAGCAGCCGACTCACAGAACCCGAGAATGAACTAACAAATACCAAAGGGAAAGGGACTGGGAAGGGTTGGTGGGAAGGGAGGGAGAAAGGGAATAAGGGGCATTAGGATCAGCATACATGATGTAGGCGGGGAGCACGGGAAGGGCACTATAGCACACAGAGGAGACAAGTAGTAACTCTATAGCATCTCCCTGCGCGGATGGACAGTGACTGTAACGGCGTATGAGTGGGGGACTTGATAATGGGGGGAGTCTAGTAACCGCTCTGTTGCTCATGTAACTGTACCCTAATGATACCAAAAAAAGATAAAAATTAAAAATAAAAGGAATAGTAAAATGAGTGAAAAAAAGGAACCGAAAGAAGGGAATAGTGCTGGCAGCACATCTCATAGGAAAGGCTAAAGGGAGGCAGGTGGACGCGCACCAAGCTGTTTGAAGAAGTGAAAAGGGCACAGAGCCCACATAGCACTTAAGGAAAAAAAACTTTCAAATTCAAGGCCTCCTCGGTCTGGGTAGGGTCAGCGTGTCTTCCCGGCGATGAGGCCTCCGATGGGACCTGGGGAAACGAGTGGGTACTGAAGGGGGAATGCGATCGCGGCGGTCCAAGGGAGCCGGCGGGGAGGGGCTTGCGGGGCTTGCGGGGCTTGCGGGGCGGGCGGGGCTTCAAAGGAAGGCCGGGCGCCGGCTCCTGACCTCCGTAACGGAGGCGGCCTGCGGGGGGCAGAGCTTGCTCTAAACCACTCCCTTTTGGGAGATCAGCGAGCTGTGCCTGGCGGCCAAGCGACTTCCGCGTCTCTCTCCGCTAGAATGCCTGCGTTCGATTGCGCGCCTGCGTTACAGGCGGGTGGGCATTGTGTGCTGGCGGCGCGCGCTCCCGTGTTGCTGGGAGACGGCGCGCGCATGGTAACCCGGGGCTCGCGGCTCAGGCAACCCGAGATCGCTGTGCCCCCCACCCCCCGGCCACCCAGCCCGGCCTGCGCTGCCCCGCCCGCCCCCAAGGAACTCAGGAGGACAGCCGTTGGCGAGACAGCAAAAAAGAAAAGGGAAAAGGGAAAGAAAAGCATTGAAGTCTTTCATAAATGTAAATTGGTATAATATGGACATTTTTGTCCTTTTCATTTTTCATTAATACACACAGCTCCGAAGTTTTCACAAGAAAACTTAAATGTGGGTACTCCATCACCCATATTATTAAGCCCCTCTGCACCCCATTGCTATCCCCATCCATCAATACAGCACGATGCCACGGAGTCCGTTCTTGTCTTCTCTGAGCTACATTGTTTCCCCGTGACCGCACACACACCAGGTGCACCAGTCATAATACCCTTGAATCCTCTTCTCACTGCCATACCCCTCCCCGTTTGTAACCGCTAGCCGCTTCTTGCTGTCTGTGAGTGCGCTTCTGTTTTGTTCCTTCAGGTTTCCTTTGATTTAATAGTCCACAAATGAGGGCGATCATTTGGTACTTGTCTTTCTCCGCCTGGCTAATTTCACTGAGCATAATACCCTCAAGCTCCATCCATATTGTTGCAAATGGTAGGATCTGTTTCCTTCTTATGGCAGAGTAGTGTAACATTTTGTATATGTGCAACCTGTTCCCTATCCATTCATCTACGGAGGGCCCCATAGGATGCTTCCATACCTTTGTAGTTGTAAAGAGGGCTGCAATAAACAGAAAGATGGTATTCTCATGTGCAGCTGGTGTACTTGAAGTGATTTACAAACTATTCTGCTAAACTCACACTATATTATAGGACAGATCTTTAAGAACTGAAAGAAAGATTTGCAACAACATGGATGGGGCTATAGGGTCTTATGCTCAGTCAATTATGCCAGGCAGAGAAACACAAGCATCAAATGATTTCACTCATCTGCGAACCATGAGTACAGAAAAAACTGAATGCACAATACAGCAGCCGACTCACAGAACCCGAGAATGAACTAACAAATACCAAAGGGAAAAGGACTGGGAAGGGTTGGTGGGAAGGGATGGAGAAAGGGAATAAGGGGCATTAGGATCAGCATACATGATGTAGGCGGGGAGCACGGGAAGGGCACTATAGCACACAGAGGAGACAAGTAGTAACTCTATAGCATCTCCCTGCACGGATGGACAGTGACTGTAACGGCGTATGAGTGGGGGACTTGATAATGGGGGGAGTCTAGTAACCGCTCTGTTGCTCATGTAACTGTACCCTAATGATATCAAAAAAAGGTAAAAATTAAAAATAAAAGGAATAGTAAAATGAGTGAAAAAAAGGAACCGAAAGAAGGGAATAGTGCTGGCAGCACATCTCATAGGAAAGGCTAAAGGGAGGCAGGTGGACGCGCACCAAGCTGTTTGAAGAAGTGAAAAGGGCACAGAGCCCACATAGCACTTAAGGAAAAAAAACTTTCAAATTCAAGGCCTCCTCGGTCTGGGTAGGGTCAGCGTGTCTTCCCGGAGATGAGGCCTCCGAGGAGACCCGAGGAAACGAGTGGGTACTGAAGGGGGAATGCGATCGCGGCGGTCCAAGGGAGCCGGCGGGGAGGGGCTTGCGGGGCTTGCGGGGCTTGCGGGGCAGGCGGGGCTTCAAAGGAAGGCCGGGCGCCGGCTCCTGACCTCCGTAACGGCGGCGGCCTGCGTGGGGCAAAGCTTGCTCTAAACGACTCCCTTTTGGGAAGATCAGCGAGCTGTGTCTGGCGGCCAAGCGACTTCCGCGTCTCTCTCCGCTAGAATGCCTGCGTTCGATTGCGCGCCTGCGTTACAGGCGGGTGGGCATTGTGTGCTGGCGGCGCGCGATCCCAAGTTGCTAGGAGATGGCGCGCGCATGGTAACCCGGGGCTCGCGGCTCAGGCCAACCCAGGCCGCGTTGCCCCCTCCCCCCCTCCTCCCAGCTCGGCCAGCGCTGCCCGCGCCCGGCACCAGGTACCCAGGAGGACACCCGTTGGGGATACAGCAGAAAAAGAAAAGGGAAAAGGGAAAGAGATGCATTGAAGTCTTTCGTAAATGTAAATTGGTATAACATGAACATTTTTGTCCTTTTTATATTTCATTAAGGTATCATTGATATACACTGCTCCGAAGGTTTCACGAGAAAACTTCAATGTGGGTACTTCCTTCACCCATATTATCAAGCCCCTCTGTACCCCATTGCTATTCCCATCCATCAATACAGCACGATGCCACGGAGTCCGTTCTTGTCTTTTCTGAGCTTCATTGTTTCCCCGTGACCGTACACACACCAGGTGCACCAATCATAATACCCCTGAATCCTCTTCTCACTGCCATACCCCTCCCCTTTTGTAACCGCTAGCCGCGTCTTGCTGCCTGTGATTGCGCTCCTGTGTTGTGCATTCAGGTTTCCTTTGATTTAATAGTCCGCAAATGAGGGCGATCATTTGGTACATGTCTTTCTCCGCCTGGCTTATTTCACTGAACATAATACCCTCAAGCTCCATCCATATTGTTGCAAATGGTAGGATCTGTTTCCTTCTTATGGCAGAGTAGTGTAACATTTTGTATATGTGCAGCCTCTTCCCTAACCATTCGTCTACTGAGGGCCCCTTAGGATGCTTCCATACCTTGGTAGTTGTAAAGAGGGCTCCAATAAATAGAAAGATGGTATTCTCATGTGCAGCTGGTGTATTTTAAGTGATTTACAAACTATTCTGCTAAACTCACACTATATTAAAGTACAGATCTTTAAGATCTGAAAGAACGATTTGCAACAACGTGGATGTGGCTAGAGGGTCTTATGCTCAGTCAAATATGCCAGGCAGAGAAGCACAAGCATCAAATGATTTCACTCATGTGCGGACCATAAGTACAGAAAAAACTGAATGCACAAAACAGCAGCCGACTCACAGAACCCGAGAATGAACTAACAAATACCAAAGGGAAAGGGACTGGGAAGGGTTGGTGGGAAGGGAGGGAGAAAGGGAATAAGGGGCATTAGGATCAGCATACATGATGTAGGCGGGGAGCACGGGAAGGGCACTATAGCACACAGAGGAGACAAGTAGTAACTCTATAGCATCTCCCTGCGCGGATGGAAAGTGACTGTAACGGCGTATGAGTAGGGGACTTGATAATGGGGGGAGTCTAGTAACCGCTCTGTTGCTCATGTAACTGTACCCTAATGATACCAAAAAAGGTAAAAATTAAAAATAAAAGGAATAGAAAAATGAGTGAAAAAAAGGAAGTGAAAGAAGGGAATAGTGCTGGGAGCACATCTCATAGGAAAGGCTAAAGGGAGGCAGGAGGACGCGCACCAAGCTGTTTGAAGAAGTGAAAAGGGCACAGAGCCCACATAGCACTTAAGGAAAAAAAACTTTCAAATTCAAGGCCTCCTCGGTCTGGGTAGGGTCAGCGTGCCTACCGGGAGAGGAGACCTCGGAGGAGACCCGAGGAAACGAGTGGGTCCAGAAGGGGGAATGCGATCGGGGCGGCCCAAGGGAGCGGGGGGGGAGGGGGTTGCGGGGCTTGCGGGGCGGGCGGGGCTTCAAAGGAAGGCCGGGCGCCGGCTCCTGACCTCCGTAAGGGCGGCGGCCTGCGGGGGGCAGAGCTTGCTCTAAACCCCTCCCTTTTGGGAAGACCAGCGAGCTGTGTCCGGCGGCCGAGCGACTTCCGCGTCTCTCTCCGCTAGAATGCCTGCGTTCGATTGCGCGCCTGGGCTACAGGCGGGTGGGCATTGTGTGCAGGCGGCGCGCGCTCCCAGTTGCTAGGAGACGGCGCGCGCATGGTAACCCGGGGCTTGCGGCTCAGGCAACCCGAGACCGCTGTGCCCCCCACACCCCGGCCACCCTGCTCGGCCTGCGCGGCCCCACCGACCCCATGGTACTGAGGAGGACACCCGTTGGCGAGACAGCAAAAAAGAAAAGGGAGAAGGGAAAGAAAAGCATTGGAGTCTTTCATAAATGTAAATTGGTATAATATGAACATTTTTGTCCTTTTTATTTTTCATTAATACACACAGCTCCGAAGGTTTCACAAGAAAACTTCAATGTGGGTACTTCCATCACCCATATTATCAAGCCCCTCTGTACCCCATTCCTATCCCCGTCCATCAACATAGCACCATGCCACGGAGTCCGTTCTTGTCTTCTCTGAGCTACATTGTTTCCCCGTGACCGCACACAAACGAGGAGCACCAATCATAATACCCCTGAATCCTCTTCTCACTGCCATAGCCCTCCCCTTTTGTACCGCTAGTCGCTTCTTGCTGACTGTTGAGTCCGCTTCTGTTTTGTTCCTTCAGGTTTCCTTTGATTTAATAGTCCACGAATGAGGGCGATCATTTGGTACTTGTCTTTCTCCGCCTGGCTTATTTCACTGAGCATAATACCCTCTAGCTCCATCCATATTGTTGCAAATGGTAGGATCTGTTTCCTTCTTATGGCAGAGTAGTGTAACATTTTGTATATGTGCAACCTCTTCCCTATCCATTCATCTACGGAGGGCACCTTAGGATGCTTCCATACCTTTGTAGTTGTAAACAGGGCTGCAATAAACAGAAAGATGGTATTCTCATGTGCAGCTGGTGTATTTTAAGTGATTTACAAACTATTCTGCTAAACTCACACTATATTAAAGTACAGATCTTTAAGATCTGAAAGAAAGATTTGCAACAACGTGGATGGGGCTAGAGGGTCTTATGCTCAGTCAATTATGCCAGGCAGAGAAACACAAGCATCAAATGATTTCACTCATCTGCGGACCTTAAGAACAGAAAAAACTGAATGCACAAAACAGCAGCCGACTCACAGAGCCCGACAATGAACTAACAAATACCAAAGGGAAAAGGACTGGGAAGGGTTGGTGGGAAGGGAGGGAGAAGGGGAATAAGGGGCATTAGGATCAGCATACATGATGTAGGCGGAGAGCACGGGGAGGGCACTATAGCACACAGAGGAGACAAGTAGTAACTCTATAGCATCTCCCAGGGAGGATGGACAGTGACTGTAACGGCGTATGAGTGGGGGACTTGATAATGGGGGGAGTCTAGTAACCGCTCTGTTGCTCATGTAACTGTACCCTGATGACACCAAAAAAGGTAAAAATTAAAAATAAAAAGAATAGTAAAATGAGTGAAAAAAAGGAACCGAAAGAAGGGAATAGTGCTGGCAGCACATCTCATAGGAAAGGCTAAAGGGAGGCAGGTGGACGCGCACCAAGCTGTTTGAAGAAGTGAAAAGGGCACAGAGCCCACATAGCACTTAAGGAAAAAAAACTTTCAAATTCAAGGCCTCCTCGGTCTGGGTAGGGTCAGCGTGTCTTCCCGGCGATGAGGCCTCCGAGGGGATCCGGGGAAACGAGTGGGTACTGAAGGGGGAATGCGATCGCGGCGGTCCAAGGGAGCCGGCGTGAAGGGGCTTGCGGGGCTTGCGGGGCTAGCGTGGCGGGCGGGGCTTCAAAGGAAGGCCGGGCGCTGGCTTCTTTCCTCCGTAATGGCGGCGGCCTGCGGGGGGCAGAGCTTGCTCTAAACCCCTCCCTTTTGGGAAGATCAGCGAGCTGTGTCTGGCGGCCGAGCGACTTCCGCGTCTCTCTCCGCTAGAATGCCTGCGTTCGGTTGCGCGCCTGGGTTACAGGCGGGTGGCATTGTGTGCTGTCGGCGCGCGCTCCCGTGTTGCTGGGAGACGACGCGCGCATGGTAATCCGGGGCTCGCGGCTCAGGCAACCCTAGATCGCTGTGCCCCCCACACCCCGGCCACCCAGCTCCTCCTGCGCGGCCCTCCCGCCCCCAAGGAACTCAGGAGGACACCCGTTGGCGAGACAGCAAAAAAGAAAAAGGAAAAGGGAAAGAAAAGCATTGAAGTCTTTCATAAATGTAAATTGGTATAATATGGACATTTTTGTCCTTTTCATTTTTCATTAAGGTATAATTGATATACACTGCTCCGAAGGTTTCACGAGAAAACTTCAATGTGGGTACTTCCTTCACCCATATTATCAAGCCCCTCTGTACCCCATTGCTATCCCCGTCCATCAATACAGCACGATGCCACGGAGTCCGTTCTTGTCTTTTCTGAGCTACATTGTTTCCCCGTGACCGCACACACACCAGGTGCACCAGTCATAATACCCTTGAATCCTATTCTCACTGCCATACCCCTCCCCGTTTGTAACCGCTAGCCGCTTCTTGCTGCCTGTGAGTGCGCTTCTGTGTTGTTCCTTCAGGTTACCTTTGATTTAATAGTCCGCAAATGAGGGCGATCATTTGGTACTTGTCTTTATCCGCCTGGCTTATTTCACTGAGCATAATACCCTCTAGCTCCATCCATATTATTGCAAATGGTAGGATCTCTTTCCTTCTTATGGCAGAGTAGTGTAACATTTTGTATATGTGCAACCTCTTCCCTATCCATTCATCTACGGAGGGCCCCTTAGGATGCTTCCATACCTTTGTAGTTGTAAACAGGGGTGCAATAAACAGAAAGATGGTATTCTCATGTGCAGCTGGTGTATTTTAAGTGATTTACAAACTATTCTGCTAAACTCACACTATATTAAAGTACAGATCTTTAAGAACTGAAAGAAAGATTTGCAACAACGTGGATGGGGCTAGAGGGTCTTATGCTCAGTCAATTATGCCAGGAAGAGAAAGACAAGCATCAAATGATTTCACTCATGTGCGGACCATAAGTACAGAAAAAACTGAATGCACAAAACAGCAGCCGACTCACAGAACCCGAGAATGAACTAACAAATACCAAAGGGAAAGGGACTGGGAAGGGTTGGTGGGAAGGGAGGGAGAGGGGGAAAAAGGGGCATTAGGATCAGCATACATGATGTAGGCAGGGATCACGGGAAGGGCACTATAGCACACAGAGGAGACAAGTAGTAACTCTATAGCATCTCCCTGCGAGGATGGACAGTGACTGTAACGGCGTATGAGTGGGGTACTTGATAATGGGGGGAGTCTAGTAACCGCTCTGTGGCTCATGTAACTGTACCCTAATGATACCAAAAAATGGAAAAAATTAAAAATAAAAGGAATAGTAAAATGAGTGAAAAAAAGGAACCGAAAGAAGGGAATAGTGCTGGCAGCACATCTCATAGGAAAGGCTAAAGGGAGGCAGGTGGACGCGCACCAAGGTGTTTGAAGAAGTGAAAAGGGCACAGAGCCCACATAGCACTTAAGGAAAAAAACTTTCAAATTCAAGCCTCCTCGGTCTGGGTAGGGTCAGCGTGTCTTCCCGGAGATGAGGCCTCCGAGGGGATCCGGGGAAACGAGTGGGTACTGAAGGGGGAATGCGATCGCGGCGGTCCAAGGGAGCCGGCGTGAAGGGGCTTGCGGGGCTTGCGGGGCTAGCGTGGCGGGCGGGGCTTCAAAGGAAGGCCGGGCGCCGGCTTCTTTCCTCCGTAATGGCGGCGGCCTGCGGGGGGCAGAGCTTGCTCTAAACCCCTCCCTTTTGGGAAGATCAGCGAGCTGTGTCTGGCGGCCGAGCGACTTCCGCGTCTCTCTCCGCTAGAATGCCTGCGTTCGGTTGCGCGCCTGGGCTACAGGCGGGTGGGCATTGTGTGCTGAGGGCGCGCGCTCCCAAGTTGCTAGGAGACGGCGCGCGCATGGTAACCCGGGGCTCGCGGCTCAGGCCAACCCAGGCCGCGTTGCCCCCAACACCCCGGCCACCCAGCTCGGCCAGCGCTGCCCGCGCCGGGCAACAGGTACTCAGGAGGACACCCGTTGGGGAGACAGCAAAAAAAGAAAAGGGAAAAGGGAAAGAAAAGCATTGAAGTCTTTCATAAATGTAAATTGGTATAATATGAACATTTTTGTCCTTTTTATTTTTCATTAAGGTATCATTGATATACACTGCTCGGAAGGTTTCACGAGAAAACTTCGATGTGGGTACTTCCTTCACCCATATTCTCAAGCCGCTCTGTACCCCATTGCTATCTCCGTCCATCAATATAGCACGATGCCACGGAGTCCGTTCTTGTCTTCTCTGAGCTACATTGTTTCCCCGTGACCGCACACACACCAGGTGCACCAATCATAATACCCCTGAATCCTCTTCTCACTGCCATACCCCTCCCCTTTTGTAACCGCTAGTCGCTTCTTGGAGTCTGTGAGTCCGCTGCTGTTTTATTCCTTCAGATTTGCTTTGATTTAATAGTCCACAAGTGAGAGCGATCATTTGGTACTTGTCTTTATCCGCCTGGCTTATTTCACTGAACATAATACCCTCAAGCTCCATCCATATTGTTGCAAATGGTAGGATCTGTTTCCTTCTTATGGCAGAGTAGTGTAACATTTTGTATATGTGCAGCCTCTTCCCTAACCATTCGTCTACTGAGGGCCCCTTAGGATGCTTCCATACCTTGGTAGTTGTAAAGAGGGCTCCAATAAATAGAAAGATGGTATTCTCATGTGCAGCTGGTGTATTTTAAGTGATTTACAAACTATTCTGCTAAACTCACACTATATTAAAGTACACATCTTTAAGAACTGAAAGAAAGATTTGCAACAACGTGGATGGGGCTAGAGGGTCTTATGCTCAGTCAATTATGCCAGGCAGAGAAACACAAGCATCAAATGATTTCACTCATCTGCGGACCATAGGAACAGAAAAAACTGAATGCACAAAACAGCAGCCGACTCACAGAACCCGAGAATGAACTAACAAATACCAAAGGGAAAGGGACTGGGAAGGGTTGGTGGGAAGGGAGGGAGAAGGGGAATAAGGGGCATTAGGATCAGCATACATGATGTAGGCGGGGAGCACGGGGAGGTCACTATAGCACACAGAGGAGACAAGTAGTAACTCTATAGCATCTCCCTGCGCAGAGGGACAGTGACTGTAACGGCGTATGAGTGGGGGACTTGATAATGGGGGGAGTCTAGCAACCGGTCTGTTGCTCATGTAACTGTACCCTAATGATACCAAAAAAAGGTAAAAATTAAAAATAAAAGGAATAGTAAAATGAGTGAAAAAAAGGAACCGAAAGAAGGGAATAGTGCTGGCAGCACATCTCATAGGAAAGGCTAAAGGGAGGCAGGTGGACGCGCACCAAGCTGTTTGAAGAAGTGAAAAGGGCACAGAGCCCACATAGCACTTAAGGAAAAAAAACTTTCAAATTCAAGGCCTCCTCGGTCTGGGTAGGGTCAGCGTGTCTTCCCGGCGATGAGGCCTCCGAGGGGACCCGGGGAAACGAGTGGGTACTGAAGGAGGAATGCGATCGCGGCCGACCAAGGGAGCCGGCGGGGAGGGGCTTGCGGGGCTTGCGGGGCTTGCGGGGCGGGCGGGGCTTCAAAGGAAGGCCGGGCGCCGGCTCCTGACCTCCGTAA
Source organism: Manis javanica (assembly GCF_040802235.1). Lineage (NCBI taxonomy): Eukaryota > Metazoa > Chordata > Mammalia > Pholidota > Manidae > Manis > Manis javanica. Next base: position 60,389,439 of record NC_133165.1, on the reverse strand, counting down.
GGGCGGCGGCCTGCGGGGGGCAGAGCTTGCTCTAAACCACTCCCTTTTGGGAAGATCAGCGAGCTGTGTCTGGCGGCCGAGCGACTTCCGCGTCTCTCTCCGCTAGAATGCCTGCGTTCGATTGCGCGCCTGCGTTACAGGCGGGTGGGCATTGTGTGCTGGCGGCGCGCGCTCCCGTGTTGCTGGGAGACGGCGCGCGCATGGTAACCCGGGGCTCGCGGCTCAGGCAACGCGAGATCGCTGTGCCCCCCACACCCCGGCCATCCAGCTCGGCCAGCGCGGCCCTCCCGCCCCGAAGGAACTCAGGAGGACACCCGTTGGCGAGACAGCAAAAAAGAAAAGGGAAAAGGGAAAGAAAAGCATTGACGTCTTTCATAAATGTAAATTGGTATAATATGGACATTTTTGTCCTTTATATTTTTCATTAATACACACAGCTCCGAAGTTTTCACAAGAAAACTTCAATGTGCGTACTTCCATCACCCATATTATTAAGCCCCTCTGTACCCCATTGCTATCCCCGTCCATCTATATAGCACCATGCCACGGAGTCCGTTTTGTCTTCTCTGAGCTACATTGTTTCCCCGTGACCGCACACACACCAGGTGCACCAGTCATAATACCCTTGAATCCTATTCTCACTGCCATAGCCCTCCCCGTTTGTAACCGCTAGCCGCTTCTTGCTGCCTGTGAGTGCGCTTCTGTTTTGTTCCTTCAGGTTTCCTTTGATTTAATAGTCCACAAAAGAGGGCGATCATTTGGTACTTGTCTTTCTCCGCCTGGCTAATTTCACTGAGCATAAAACCCTCTAGCTCCATCCATGTTGTGGCAAATGGAAGGATCTGTTTCCTTCTTATGGCAGAGTAGTGTAACATTTTGTATATGTGCAACCTCTTCCCTATCCATTCATCTACGGAGGGCACCTTAGGATGCTTCCATACCTTTGTAGTTGTAAACAGGGCTGCAATAAACAGAAAGATGGTATTCTCATGTGCAGCTGGTGTACTTGAAGTGATTTACAAACTATTCTGCTAAATTCACACTATATTAAAGTACACATCTTTAAGAATTGAAAGAAAGATTTGCAACAACGTGGATGGGGTAGAGGGTCTTATGCTCAGTCAATTATGCCAGGCAGAGAAACACAAGCATCAAATGATTTCACTCATCTGCGGACCATAAGAACAGAAAAAACTGAATGCACAAAACAGCAGCCGACTCACAGAACCCGCGAATGAACTAACAAATACCAAAGGGAAAAGGACTGGGAAGGGTTGGTAGGAAGGGAGGGAGAAGGGGAATAACGGGCATTAGGATCAGCATACATGATGTAGGCGGGGAGCACGGGAAGGGCACTATAGCACACAGAGGAGACAAGTAGTAACTCTATAGCATCTCCCTGCGCGGATGGACAGTGACTGTAACGGTGTATGAGTGGGGGACTTGATAATGGGGGGAGACTAGGAACCGGTCTGTTGCTCATGTAACTGTACCCTAGTGATACCAAAAAAAGGTAAAAATTAAAAATAAAAGGAATAGTAAAATGAGTGAAAAAAAGGAACCGAAAGAAGGGAATAGTGCTGGCAGCACATCTCATAGGAAAGGCTAAAGGGAGGCAGGTGGACGCGCACCAAGCTGTTTGAAGAAGTGAAAAGGGCACAGAGCCCACATAGCACTTAAGGAAAAAAAACTTTCAAATTCAAGGCCTCCTCGGTCTGGGTAGGGTCAGCGTGTCTTCCCGGAGATGAGGCCTCCGAGGGGACCGGGGGAAACGAGTGGGTCCTGAAGGAGGAATGGGATCGCGGCGGACCAAGGGAGCCGGCGGGGAGGGGCTTGCGGGGCTTGCGGGGATTGCGTGTCGGGCGGGGCTTCAAAGGAAGGCCGGCGCCGGCTCCTGACCTCCGAAACGGCGGCGGCCTGCGTGGGGCAGAGCTTGCTCTAAACCACTCCCTTTTGGGAAGATCAGCGAGCTGTGTCTGGCGGCCGAGCGACTTCCGCGTCTCTCTCCGCTAGAATGCCTGCGTTCGGTTGCGCGCCTGGGTTACAGGCGGGTGGGCATTGTGTGCTGGCGGCGCGCGCTCCCGTGTTGCTGGGAGACGGCGCGCGCATGGTAACCCGGGGCTCGCGGCTCAGGCCAACCCAGGCCGCGTTGCCCCCCACACCCCGGCCACCCAGCTCGTCCAGCGCTGCCCGCGCCCGGCACCAGGGACTCAGGAGGACACCCGTTTGGGAGACAGCAAAAAAAGAAAAAGGAAAAGGGAAAGAAAAGCAATGAAGTCTTTCGTAAATGTAAACTGGTATAACATGAACATTTTTGTCCTTTTTATATTTCATTAAGGTATCATTGATATACACTGCTCCGAAGGTTTCACGAGAAAACTTCAATGTGGGTACTTCCTTCACCCATATTATCAAGCCCCTCTGCACCCCATTGCTATCCCCATCCATCAATACAGCACGATGCCACGGAGTCCGTTCTTGTCTTTTCTGAGCTACATTGCTTCCCCGTGACCGTACACACACCAGGTGCACCAATCATAATACCCCTGAATCCTCTTCTCACTGCCATAGCCCTCCCCTTTTGTAACCGCTAGCCGCTTCTTGCTGTCTGTGAGTGCGCTTCTGTTTTGTTCCTTCAGGTTTCCTTTGATTTAATAGTCCACAAAAGAGGGCGATCATTTGGTACTTGTCTTTCTCCGCCTGGCTAATTTCACTGAGCATAATACCCTCTAGCTCCATTCATGTTGTTGCAAATGGTAGGATCTGTTTCCTTCTTATGGCAGAGTAGTGTAACATTTTGTATATGTGCAACCTTTTCCCTATCCATTCATCTACGGAGGGCCCCTTAGGATGCTTCCATACCTTTTTTAGTTGTAAAGAGGGCTGCAATAAACAGAAAGATGGTATTCTCATGTGCAGCTGGTGTACTTGAAGTGATTTACAAACTATTCTGCTAAACTCACACTATATTAAAGTACAGATCTTTAAGAACTGAAAGAAAGATTTGCAACAACGTGAATGGGTCTAGAGGGTGTTATGCTCAGTCAATTATGCCAGGCAGAGAAAGACAAGAATCAAATGATTTCACTCATCTGCGGACCATAAGAACAGAAAAAACTGAATGCACAAAACAGCAGCCGACTCACAGAACCCGAGAATGAACTAACAAATACCAAAGGGAAAAGGACTGGGAAGGGTTGGTGGGAAGGGAGGGAGAAAGGGAATAAGGGGCATTAGGATCAGCATACATGATGTAGGCGGGGTGCACGGGAAGGGCACTATAGCACACAGAGGAGACAAGTAGTAACTCTATAGCATCTCCCTGCGCGGATGGAAAGTGACTGTAACGGCGTATGAGTAGGGGACTTGATAATGGGGGGAGTCTAGTAACCGCTCTGTTGCTCATGTAACTGTACCCTAATGATACCAAAAAAAGGTAAAAATTAAAAATAAAAGGAATAGTAAAATGAGCGAAAAAAAGGAACCGAAAGAAGGGAATAGTGCTGGCAGCACATCTCATAGGAAAGGCTAAAGGGAGGCAGGTGGACGCGCACCAAGCTGTTTGAAGAAGTGAAAAGGGCACAGAACCCACATAGCACTTAAGGAAAAAAAACTTTCAAATTCAAGGCCTCCTAGGTCTGGGTAGGGTCAGCGTGTTTTCCCTGCGATGAGGCCTCCGAGGGGACCCGAGGAAACGAGTGGGTACTGAAGTGGGAATGCGATCGCTGAGGGACAAGGGAGCCGGAGGGGAGGGGCTTGCGGGGCTTGCGGGGCTAGCGTGGCGGGCGGGGCTTCAAAGGAAGGCCGGGCGCCGGCTCCTGACCTCCGTAACGGCGGCGGACTGCGGGGGGCAGAGCTTGCTCTAAACCACTCCCTTTTGGGAAGATCAGCGAGCTGTGTCTGGCGGCCGAGCGACTTCCGCGTCTCTCTCCGATAGAATGCCTGCGTTCGTTTGCGCGCCTGGGCTACAGGCGGGTGGGCATTGTGTGCTGGCGGCGCGCGCTCCCAAGTTGCTAGGAGACGGCGCGCGCATGGTAACGCGGGGCTCGCGGCTCACGCAACCCGAGACCGCTGTGCCCCCAACACCCCGGCCACCCAGCTGAGCCAGCGCGGACCCCCCCCCCCCAAGGTACTCAGGAGGACACCCGTTGGCGACACAGTGAAAAATATAAGGGAAAAGGGAATGAAAAGCATTGAAGTCGTTCATAAATGTAAATTGTATAATATGAACATTTTTGTCCTTTTTATTTTTCATTAAGGTATAATTGATATACACTGCTCCGAAGGTTTCACGAGAAAACTTCAATGTGGGTACTTCCTTCACCCATATTATCAAACCCCTCTGTACCCCATTGCTATCACCGTCCATCAATACAGCACGATGCCACGGAGTCCGCTTGTCTTTTCTGAGCTACATTGTTTCCCCGTCACCGCACACACACCAGGTGCAGCAATCATAATACCCCTGAATCCTCTTCTCACTGCCATACCCCTCCCTTCTTGTAACCGCTAGTCGCTTCTTGGAGTCTGTGAGTCCGCTGCTGTTTTATTCCATCAGATTTGCTTTGCTTTAATAGTCCACAAGTGAGAGCAATCATTTTGTCTTTCTCCGCCTGGCTTATTTCACTGAGCATAATACCATCTAGCTCCATCCATGTTGTTGCAAATGGTAGGATCTGTTTCCTTCTTATGGCAGAGTAGTGTAACATTTTGTATATGTGCAACCTCTTCCCTATCCATTCATCTACGGAGGGTCCCTTAGGATGCTTCCATACCTTTGTAGTTGTAAACAGGGCTGCAATAAACAGAAAGATGGTATTCTCATGTGCAGCTGTTGTATTTTAAGTGATTTACAAACTATTCTGCTAAACTCACACTATATTAAAGTACAGATCTTTAAGAAATGAAAGTAAGATTTGCAACAACGTGGATGGGGCTAGAGGGTCTTATGCTCAGTCAATTATGCCAGGAAGAGAAAGACAAGCATCAAATGATTTCACTCATGTACGGACCATAAGAACAGAAAAAACTGAATGGACAAAACAGCAGCCGACTCACAGAACCCGAGAATAAACTAACAAATACCAAAGGGAAAGGGATTGGGAAGGGTTGGAGGGAAGGGAGGGATTAGGGGAATAAGGGGCATTAGGGTCAGCATACATGATGTAGGCGAGGAGCACGTGGAGGGCACTATAGCACACAGAGAAGACAAGTAGTAACTCCATAGCATCTCCCTGCGCAGATGAACAGTGACTGTAACGGCGTATGAGTGTGGGACTTGATAATGGTGGGATTCTAGTAACCGCTCTGTTGCTCATGCAACTGTACCCTAATGACACCAAAAAAAGGTAAAAATTAAGAAAAAAAAAAGGTATAGTAAAATGAGCGAAAAAAGGAACCGAAAGAAGGGAATAGTGCTGGCAGCACATCTCATAGAAAAGGCTAAAGGGAGGCAGGTGGACGCGCACCAAGATGTTTGAAGAAGTGAAAAGGGCACAGAGCCCACTTAGCACTTAAGAAAAAAAACTTTCAAAGTCAAGGCCTCCTCGGTATGGGGAGGGTCAGCTTATCTTACCGGCGATGAGGCCTCCGAGGGGACGCGAGGAAACGAGTGGGTACTGAAGGGGGATTGCGATCGCGACGGGCCAAGGGAGCCGGCGGGGCGGGGCTTGCGGGGCGGGCGGGGCTTCCGTGGAAGGCCGGGCACCGGCTCCTGGCCTCCGTAATGGCGGCACCCTGCGGGGAGCAGAGCTTGCTCAAAACCCCATCTGTTTGGGAAGATCAGCGAGCTGTGTCCGGCGGCCGAGCGACACCCGCGTCTCTCTCCGCAAGAGTGCCTTCGTTCGCTTGCGCGCCTGGGCTAGAGGCGGGTGGGCATTGTGTGCTGGCGGCGCGCGATCCCAAGTTGCTAGGAGACGGCGCGCGCATGGTAACCCGGGGCTCGCGGCTCAGGCCAACCCAGGCCGCGTTGCCCCCTCCCGCCCCCGCCAACCAGCTCGGCCAGCGCTGCCCGCGCCGGGCAACAGGTACTCAGGAGGACACCCGTTGGGGAGACAGCAAAAAAAGAAAAGGGAAAAGGTAAAGAAAAGCTTTGAAGTCCTTCATAAAGATAAATTGGTATAATGTGAACATTTTTGTCCTTTTTATTTTTCATTAAGGTATCATTGGTATACACTGCTCTGAAGGTTTCACAAGAAAACTTCAATGTGGGTACTTCCTTCACCCATATTATCAAGCCCCTCTGTACCCCATTGTGGTCGCTCTCCATCAACATAGCACGATGCCACGGAGTCCGTTCTTGTCTTCTCTGAGCTACATTGTTTCCCCGTGACCCCACGCACAGAAGGTGCACCAATCATAATACCCCTGAATCCTCTTCGCACTGCCATACCCCTCCCCTTTTGTAACCGCTAGTCGCTTCTTGGAGTCTGTGAGTCCGCTGCTGTTTTATTCCTTCAGATTTGCTTTGATTTAATAGTCCACAAGTGAGAGCAATCATTTCGTACTTGTCTTTCTCCGCCTGGCTTATTTCACTGAGCATAATACCCTCTAGCTCCATCCATGTTGTGGCAAATGGTAGGATCTGTTTTCGTCTTATGGCAGAGTAGTGTAACATTTTGTATATGTGCAGCCTCTTCCCTAACCATTCGTCTACTGAGGGCCCCTTAGGATGCTTCCATACCTTGGTAGTTGTAAAGAGGGCTCCAATAAACAGAAAGATGGTATTCTCACGTGCAGCTGGTGTATTTTAAGTGATTTACAAACTCTTCTGCTAAATTCACACTACATTAAAGGGCAGATCTTTAAGAACTGAAAGAAAGATTTGCAACAATGTGCATGTGGCTAGAGGGTCTTATGCTCAGTCAATTATGCCAGGCAGAGAAACACAAGCATCAAATGATTTCACTCATGTGCGGACCATAAGTACAGAAAAAACTGAATGCACAAAACAGCAGCCGACTCACAGAACCCGAGAATGAACTAACAAATACCAAAGGGAAAGGGACTGGGAAGGGTTGGTGGGAAGGGAGGGAGAAGGGGAATAAGGGGCATTAGGATCAGCATACATGATGTAGGCGGGGAGCACGGGGAGGGCACTATAGCACACAGAGGAGACAAGTAGTAACTCTATAGCATCTCCCTGCGCAGAGGGACAGTGACTGTAATGGCGTATGAGTGGGGGACTTGATAATGGGGGGAGTCTAGTAACCGCTCTGTTGCTCATGTAACTGTACCCTTATGATACCAAAAAAAGGTAAAAATTAAAAATAAAAAGAATAGTAAAATGAGTGAAAAAAAGGAACCGAAAGAAGGGAATAGTGCTGGCAGCACATCTCATAGGAAAGGCTAAAGGGAGGCAGGTGGACGCGCACCAAGCTGTTTGAAGAAGTGAAAAGGGCACAGAGCCCACATAGCACTTAAGGAAAAAAAACTTTCAAATTCAAGGCCTCCTCGGTCTGGGTAGGGTCAGCGTGTCTTCCCGGCGATGAGGCCTCCGAGGGGACCCGGGGAAACGAGTGGGTACTGAAGGAGGAATGCGATCGCGGCCGACCAAGGGAGCCGGCGGGGAGGGGCTTGCGGGGCTTGCGGGGCTTGCGGGGCGGGCGGGGCTTCAAAGGAAGGCCGGGCGCCGGCTCCTGACCTCCGTAAGGGCGGCGGCCTGCGGGGGGCAGAGCTTGCTCTAAACCACTCCCTTTTGGGAAGATCAGCGAGCTGTGTCTGTCGGCCGAGCGACTTCCGCGTCTCTCTCCGCTAGAATGCCTGCGTTCGATTGCGCGCCTGCGTTACAGGCGGGTGGGCATTGTGTGCTGGCGGCGCGCGCTCCCGTGTTGCTGGGAGACGGCGCGCGCATGGTAACCCGGGGCTCGCGGCTCAGGCAACCCGAGATCGCTGTGCCCCCCACACCCCGGCCACCCAGCTCGGCCTGCGCGGCCCTCCCGCCCCCAAGGAACTCAGGAGGACAGCCGTTGGCGAGACAGCAAAAAAGAAAAGGGAAAAGGGAAAGAAAAGCATTGAAGTCTTTCATAAATGTAAATTGGTATAATATGGACATTTTTGTCCTTTTCATTTTTCATTAATACACACAGCTCCGAAGTTTTCACAAGAAAACTTAAATGTGGGTACTCCATCACCCATATTATTAAGCCCCTCTGTACCCCATTGCTATCCCCGTCCATCAATATAGCACCATGCCACGGAGTCCGTTCTTGTCTTCTCTGAGCTACATTGTTTCCCCGTGACCGCACACACACCAGGTGCACCAGTCATAATACCCTTGAATCCTCTTCTCACTGCCATACCCCTCCCCGTTTGTAACCGCTAGCCGCTTCTTGCTGTCTGTGAGTGCGCTTCTGTTTTGTTCCTTCAGGTTTCCTTTGATTTAATAGTCCACAAATGAGGGCGATCATTTGGTACTTGTCTTTCTCCGCCTGGCTAATTTCACTGAGCATAATACCCTCAAGCTCCATCCATATTGTTGCAAATGGTAGGATCTGTTTCCTTCTTATGGCAGAGTAGTGTAACATTTTGTATATGTGCAACCTCTTCTCTATCCATTCATCTACGGAGGGCCCCTTAGGATGCTTCCATACCTTTGTAGTTGTGAACAGGGGTGCAATAAACAGAAAGATGGTATTCTCATGTGCAGCTGGTGTACTTGAAGTGATTTACAAACTATTCTGCTAAAGTCACACTATATTAAAGTACAGATCTTTAAGATCTGAAAGAAAGATTTGCAACAACGTGGATGGGGCTAGAGGGTCTTATGCTCAGTCAATTATGCCAGGCAGAGAAACACAAGCATCGAATGATTTCACTCATCTGCGGACCATAAGAACAGAAAAAACTGAATGCACAAAACAGCAGCCGACTCACAGAACCCGAGAATGAACTAACGAATACCAAAGGGAAAAGGACTGGGAAGGGTTGGTGGGAAGGGAGGGAGAAGGGGAAAAAGGGGCATTAGGATCAGCATACATGGTGTAGGCGGGGAGCACGGGAAGGGCACTATAGCACACAGTGGAGACAAGTAGTAACTCTATAGCATCTCCCTGCGCGGATGGACAGTGACTGTAACGGCGTATGAGTGGGGGACTTGATAATGGGGGGAGTCTAGCAACCGGTCTGTTGCTCATGTAACTGTACCCTAATGATACCAAAAAAAGGTAAAAATTAAAAAAAAAAGGAATAGTAAAATGAGTGAAAAAAAGGAACCGAAAGAAGGGAATAGTGCTGGCAGCACATCTCATAGGAAAGGCTAAAGGGAGGCAGGTGGACCTGCAACAAGCTGTTTGAAGAAGTGAAACGGGCACAGAGCCCACATAGCACTTAAGGAAAAAAACTTTCAAATTCAAGGCCTCCTCGGTCTGGGTAGGGTCAGCGTGTCTTCCCGGAGATGAGGCCTCCGAGGGGACCCGGGGAAACGAGTGGGTACTGAAGGAGGAAAGAGATCGCGGCGGACCAAGGGAGCCGGCGGGGAGGTGCTTGCGGGGCTTGCGGGGCTAGCGTGGCGGGCGGGGCTTCAAAGGAAGGCCAGGTGCCGGCTCCTGACCTCCGTAACGGCGGCGGCCTGCGCGGGGCAGAGCTTGCTCTAAACCACTCCCTTTTGGGAAGATGAGCGAGCTGTGTCTGGTGGCCGAGCGACTTACGCGTCTCTCTCCGCTAGAATGCCTGCGTTCGATTGCGCGCGTGCGTTACAGGCGGGTGGGCATTGTGTGCTGGCGGAGCGCGCTCCCGTGTTGCTGGGAGACGGCGCGCGCATGGTAAACCGGGGCTCGCGGCTCAGGCCAACCCAGGCCGCGTTGCCTCCTCCCCCCCTCCCCCCAGCTCGGCCAGCGCTGCCCGCGCCCGGCACCAGGTACTCAGGAGGACACCCGTTTGGGATACAGCAAAAAAAGACAAGGGAAAAGGGAAAGAAATGCATTGAAGTCTTTCGTAAATGTAAATTGGTATAACATGAACATTTTTGTCCTTTTTATATTTCATTAAGGTATCATTGATATACACTGCTCCGAAGGTTTCACGAGAAAACTTCGATGTGGCTACTTCCTTCACCCATATTATCGAGCGCCTCTGTAACCCATTGCTATCCCCATCCATCAATACAGCACGATGCCACGGAGTCCGTTCTTGTCTTTTCTGAGCTACATTGCTTCCCCGTGACCGTACACACACCAGGTGCACCAATCATAATACCCCTGAATCCTCTTCTCACTGCCATAGCCCTCCCCTTTTGTAACCGCTAGCCGCTTCTTGCTGTCTGTGAGTGCGCTTCTGTTTTGTTCCTTCAGGTTTCCTTTGATTTAATAGTCCACAAAAGAGGGCGATCATTTGGTACTTGTCTTTCTCCGCCTGGCTAATTTCACTGAGCATAATACCCTCTAGCTCCATTCATGTTGTTGCAAATGGTAGGATCTGTTTCCTTCTTATGGCAGAGTAGTGTAACATTTTGTATATGTGCAACCTCTTCCCTATACATTCATCTACGGAGGGCCCCTTAGGATGCTTCCATACCTTTTTTAGTTGTAAAGAGGGCTGCAATAAACAGAAAGATGGTATTCTCATGTGCAGCTGGTGTACTTGAAGTGATTTACAAACTATTCTGCTAAACTCACACTATATTAAAGTACAGATCTTTAAGAACTGAAAGAAAGATTTGCAACAACGTGAATGGGTCTAGAGGGTGTTATGCTCAGTCAATTATGCCAGGCAGAGAAAGACAAGAATCAAATGATTTCACTCATCTGCGGACCATAAGAACAGAAAAAACTGAATGCACAAAACAGCAGCCGACTCACAGAACCCGAGAATGAACTAACAAATACCAAAGGGAAAAGGACTGGGAAGGGTTGGTGGGAAGGGAGGGAGAAAGGGAATAAGGGGCATTAGGATCAGCATACATGATGTAGGCGGGGTGCACGGGAAGGGCACTATAGCACACAGAGGAGACAAGTAGTAACTCTATAGCATCTCCCTGCGCGGATGGAAAGTGACTGTAACGGCGTATGAGTAGGGGACTTGATAATGGGGGGAGTCTAGTAACCGCTCTGTTGCTCATGTAACTGTACCCTAATGATACCAAAAAAAGGTAAAAATTAAAAATAAAAGGAATAGTAAAATGAGCGAAAAAAAGGAACCGAAAGAAGGGAATAGTGCTGGCAGCACATCTCATAGGAAAGGCTAAAGGGAGGCAGGTGGACGCGCACCAAGCTGTTTGAAGAAGTGAAAAGGGCACAGAACCCACATAGCACTTAAGGAAAAAAAACTTTCAAATTCAAGGCCTCCTAGGTCTGGGTAGGGTCAGCGTGTTTTCCCTGCGATGAGGCCTCCGAGGGGACCCGAGGAAACGAGTGGGTACTGAAGTGGGAATGCGATCGCTGAGGGACAAGGGAGCCGGAGGGGAGGGGCTTGCGGGGCTTGCGGGGCTAGCGTGGCGGGCGGGGCTTCAAAGGAAGGCCGGGCGCCGGCTCCTGACCTCCGTAACGGCGGCGGACTGCGGGGGGCAGAGCTTGCTCTAAACCACTCCCTTTTGGGAAGATCAGCGAGCTGTGTCTGGCGGCCGAGCGACTTCCGCGTCTCTCTCCGATAGAATGCCTGCGTTCGTTTGCGCGCCTGGGCTACAGGCGGGTGGGCATTGTGTGCTGGCGGCGCGCGCTCCCAAGTTGCTAGGAGACGGCGCGCGCATGGTAACGCGGGGCTCGCGGCTCACGCAACCCGAGACCGCTGTGCCCCCAACACCCCGGCCACCCAGCTGAGCCAGCGCGGACCCCCCGCCCCCAAGGTACTCAGGAGGACACCCGTTGGCGACACAGTGAAAAATATAAGGGAAAAGGGAATGAAAAGCATTGAAGTCGTTCATAAATGTAAATTGTATAATATGAACATTTTTGTCCTTTTTATTTTTCATTAAGGTATAATTGATATACACTGCTCCGAAGGTTTCACGAGAAAACTTCAATGTGGGTACTTCCTTCACCCATATTATCAAACCCCTCTGTACCCCATTGCTATCACCGTCCATCAATACAGCACGATGCCACGGAGTCCGCTTGTCTTTTCTGAGCTACATTGTTTCCCCGTCACCGCACACACACCAGGTGCAGCAATCATAATACCCCTGAATCCTCTTCTCACTGCCATACCCCTCCCTTCTTGTAACCGCTAGTCGCTTCTTGGAGTCTGTGAGTCCGCTGCTGTTTTATTCCATCAGATTTGCTTTGCTTTAATAGTCCACAAGTGAGAGCAATCATTTTGTCTTTCTCCGCCTGGCTTATTTCACTGAGCATAATACCATCTAGCTCCATCCATGTTGTTGCAAATGGTAGGATCTGTTTCCTTCTTATGGCAGAGTAGTGTAACATTTTGTATATGTGCAACCTCTTCCCTATCCATTCATCTACGGAGGGTCCCTTAGGATGCTTCCATACCTTTGTAGTTGTAAACAGGGCTGCAATAAACAGAAAGATGGTATTCTCATGTGCAGCTGTTGTATTTTAAGTGATTTACAAACTATTCTGCTAAACTCACACTATATTAAAGTACAGATCTTTAAGAAATGAAAGTAAGATTTGCAACAACGTGGATGGGGCTAGAGGGTCTTATGCTCAGTCAATTATGCCAGGAAGAGAAAGACAAGCATCAAATGATTTCACTCATGTACGGACCATAAGAACAGAAAAAACTGAATGGACAAAACAGCAGCCGACTCACAGAACCCGAGAATAAACTAACAAATACCAAAGGGAAAGGGATTGGGAAGGGTTGGAGGGAAGGGAGGGATTAGGGGAATAAGGGGCATTAGGGTCAGCATACATGATGTAGGCGAGGAGCACGTGGAGGGCACTATAGCACACAGAGAAGACAAGTAGTAACTCCATAGCACCTCCCTGCGCAGATGAACAGTGACTGTAACGGCGTATGAGTGTGGGACTTGATAATGGTGGGATTCTAGTAACCGCTCTGTTGCTCATGCAACTGTACCCTAATGACACCAAAAAAAGGTAAAAATTAAGAAAAAAAAAAGGTATAGTAAAATGAGCGAAAAAAGGAACCGAAAGAAGGGAATAGTGCTGGCAGCACATCTCATAGAAAAGGCTAAAGGGAGGCAGGTGGACGCGCACCAAGATGTTTGAAGAAGTGAAAAGGGCACAGAGCCCACTTAGCACTTAAGAAAAAAAACTTTCAAAGTCAAGGCCTCCTCGGTATGGGGAGGGTCAGCGTGTCTTACCGGCGATGAGGCCTCCGAGGGGACGCGAGGAAACGAGTGGGTACTGAAGGGGGAATGCGATCGCGACGGGCCAAGGGAGCCGGCGGGGCGGGGCTTGCGGGGCTTGCGGGGCGGGCGGGGCTTCAAAGGAAGGCCGGGCACCGGCTCCTGGCCTCCGTAATGGCGGCACCCTGCGGGGGGCAGAGCTTGCTCAAAACCCCATCTGTTTGGGAAGATCAGCGAGCTGTGACCGGAGGCCGAGCGACACCCGCGTCTCTCTCCGCTAGAATGCCTGCGTTCGCTTGCGCGCCTGGGCTAGAGGCGGGTGGGCATTGTGTGCTGGCGGCGCGCGCTCCCAAGTTGCTAGGAGACGGCGCGCGCATGGTAACCCGGGGCTCGCGGCTCAGGCCAACCCAGGCCGCGTTGCCCCCTCCCGCCCCCGCCAACCAGCTCGGCCAGCGCGGCCCGCGCCGGGCAACAGGTACTCAGGAGGACACCCGTTGGCGAGACAGCAAAAAAAGAAAAGGGAAAAGGGAAAGAAAAGCATTGAAGTCCTTCATAAATGTAAATTGGTATAATATGAACATTTTTGTCCTTTTTATTTTTCATTAAGGTATCATTGATATACACTGCTCCGAAGGTTTCACAAGAAAACTTCAATGTGGGTACTTCCTTCACCCATATTATCAAGCCCCTCTGTACCCCATTGCTATCGCCGTCCATCAACATAGCACGATGCCACGGAGTCCGTTCTTGTCTTCTCTGAGCTACATTGTTTCCCCGTGACCCCACACACACCAGGTGCACCAATCATAATACCCCTGAATCCTCTTCTCACTGCCATACCCCTCCCCTTTTGTAACCGCTAGTCGCTTCTTGGAGTCTGTGAGTCCGCTGCTGTTTTATTCCTTCAGATTTGCTTTGATTTAATAGTCCACAAGTGAGAGCAATCATTTGGTACTTGTCTTTCTCCGCCTGGCTTATTTCACTGAGCATAATACCCTCAAGCTCCATCCATATTGTTGCAAATGGTAGGATCTGTTTCCTTCTTATGGCAGAGTAGTGTAACATTTTGTATATGTGCAACCTCTTCCCTATCCATTCATGTACTGAGGGCCCCTTAGGATGCTTCCATACCTTAGTAGTTGTAAAGAGGACTGCAATAAACAGAAAGATGATATTCTCAAGTGCAGCTGGTGTATTTTAAGTGATTTACAAACTATTCTGCTAAACTCACACTATATAAAAGTACAGATCTTTAAGAACTGAAACAAAGATATGCAACAACGTGGGTGGGGCTAGAGGCTCTTATGCTCAGACAATTATGCCAGGCAGAGAAAGACAAGCATCAAATGATTTCAGTCATCTGCGGACCATAAGAACAGAAAAAACTGAATGCACAAAACACCAGCCGACTCACAGAACCCGAGGATGAACTAACAAATACCAAAGGGAAAGGGAGTGGGAAGGGTTGGTGGGAAGGGAGGGAGAAGGGGAAAAAGGGGCATTAGGATCAGCATACATGATGTAGGCGGGGAGCACGGGGAGGGCACTATAGCACACAGAGGAGACAAGTTGTAACTCTATAGCATCTCCCTGCGCGGATGGATAGTGACTGTAACGGCGTATGAGTGGGGGACTTGATAATGGGGGGAGTCTAGTAACCGCTCTGTTGCTCATGTAACTGTACCCTAATGATACCAAAAAAAGGTAAAAATTAAAAATAAAAGGAATAGTAAAATGAGCAAAAAAAAGGAAGTGAAAGAAGGGAATAGTGCTGGCAGCACATCTCATAGGAAAGGCTAAAGGGAGGCAGGAGGACGCGCACCAAGATGTTTGAAGAAGTGATAAGGCCACAGAGCCCACTTAGCACTTAAGAAAAAAAAACTTTCAAGTTCATGGCCTCCTCGGTCTGGGGAGGGTCAGCGTGTCTTACCGGCGATGAGGCCTCCGACGGGACCCGAGGAAACGAGTGGGTACTGAAGGGGGAATGCGATCGCGGCAGGCCAAGGGAGCCGGCGGGGCGGGGCTTGCGGGGCTTGCGGGACGGGCGGGGCTTCAAAGGAAGGCCGGGCGCCGGCTCCTGGCCACCGTAATGGCGGCGGCCTGCGGGGGGGCAGAGCTTGCTCAAAACCCCACCCGTCTGGGAAGATCAGCGAGCTGTCTCCAGAGGCCGAGCGACCTCCGCGTCACTCTCCCCTAGAATGCCTGCGTTCGCTTGCGTGCCTGGGCTAGAGGCGGGTGGGCATTGTGTGCTGAGGGCGCGCGCTCCCAAGTTGCTAGGAGACGGCGCGCGCATGGTAACCCGGGGCTCGCGGCTCAGGCAAACCCAGGCCGCGTTGCCCCCGCCCCCCCCCCACCCCCCGCGCCTCCCAGCTCGGCCAGCGCGGCCCGCGCCCGGCACCACGTACTCAGGAGGACACCCGTTGGCGAGACAGCAAAAAAGAAAAGGGAAAAGGGAAAGAAAAGCATTGAAGTCTTTCATAAATGTAAATTGGTATGATATGAACATTTTTGTCCTGTTTATTTTTCATTCAGGTATCATTGATATACACTGCTCCGAAGGTTTCACGAGAAAATTTCAATGTGGGTACTTCCTTCACCCATATTCTCAAGCCCCTCTGTACCCATTGCCATCCCCGTCCATCAGTATAGGACGATGCCACGGACTCCGTTCTTGTCTTTTCTGAGCGATATTGTTTCCCCGTGACCCCACACACACCAGGTGCACCAATCATAATACCCCTGAATCCTCTTCTCACTGCCATACCCCACCCCTTTTGTAACCGCTAGTCGCTTCTTGGAGTCTGTGAGTCCGCTGCTCTTTTGTTCCTTCAGATTTGCTTTGGTTTAATAGTCCACAAATGAGGGCAATCATTTGGTACTTGTCTTTCTCCGCCTGGCTTAGTTCACTGAGCATAATACCCTCTAGCTCCATCCATGTTGTTGCAAATGGTAGGATCTGTTTCCTTCTTATGGCAGAGTAGTGTAACATTTTGTATATGTGCAAGCTCTTCCCTATCCATTCATCTACTGAGGGCCCCTTAGGATGCTTCCATACCTTGGTAGTTGTAAAGAGGGCTGCAATAAACAGAAAGATGGTATTCTCAAGTGCAGCTGGTGTATTTTAAGTGATTTACAAACTATTCTGCTAATCTCACACTATATTAAAGTTCAGATCTTTAAGAACTGAAAGAAAGATTTGCAACAACGTGGATGGGGCTAGAGGGTCTTATGCTCAGTCAATTATGCCAGGCAGAGAAAGACAAGCATCAAATGATTTCACTCATCTGCGGACCATAAGAACAGACAAAGCTGAATGCACAAAACAGCAGCCGACTCACAGAACCCGAGAATGAACTAACAAATACCAAAGGGAAAGGGACTGGGAAGGGTTGGTGGGAAGGGAGGGAGAAGGGGAATAAGGGGCATTAGGATCAGCATACATGATGCCGGCGGGGAGCACGGGGAGGGCACTATAGCAGCACACAGAGGAGACAAGGAGTAACTCTATAGCATCTCCCTGCGCGGATGGACAGTGACTGTAACGGCGTGTGAGTGGGGGACTTGATAATGGGGGGAGTCTCGTAACCGCTCTGTTGCTCATGTAACTGTCCCCTAATGATACCAAAAAAAGGTAAAAATTAAAAATAAAAGGAATAGTAAAATGAGCGGGAAACAGGAAGTGAAAGAAGGGAACAGTGCTGACAGCACATCTCATAGGAAAGGCTAAAGGGAGGCAGGAGGACGCGCACCAAGATGTTTGAAGAAGTGATAAGGCCACAGAGCCCACTTAGCACTTAAGAAAAAAAAACTTTCAAGTTCATGGCCTCCTCGGTCTGGGGAGGGTCAGCGTGTCTTACCGGCGATGAGGCCTCCGACGGGACCCGAGGAAACGAGTGGGTACTGAAGGGGGAATGCGATCGCGGCAGGCCAAGGGAGCCGGCGGGGCGGGGCTTGCGGGGCTTGCGGGACGGGCGGGGCTTCAAAGGAAGGCCGGGCGCCGGCTCCTGGCCACCGTAATGGCGGCGGCCTGCGGGGGGGCAGAGCTTGCTCAAAACCCCACCCGTCTGGGAAGATCAGCGAGCTGTCTCCAGAGGCCGAGCGACCTCCGCGTCACTCTCCCCTAGAATGCCTGCGTTCGCTTGCGTGCCTGGGCTAGAGGCGGGTGGGCATTGTGTGCTGAGGGCGCGCGCTCCCAAGTTGCTAGGAGACGGCGCGCGCATGGTAACCCGGGGCTCGCGGCTCAGGCAAACCCAGGCCGCGTTGCCCCCCACCCCCACCCCCACCCCCGCGCCTCCCGGCTCGGCCAGCGCGGCCCGCGCCCGGCACCACGTACTCAGGAGGACACCCGTTGGCGAGACAGCAAAAAAGAAAAGGGAAAAGGGAAAGAAAAGCATTGAAGTCTTTCATAAATGTAAATTGGTATGATATGAACATTTTTGTCCTGTTTATTTTTCATTCAGGTATCATTGATATACACTGCTCCGAAGGTTTCACGAGAAAATTTCAATGTGGGTACTTCCTTCACCCATATTCTCAAGCCCCTCTGTACCCATTGCCATCCCCGTCCATCAGTATAGGACGATGCCACGGACTCCGTTCTTGTCTTTTCTGAGCGATATTGTTTCCCCGTGACCCCACACACACCAGGTGCACCAATCATAATACCCCTGAATGCTCTTCTCACTGCCATACCCCACCCCTTTTGTAACCGCTAGTCGCTTCTTGGAGTCTGTGAGTCCGCTGCTCTTTTGTTCCTTCAGATTTGCTTTGGTTTAATAGTCCACAAATGAGGGCAATCATTTGGTACTTGTCTTTCTCCGCCTGGCTTAGTTCACTGAGCATAATACCCTCTAGCTCCATCCATGTTGTTGCAAATGGTAGGATCTGTTTCCTTCTTATGGCAGAGTAGTGTAACATTTTGTATATGTGCAAGCTCTTCCCTATCCATTCATCTACTGAGGGCCCCTTAGGATGCTTCCATACCTTGGTAGTTGTAAAGAGGGCTGCAATAAACAGAAAGATGGTATGCTCAAGTGCAGCCGGTGTATTTTAAGTGATTTACAAACTATTCTGCTAATCTCACACTATATTAAAGTTCAGATCTTTAAGAACTGAAAGAAAGATTTGCAACAACGTGGATGGGGCTAGAGGGTCTTATGCTCAGTCAATTATGCCAGGCAGAGAAAGACAAGCATCAAATGATTTCACTCATCTGCGGACCATAAGAACAGACAAAGCTGAATGCACAAAACAGCAGCCGACTCACAGAACCCGAGAATGAACTAACAAATACCAAAGGGAAAGGGACTGGGAAGGGTTGGTGGGAAGGGAGGGAGAAGGGGAATAAGGGGCATTAGGATCAGCATACATGATGCCGGCGGGGAGCACGGGGAGGGCACTATAGCAGCACACAGAGGAGACAAGGAGTAACTCTATAGCATCTCCCTGCGCGGATGGACAGTGACTGTAACGGCGTGTGAGTGGGGGACTTGATAATGGGGGGAGTCTCGTAACCGCTCTGTTGCTCATGTAACTGTCCCCTAATGATACCAAAAAAAGGTAAAAATTAAAAATAAAAGGAATAGTAAAATGAGCGGGAAACAGGAAGTGAAAGAAGGGAACAGTGCTGACAGCACATCTCATAGGAAAGGCTAAAGGGAGGCAGGAGGACGCGCACCAAGATGTTTGAAGAAGTGATAAGGCCACAGAGCCCACTTAGCACTTAAGAAAAAAAAACTTTCAAGTTCATGGCCTCCTCGGTCTGGGGAGGGTCAGCGTGTCTTACCGGCGATGAGGCCTCCGACGGGACCCGAGGAAACGAGTGGGTACTGAAGGGGGAATGCGATCGCGGCAGGCCAAGGGAGCCGGCGGGGCGGGGCTTGCGGGGCTTGCGGGACGGGCGGGGCTTCAAAGGAAGGCCGGGCGCCGGCTCCTGGCCACCGTAATGGCGGCGGCCTGCGGGGGGGCAGAGCTTGCTCAAAACCCCACCCGTCTGGGAAGATCAGCGAGCTGTCTCCAGAGGCCGAGCGACCTCCGCGTCACTCTCCCCTAGAATGCCTGCGTTCGCTTGCGTGCCTGGGCTAGAGGCGGGTGGGCATTGTGTGCTGAGGGCGCGCGCTCCCAAGTTGCTAGGAGACGGCGCGCGCATGGTAACCCGGGGCTCGCGGCTCAGGCAAACCCAGGCCGCGTTGCCCCCTCCCCCCCTCCCCCCCCCGCGCCTCCCAGCTCGGCCAGCGCGGCCCGCGCCCGGCACCACGTACTCAGGAGGACACCCGTTGGCGAGACAGCAAAAAAGAAAAGGGAAAAGGGAAAGAAAAGCATTGAAGTCTTTCATAAATGTAAATTGGTATGATATGAACATTTTTGTCCTGTTTATTTTTCATTCAGGTATCATTGATATACACTGCTCCGAAGGTTTCACGAGAAAATTTCAATGTGGGTACTTCCTTCACCCATATTCTCAAGCCCCTCTGTACCCATTGCCATCCCCGTCCATCAGTATAGGACGATGCCACGGACTCCGTTCTTGTCTTTTCTGAGCGATATTGTTTCCCCGTGACCCCACA
The DNA here is from genome assembly GCF_040802235.1 of Manis javanica. Taxonomy (NCBI): domain Eukaryota; kingdom Metazoa; phylum Chordata; class Mammalia; order Pholidota; family Manidae; genus Manis; species Manis javanica. The sequence continues at coordinate 60,369,663 of NC_133165.1, read as the reverse complement.
CACACCAGGTGCACCAATCATAATACCCCTGAATGCTCTTCTCACTGCCATACCCCACCCCTTTTGTAACCGCTAGTCGCTTCTTGGAGTCTGTGAGTCCGCTGCTCTTTTGTTCCTTCAGATTTGCTTTGGTTTAATAGTCCACAAATGAGGGCAATCATTTGGTACTTGTCTTTCTCCGCCTGGCTTAGTTCACTGAGCATAATACCCTCTAGCTCCATCCATGTTGTTGCAAATGGTAGGATCTGTTTCCTTCTTATGGCAGAGTAGTGTAACATTTTGTATATGTGCAAGCTCTTCCCTATCCATTCATCTACTGAGGGCCCCTTAGGATGCTTCCATACCTTGGTAGTTGTAAAGAGGGCTGCAATAAACAGAAAGATGGTATGCTCAAGTGCAGCCGGTGTATTTTAAGTGATTTACAAACTATTCTGCTAATCTCACACTATATTAAAGTTCAGATCTTTAAGAACTGAAAGAAAGATTTGCAACAACGTGGATGGGGCTAGAGGGTCTTATGCTCAGTCAATTATGCCAGGCAGAGAAAGACAAGCATCAAATGATTTCACTCATCTGCGGACCATAAGAACAGACAAAGCTGAATGCACAAAACAGCAGCCGACTCACAGAACCCGAGAATGAACTAACAAATACCAAAGGGAAAGGGACTGGGAAGGGTTGGTGGGAAGGGAGGGAGAAGGGGAATAAGGGGCATTAGGATCAGCATACATGATGCCGGCGGGGAGCACGGGGAGGGCACTATAGCAGCACACAGAGGAGACAAGGAGTAACTCTATAGCATCTCCCTGCGCGGATGGACAGTGACTGTAACGGCGTGTGAGTGGGGGACTTGATAATGGGGGGAGTCTCGTAACCGCTCTGTTGCTCATGTAACTGTCCCCTAATGATACCAAAAAAAGGTAAAAATTAAAAATAAAAGGAATAGTAAAATGAGCGGGAAACAGGAAGTGAAAGAAGGGAACAGTGCTGACAGCACATCTCATAGGAAAGGCTAAAGGGAGGCAGGAGGACGCGCACCAAGATGTTTGAAGAAGTGATAAGGCCACAGAGCCCACTTAGCACTTAAGAAAAAAAAACTTTCAAGTTCATGGCCTCCTCGGTCTGGGGAGGGTCAGCGTGTCTTACCGGCGATGAGGCCTCCGACGGGACCCGAGGAAACGAGTGGGTACTGAAGGGGGAATGCGATCGCGGCAGGCCAAGGGAGCCGGCGGGGCGGGGCTTGCGGGGCTTGCGGGACGGGCGGGGCTTCAAAGGAAGGCCGGGCGCCGGCTCCTGGCCACCGTAATGGCGGCGGCCTGCGGGGGGGCAGAGCTTGCTCAAAACCCCACCCGTCTGGGAAGATCAGCGAGCTGTCTCCAGAGGCCGAGCGACCTCCGCGTCACTCTCCCCTAGAATGCCTGCGTTCGCTTGCGTGCCTGGGCTAGAGGCGGGTGGGCATTGTGTGCTGAGGGCGCGCGCTCCCAAGTTGCTAGGAGACGGCGCGCGCATGGTAACCCGGGGCTCGCGGCTCAGGCAAACCCAGGCCGCGTTCCCCCACCCCCCCACCCGCGCCTCCCAGCTCGGCCAGCGCGGCCCGCGCCCGGCACCACGTACTCAGGAGGACACCCGTTGGCGAGACAGCAAAAAAGAAAAGGGAAAAGGGAAAGAAAAGCATTGAAGTCTTTCATAAATGTAAATTGGTATGATATGAACATTTTTGTCCTGTTTATTTTTCATTCAGGTATCATTGATATACACTGCTCCGAAGGTTTCACGAGAAAATTTCAATGTGGGTACTTCCTTCACCCATATTCTCAAGCCCCTCTGTACCCATTGCCATCCCCGTCCATCAGTATAGGACGATGCCACGGACTCCGTTCTTGTCTTTTCTGAGCGATATTGTTTCCCCGTGACCCCACACACACCAGGTGCACCAATCATAATACCCCTGAATGCTCTTCTCACTGCCATACCCCACCCCTTTTGTAACCGCTAGTCGCTTCTTGGAGTCTGTGAGTCCGCTGCTCTTTTGTTCCTTCAGATTTGCTTTGGTTTAATAGTCCACAAATGAGGGCAATCATTTGGTACTTGTCTTTCTCCGCCTGGCTTAGTTCACTGAGCATAATACCCTCTAGCTCCATCCATGTTGTTGCAAATGGTAGGATCTGTTTCCTTCTTATGGCAGAGTAGTGTAACATTTTGTATATGTGCAAGCTCTTCCCTATCCATTCATCTACTGAGGGCCCCTTAGGATGCTTCCATACCTTGGTAGTTGTAAAGAGGGCTGCAATAAACAGAAAGATGGTATGCTCAAGTGCAGCCGGTGTATTTTAAGTGATTTACAAACTATTCTGCTAATCTCACACTATATTAAAGTTCAGATCTTTAAGAACTGAAAGAAAGATTTGCAACAACGTGGATGGGGCTAGAGGGTCTTATGCTCAGTCAATTATGCCAGGCAGAGAAAGACAAGCATCAAATGATTTCACTCATCTGCGGACCATAAGAACAGACAAAGCTGAATGCACAAAACAGCAGCCGACTCACAGAACCCGAGAATGAACTAACAAATACCAAAGGGAAAGGGACTGGGAAGGGTTGGTGGGAAGGGAGGGAGAAGGGGAATAAGGGGCATTAGGATCAGCATACATGATGCCGGCGGGGAGCACGGGGAGGGCACTATAGCAGCACACAGAGGAGACAAGGAGTAACTCTATAGCATCTCCCTGCGCGGATGGACAGTGACTGTAACGGCGTGTGAGTGGGGGACTTGATAATGGGGGGAGTCTCGTAACCGCTCTGTTGCTCATGTAACTGTCCCCTAATGATACCAAAAAAAGGTAAAAATTAAAAATAAAAGGAATAGTAAAATGAGCGGGAAACAGGAAGTGAAAGAAGGGAACAGTGCTGACAGCACATCTCATAGGAAAGGCTAAAGGGAGGCAGGAGGACGCGCACCAAGATGTTTGAAGAAGTGATAAGGCCACAGAGCCCACTTAGCACTTAAGAAAAAAAAACTTTCAAGTTCATGGCCTCCTCGGTCTGGGGAGGGTCAGCGTGTCTTACCGGCGATGAGGCCTCCGACGGGACCCGAGGAAACGAGTGGGTACTGAAGGGGGAATGCGATCGCGGCAGGCCAAGGGAGCCGGCGGGGCGGGGCTTGCGGGGCTTGCGGGACGGGCGGGGCTTCAAAGGAAGGCCGGGCGCCGGCTCCTGGCCACCGTAATGGCGGCGGCCTGCGGGGGGGCAGAGCTTGCTCAAAACCCCACCCGTCTGGGAAGATCAGCGAGCTGTCTCCAGAGGCCGAGCGACCTCCGCGTCACTCTCCCCTAGAATGCCTGCGTTCGCTTGCGTGCCTGGGCTAGAGGCGGGTGGGCATTGTGTGCTGAGGGCGCGCGCTCCCAAGTTGCTAGGAGACGGCGCGCGCATGGTAACCCGGGGCTCGCGGCTCAGGCAAACCCAGGCCGCGTTGCCCCCACCCCCCACCCCCCCCCCCGCGCCTCCCAGCTCGGCCAGCGCGGCCCGCGCCCGGCACCACGTACTCAGGAGGACACCCGTTGGCGAGACAGCAAAAAAGAAAAGGGAAAAGGGAAAGAAAAGCATTGAAGTCTTTCATAAATGTAAATTGGTATGATATGAACATTTTTGTCCTGTTTATTTTTCATTCAGGTATCATTGATATACACTGCTCCGAAGGTTTCACGAGAAAATTTCAATGTGGGTACTTCCTTCACCCATATTCTCAAGCCCCTCTGTACCCATTGCCATCCCCGTCCATCAGTATAGGACGATGCCACGGACTCCGTTCTTGTCTTTTCTGAGCGATATTGTTTCCCCGTGACCCCACACACACCAGGTGCACCAATCATAATACCCCTGAATGCTCTTCTCACTGCCATACCCCACCCCTTTTGTAACCGCTAGTCGCTTCTTGGAGTCTGTGAGTCCGCTGCTCTTTTGTTCCTTCAGATTTGCTTTGGTTTAATAGTCCACAAATGAGGGCAATCATTTGGTACTTGTCTTTCTCCGCCTGGCTTAGTTCACTGAGCATAATACCCTCTAGCTCCATCCATGTTGTTGCAAATGGTAGGATCTGTTTCCTTCTTATGGCAGAGTAGTGTAACATTTTGTATATGTGCAAGCTCTTCCCTATCCATTCATCTACTGAGGGCCCCTTAGGATGCTTCCATACCTTGGTAGTTGTAAAGAGGGCTGCAATAAACAGAAAGATGGTATGCTCAAGTGCAGCCGGTGTATTTTAAGTGATTTACAAACTATTCTGCTAATCTCACACTATATTAAAGTTCAGATCTTTAAGAACTGAAAGAAAGATTTGCAACAACGTGGATGGGGCTAGAGGGTCTTATGCTCAGTCAATTATGCCAGGCAGAGAAAGACAAGCATCAAATGATTTCACTCATCTGCGGACCATAAGAACAGACAAAGCTGAATGCACAAAACAGCAGCCGACTCACAGAACCCGAGAATGAACTAACAAATACCAAAGGGAAAGGGACTGGGAAGGGTTGGTGGGAAGGGAGGGAGAAGGGGAATAAGGGGCATTAGGATCAGCATACATGATGCCGGCGGGGAGCACGGGGAGGGCACTATAGCAGCACACAGAGGAGACAAGGAGTAACTCTATAGCATCTCCCTGCGCGGATGGACAGTGACTGTAACGGCGTGTGAGTGGGGGACTTGATAATGGGGGGAGTCTCGTAACCGCTCTGTTGCTCATGTAACTGTCCCCTAATGATACCAAAAAAAGGTAAAAATTAAAAATAAAAGGAATAGTAAAATGAGCGGGAAACAGGAAGTGAAAGAAGGGAACAGTGCTGACAGCACATCTCATAGGAAAGGCTAAAGGGAGGCAGGAGGACGCGCACCAAGATGTTTGAAGAAGTGATAAGGCCACAGAGCCCACTTAGCACTTAAGAAAAAAAAACTTTCAAGTTCATGGCCTCCTCGGTCTGGGGAGGGTCAGCGTGTCTTACCGGCGATGAGGCCTCCGACGGGACCCGAGGAAACGAGTGGGTACTGAAGGGGGAATGCGATCGCGGCAGGCCAAGGGAGCCGGCGGGGCGGGGCTTGCGGGGCTTGCGGGACGGGCGGGGCTTCAAAGGAAGGCCGGGCGCCGGCTCCTGGCCACCGTAATGGCGGCGGCCTGCGGGGGGGCAGAGCTTGCTCAAAACCCCACCCGTCTGGGAAGATCAGCGAGCTGTCTCCAGAGGCCGAGCGACCTCCGCGTCACTCTCCCCTAGAATGCCTGCGTTCGCTTGCGTGCCTGGGCTAGAGGCGGGTGGGCATTGTGTGCTGAGGGCGCGCGCTCCCAAGTTGCTAGGAGACGGCGCGCGCATGGTAACCCGGGGCTCGCGGCTCAGGCAAACCCAGGCCGCGTTGCCCCCACCCCCCCCCCCCCCCCGCGCCTCCCAGCTCGGCCAGCGCGGCCCGCGCCCGGCACCACGTACTCAGGAGGACACCCGTTGGCGAGACAGCAAAAAAGAAAAGGGAAAAGGGAAAGAAAAGCATTGAAGTCTTTCATAAATGTAAATTGGTATGATATGAACATTTTTGTCCTGTTTATTTTTCATTCAGGTATCATTGATATACACTGCTCCGAAGGTTTCACGAGAAAATTTCAATGTGGGTACTTCCTTCACCCATATTCTCAAGCCCCTCTGTACCCATTGCCATCCCCGTCCATCAGTATAGGACGATGCCACGGACTCCGTTCTTGTCTTTTCTGAGCGATATTGTTTCCCCGTGACCCCACACACACCAGGTGCACCAATCATAATACCCCTGAATGCTCTTCTCACTGCCATACCCCACCCCTTTTGTAACCGCTAGTCGCTTCTTGGAGTCTGTGAGTCCGCTGCTCTTTTGTTCCTTCAGATTTGCTTTGGTTTAATAGTCCACAAATGAGGGCAATCATTTGGTACTTGTCTTTCTCCGCCTGGCTTAGTTCACTGAGCATAATACCCTCTAGCTCCATCCATGTTGTTGCAAATGGTAGGATCTGTTTCCTTCTTATGGCAGAGTAGTGTAACATTTTGTATATGTGCAAGCTCTTCCCTATCCATTCATCTACTGAGGGCCCCTTAGGATGCTTCCATACCTTGGTAGTTGTAAAGAGGGCTGCAATAAACAGAAAGATGGTATGCTCAAGTGCAGCCGGTGTATTTTAAGTGATTTACAAACTATTCTGCTAATCTCACACTATATTAAAGTTCAGATCTTTAAGAACTGAAAGAAAGATTTGCAACAACGTGGATGGGGCTAGAGGGTCTTATGCTCAGTCAATTATGCCAGGCAGAGAAAGACAAGCATCAAATGATTTCACTCATCTGCGGACCATAAGAACAGACAAAGCTGAATGCACAAAACAGCAGCCGACTCACAGAACCCGAGAATGAACTAACAAATACCAAAGGGAAAGGGACTGGGAAGGGTTGGTGGGAAGGGAGGGAGAAGGGGAATAAGGGGCATTAGGATCAGCATACATGATGCCGGCGGGGAGCACGGGGAGGGCACTATAGCAGCACACAGAGGAGACAAGGAGTAACTCTATAGCATCTCCCTGCGCGGATGGACAGTGACTGTAACGGCGTGTGAGTGGGGGACTTGATAATGGGGGGAGTCTCGTAACCGCTCTGTTGCTCATGTAACTGTCCCCTAATGATACCAAAAAAAGGTAAAAATTAAAAATAAAAGGAATAGTAAAATGAGCGGGAAACAGGAAGTGAAAGAAGGGAACAGTGCTGACAGCACATCTCATAGGAAAGGCTAAAGGGAGGCAGGAGGACGCGCACCAAGATGTTTGAAGAAGTGATAAGGCCACAGAGCCCACTTAGCACTTAAGAAAAAAAAACTTTCAAGTTCATGGCCTCCTCGGTCTGGGGAGGGTCAGCGTGTCTTACCGGCGATGAGGCCTCCGACGGGACCCGAGGAAACGAGTGGGTACTGAAGGGGGAATGCGATCGCGGCAGGCCAAGGGAGCCGGCGGGGCGGGGCTTGCGGGGCTTGCGGGACGGGCGGGGCTTCAAAGGAAGGCCGGGCGCCGGCTCCTGGCCACCGTAATGGCGGCGGCCTGCGGGGGGGCAGAGCTTGCTCAAAACCCCACCCGTCTGGGAAGATCAGCGAGCTGTCTCCAGAGGCCGAGCGACCTCCGCGTCACTCTCCCCTAGAATGCCTGCGTTCGCTTGCGTGCCTGGGCTAGAGGCGGGTGGGCATTGTGTGCTGAGGGCGCGCGCTCCCAAGTTGCTAGGAGACGGCGCGCGCATGGTAACCCGGGGCTCGCGGCTCAGGCAAACCCAGGCCGCGTTGCCCCCACCCCCCCACCCCCCCACCCGCGCCTCCCAGCTCGGCCAGCGCGGCCCGCGCCCGGCACCACGTACTCAGGAGGACACCCGTTGGCGAGACAGCAAAAAAGAAAAGGGAAAAGGGAAAGAAAAGCATTGAAGTCTTTCATAAATGTAAATTGGTATGATATGAACATTTTTGTCCTGTTTATTTTTCATTCAGGTATCATTGATATACACTGCTCCGAAGGTTTCACGAGAAAATTTCAATGTGGGTACTTCCTTCACCCATATTCTCAAGCCCCTCTGTACCCATTGCCATCCCCGTCCATCAGTATAGGACGATGCCACGGACTCCGTTCTTGTCTTTTCTGAGCGATATTGTTTCCCCGTGACCCCACACACACCAGGTGCACCAATCATAATACCCCTGAATGCTCTTCTCACTGCCATACCCCACCCCTTTTGTAACCGCTAGTCGCTTCTTGGAGTCTGTGAGTCCGCTGCTCTTTTGTTCCTTCAGATTTGCTTTGGTTTAATAGTCCACAAATGAGGGCAATCATTTGGTACTTGTCTTTCTCCGCCTGGCTTAGTTCACTGAGCATAATACCCTCTAGCTCCATCCATGTTGTTGCAAATGGTAGGATCTGTTTCCTTCTTATGGCAGAGTAGTGTAACATTTTGTATATGTGCAAGCTCTTCCCTATCCATTCATCTACTGAGGGCCCCTTAGGATGCTTCCATACCTTGGTAGTTGTAAAGAGGGCTGCAATAGACAGAAAGATGGTGTTCTCGAGTGCAGCTGGTGTATTTTAAGTGATTTACAAACTATTCTGCTAATCTCACACTATATTAAAGTTCAGATCTTTAAGAACTGAAAGAAAGATTTGCAACAACGTGGATGGGGCTAGAGGGTCTTATGCTCAGTCAATTATGCCAGGCAGAGAAAGACAAGCATCAAATGATTTCACTCATCTGCGGACCATAAGAACAGACAAAGCTGAATGCACAAAACAGCAGCCGACTCACAGAACCCGAGAATGAACTAACAAATACCAAAGGGAAAGGGACTGGGAAGGGTTGGTGGGAAGGGAGGGAGAAGGGGAATAAGGGGCATTAGGATCAGCATACATGATGCCGGCGGGGAGCACGGGGAGGGCACTATAGCAGCACACAGAGGAGACAAGGAGTAACTCTATAGCATCTCCCTGCGCGGATGGACAGTGACTGTAACGGCGTGTGAGTGGGGGACTTGATAATGGGGGGAGTCTCGTAACCGCTCTGTTGCTCATGTAACTGTCCCCTAATGATACCAAAAAAAGGTAAAAATTAAAAATAAAAGGAATAGTAAAATGAGCGGGAAACAGGAAGTGAAAGAAGGGAACAGTGCTGACAGCACATCTCATAGGAAAGGCTAAAGGGAGGCAGGAGGACGCGCACCAAGATGTTTGAAGAAGTGATAAGGCCACAGAGCCCACTTAGCACTTAAGAAAAAAAAACTTTCAAGTTCATGGCCTCCTCGGTCTGGGGAGGGTCAGCGTGTCTTACCGGCGATGAGGCCTCCGACGGGACCCGAGGAAACGAGTGGGTACTGAAGGGGGAATGCGATCGCGGCAGGCCAAGGGAGCCGGCGGGGCGGGGCTTGCGGGGCTTGCGGGACGGGCGGGGCTTCAAAGGAAGGCCGGGCGCCGGCTCCTGGCCACCGTAATGGCGGCGGCCTGCGGGGGGGCAGAGCTTGCTCAAAACCCCACCCGTCTGGGAAGATCAGCGAGCTGTCTCCAGAGGCCGAGCGACCTCCGCGTCACTCTCCCCTAGAATGCCTGCGTTCGCTTGCGTGCCTGGGCTAGAGGCGGGTGGGCATTGTGTGCTGAGGGCGCGCGCTCCCAAGTTGCTAGGAGACGGCGCGCGCATGGTAACCCGGGGCTCGCGGCTCAGGCAAACCCAGGCCGCGTTCCCCCACCCCCCCACCCGCGCCTCCCAGCTCGGCCAGCGCGGCCCGCGCCCGGCACCACGTACTCAGGAGGACACCCGTTGGCGAGACAGCAAAAAAGAAAAGGGAAAAGGGAAAGAAAAGCATTGAAGTCTTTCATAAATGTAAATTGGTATGAGATGAACATTTTTGTCCTGTTTATTTTTCATTCAGGTATCATTGATATACACTGCTCCGAAGGTTTCACGAGAAAATTTCAATGTGGGTACTTCCTTCACCCATATTCTCAAGCCCCTCTGTACCCATTGCCATCCCCGTCCATCAGTATAGGACGATGCCACGGACTCCGTTCTTGTCTTTTCTGAGCGATATTGTTTCCCCGTGACCCCACACACACCAGGTGCACCAATCATAATACCCCTGAATGCTCTTCTCACTGCCATACCCCACCCCTTTTGTAACCGCTAGTCGCTTCTTGGAGTCTGTGAGTCCGCTGCTCTTTTGTTCCTTCAGATTTGCTTTGGTTTAATAGTCCACAAATGAGGGCAATCATTTGGTACTTGTCTTTCTCCGCCTGGCTTAGTTCACTGAGCATAATACCCTCTAGCTCCATCCATGTTGTTGCAAATGGTAGGATCTGTTTCCTTCTTATGGCAGAGTAGTGTAACATTTTGTATATGTGCAAGCTCTTCCCTATCCATTCATCTACTGAGGGCCCCTTAGGATGCTTCCATACCTTGGTAGTTGTAAAGAGGGCTGCAATAAACAGAAAGATGGTATGCTCAAGTGCAGCCGGTGTATTTTAAGTGATTTACAAACTATTCTGCTAATCTCACACTATATTAAAGTTCAGATCTTTAAGAACTGAAAGAAAGATTTGCAACAACGTGGATGGGGCTAGAGGGTCTTATGCTCAGTCAATTATGCCAGGCAGAGAAAGACAAGCATCAAATGATTTCACTCATCTGCGGACCATAAGAACAGACAAAGCTGAATGCACAAAACAGCAGCCGACTCACAGAACCCGAGAATGAACTAACAAATACCAAAGGGAAAGGGACTGGGAAGGGTTGGTGGGAAGGGAGGGAGAAGGGGAATAAGGGGCATTAGGATCAGCATACATGATGCCGGCGGGGAGCACGGGGAGGGCACTATAGCAGCACACAGAGGAGACAAGGAGTAACTCTATAGCATCTCCCTGCGCGGATGGACAGTGACTGTAACGGCGTGTGAGTGGGGGACTTGATAATGGGGGGAGTCTCGTAACCGCTCTGTTGCTCATGTAACTGTCCCCTAATGATACCAAAAAAAGGTAAAAATTAAAAATAAAAGGAATAGTAAAATGAGCGGGAAACAGGAAGTGAAAGAAGGGAACAGTGCTGACAGCACATCTCATAGGAAAGGCTAAAGGGAGGCAGGAGGACGCGCACCAAGATGTTTGAAGAAGTGATAAGGCCACAGAGCCCACTTAGCACTTAAGAAAAAAAAACTTTCAAGTTCATGGCCTCCTCGGTCTGGGGAGGGTCAGCGTGTCTTACCGGCGATGAGGCCTCCGACGGGACCCGAGGAAACGAGTGGGTACTGAAGGGGGAATGCGATCGCGGCAGGCCAAGGGAGCCGGCGGGGCGGGGCTTGCGGGGCTTGCGGGACGGGCGGGGCTTCAAAGGAAGGCCGGGCGCCGGCTCCTGGCCACCGTAATGGCGGCGGCCTGCGGGGGGGCAGAGCTTGCTCAAAACCCCACCCGTCTGGGAAGATCAGCGAGCTGTCTCCAGAGGCCGAGCGACCTCCGCGTCACTCTCCCCTAGAATGCCTGCGTTCGCTTGCGTGCCTGGGCTAGAGGCGGGTGGGCATTGTGTGCTGAGGGCGCGCGCTCCCAAGTTGCTAGGAGACGGCGCGCGCATGGTAACCCGGGGCTCGCGGCTCAGGCAAACCCAGGCCGCGTTGCCCCCACCCCCCCACCCCCCCACCCGCGCCTCCCAGCTCGGCCAGCGCGGCCCGCGCCCGGCACCACGTACTCAGGAGGACACCCGTTGGCGAGACAGCAAAAAAGAAAAGGGAAAAGGGAAAGAAAAGCATTGAAGTCTTTCATAAATGTAAATTGGTATGATATGAACATTTTTGTCCTGTTTATTTTTCATTCAGGTATCATTGATATACACTGCTCCGAAGGTTTCACGAGAAAATTTCAATGTGGGTACTTCCTTCACCCATATTCTCAAGCCCCTCTGTACCCATTGCCATCCCCGTCCATCAGTATAGGACGATGCCACGGACTCCGTTCTTGTCTTTTCTGAGCGATATTGTTTCCCCGTGACCCCACACACACCAGGTGCACCAATCATAATACCCCTGAATGCTCTTCTCACTGCCATACCCCACCCCTTTTGTAACCGCTAGTCGCTTCTTGGAGTCTGTGAGTCCGCTGCTCTTTTGTTCCTTCAGATTTGCTTTGGTTTAATAGTCCACAAATGAGGGCAATCATTTGGTACTTGTCTTTCTCCGCCTGGCTTAGTTCACTGAGCATAATACCCTCTAGCTCCATCCATGTTGTTGCAAATGGTAGGATCTGTTTCCTTCTTATGGCAGAGTAGTGTAACATTTTGTATATGTGCAAGCTCTTCCCTATCCATTCATCTACTGAGGGCCCCTTAGGATGCTTCCATACCTTGGTAGTTGTAAAGAGGGCTGCAATAAACAGAAAGATGGTATGCTCAAGTGCAGCCGGTGTATTTTAAGTGATTTACAAACTATTCTGCTAATCTCACACTATATTAAAGTTCAGATCTTTAAGAACTGAAAGAAAGATTTGCAACAACGTGGATGGGGCTAGAGGGTCTTATGCTCAGTCAATTATGCCAGGCAGAGAAAGACAAGCATCAAATGATTTCACTCATCTGCGGACCATAAGAACAGACAAAGCTGAATGCACAAAACAGCAGCCGACTCACAGAACCCGAGAATGAACTAACAAATACCAAAGGGAAAGGGACTGGGAAGGGTTGGTGGGAAGGGAGGGAGAAGGGGAATAAGGGGCATTAGGATCAGCATACATGATGCCGGCGGGGAGCACGGGGAGGGCACTATAGCAGCACACAGAGGAGACAAGGAGTAACTCTATAGCATCTCCCTGCGCGGATGGACAGTGACTGTAACGGCGTGTGAGTGGGGGACTTGATAATGGGGGGAGTCTCGTAACCGCTCTGTTGCTCATGTAACTGTCCCCTAATGATACCAAAAAAAGGTAAAAATTAAAAATAAAAGGAATAGTAAAATGAGCGGGAAACAGGAAGTGAAAGAAGGGAACAGTGCTGACAGCACATCTCATAGGAAAGGCTAAAGGGAGGCAGGAGGACGCGCACCAAGATGTTTGAAGAAGTGATAAGGCCACAGAGCCCACTTAGCACTTAAGAAAAAAAAACTTTCAAGTTCATGGCCTCCTCGGTCTGGGGAGGGTCAGCGTGTCTTACCGGCGATGAGGCCTCCGACGGGACCCGAGGAAACGAGTGGGTACTGAAGGGGGAATGCGATCGCGGCAGGCCAAGGGAGCCGGCGGGGCGGGGCTTGCGGGGCTTGCGGGACGGGCGGGGCTTCAAAGGAAGGCCGGGCGCCGGCTCCTGGCCACCGTAATGGCGGCGGCCTGCGGGGGGGCAGAGCTTGCTCAAAACCCCACCCGTCTGGGAAGATCAGCGAGCTGTCTCCAGAGGCCGAGCGACCTCCGCGTCACTCTCCCCTAGAATGCCTGCGTTCGCTTGCGTGCCTGGGCTAGAGGCGGGTGGGCATTGTGTGCTGAGGGCGCGCGCTCCCAAGTTGCTAGGAGACGGCGCGCGCATGGTAACCCGGGGCTCGCGGCTCAGGCAAACCCAGGCCGCGTTGCCCCCCCACCCCACCCCCCCACCCGCGCCTCCCAGCTCGGCCAGCGCGGCCCGCGCCCGGCACCACGTACTCAGGAGGACACCCGTTGGCGAGACAGCAAAAAAGAAAAGGGAAAAGGGAAAGAAAAGCATTGAAGTCTTTCATAAATGTAAATTGGTATGATATGAACATTTTTGTCCTGTTTATTTTTCATTCAGGTATCATTGATATACACTGCTCCGAAGGTTTCACGAGAAAATTTCAATGTGGGTACTTCCTTCACCCATATTCTCAAGCCCCTCTGTACCCATTGCCATCCCCGTCCATCAGTATAGGACGATGCCACGGACTCCGTTCTTGTCTTTTCTGAGCGATATTGTTTCCCCGTGACCCCACACACACCAGGTGCACCAATCATAATACCCCTGAATGCTCTTCTCACTGCCATACCCCACCCCTTTTGTAACCGCTAGTCGCTTCTTGGAGTCTGTGAGTCCGCTGCTCTTTTGTTCCTTCAGATTTGCTTTGGTTTAATAGTCCACAAATGAGGGCAATCATTTGGTACTTGTCTTTCTCCGCCTGGCTTAGTTCACTGAGCATAATACCCTCTAGCTCCATCCATGTTGTTGCAAATGGTAGGATCTGTTTCCTTCTTATGGCAGAGTAGTGTAACATTTTGTATATGTGCAAGCTCTTCCCTATCCATTCATCTACTGAGGGCCCCTTAGGATGCTTCCATACCTTGGTAGTTGTAAAGAGGGCTGCAATAGACAGAAAGATGGTATTCTCGAGTGCAGCTGGTGTATTTTAAGTGATTTACAAACTATTCTGCTAATCTCACACTATATTAAAGTTCAGATCTTTAAGAACTGAAAGAAAGATTTGCAACAACGTGGATGGGGCTAGAGGGTCTTATGCTCAGTCAATTATGCCAGGCAGAGAAAGACAAGCATCAAATGATTTCACTCATCTGCGGACCATAAGAACAGACAAAGCTGAATGCACAAAACAGCAGCCGACTCACAGAACCCGAGAATGAACTAACAAATACCAAAGGGAAAGGGACTGGGAAGGGTTGGTGGGAAGGGAGGGAGAAGGGGAATAAGGGGCATTAGGATCAGCATACATGATGCCGGCGGGGAGCACGGGGAGGGCACTATAGCAGCACACAGAGGAGACAAGGAGTAACTCTATAGCATCTCCCTGCGCGGATGGACAGTGACTGTAACGGCGTGTGAGTGGGGGACTTGATAATGGGGGGAGTCTCGTAACCGCTCTGTTGCTCATGTAACTGTCCCCTAATGATACCAAAAAAAGGTAAAAATTAAAAATAAAAGGAATAGTAAAATGAGCGGGAAACAGGAAGTGAAAGAAGGGAACAGTGCTGACAGCACATCTCATAGGAAAGGCTAAAGGGAGGCAGGAGGACGCGCACCAAGATGTTTGAAGAAGTGATAAGGCCACAGAGCCCACTTAGCACTTAAGAAAAAAAAACTTTCAAGTTCATGGCCTCCTCGGTCTGGGGAGGGTCAGCGTGTCTTACCGGCGATGAGGCCTCCGACGGGACCCGAGGAAACGAGTGGGTACTGAAGGGGGAATGCGATCGCGGCAGGCCAAGGGAGCCGGCGGGGCGGGGCTTGCGGGGCTTGCGGGACGGGCGGGGCTTCAAAGGAAGGCCGGGCGCCGGCTCCTGGCCACCGTAATGGCGGCGGCCTGCGGGGGGGCAGAGCTTGCTCAAAACCCCACCCGTCTGGGAAGATCAGCGAGCTGTCTCCAGAGGCCGAGCGACCTCCGCGTCACTCTCCCCTAGAATGCCTGCGTTCGCTTGCGTGCCTGGGCTAGAGGCGGGTGGGCATTGTGTGCTGAGGGCGCGCGCTCCCAAGTTGCTAGGAGACGGCGCGCGCATGGTAACCCGGGGCTCGCGGCTCAGGCAAACCCAGGCCGCGTTGCCCCCACCCCCCCACCCCCCCACCCGCGCCTCCCAGCTCGGCCAGCGCGGCCCGCGCCCGGCACCACGTACTCAGGAGGACACCCGTTGGCGAGACAGCAAAAAAGAAAAGGGAAAAGGGAAAGAAAAGCATTGAAGTCTTTCATAAATGTAAATTGGTATGATATGAACATTTTTGTCCTGTTTATTTTTCATTCAGGTATCATTGATATACACTGCTCCGAAGGTTTCACGAGAAAATTTCAATGTGGGTACTTCCTTCACCCATATTCTCAAGCCCCTCTGTACCCATTGCCATCCCCGTCCATCAGTATAGGACGATGCCACGGACTCCGTTCTTGTCTTTTCTGAGCGATATTGTTTCCCCGTGACCCCACACACACCAGGTGCACCAATCATAATACCCCTGAATGCTCTTCTCACTGCCATACCCCACCCCTTTTGTAACCGCTAGTCGCTTCTTGGAGTCTGTGAGTCCGCTGCTCTTTTGTTCCTTCAGATTTGCTTTGGTTTAATAGTCCACAAATGAGGGCAATCATTTGGTACTTGTCTTTCTCCGCCTGGCTTAGTTCACTGAGCATAATACCCTCTAGCTCCATCCATGTTGTTGCAAATGGTAGGATCTGTTTCCTTCTTATGGCAGAGTAGTGTAACATTTTGTATATGTGCAAGCTCTTCCCTATCCATTCATCTACTGAGGGCCCCTTAGGATGCTTCCATACCTTGGTAGTTGTAAAGAGGGCTGCAATAAACAGAAAGATGGTATGCTCAAGTGCAGCCGGTGTATTTTAAGTGATTTACAAACTATTCTGCTAATCTCACACTATATTAAAGTTCAGATCTTTAAGAACTGAAAGAAAGATTTGCAACAACGTGGATGGGGCTAGAGGGTCTTATGCTCAGTCAATTATGCCAGGCAGAGAAAGACAAGCATCAAATGATTTCACTCATCTGCGGACCATAAGAACAGACAAAGCTGAATGCACAAAACAGCAGCCGACTCACAGAACCCGAGAATGAACTAACAAATACCAAAGGGAAAGGGACTGGGAAGGGTTGGTGGGAAGGGAGGGAGAAGGGGAATAAGGGGCATTAGGATCAGCATACATGATGCCGGCGGGGAGCACGGGGAGGGCACTATAGCAGCACACAGAGGAGACAAGGAGTAACTCTATAGCATCTCCCTGCGCGGATGGACAGTGACTGTAACGGCGTGTGAGTGGGGGACTTGATAATGGGGGGAGTCTCGTAACCGCTCTGTTGCTCATGTAACTGTCCCCTAATGATACCAAAAAAAGGTAAAAATTAAAAATAAAAGGAATAGTAAAATGAGCGGGAAACAGGAAGTGAAAGAAGGGAACAGTGCTGACAGCACATCTCATAGGAAAGGCTAAAGGGAGGCAGGAGGACGCGCACCAAGATGTTTGAAGAAGTGATAAGGCCACAGAGCCCACTTAGCACTTAAGAAAAAAAAACTTTCAAGTTCATGGCCTCCTCGGTCTGGGGAGGGTCAGCGTGTCTTACCGGCGATGAGGCCTCCGACGGGACCCGAGGAAACGAGTGGGTACTGAAGGGGGAATGCGATCGCGGCAGGCCAAGGGAGCCGGCGGGGCGGGGCTTGCGGGGCTTGCGGGACGGGCGGGGCTTCAAAGGAAGGCCGGGCGCCGGCTCCTGGCCACCGTAATGGCGGCGGCCTGCGGGGGGGCAGAGCTTGCTCAAAACCCCACCCGTCTGGGAAGATCAGCGAGCTGTCTCCAGAGGCCGAGCGACCTCCGCGTCACTCTCCCCTAGAATGCCTGCGTTCGCTTGCGTGCCTGGGCTAGAGGCGGGTGGGCATTGTGTGCTGAGGGCGCGCGCTCCCAAGTTGCTAGGAGACGGCGCGCGCATGGTAACCCGGGGCTCGCGGCTCAGGCAAACCCAGGCCGCGTTGCCCCCACCCCCCCACCCCCCCACCCGCGCCTCCCAGCTCGGCCAGCGCGGCCCGCGCCCGGCACCACGTACTCAGGAGGACACCCGTTGGCGAGACAGCAAAAAAGAAAAGGGAAAAGGGAAAGAAAAGCATTGAAGTCTTTCATAAATGTAAATTGGTATGATATGAACATTTTTGTCCTGTTTATTTTTCATTCAGGTATCATTGATATACACTGCTCCGAAGGTTTCACGAGAAAATTTCAATGTGGGTACTTCCTTCACCCATATTCTCAAGCCCCTCTGTACCCATTGCCATCCCCGTCCATCAGTATAGGACGATGCCACGGACTCCGTTCTTGTCTTTTCTGAGCGATATTGTTTCCCCGTGACCCCACACACACCAGGTGCACCAATCATAATACCCCTGAATGCTCTTCTCACTGCCATACCCCACCCCTTTTGTAACCGCTAGTCGCTTCTTGGAGTCTGTGAGTCCGCTGCTCTTTTGTTCCTTCAGATTTGCTTTGGTTTAATAGTCCACAAATGAGGGCAATCATTTGGTACTTGTCTTTCTCCGCCTGGCTTAGTTCACTGAGCATAATACCCTCTAGCTCCATCCATGTTGTTGCAAATGGTAGGATCTGTTTCCTTCTTATGGCAGAGTAGTGTAACATTTTGTATATGTGCAAGCTCTTCCCTATCCATTCATCTACTGAGGGCCCCTTAGGATGCTTCCATACCTTGGTAGTTGTAAAGAGGGCTGCAATAGACAGAAAGATGGTATTCTCGAGTGCAGCTGGTGTATTTTAAGTGATTTACAAACTATTCTGCTAATCTCACACTATATTAAAGTTCAGATCTTTAAGAACTGAAAGAAAGATTTGCAACAACGTGGATGGGGCTAGAGGGTCTTATGCTCAGTCAATTATGCCAGGCAGAGAAAGACAAGCATCAAATGATTTCACTCATCTGCGGACCATAAGAACAGACAAAGCTGAATGCACAAAACAGCAGCCGACTCACAGAACCCGAGAATGAACTAACAAATACCAAAGGGAAAGGGACTGGGAAGGGTTGGTGGGAAGGGAGGGAGAAGGGGAATAAGGGGCATTAGGATCAGCATACATGATGCCGGCGGGGAGCACGGGGAGGGCACTATAGCAGCACACAGAGGAGACAAGGAGTAACTCTATAGCATCTCCCTGCGCGGATGGACAGTGACTGTAACGGCGTGTGAGTGGGGGACTTGATAATGGGGGGAGTCTCGTAACCGCTCTGTTGCTCATGTAACTGTCCCCTAATGATACCAAAAAAAGGTAAAAATTAAAAATAAAAGGAATAGTAAAATGAGCGGGAAACAGGAAGTGAAAGAAGGGAACAGTGCTGACAGCACATCTCATAGGAAAGGCTAAAGGGAGGCAGGAGGACGCGCACCAAGATGTTTGAAGAAGTGATAAGGCCACAGAGCCCACTTAGCACTTAAGAAAAAAAAACTTTCAAGTTCATGGCCTCCTCGGTCTGGGGAGGGTCAGCGTGTCTTACCGGCGATGAGGCCTCCGACGGGACCCGAGGAAACGAGTGGGTACTGAAGGGGGAATGCGATCGCGGCAGGCCAAGGGAGCCGGCGGGGCGGGGCTTGCGGGGCTTGCGGGACGGGCGGGGCTTCAAAGGAAGGCCGGGCGCCGGCTCCTGGCCACCGTAATGGCGGCGGCCTGCGGGGGGGCAGAGCTTGCTCAAAACCCCACCCGTCTGGGAAGATCAGCGAGCTGTCTCCAGAGGCCGAGCGACCTCCGCGTCACTCTCCCCTAGAATGCCTGCGTTCGCTTGCGTGCCTGGGCTAGAGGCGGGTGGGCATTGTGTGCTGAGGGCGCGCGCTCCCAAGTTGCTAGGAGACGGCGCGCGCATGGTAACCCGGGGCTCGCGGCTCAGGCAAACCCAGGCCGCGTTGCCCCCACCCCCCCACCCCCCCCACCCGCGCCTCCCAGCTCGGCCAGCGCGGCCCGCGCCCGGCACCACGTACTCAGGAGGACACCCGTTGGCGAGACAGCAAAAAAGAAAAGGGAAAAGGGAAAGAAAAGCATTGAAGTCTTTCATAAATGTAAATTGGTATGATATGAACATTTTTGTCCTGTTTATTTTTCATTCAGGTATCATTGATATACACTGCTCCGAAGGTTTCACGAGAAAATTTCAATGTGGGTACTTCCTTCACCCATATTCTCAAGCCCCTCTGTACCCATTGCCATCCCCGTCCATCAGTATAGGACGATGCCACGGACTCCGTTCTTGTCTTTTCTGAGCGATATTGTTTCCCCGTGACCCCACACACACCAGGTGCACCAATCATAATACCCCTGAATGCTCTTCTCACTGCCATACCCCACCCCTTTTGTAACCGCTAGTCGCTTCTTGGAGTCTGTGAGTCCGCTGCTCTTTTGTTCCTTCAGATTTGCTTTGGTTTAATAGTCCACAAATGAGGGCAATCATTTGGTACTTGTCTTTCTCCGCCTGGCTTAGTTCACTGAGCATAATACCCTCTAGCTCCATCCATGTTGTTGCAAATGGTAGGATCTGTTTCCTTCTTATGGCAGAGTAGTGTAACATTTTGTATATGTGCAAGCTCTTCCCTATCCATTCATCTACTGAGGGCCCCTTAGGATGCTTCCATACCTTGGTAGTTGTAAAGAGGGCTGCAATAAACAGAAAGATGGTATGCTCAAGTGCAGCCGGTGTATTTTAAGTGATTTACAAACTATTCTGCTAATCTCACACTATATTAAAGTTCAGATCTTTAAGAACTGAAAGAAAGATTTGCAACAACGTGGATGGGGCTAGAGGGTCTTATGCTCAGTCAATTATGCCAGGCAGAGAAAGACAAGCATCAAATGATTTCACTCATCTGCGGACCATAAGAACAGACAAAGCTGAATGCACAAAACAGCAGCCGACTCACAGAACCCGAGAATGAACTAACAAATACCAAAGGGAAAGGGACTGGGAAGGGTTGGTGGGAAGGGAGGGAGAAGGGGAATAAGGGGCATTAGGATCAGCATACATGATGCCGGCGGGGAGCACGGGGAGGGCACTATAGCAGCACACAGAGGAGACAAGGAGTAACTCTATAGCATCTCCCTGCGCGGATGGACAGTGACTGTAACGGCGTGTGAGTGGGGGACTTGATAATGGGGGGAGTCTCGTAACCGCTCTGTTGCTCATGTAACTGTCCCCTAATGATACCAAAAAAAGGTAAAAATTAAAAATAAAAGGAATAGTAAAATGAGCGGGAAACAGGAAGTGAAAGAAGGGAACAGTGCTGACAGCACATCTCATAGGAAAGGCTAAAGGGAGGCAGGAGGACGCGCACCAAGATGTTTGAAGAAGTGATAAGGCCACAGAGCCCACTTAGCACTTAAGAAAAAAAAACTTTCAAGTTCATGGCCTCCTCGGTCTGGGGAGGGTCAGCGTGTCTTACCGGCGATGAGGCCTCCGACGGGACCCGAGGAAACGAGTGGGTACTGAAGGGGGAATGCGATCGCGGCAGGCCAAGGGAGCCGGCGGGGCGGGGCTTGCGGGGCTTGCGGGACGGGCGGGGCTTCAAAGGAAGGCCGGGCGCCGGCTCCTGGCCACCGTAATGGCGGCGGCCTGCGGGGGGGCAGAGCTTGCTCAAAACCCCACCCGTCTGGGAAGATCAGCGAGCTGTCTCCAGAGGCCGAGCGACCTCCGCGTCACTCTCCCCTAGAATGCCTGCGTTCGCTTGCGTGCCTGGGCTAGAGGCGGGTGGGCATTGTGTGCTGAGGGCGCGCGCTCCCAAGTTGCTAGGAGACGGCGCGCGCATGGTAACCCGGGGCTCGCGGCTCAGGCAAACCCAGGCCGCGTTGCCCCCACCCCCCCCCCCCCCCCCCGCGCCTCCCAGCTCGGCCAGCGCGGCCCGCGCCCGGCACCACGTACTCAGGAGGACACCCGTTGGCGAGACAGCAAAAAAGAAAAGGGAAAAGGGAAAGAAAAGCATTGAAGTCTTTCATAAATGTAAATTGGTATGATATGAACATTTTTGTCCTGTTTATTTTTCATTCAGGTATCATTGATATACACTGCTCCGAAGGTTTCACGAGAAAATTTCAATGTGGGTACTTCCTTCACCCATATTCTCAAGCCCCTCTGTACCCATTGCCATCCCCGTCCATCAGTATAGGACGATGCCACGGACTCCGTTCTTGTCTTTTCTGAGCGATATTGTTTCCCCGTGACCCCACACACACCAGGTGCACCAATCATAATACCCCTGAATGCTCTTCTCACTGCCATACCCCACCCCTTTTGTAACCGCTAGTCGCTTCTTGGAGTCTGTGAGTCCGCTGCTCTTTTGTTCCTTCAGATTTGCTTTGGTTTAATAGTCCACAAATGAGGGCAATCATTTGGTACTTGTCTTTCTCCGCCTGGCTTAGTTCACTGAGCATAATACCCTCTAGCTCCATCCATGTTGTTGCAAATGGTAGGATCTGTTTCCTTCTTATGGCAGAGTAGTGTAACATTTTGTATATGTGCAAGCTCTTCCCTATCCATTCATCTACTGAGGGCCCCTTAGGATGCTTCCATACCTTGGTAGTTGTAAAGAGGGCTGCAATAAACAGAAAGATGGTATGCTCAAGTGCAGCCGGTGTATTTTAAGTGATTTACAAACTATTCTGCTAATCTCACACTATATTAAAGTTCAGATCTTTAAGAACTGAAAGAAAGATTTGCAACAACGTGGATGGGGCTAGAGGGTCTTATGCTCAGTCAATTATGCCAGGCAGAGAAAGACAAGCATCAAATGATTTCACTCATCTGCGGACCATAAGAACAGACAAAGCTGAATGCACAAAACAGCAGCCGACTCACAGAACCCGAGAATGAACTAACAAATACCAAAGGGAAAGGGACTGGGAAGGGTTGGTGGGAAGGGAGGGAGAAGGGGAATAAGGGGCATTAGGATCAGCATACATGATGCCGGCGGGGAGCACGGGGAGGGCACTATAGCAGCACACAGAGGAGACAAGGAGTAACTCTATAGCATCTCCCTGCGCGGATGGACAGTGACTGTAACGGCGTGTGAGTGGGGGACTTGATAATGGGGGGAGTCTCGTAACCGCTCTGTTGCTCATGTAACTGTCCCCTAATGATACCAAAAAAAGGTAAAAATTAAAAATAAAAGGAATAGTAAAATGAGCGGGAAACAGGAAGTGAAAGAAGGGAACAGTGCTGACAGCACATCTCATAGGAAAGGCTAAAGGGAGGCAGGAGGACGCGCACCAAGATGTTTGAAGAAGTGATAAGGCCACAGAGCCCACTTAGCACTTAAGAAAAAAAAACTTTCAAGTTCATGGCCTCCTCGGTCTGGGGAGGGTCAGCGTGTCTTACCGGCGATGAGGCCTCCGACGGGACCCGAGGAAACGAGTGGGTACTGAAGGGGGAATGCGATCGCGGCAGGCCAAGGGAGCCGGCGGGGCGGGGCTTGCGGGGCTTGCGGGACGGGCGGGGCTTCAAAGGAAGGCCGGGCGCCGGCTCCTGGCCACCGTAATGGCGGCGGCCTGCGGGGGGGCAGAGCTTGCTCAAAACCCCACCCGTCTGGGAAGATCAGCGAGCTGTCTCCAGAGGCCGAGCGACCTCCGCGTCACTCTCCCCTAGAATGCCTGCGTTCGCTTGCGTGCCTGGGCTAGAGGCGGGTGGGCATTGTGTGC
The DNA here is from genome assembly GCF_040802235.1 of Manis javanica. Lineage (NCBI taxonomy): Eukaryota > Metazoa > Chordata > Mammalia > Pholidota > Manidae > Manis > Manis javanica. Next base: position 60,347,001 of record NC_133165.1, on the reverse strand, counting down.
TGAGGGCGCGCGCTCCCAAGTTGCTAGGAGACGGCGCGCGCATGGTAACCCGGGGCTCGCGGCTCAGGCAAACCCAGGCCGCGTTGCCCCCACCCCCTCCTCCCCCCCCCCGCGCCTCCCAGCTCGGCCAGCGCGGCCCGCGCCCGGCACCACGTACTCAGGAGGACACCCGTTGGCGAGACAGCAAAAAAGAAAAGGGAAAAGGGAAAGAAAAGCATTGAAGTCTTTCATAAATGTAAATTGGTATGATATGAACATTTTTGTCCTGTTTATTTTTCATTCAGGTATCATTGATATACACTGCTCCGAAGGTTTCACGAGAAAATTTCAATGTGGGTACTTCCTTCACCCATATTCTCAAGCCCCTCTGTACCCATTGCCATCCCCGTCCATCAGTATAGGACGATGCCACGGACTCCGTTCTTGTCTTTTCTGAGCGATATTGTTTCCCCGTGACCCCACACACACCAGGTGCACCAATCATAATACCCCTGAATGCTCTTCTCACTGCCATACCCCACCCCTTTTGTAACCGCTAGTCGCTTCTTGGAGTCTGTGAGTCCGCTGCTCTTTTGTTCCTTCAGATTTGCTTTGGTTTAATAGTCCACAAATGAGGGCAATCATTTGGTACTTGTCTTTCTCCGCCTGGCTTAGTTCACTGAGCATAATACCCTCTAGCTCCATCCATGTTGTTGCAAATGGTAGGATCTGTTTCCTTCTTATGGCAGAGTAGTGTAACATTTTGTATATGTGCAAGCTCTTCCCTATCCATTCATCTACTGAGGGCCCCTTAGGATGCTTCCATACCTTGGTAGTTGTAAAGAGGGCTGCAATAGACAGAAAGATGGTGTTCTCGAGTGCAGCTGGTGTATTTTAAGTGATTTACAAACTATTCTGCTAATCTCACACTATATTAAAGTTCAGATCTTTAAGAACTGAAAGAAAGATTTGCAACAACGTGGATGGGGCTAGAGGGTCTTATGCTCAGTCAATTATGCCAGGCAGAGAAAGACAAGCATCAAATGATTTCACTCATCTGCGGACCATAAGAACAGACAAAGCTGAATGCACAAAACAGCAGCCGACTCACAGAACCCGAGAATGAACTAACAAATACCAAAGGGAAAGGGACTGGGAAGGGTTGGTGGGAAGGGAGGGAGAAGGGGAATAAGGGGCATTAGGATCAGCATACATGATGCCGGCGGGGAGCACGGGGAGGGCACTATAGCAGCACACAGAGGAGACAAGGAGTAACTCTATAGCATCTCCCTGCGCGGATGGACAGTGACTGTAACGGCGTGTGAGTGGGGGACTTGATAATGGGGGGAGTCTCGTAACCGCTCTGTTGCTCATGTAACTGTCCCCTAATGATACCAAAAAAAGGTAAAAATTAAAAATAAAAGGAATAGTAAAATGAGCGGGAAACAGGAAGTGAAAGAAGGGAACAGTGCTGACAGCACATCTCATAGGAAAGGCTAAAGGGAGGCAGGAGGACGCGCACCAAGATGTTTGAAGAAGTGATAAGGCCACAGAGCCCACTTAGCACTTAAGAAAAAAAAACTTTCAAGTTCATGGCCTCCTCGGTCTGGGGAGGGTCAGCGTGTCTTACCGGCGATGAGGCCTCCGACGGGACCCGAGGAAACGAGTGGGTACTGAAGGGGGAATGCGATCGCGGCAGGCCAAGGGAGCCGGCGGGGCGGGGCTTGCGGGGCTTGCGGGACGGGCGGGGCTTCAAAGGAAGGCCGGGCGCCGGCTCCTGGCCACCGTAATGGCGGCGGCCTGCGGGGGGGCAGAGCTTGCTCAAAACCCCACCCGTCTGGGAAGATCAGCGAGCTGTCTCCAGAGGCCGAGCGACCTCCGCGTCACTCTCCCCTAGAATGCCTGCGTTCGCTTGCGTGCCTGGGCTAGAGGCGGGTGGGCATTGTGTGCTGAGGGCGCGCGCTCCCAAGTTGCTAGGAGACGGCGCGCGCATGGTAACCCGGGGCTCGCGGCTCAGGCAAACCCAGGCCGCGTGCTCCCTCCCCCCCCCCCCCCCCCCGCGCCTCCCAGCTCGGCCAGCGCGGCCCGCGCCCGGCACCACGTACTCAGGAGGACACCCGTTGGCGAGACAGCAAAAAAGAAAAGGGAAAAGGGAAAGAAAAGCATTGAAGTCTTTCATAAATGTAAATTGGTATGAGATGAACATTTTTGTCCTGTTTATTTTTCATTCAGGTATCATTGATATACACTGCTCCGAAGGTTTCACGAGAAAATTTCAATGTGGGTACTTCCTTCACCCATATTCTCAAGCCCCTCTGTACCCATTGCCATCCCCGTCCATCAGTATAGGACGATGCCACGGACTCCGTTCTTGTCTTTTCTGAGCGATATTGTTTCCCCGTGACCCCACACACACCAGGTGCACCAATCATAATACCCCTGAATGCTCTTCTCACTGCCATACCCCACCCCTTTTGTAACCGCTAGTCGCTTCTTGGAGTCTGTGAGTCCGCTGCTCTTTTGTTCCTTCAGATTTGCTTTGGTTTAATAGTCCACAAATGAGGGCAATCATTTGGTACTTGTCTTTCTCCGCCTGGCTTAGTTCACTGAGCATAATACCCTCTAGCTCCATCCATGTTGTTGCAAATGGTAGGATCTGTTTCCTTCTTATGGCAGAGTAGTGTAACATTTTGTATATGTGCAAGCTCTTCCCTATCCATTCATCTACTGAGGGCCCCTTAGGATGCTTCCATACCTTGGTAGTTGTAAAGAGGGCTGCAATAAACAGAAAGATGGTATGCTCAAGTGCAGCCGGTGTATTTTAAGTGATTTACAAACTATTCTGCTAATCTCACACTATATTAAAGTTCAGATCTTTAAGAACTGAAAGAAAGATTTGCAACAACGTGGATGGGGCTAGAGGGTCTTATGCTCAGTCAATTATGCCAGGCAGAGAAAGACAAGCATCAAATGATTTCACTCATCTGCGGACCATAAGAACAGACAAAGCTGAATGCACAAAACAGCAGCCGACTCACAGAACCCGAGAATGAACTAACAAATACCAAAGGGAAAGGGACTGGGAAGGGTTGGTGGGAAGGGAGGGAGAAGGGGAATAAGGGGCATTAGGATCAGCATACATGATGCCGGCGGGGAGCACGGGGAGGGCACTATAGCAGCACACAGAGGAGACAAGGAGTAACTCTATAGCATCTCCCTGCGCGGATGGACAGTGACTGTAACGGCGTGTGAGTGGGGGACTTGATAATGGGGGGAGTCTCGTAACCGCTCTGTTGCTCATGTAACTGTCCCCTAATGATACCAAAAAAAGGTAAAAATTAAAAATAAAAGGAATAGTAAAATGAGCGGGAAACAGGAAGTGAAAGAAGGGAACAGTGCTGACAGCACATCTCATAGGAAAGGCTAAAGGGAGGCAGGAGGACGCGCACCAAGATGTTTGAAGAAGTGATAAGGCCACAGAGCCCACTTAGCACTTAAGAAAAAAAAACTTTCAAGTTCATGGCCTCCTCGGTCTGGGGAGGGTCAGCGTGTCTTACCGGCGATGAGGCCTCCGACGGGACCCGAGGAAACGAGTGGGTACTGAAGGGGGAATGCGATCGCGGCAGGCCAAGGGAGCCGGCGGGGCGGGGCTTGCGGGGCTTGCGGGACGGGCGGGGCTTCAAAGGAAGGCCGGGCGCCGGCTCCTGGCCACCGTAATGGCGGCGGCCTGCGGGGGGGCAGAGCTTGCTCAAAACCCCACCCGTCTGGGAAGATCAGCGAGCTGTCTCCAGAGGCCGAGCGACCTCCGCGTCACTCTCCCCTAGAATGCCTGCGTTCGCTTGCGTGCCTGGGCTAGAGGCGGGTGGGCATTGTGTGCTGAGGGCGCGCGCTCCCAAGTTGCTAGGAGACGGCGCGCGCATGGTAACCCGGGGCTCGCGGCTCAGGCAAACCCAGGCCGCGTTGCCCCCACCCCCACCCCCCCCGCCTCCCAGCTCGGCCAGCGCGGCCCGCGCCCGGCACCACGTACTCAGGAGGACACCCGTTGGCGAGACAGCAAAAAAGAAAAGGGAAAAGGGAAAGAAAAGCATTGAAGTCTTTCATAAATGTAAATTGGTATGATATGAACATTTTTGTCCTGTTTATTTTTCATTCAGGTATCATTGATATACACTGCTCCGAAGGTTTCACGAGAAAATTTCAATGTGGGTACTTCCTTCACCCATATTCTCAAGCCCCTCTGTACCCATTGCCATCCCCGTCCATCAGTATAGGACGATGCCACGGACTCCGTTCTTGTCTTTTCTGAGCGATATTGTTTCCCCGTGACCCCACACACACCAGGTGCACCAATCATAATACCCCTGAATGCTCTTCTCACTGCCATACCCCACCCCTTTTGTAACCGCTAGTCGCTTCTTGGAGTCTGTGAGTCCGCTGCTCTTTTGTTCCTTCAGATTTGCTTTGGTTTAATAGTCCACAAATGAGGGCAATCATTTGGTACTTGTCTTTCTCCGCCTGGCTTAGTTCACTGAGCATAATACCCTCTAGCTCCATCCATGTTGTTGCAAATGGTAGGATCTGTTTCCTTCTTATGGCAGAGTAGTGTAACATTTTGTATATGTGCAAGCTCTTCCCTATCCATTCATCTACTGAGGGCCCCTTAGGATGCTTCCATACCTTGGTAGTTGTAAAGAGGGCTGCAATAAACAGAAAGATGGTATGCTCAAGTGCAGCCGGTGTATTTTAAGTGATTTACAAACTATTCTGCTAATCTCACACTATATTAAAGTTCAGATCTTTAAGAACTGAAAGAAAGATTTGCAACAACGTGGATGGGGCTAGAGGGTCTTATGCTCAGTCAATTATGCCAGGCAGAGAAAGACAAGCATCAAATGATTTCACTCATCTGCGGACCATAAGAACAGACAAAGCTGAATGCACAAAACAGCAGCCGACTCACAGAACCCGAGAATGAACTAACAAATACCAAAGGGAAAGGGACTGGGAAGGGTTGGTGGGAAGGGAGGGAGAAGGGGAATAAGGGGCATTAGGATCAGCATACATGATGCCGGCGGGGAGCACGGGGAGGGCACTATAGCAGCACACAGAGGAGACAAGGAGTAACTCTATAGCATCTCCCTGCGCGGATGGACAGTGACTGTAACGGCGTGTGAGTGGGGGACTTGATAATGGGGGGAGTCTCGTAACCGCTCTGTTGCTCATGTAACTGTCCCCTAATGATACCAAAAAAAGGTAAAAATTAAAAATAAAAGGAATAGTAAAATGAGCGGGAAACAGGAAGTGAAAGAAGGGAACAGTGCTGACAGCACATCTCATAGGAAAGGCTAAAGGGAGGCAGGAGGACGCGCACCAAGATGTTTGAAGAAGTGATAAGGCCACAGAGCCCACTTAGCACTTAAGAAAAAAAAACTTTCAAGTTCATGGCCTCCTCGGTCTGGGGAGGGTCAGCGTGTCTTACCGGCGATGAGGCCTCCGACGGGACCCGAGGAAACGAGTGGGTACTGAAGGGGGAATGCGATCGCGGCAGGCCAAGGGAGCCGGCGGGGCGGGGCTTGCGGGGCTTGCGGGACGGGCGGGGCTTCAAAGGAAGGCCGGGCGCCGGCTCCTGGCCACCGTAATGGCGGCGGCCTGCGGGGGGGCAGAGCTTGCTCAAAACCCCACCCGTCTGGGAAGATCAGCGAGCTGTCTCCAGAGGCCGAGCGACCTCCGCGTCACTCTCCCCTAGAATGCCTGCGTTCGCTTGCGTGCCTGGGCTAGAGGCGGGTGGGCATTGTGTGCTGAGGGCGCGCGCTCCCAAGTTGCTAGGAGACGGCGCGCGCATGGTAACCCGGGGCTCGCGGCTCAGGCAAACCCAGGCCGCGTTGCCCCCACCCCCCTCCCCCACCCGCGCCTCCCAGCTCGGCCAGCGCGGCCCGCGCCCGGCACCACGTACTCAGGAGGACACCCGTTGGCGAGACAGCAAAAAAGAAAAGGGAAAAGGGAAAGAAAAGCATTGAAGTCTTTCATAAATGTAAATTGGTATGATATGAACATTTTTGTCCTGTTTATTTTTCATTCAGGTATCATTGATATACACTGCTCCGAAGGTTTCACGAGAAAATTTCAATGTGGGTACTTCCTTCACCCATATTCTCAAGCCCCTCTGTACCCATTGCCATCCCCGTCCATCAGTATAGGACGATGCCACGGACTCCGTTCTTGTCTTTTCTGAGCGATATTGTTTCCCCGTGACCCCACACACACCAGGTGCACCAATCATAATACCCCTGAATGCTCTTCTCACTGCCATACCCCACCCCTTTTGTAACCGCTAGTCGCTTCTTGGAGTCTGTGAGTCCGCTGCTCTTTTGTTCCTTCAGATTTGCTTTGGTTTAATAGTCCACAAATGAGGGCAATCATTTGGTACTTGTCTTTCTCCGCCTGGCTTAGTTCACTGAGCATAATACCCTCTAGCTCCATCCATGTTGTTGCAAATGGTAGGATCTGTTTCCTTCTTATGGCAGAGTAGTGTAACATTTTGTATATGTGCAAGCTCTTCCCTATCCATTCATCTACTGAGGGCCCCTTAGGATGCTTCCATACCTTGGTAGTTGTAAAGAGGGCTGCAATAAACAGAAAGATGGTATGCTCAAGTGCAGCCGGTGTATTTTAAGTGATTTACAAACTATTCTGCTAATCTCACACTATATTAAAGTTCAGATCTTTAAGAACTGAAAGAAAGATTTGCAACAACGTGGATGGGGCTAGAGGGTCTTATGCTCAGTCAATTATGCCAGGCAGAGAAAGACAAGCATCAAATGATTTCACTCATCTGCGGACCATAAGAACAGACAAAGCTGAATGCACAAAACAGCAGCCGACTCACAGAACCCGAGAATGAACTAACAAATACCAAAGGGAAAGGGACTGGGAAGGGTTGGTGGGAAGGGAGGGAGAAGGGGAATAAGGGGCATTAGGATCAGCATACATGATGCCGGCGGGGAGCACGGGGAGGGCACTATAGCAGCACACAGAGGAGACAAGGAGTAACTCTATAGCATCTCCCTGCGCGGATGGACAGTGACTGTAACGGCGTGTGAGTGGGGGACTTGATAATGGGGGGAGTCTCGTAACCGCTCTGTTGCTCATGTAACTGTCCCCTAATGATACCAAAAAAAGGTAAAAATTAAAAATAAAAGGAATAGTAAAATGAGCGGGAAACAGGAAGTGAAAGAAGGGAACAGTGCTGACAGCACATCTCATAGGAAAGGCTAAAGGGAGGCAGGAGGACGCGCACCAAGATGTTTGAAGAAGTGATAAGGCCACAGAGCCCACTTAGCACTTAAGAAAAAAAAACTTTCAAGTTCATGGCCTCCTCGGTCTGGGGAGGGTCAGCGTGTCTTACCGGCGATGAGGCCTCCGACGGGACCCGAGGAAACGAGTGGGTACTGAAGGGGGAATGCGATCGCGGCAGGCCAAGGGAGCCGGCGGGGCGGGGCTTGCGGGGCTTGCGGGACGGGCGGGGCTTCAAAGGAAGGCCGGGCGCCGGCTCCTGGCCACCGTAATGGCGGCGGCCTGCGGGGGGGCAGAGCTTGCTCAAAACCCCACCCGTCTGGGAAGATCAGCGAGCTGTCTCCAGAGGCCGAGCGACCTCCGCGTCACTCTCCCCTAGAATGCCTGCGTTCGCTTGCGTGCCTGGGCTAGAGGCGGGTGGGCATTGTGTGCTGAGGGCGCGCGCTCCCAAGTTGCTAGGAGACGGCGCGCGCATGGTAACCCGGGGCTCGCGGCTCAGGCAAACCCAGGCCGCGTTGCCCCCCCCCCCCCCCCCCCCCCCGCGCCTCCCAGCTCGGCCAGCGCGGCCCGCGCCCGGCACCACGTACTCAGGAGGACACCCGTTGGCGAGACAGCAAAAAAGAAAAGGGAAAAGGGAAAGAAAAGCATTGAAGTCTTTCATAAATGTAAATTGGTATGATATGAACATTTTTGTCCTGTTTATTTTTCATTCAGGTATCATTGATATACACTGCTCCGAAGGTTTCACGAGAAAATTTCAATGTGGGTACTTCCTTCACCCATATTCTCAAGCCCCTCTGTACCCATTGCCATCCCCGTCCATCAGTATAGGACGATGCCACGGACTCCGTTCTTGTCTTTTCTGAGCGATATTGTTTCCCCGTGACCCCACACACACCAGGTGCACCAATCATAATACCCCTGAATGCTCTTCTCACTGCCATACCCCACCCCTTTTGTAACCGCTAGTCGCTTCTTGGAGTCTGTGAGTCCGCTGCTCTTTTGTTCCTTCAGATTTGCTTTGGTTTAATAGTCCACAAATGAGGGCAATCATTTGGTACTTGTCTTTCTCCGCCTGGCTTAGTTCACTGAGCATAATACCCTCTAGCTCCATCCATGTTGTTGCAAATGGTAGGATCTGTTTCCTTCTTATGGCAGAGTAGTGTAACATTTTGTATATGTGCAAGCTCTTCCCTATCCATTCATCTACTGAGGGCCCCTTAGGATGCTTCCATACCTTGGTAGTTGTAAAGAGGGCTGCAATAAACAGAAAGATGGTATGCTCAAGTGCAGCTGGTGTATTTTAAGTGATTTACAAACTATTCTGCTAATCTCACACTATATTAAAGTTCAGATCTTTAAGAACTGAAAGAAAGATTTGCAACAACGTGGATGGGGCTAGAGGGTCTTATGCTCAGTCAATTATGCCAGGCAGAGAAAGACAAGCATCAAATGATTTCACTCATCTGCGGACCATAAGAACAGACAAAGCTGAATGCACAAAACAGCAGCCGACTCACAGAACCCGAGAATGAACTAACAAATACCAAAGGGAAAGGGACTGGGAAGGGTTGGTGGGAAGGGAGGGAGAAGGGGAATAAGGGGCATTAGGATCAGCATACATGATGCCGGCGGGGAGCACGGGGAGGGCACTATAGCAGCACACAGAGGAGACAAGGAGTAACTCTATAGCATCTCCCTGCGCGGATGGACAGTGACTGTAACGGCGTGTGAGTGGGGGACTTGATAATGGGGGGAGTCTCGTAACCGCTCTGTTGCTCATGTAACTGTCCCCTAATGATACCAAAAAAAGGTAAAAATTAAAAATAAAAGGAATAGTAAAATGAGCGGGAAACAGGAAGTGAAAGAAGGGAACAGTGCTGACAGCACATCTCATAGGAAAGGCTAAAGGGAGGCAGGAGGACGCGCACCAAGATGTTTGAAGAAGTGATAAGGCCACAGAGCCCACTTAGCACTTAAGAAAAAAAAACTTTCAAGTTCATGGCCTCCTCGGTCTGGGGAGGGTCAGCGTGTCTTACCGGCGATGAGGCCTCCGACGGGACCCGAGGAAACGAGTGGGTACTGAAGGGGGAATGCGATCGCGGCAGGCCAAGGGAGCCGGCGGGGCGGGGCTTGCGGGGCTTGCGGGACGGGCGGGGCTTCAAAGGAAGGCCGGGCGCCGGCTCCTGGCCACCGTAATGGCGGCGGCCTGCGGGGGGGCAGAGCTTGCTCAAAACCCCACCCGTCTGGGAAGATCAGCGAGCTGTCTCCAGAGGCCGAGCGACCTCCGCGTCACTCTCCCCTAGAATGCCTGCGTTCGCTTGCGTGCCTGGGCTAGAGGCGGGTGGGCATTGTGTGCTGAGGGCGCGCGCTCCCAAGTTGCTAGGAGACGGCGCGCGCATGGTAACCCGGGGCTCGCGGCTCAGGCAAACCCAGGCCGCGTTGCCCCCCACCCCCCCACCCGCGCCTCCCAGCTCGGCCAGCGCGGCCCGCGCCCGGCACCACGTACTCAGGAGGACACCCGTTGGCGAGACAGCAAAAAAGAAAAGGGAAAAGGGAAAGAAAAGCATTGAAGTCTTTCATAAATGTAAATTGGTATGAGATGAACATTTTTGTCCTGTTTATTTTTCATTCAGGTATCATTGATATACACTGCTCCGAAGGTTTCACGAGAAAATTTCAATGTGGGTACTTCCTTCACCCATATTCTCAAGCCCCTCTGTACCCATTGCCATCCCCGTCCATCAGTATAGGACGATGCCACGGACTCCGTTCTTGTCTTTTCTGAGCGATATTGTTTCCCCGTGACCCCACACACACCAGGTGCACCAATCATAATACCCCTGAATGCTCTTCTCACTGCCATACCCCACCCCTTTTGTAACCGCTAGTCGCTTCTTGGAGTCTGTGAGTCCGCTGCTCTTTTGTTCCTTCAGATTTGCTTTGGTTTAATAGTCCACAAATGAGGGCAATCATTTGGTACTTGTCTTTCTCCGCCTGGCTTAGTTCACTGAGCATAATACCCTCTAGCTCCATCCATGTTGTTGCAAATGGTAGGATCTGTTTCCTTCTTATGGCAGAGTAGTGTAACATTTTGTATATGTGCAAGCTCTTCCCTATCCATTCATCTACTGAGGGCCCCTTAGGATGCTTCCATACCTTGGTAGTTGTAAAGAGGGCTGCAATAGACAGAAAGATGGTGTTCTCGAGTGCAGCTGGTGTATTTTAAGTGATTTACAAACTATTCTGCTAATCTCACACTATATTAAAGTTCAGATCTTTAAGAACTGAAAGAAAGATTTGCAACAACGTGGATGGGGCTAGAGGGTCTTATGCTCAGTCAATTATGCCAGGCAGAGAAAGACAAGCATCAAATGATTTCACTCATCTGCGGACCATAAGAACAGACAAAGCTGAATGCACAAAACAGCAGCCGACTCACAGAACCCGAGAATGAACTAACAAATACCAAAGGGAAAGGGACTGGGAAGGGTTGGTGGGAAGGGAGGGAGAAGGGGAATAAGGGGCATTAGGATCAGCATACATGATGCCGGCGGGGAGCACGGGGAGGGCACTATAGCAGCACACAGAGGAGACAAGGAGTAACTCTATAGCATCTCCCTGCGCGGATGGACAGTGACTGTAACGGCGTGTGAGTGGGGGACTTGATAATGGGGGGAGTCTCGTAACCGCTCTGTTGCTCATGTAACTGTCCCCTAATGATACCAAAAAAAGGTAAAAATTAAAAATAAAAGGAATAGTAAAATGAGCGGGAAACAGGAAGTGAAAGAAGGGAACAGTGCTGACAGCACATCTCATAGGAAAGGCTAAAGGGAGGCAGGAGGACGCGCACCAAGATGTTTGAAGAAGTGATAAGGCCACAGAGCCCACTTAGCACTTAAGAAAAAAAAACTTTCAAGTTCATGGCCTCCTCGGTCTGGGGAGGGTCAGCGTGTCTTACCGGCGATGAGGCCTCCGACGGGACCCGAGGAAACGAGTGGGTACTGAAGGGGGAATGCGATCGCGGCAGGCCAAGGGAGCCGGCGGGGCGGGGCTTGCGGGGCTTGCGGGACGGGCGGGGCTTCAAAGGAAGGCCGGGCGCCGGCTCCTGGCCACCGTAATGGCGGCGGCCTGCGGGGGGGCAGAGCTTGCTCAAAACCCCACCCGTCTGGGAAGATCAGCGAGCTGTCTCCAGAGGCCGAGCGACCTCCGCGTCACTCTCCCCTAGAATGCCTGCGTTCGCTTGCGTGCCTGGGCTAGAGGCGGGTGGGCATTGTGTGCTGAGGGCGCGCGCTCCCAAGTTGCTAGGAGACGGCGCGCGCATGGTAACCCGGGGCTCGCGGCTCAGGCAAACCCAGGCCGCGTTGCCCCCCCCCCCCCACCCGCGCCTCCCAGCTCGGCCAGCGCGGCCCGCGCCCGGCACCACGTACTCAGGAGGACACCCGTTGGCGAGACAGCAAAAAAGAAAAGGGAAAAGGGAAAGAAAAGCATTGAAGTCTTTCATAAATGTAAATTGGTATGAGATGAACATTTTTGTCCTGTTTATTTTTCATTCAGGTATCATTGATATACACTGCTCCGAAGGTTTCACGAGAAAATTTCAATGTGGGTACTTCCTTCACCCATATTCTCAAGCCCCTCTGTACCCATTGCCATCCCCGTCCATCAGTATAGGACGATGCCACGGACTCCGTTCTTGTCTTTTCTGAGCGATATTGTTTCCCCGTGACCCCACACACACCAGGTGCACCAATCATAATACCCCTGAATGCTCTTCTCACTGCCATACCCCACCCCTTTTGTAACCGCTAGTCGCTTCTTGGAGTCTGTGAGTCCGCTGCTCTTTTGTTCCTTCAGATTTGCTTTGGTTTAATAGTCCACAAATGAGGGCAATCATTTGGTACTTGTCTTTCTCCGCCTGGCTTAGTTCACTGAGCATAATACCCTCTAGCTCCATCCATGTTGTTGCAAATGGTAGGATCTGTTTCCTTCTTATGGCAGAGTAGTGTAACATTTTGTATATGTGCAAGCTCTTCCCTATCCATTCATCTACTGAGGGCCCCTTAGGATGCTTCCATACCTTGGTAGTTGTAAAGAGGGCTGCAATAAACAGAAAGATGGTATGCTCAAGTGCAGCCGGTGTATTTTAAGTGATTTACAAACTATTCTGCTAATCTCACACTATATTAAAGTTCAGATCTTTAAGAACTGAAAGAAAGATTTGCAACAACGTGGATGGGGCTAGAGGGTCTTATGCTCAGTCAATTATGCCAGGCAGAGAAAGACAAGCATCAAATGATTTCACTCATCTGCGGACCATAAGAACAGACAAAGCTGAATGCACAAAACAGCAGCCGACTCACAGAACCCGAGAATGAACTAACAAATACCAAAGGGAAAGGGACTGGGAAGGGTTGGTGGGAAGGGAGGGAGAAGGGGAATAAGGGGCATTAGGATCAGCATACATGATGCCGGCGGGGAGCACGGGGAGGGCACTATAGCAGCACACAGAGGAGACAAGGAGTAACTCTATAGCATCTCCCTGCGCGGATGGACAGTGACTGTAACGGCGTGTGAGTGGGGGACTTGATAATGGGGGGAGTCTCGTAACCGCTCTGTTGCTCATGTAACTGTCCCCTAATGATACCAAAAAAAGGTAAAAATTAAAAATAAAAGGAATAGTAAAATGAGCGGGAAACAGGAAGTGAAAGAAGGGAACAGTGCTGACAGCACATCTCATAGGAAAGGCTAAAGGGAGGCAGGAGGACGCGCACCAAGATGTTTGAAGAAGTGATAAGGCCACAGAGCCCACTTAGCACTTAAGAAAAAAAAACTTTCAAGTTCATGGCCTCCTCGGTCTGGGGAGGGTCAGCGTGTCTTACCGGCGATGAGGCCTCCGACGGGACCCGAGGAAACGAGTGGGTACTGAAGGGGGAATGCGATCGCGGCAGGCCAAGGGAGCCGGCGGGGCGGGGCTTGCGGGGCTTGCGGGACGGGCGGGGCTTCAAAGGAAGGCCGGGCGCCGGCTCCTGGCCACCGTAATGGCGGCGGCCTGCGGGGGGGCAGAGCTTGCTCAAAACCCCACCCGTCTGGGAAGATCAGCGAGCTGTCTCCAGAGGCCGAGCGACCTCCGCGTCACTCTCCCCTAGAATGCCTGCGTTCGCTTGCGTGCCTGGGCTAGAGGCGGGTGGGCATTGTGTGCTGAGGGCGCGCGCTCCCAAGTTGCTAGGAGACGGCGCGCGCATGGTAACCCGGGGCTCGCGGCTCAGGCAAACCCAGGCCGCGTTGCCCCCACCCCCCTCCCCCCCCCCGCGCCTCCCAGCTCGGCCAGCGCGGCCCGCGCCCGGCACCACGTACTCAGGAGGACACCCGTTGGCGAGACAGCAAAAAAGAAAAGGGAAAAGGGAAAGAAAAGCATTGAAGTCTTTCATAAATGTAAATTGGTATGATATGAACATTTTTGTCCTGTTTATTTTTCATTCAGGTATCATTGATATACACTGCTCCGAAGGTTTCACGAGAAAATTTCAATGTGGGTACTTCCTTCACCCATATTCTCAAGCCCCTCTGTACCCATTGCCATCCCCGTCCATCAGTATAGGACGATGCCACGGACTCCGTTCTTGTCTTTTCTGAGCGATATTGTTTCCCCGTGACCCCACACACACCAGGTGCACCAATCATAATACCCCTGAATGCTCTTCTCACTGCCATACCCCACCCCTTTTGTAACCGCTAGTCGCTTCTTGGAGTCTGTGAGTCCGCTGCTCTTTTGTTCCTTCAGATTTGCTTTGGTTTAATAGTCCACAAATGAGGGCAATCATTTGGTACTTGTCTTTCTCCGCCTGGCTTAGCTCACTGAGCATAATACCCTCTAGCTCCATCCATGTTGTTGCAAATGGTAGGATCTGTTTCCTTCTTATGGCAGAGTAGTGTAACATTTTGTATATGTGCAAGCTCTTCCCTATCCATTCATCTACTGAGGGCCCCTTAGGATGCTTCCATACCTTGGTAGTTGTAAAGAGGGCTGCAATAAACAGAAAGATGGTATGCTCAAGTGCAGCCGGTGTATTTTAAGTGATTTACAAACTATTCTGCTAATCTCACACTATATTAAAGTTCAGATCTTTAAGAACTGAAAGAAAGATTTGCAACAACGTGGATGGGGCTAGAGGGTCTTATGCTCAGTCAATTATGCCAGGCAGAGAAAGACAAGCATCAAATGATTTCACTCATCTGCGGACCATAAGAACAGACAAAGCTGAATGCACAAAACAGCAGCCGACTCACAGAACCCGAGAATGAACTAACAAATACCAAAGGGAAAGGGACTGGGAAGGGTTGGTGGGAAGGGAGGGAGAAGGGGAATAAGGGGCATTAGGATCAGCATACATGATGCCGGCGGGGAGCACGGGGAGGGCACTATAGCAGCACACAGAGGAGACAAGGAGTAACTCTATAGCATCTCCCTGCGCGGATGGACAGTGACTGTAACGGCGTGTGAGTGGGGGACTTGATAATGGGGGGAGTCTCGTAACCGCTCTGTTGCTCATGTAACTGTCCCCTAATGATACCAAAAAAAGGTAAAAATTAAAAATAAAAGGAATAGTAAAATGAGCGGGAAACAGGAAGTGAAAGAAGGGAACAGTGCTGACAGCACATCTCATAGGAAAGGCTAAAGGGAGGCAGGAGGACGCGCACCAAGATGTTTGAAGAAGTGATAAGGCCACAGAGCCCACTTAGCACTTAAGAAAAAAAAACTTTCAAGTTCATGGCCTCCTCGGTCTGGGGAGGGTCAGCGTGTCTTACCGGCGATGAGGCCTCCGACGGGACCCGAGGAAACGAGTGGGTACTGAAGGGGGAATGCGATCGCGGCAGGCCAAGGGAGCCGGCGGGGCGGGGCTTGCGGGGCTTGCGGGACGGGCGGGGCTTCAAAGGAAGGCCGGGCGCCGGCTCCTGGCCACCGTAATGGCGGCGGCCTGCGGGGGGGCAGAGCTTGCTCAAAACCCCACCCGTCTGGGAAGATCAGCGAGCTGTCTCCAGAGGCCGAGCGACCTCCGCGTCACTCTCCCCTAGAATGCCTGCGTTCGCTTGCGTGCCTGGGCTAGAGGCGGGTGGGCATTGTGTGCTGAGGGCGCGCGCTCCCAAGTTGCTAGGAGACGGCGCGCGCATGGTAACCCGGGGCTCGCGGCTCAGGCAAACCCAGGCCGCGTTGCCCCCAGCACCGACCCCCCCCCCGCGCCTCCCAGCTCGGCCAGCGCGGCCCGCGCCCGGCACCACGTACTCAGGAGGACACCCGTTGGCGAGACAGCAAAAAAGAAAAGGGAAAAGGGAAAGAAAAGCATTGAAGTCTTTCATAAATGTAAATTGGTATGATATGAACATTTTTGTCCTGTTTATTTTTCATTCAGGTATCATTGATATACACTGCTCCGAAGGTTTCACGAGAAAATTTCAATGTGGGTACTTCCTTCACCCATATTCTCAAGCCCCTCTGTACCCATTGCCATCCCCGTCCATCAGTATAGGACGATGCCACGGACTCCGTTCTTGTCTTTTCTGAGCGATATTGTTTCCCCGTGACCCCACACACACCAGGTGCACCAATCATAATACCCCTGAATGCTCTTCTCACTGCCATACCCCACCCCTTTTGTAACCGCTAGTCGCTTCTTGGAGTCTGTGAGTCCGCTGCTCTTTTGTTCCTTCAGATTTGCTTTGGTTTAATAGTCCACAAATGAGGGCAATCATTTGGTACTTGTCTTTCTCCGCCTGGCTTAGTTCACTGAGCATAATACCCTCTAGCTCCATCCATGTTGTTGCAAATGGTAGGATCTGTTTCCTTCTTATGGCAGAGTAGTGTAACATTTTGTATATGTGCAAGCTCTTCCCTATCCATTCATCTACTGAGGGCCCCTTAGGATGCTTCCATACCTTGGTAGTTGTAAAGAGGGCTGCAATAAACAGAAAGATGGTATGCTCAAGTGCAGCCGGTGTATTTTAAGTGATTTACAAACTATTCTGCTAATCTCACACTATATTAAAGTTCAGATCTTTAAGAACTGAAAGAAAGATTTGCAACAACGTGGATGGGGCTAGAGGGTCTTATGCTCAGTCAATTATGCCAGGCAGAGAAAGACAAGCATCAAATGATTTCACTCATCTGCGGACCATAAGAACAGACAAAGCTGAATGCACAAAACAGCAGCCGACTCACAGAACCCGAGAATGAACTAACAAATACCAAAGGGAAAGGGACTGGGAAGGGTTGGTGGGAAGGGAGGGAGAAGGGGAATAAGGGGCATTAGGATCAGCATACATGATGCCGGCGGGGAGCACGGGGAGGGCACTATAGCAGCACACAGAGGAGACAAGGAGTAACTCTATAGCATCTCCCTGCGCGGATGGACAGTGACTGTAACGGCGTGTGAGTGGGGGACTTGATAATGGGGGGAGTCTCGTAACCGCTCTGTTGCTCATGTAACTGTCCCCTAATGATACCAAAAAAAGGTAAAAATTAAAAATAAAAGGAATAGTAAAATGAGCGGGAAACAGGAAGTGAAAGAAGGGAACAGTGCTGACAGCACATCTCATAGGAAAGGCTAAAGGGAGGCAGGAGGACGCGCACCAAGATGTTTGAAGAAGTGATAAGGCCACAGAGCCCACTTAGCACTTAAGAAAAAAAAACTTTCAAGTTCATGGCCTCCTCGGTCTGGGGAGGGTCAGCGTGTCTTACCGGCGATGAGGCCTCCGACGGGACCCGAGGAAACGAGTGGGTACTGAAGGGGGAATGCGATCGCGGCAGGCCAAGGGAGCCGGCGGGGCGGGGCTTGCGGGGCTTGCGGGACGGGCGGGGCTTCAAAGGAAGGCCGGGCGCCGGCTCCTGGCCACCGTAATGGCGGCGGCCTGCGGGGGGGCAGAGCTTGCTCAAAACCCCACCCGTCTGGGAAGATCAGCGAGCTGTCTCCAGAGGCCGAGCGACCTCCGCGTCACTCTCCCCTAGAATGCCTGCGTTCGCTTGCGTGCCTGGGCTAGAGGCGGGTGGGCATTGTGTGCTGAGGGCGCGCGCTCCCAAGTTGCTAGGAGACGGCGCGCGCATGGTAACCCGGGGCTCGCGGCTCAGGCAAACCCAGGCCGCGTTGCCCCCACCCCCCCCCCCCCCCCGCGCCTCCCAGCTCGGCCAGCGCGGCCCGCGCCCGGCACCACGTACTCAGGAGGACACCCGTTGGCGAGACAGCAAAAAAGAAAAGGGAAAAGGGAAAGAAAAGCATTGAAGTCTTTCATAAATGTAAATTGGTATGATATGAACATTTTTGTCCTGTTTATTTTTCATTCAGGTATCATTGATATACACTGCTCCGAAGGTTTCACGAGAAAATTTCAATGTGGGTACTTCCTTCACCCATATTCTCAAGCCCCTCTGTACCCATTGCCATCCCCGTCCATCAGTATAGGACGATGCCACGGACTCCGTTCTTGTCTTTTCTGAGCGATATTGTTTCCCCGTGACCCCACACACACCAGGTGCACCAATCATAATACCCCTGAATGCTCTTCTCACTGCCATACCCCACCCCTTTTGTAACCGCTAGTCGCTTCTTGGAGTCTGTGAGTCCGCTGCTCTTTTGTTCCTTCAGATTTGCTTTGGTTTAATAGTCCACAAATGAGGGCAATCATTTGGTACTTGTCTTTCTCCGCCTGGCTTAGCTCACTGAGCATAATACCCTCTAGCTCCATCCATGTTGTTGCAAATGGTAGGATCTGTTTCCTTCTTATGGCAGAGTAGTGTAACATTTTGTATATGTGCAAGCTCTTCCCTATCCATTCATCTACTGAGGGCCCCTTAGGATGCTTCCATACCTTGGTAGTTGTAAAGAGGGCTGCAATAAACAGAAAGATGGTATGCTCAAGTGCAGCCGGTGTATTTTAAGTGATTTACAAACTATTCTGCTAATCTCACACTATATTAAAGTTCAGATCTTTAAGAACTGAAAGAAAGATTTGCAACAACGTGGATGGGGCTAGAGGGTCTTATGCTCAGTCAATTATGCCAGGCAGAGAAAGACAAGCATCAAATGATTTCACTCATCTGCGGACCATAAGAACAGACAAAGCTGAATGCACAAAACAGCAGCCGACTCACAGAACCCGAGAATGAACTAACAAATACCAAAGGGAAAGGGACTGGGAAGGGTTGGTGGGAAGGGAGGGAGAAGGGGAATAAGGGGCATTAGGATCAGCATACATGATGCCGGCGGGGAGCACGGGGAGGGCACTATAGCAGCACACAGAGGAGACAAGGAGTAACTCTATAGCATCTCCCTGCGCGGATGGACAGTGACTGTAACGGCGTGTGAGTGGGGGACTTGATAATGGGGGGAGTCTCGTAACCGCTCTGTTGCTCATGTAACTGTCCCCTAATGATACCAAAAAAAGGTAAAAATTAAAAATAAAAGGAATAGTAAAATGAGCGGGAAACAGGAAGTGAAAGAAGGGAACAGTGCTGACAGCACATCTCATAGGAAAGGCTAAAGGGAGGCAGGAGGACGCGCACCAAGATGTTTGAAGAAGTGATAAGGCCACAGAGCCCACTTAGCACTTAAGAAAAAAAAACTTTCAAGTTCATGGCCTCCTCGGTCTGGGGAGGGTCAGCGTGTCTTACCGGCGATGAGGCCTCCGACGGGACCCGAGGAAACGAGTGGGTACTGAAGGGGGAATGCGATCGCGGCAGGCCAAGGGAGCCGGCGGGGCGGGGCTTGCGGGGCTTGCGGGACGGGCGGGGCTTCAAAGGAAGGCCGGGCGCCGGCTCCTGGCCACCGTAATGGCGGCGGCCTGCGGGGGGGCAGAGCTTGCTCAAAACCCCACCCGTCTGGGAAGATCAGCGAGCTGTCTCCAGAGGCCGAGCGACCTCCGCGTCACTCTCCCCTAGAATGCCTGCGTTCGCTTGCGTGCCTGGGCTAGAGGCGGGTGGGCATTGTGTGCTGAGGGCGCGCGCTCCCAAGTTGCTAGGAGACGGCGCGCGCATGGTAACCCGGGGCTCGCGGCTCAGGCAAACCCAGGCCGCGTTGCCCCCACCCCCCTCCCCCCCCCCGCGCCTCCCAGCTCGGCCAGCGCGGCCCGCGCCCGGCACCACGTACTCAGGAGGACACCCGTTGGCGAGACAGCAAAAAAGAAAAGGGAAAAGGGAAAGAAAAGCATTGAAGTCTTTCATAAATGTAAATTGGTATGATATGAACATTTTTGTCCTGTTTATTTTTCATTCAGGTATCATTGATATACACTGCTCCGAAGGTTTCACGAGAAAATTTCAATGTGGGTACTTCCTTCACCCATATTCTCAAGCCCCTCTGTACCCATTGCCATCCCCGTCCATCAGTATAGGACGATGCCACGGACTCCGTTCTTGTCTTTTCTGAGCGATATTGTTTCCCCGTGACCCCACACACACCAGGTGCACCAATCATAATACCCCTGAATGCTCTTCTCACTGCCATACCCCACCCCTTTTGTAACCGCTAGTCGCTTCTTGGAGTCTGTGAGTCCGCTGCTCTTTTGTTCCTTCAGATTTGCTTTGGTTTAATAGTCCACAAATGAGGGCAATCATTTGGTACTTGTCTTTCTCCGCCTGGCTTAGTTCACTGAGCATAATACCCTCTAGCTCCATCCATGTTGTTGCAAATGGTAGGATCTGTTTCCTTCTTATGGCAGAGTAGTGTAACATTTTGTATATGTGCAAGCTCTTCCCTATCCATTCATCTACTGAGGGCCCCTTAGGATGCTTCCATACCTTGGTAGTTGTAAAGAGGGCTGCAATAAACAGAAAGATGGTATGCTCAAGTGCAGCTGGTGTATTTTAAGTGATTTACAAACTATTCTGCTAATCTCACACTATATTAAAGTTCAGATCTTTAAGAACTGAAAGAAAGATTTGCAACAACGTGGATGGGGCTAGAGGGTCTTATGCTCAGTCAATTATGCCAGGCAGAGAAAGACAAGCATCAAATGATTTCACTCATCTGCGGACCATAAGAACAGACAAAGCTGAATGCACAAAACAGCAGCCGACTCACAGAACCCGAGAATGAACTAACAAATACCAAAGGGAAAGGGACTGGGAAGGGTTGGTGGGAAGGGAGGGAGAAGGGGAATAAGGGGCATTAGGATCAGCATACATGATGCCGGCGGGGAGCACGGGGAGGGCACTATAGCAGCACACAGAGGAGACAAGGAGTAACTCTATAGCATCTCCCTGCGCGGATGGACAGTGACTGTAACGGCGTGTGAGTGGGGGACTTGATAATGGGGGGAGTCTCGTAACCGCTCTGTTGCTCATGTAACTGTCCCCTAATGATACCAAAAAAAGGTAAAAATTAAAAATAAAAGGAATAGTAAAATGAGCGGGAAACAGGAAGTGAAAGAAGGGAACAGTGCTGACAGCACATCTCATAGGAAAGGCTAAAGGGAGGCAGGAGGACGCGCACCAAGATGTTTGAAGAAGTGATAAGGCCACAGAGCCCACTTAGCACTTAAGAAAAAAAAACTTTCAAGTTCATGGCCTCCTCGGTCTGGGGAGGGTCAGCGTGTCTTACCGGCGATGAGGCCTCCGACGGGACCCGAGGAAACGAGTGGGTACTGAAGGGGGAATGCGATCGCGGCAGGCCAAGGGAGCCGGCGGGGCGGGGCTTGCGGGGCTTGCGGGACGGGCGGGGCTTCAAAGGAAGGCCGGGCGCCGGCTCCTGGCCACCGTAATGGCGGCGGCCTGCGGGGGGGCAGAGCTTGCTCAAAACCCCACCCGTCTGGGAAGATCAGCGAGCTGTCTCCAGAGGCCGAGCGACCTCCGCGTCACTCTCCCCTAGAATGCCTGCGTTCGCTTGCGTGCCTGGGCTAGAGGCGGGTGGGCATTGTGTGCTGAGGGCGCGCGCTCCCAAGTTGCTAGGAGACGGCGCGCGCATGGTAACCCGGGGCTCGCGGCTCAGGCAAACCCAGGCCGCGTTGCCCCGCCCCCCCCCCCCCCCCCGCGCCTCCCAGCTCGGCCAGCGCGGCCCGCGCCCGGCACCACGTACTCAGGAGGACACCCGTTGGCGAGACAGCAAAAAAGAAAAGGGAAAAGGGAAAGAAAAGCATTGAAGTCTTTCATAAATGTAAATTGGTATGATATGAACATTTTTGTCCTGTTTATTTTTCATTCAGGTATCATTGATATACACTGCTCCGAAGGTTTCACGAGAAAATTTCAATGTGGGTACTTCCTTCACCCATATTCTCAAGCCCCTCTGTACCCATTGCCATCCCCGTCCATCAGTATAGGACGATGCCACGGACTCCGTTCTTGTCTTTTCTGAGCGATATTGTTTCCCCGTGACCCCACACACACCAGGTGCACCAATCATAATACCCCTGAATGCTCTTCTCACTGCCATACCCCACCCCTTTTGTAACCGCTAGTCGCTTCTTGGAGTCTGTGAGTCCGCTGCTCTTTTGTTCCTTCAGATTTGCTTTGGTTTAATAGTCCACAAATGAGGGCAATCATTTGGTACTTGTCTTTCTCCGCCTGGCTTAGTTCACTGAGCATAATACCCTCTAGCTCCATCCATGTTGTTGCAAATGGTAGGATCTGTTTCCTTCTTATGGCAGAGTAGTGTAACATTTTGTATATGTGCAAGCTCTTCCCTATCCATTCATCTACTGAGGGCCCCTTAGGATGCTTCCATACCTTGGTAGTTGTAAAGAGGGCTGCAATAAACAGAAAGATGGTATGCTCAAGTGCAGCTGGTGTATTTTAAGTGATTTACAAACTATTCTGCTAATCTCACACTATATTAAAGTTCAGATCTTTAAGAACTGAAAGAAAGATTTGCAACAACGTGGATGGGGCTAGAGGGTCTTATGCTCAGTCAATTATGCCAGGCAGAGAAAGACAAGCATCAAATGATTTCACTCATCTGCGGACCATAAGAACAGACAAAGCTGAATGCACAAAACAGCAGCCGACTCACAGAACCCGAGAATGAACTAACAAATACCAAAGGGAAAGGGACTGGGAAGGGTTGGTGGGAAGGGAGGGAGAAGGGGAATAAGGGGCATTAGGATCAGCATACATGATGCCGGCGGGGAGCACGGGGAGGGCACTATAGCAGCACACAGAGGAGACAAGGAGTAACTCTATAGCATCTCCCTGCGCGGATGGACAGTGACTGTAACGGCGTGTGAGTGGGGGACTTGATAATGGGGGGAGTCTCGTAACCGCTCTGTTGCTCATGTAACTGTCCCCTAATGATACCAAAAAAAGGTAAAAATTAAAAATAAAAGGAATAGTAAAATGAGCGGGAAACAGGAAGTGAAAGAAGGGAACAGTGCTGACAGCACATCTCATAGGAAAGGCTAAAGGGAGGCAGGAGGACGCGCACCAAGATGTTTGAAGAAGTGATAAGGCCACAGAGCCCACTTAGCACTTAAGAAAAAAAAACTTTCAAGTTCATGGCCTCCTCGGTCTGGGGAGGGTCAGCGTGTCTTACCGGCGATGAGGCCTCCGACGGGACCCGAGGAAACGAGTGGGTACTGAAGGGGGAATGCGATCGCGGCAGGCCAAGGGAGCCGGCGGGGCGGGGCTTGCGGGGCTTGCGGGACGGGCGGGGCTTCAAAGGAAGGCCGGGCGCCGGCTCCTGGCCACCGTAATGGCGGCGGCCTGCGGGGGGGCAGAGCTTGCTCAAAACCCCACCCGTCTGGGAAGATCAGCGAGCTGTCTCCAGAGGCCGAGCGACCTCCGCGTCACTCTCCCCTAGAATGCCTGCGTTCGCTTGCGTGCCTGGGCTAGAGGCGGGTGGGCATTGTGTGCTGAGGGCGCGCGCTCCCAAGTTGCTAGGAGACGGCGCGCGCATGGTAACCCGGGGCTCGCGGCTCAGGCAAACCCAGGCCGCGTTGCCCCCCACCCCCCCCCCCGCGCCTCCCAGCTCGGCCAGCGCGGCCCGCGCCCGGCACCACGTACTCAGGAGGACACCCGTTGGCGAGACAGCAAAAAAGAAAAGGGAAAAGGGAAAGAAAAGCATTGAAGTCTTTCATAAATGTAAATTGGTATGATATGAACATTTTTGTCCTTTTTATTTTTCATTCAGGTATCATTGATATACACTGCTCCGAAGGTTTCACGAGAAAATTTCAATGTGGGTACTTCCTTCACCCATATTCTCAAGCCCCTCTGTACCCATTGCCATCCCCGTCCATCAGTATAGGACGATGCCACGGACTCCGTTCTTGTCTTTTCTGAGCGATATTGTTTCCCCGTGACCCCACACACACCAGGTGCACCAATCATAATACCCCTGAATCCTCTTCTCACTGCCATACCCCACCCCTTTTGTAACCGCTAGTCGCTTCTTGGAGTCTGTGAGTCCGCTGCTCTTTTGTTCCTTCAGATTTGCTTTGGTTTAATAGTCCACAAATGAGGGCAATCATTTGGTACTTGTCTTTCTCCGCCTGGCTTAGTTCACTGAGCATAATACCCTCTAGCTCCATCCATGTTGTTGCAAATGGTAGGATCTGTTTCCTTCTTATGGCAGAGTAGTGTAACATTTTGTATATGTGCAAGCTCTTCCCTATCCATTCATCTACTGAGGGCCCCTTAGGATGCTTCCATACCTTGGTAGTTGTAAAGAGGGCTGCAATAAACAGAAAGATGGTATTCTCAAGTGCAGCTGGTGTATTTTAAGTGATTTACAAACTATTCTGCTAATCTCACACTATATTAAAGTTCAGATCTTTAAGAACTGAAAGAAAGATTTGCAACAACGTGGATGGGGCTAGAGGGTCTTATGCTCAGTCAATTATGCCAGGCAGAGAAAGACAAGCATCAAATGATTTCACTCATCTACGGACCATAAGAACAGACAAAACTGAATGCACAAAACAGCAGCCGACTCACAGAACCCGAGAATGAACTAACAAATACCAAAGGGAAAGGGACTGGGAAGGGTTGGTGGGAAGGGAGGGAGAAGGGGAATAAGGGGCATTAGGATCAGCATACATGATGCCGGCGGGGAGCACGGGGAGGGCACTATAGCAGCACACAGAGGAGACAAGGAGTAACTCTATAGCATCTCCCTGCGCGGATGGACAGTGACTGTAACGGCGTGTGAGTGGGGGACTTGATAATGGGGGGAGTCTAGTAACCGCTCTGTTGCTCATGTAACTGTCCCCTAATGATACCAAAAAAAGCTAAAAATTAAAAATAAAAGGAATAGTAAAATGAGCGGGAAACATTAAGTGAAAGAATGGAATAGTGCTGGCAGCACATCTCATAGGAAAGGCTAAAGGGAGGCAGGAGGACGCGCACCAAGATCTTTGAAGAAGTGATAAGGCCACAGAGCCCACTTAGCACTTAAGAAAAAAAAACTTTCAAATTCAAGGCCTCCTCGGTCTGGGGAGGGTCAGCGTGTCTTACCGGCGATGAGGCCTCCGACGGGACCCGAGGAAACGAGTGGGTACTGAAGGGGGAATGCGATCTCGGCAGGCCAAGGGAGCCGGCGGGGCGGGGCTTGCGAGGCTTGCGGGACGGGCGGGGCTTCAAAGGAGGGCCGGGCGCCGGCTCCTGGCCTCTGTAACGGCGGCGGCCTGCGGGGGGCAGAGCTTGCTCAAAACCCCATCCGTCTGGGAAGATCAGCGAGCTGTCTCCAGAGGCCGAGCGACCTCCGCGTCACTCTCCCCTAGAATGCCTGCGTTCGCTTGCGTGCCTGGGCTAGAGGCGGGTGGGCATTGTGTGCTGACGGCGCGCGCTCCCAAGTTGCTAGGAGACGGCGCGCGCATGGTAACCCGGGGCTCTCGGCTCTGGCAAACCCAGGCCGCGTTGCCCCCACCCCTCCCGCGCCTCCCAGCTTGGCCAGCGCGGCCCGCGCCCGGCACCAGGTACTCAGGAGGACACCCGTTGGCGAGACAGCAAAAAAGAAAAGGGAAAAGGGAAAGAAAAGCATTGAAGTCTTTCATAAATGTAAATTGGTATGATATGAACATTTTTGTCCTTTTTATTTTTCATTCAGGTATCATTGATATACACTGCTCCGAAGGTTTCACGAGAAAACTTCGATGTGGGTACTTCCTTCACCCATATTCTCAAGCCCCTCTGTACCCCATTGCTATCTCCGTCCATCAATATAGCACGATGCCACGGACTCCGTTCTTGTCTTCTCTGAGCTACATTCTTTCCCCGTGCCCCACACACACCAGGTGCACCAATCATAATACCCCTGAATCCTCTTCTCACTGCCATACCCCTCTCCTTTTGTAACCGCTAGTCGCTTCTTGCTATCTGTGAGTCCGCTGCTGTTTTGTTCTTCAGGTTTGGTATGATTTAGTAGTCCACAAATGAGGGCAATTATTTGGTACTTGTCTTTCTCCACCTGGCTTATTTCACTGAGCATAATACCCTCTAGCTCCATCCATGTTGTTGCAAATGGTAGGATCTGTTTCCTTCTTATGGCAGAGTAGTGTAACATTTTGTATATGTGCAACCTCTTCCCTATCCATTCATGTACTGAGGGCCCCTTAGGATGCTTCCATACCTTAGTAGTTGTAAAGAGGACTGCAATAAACAGAAAGATGATATTCTCAAGTGCAGCTGGTGTATTTTAAGTGATTTACAACTATTCTGCTAATCTCACACTATATTAAAGTTCAGATCTTTAAGAACTGAAAAAGATTTGCAACAACGTGGATGGGGCTAGAGGGTCTTATGCTCAGTCAATTATGCGAGGCAGAGAAAGACAAGCATCAAATGATTTCACTCATCTGCGGACCATAAGAACAGAAAAAACTGAATGCACAAAACATCAGCCGTCTCAGAGAGCCGAGAATGAACAAATAAATACCAAAGGGAAAGGGACTGGGAGGTTTGGTGGGAAGGGAGGGAGAAGGGGAATAAGGGGCATTAGGATCAGCATACATGATGTAGGCGGGGTGCACGGGGAGGGCACTATAGCACACGGAGGAGACAAGTAGTAGTAACTCTATAGCATCTCCCTGCGCGGATGGACAGTGACTGTAACGGCGTATGAGTGGGGGACTTGATAATGGGGGGAGTCTAGGAACAGCTCTGTTGTTCACGTAACTGTCCCCTAATGATACCAAAAAAAGGTAAAAATTAAAAATAAAAGGAATAGTTAAATGAGCGATGAAAAGAAACTGAAAGAAGGGAATAGTGTTGGCAGCACATCTCAAAGAAAGGCTAAAGGGACGCAGGTGGACGCGCACCAAGATGTTTGAAGAAGTGATGAGGTCACAGAACCCACTTACCACTTAAGAAAAAAAAAACTTTCAAATTCAAGGCCTTCTCAGTCTGGGGAGGGTCAGTGTGTCTTACGGCGATGAGGCCTCCGAGGGTACCCGAGGAACCGCGTGGGTACTGAAGGGGAAATGCGATCGCTGCGTGCTGAGTGAGATGGCCGTGCGGGTCTTGCGGGTCTTGCAGGACGGGCGGGGCTTCTGAGGAAGGCCGGGCGCAGGCTCCTGGTTTCCGGAACGTGGTCAGACTGCGTCGGCGGAGCAGAGCTTTCTCAAAATCCCTCCCGTTTGGGAAGATCAGCTAGCTCTGTACAGCGGTCGAGCGACTTCCGCGCCTCTCTCCGCTAGAATGCCTGCGGTCGCTTGCGTGTCTGGGCTGGAGCCGGGTGGGCATTGTGTGCTGTCGGCGCGGGCTCCCAAGTTGCTAGGAGACCGCGCGCCAATGTTAACCCGGGGCTCGCGGCTCAGGAAATCCCAGGTCGCGGTGCCCCCGTTCCCCCACCCACCGCTACCCAGCTCGGCCAGCACCGCCACCCGGCTCCAGGTACTGAGGAGGACACCGGTTGGCGAGACAGCGAAAAAGAAAAGGGAAAAGGGAAAGAAAAGCATTGAAGTCTTTCATAAATGTTAATTGGTATAATATGAACATTGTTTTCCTTTTTATTTTTCATTAAGGTATCATTGATATACACTGCTCTAAAGGTTTCACAAGAAAAACAATGTGGGTACTATATTCACCCATATTATTTAAGCCGCCCATACCCCATTGCTGGCCGCTGTCAATCAGCGTAGCTGGATGCCAGGGAGTCCTTGTTGTCATCTCTGAGCTGCATTGTCTTCCCAATGACACCCCACACACCATGTGCACCAATCAGAATTCCCCTGAATCCTCTTTTCCCTTTCATGCCCCTCCCCTTTGGTATTCGCTAGTCGCTTCTTGGAGTCTATGAGCCTGCTGCTGTTTTGTTCCTTAAGATTTGCTTTGTATTCATAGTCCACAAATGAGAGAAATCATTTGGTACTTGTCTTTCATCGCGTGTCTTATTTCACTGAGCGTAATACCCTCTAGCTCCCTCCATGTTGTTGAAATGGCAGGATTTGCTTCCTTCTAATGGCTGAAGAGTGTAACATTTTGTATATGTGTTCCACCTCTTCTCTATCCATTCATCTCCTGATGTACACTTAGATTGCTTTCATATCTTGGCTGTTGTAAATAGTGCTGCAGTAAACAGACAGATGGGATTCTCTCCTGAAGCAGGTATATTTTAAGTGATTTACCAAGTATCTGCTAAACCCATTCTGTATTAAAGTTCAGAGCTTTAAGAACAGAAAGAAGGATTCTCAAAAACATGGATGGGGCTAGAGGGTATTATGCTCAGTGAAACATGCCAGTTAGAGAAGGACAAGTATCAAATGATTTCACTCATCTATGGAGCATAAGAACAGAGATAAAACTGAAGACACAAAACAGCAGCAGCCTCACAAAACCCGAGAATGCACTAACAGATACCAAAGGGAAAGGAACTGGGAAGTGAGTGAGAAGGGAAATAAGGGGCATTAGGATCAGCATACCGGATGTAGAGGGGTGGGCTCGGGGAGGGCAGTACAGCACACAGTGAAGACAAGTAGTGACTCTAGCATCTCACTACGCTGATGGACAGGGACTGTAATGGGGGATGAGGGGGGACTTGGTAAAGGGGGTAGTCTAGTAACCACAGTGTTGCTCATGATACCAGAAAAGATAAAAATTAATAATAAAGCAAATAGAAAAATGACCCAAGAAAAGGAACTGAAAGAAGGGAACAGTTCTGGCAGCACATCTCATAGGAAAGGCTAAAGGAAGGCTCGTGGACGCGCACCAAGGTGTTTGAAGAGGTGAAAAGGGCACAGAACACACTTAGGACTTAAGAAAAAGAAACTTTCAAAGTCAAGTCCTCCTCCGTCTGGGGAGCGTCAGCGTGTCCTACTGGCAATGAGCCCTCCGAGGGGACCCGAAGAAACGAGGTGGAACTGAAGGGGGAATGCGATCGCGGCGGGTCGAGGGAGGCTGCTGGGCGGGGCTTGCCGGGCGGGCGGGGCTTCAAAGGAAGGCCGTGCGCCGGCTCCTGGCCTCCGGAACGGGGGTGGGCTGCTGTGAGCGGAGCTTGAACAAAACCCCTCCAATTTAGAAAAATCAGCGAGCTCTGTCTGGCGTAGAGCGGCTTCCATGGCTCTCTCTGCCAGACGCTCTCCCTTCGCCAGCGCGCCTTGGCTAGAGGCGGGCGGGCTTTGTGCGCTGGCGGCGCCCGCTCCGAAGTTGCCAGGAGACGGCGCGTGAATGGCAGCTCGGGCCTCGCAGCTCAGGCCCCGCCATGGCCACGGAGCTCCCTCTAGCCAGCTCGAGAGCGCGGCCGCCGCGGGCACCAGGTACTCAGTACGAGACCCGTTGGCGAGAAAACAAAAAAGAAAAAGGAAAAGGGAAAGAAAAGCATTGAAGTGTTTCATAAATGCCAATTGGCATAATGTGAACGTTTTTTCTTTTTTTCTTTTTAATTAAGGTTTCATTGATATACACTGCTCTGAAGTTTTCACAAGAGAAACAATGTGGGTACTACATTCACCCATATTATTGAGTCCCCCCATATCCCTTTGCCGGCCGCTGTCCATCAGCGTAGCACAATGCCACGGAGTCCGTACTTGTCTTCTCTGAGCTACATTGTTTCCCCGTGACCCCACACACACCATGTGCACCAATCATAATACCCCTGAATCCTCTTCTCCCTGCCATACCCCTCCCCTTTGGCAACCGCTAGTCGCTTCTTGGCGTCTGTGAGCCTGCTGCTGTTTTGTGCCTTCAGATTTGTTTTGTATTCATACTCCAAAAATGAGGGAAATCATTTGGTACTTGTCTTTCTCTGCCTGTCTTATGTCACTGAGCATGATACCCTCTAGCTCCATCCATGTTCTTGCAAAGGGTAGGATTTGCTTCCTTCCTATGTCTGAATAGTGTAACATTTTGTATATGTGTGCCCCCTCTTCTCTATCCATTCATCTCCTGATGGACACTTAGGTTGCTTCCATATCTTGGCTGTTGTAAATAGTGCTGCAATAAACAGACAGGGGGTATTCTCACCTGAAGTAGGTATATTTGAACTGATTTACCAAGTATACTGATAAACCCATTCTGTATTAAAGTTTAGAGCTTTAAGAACTGAAAGATGGATTCGCTACCACGTGGATGGGCCTAGAGGGTATTATGCTCAGTGAAATATGCCAGGGAGAGAAAGACAGGTATCAAATGATTTCACTTGTCTGGGGAGCATAAGAACAGAGAAAAAACTGAAGGCACAGAACAGCAGCAGCCTCACAGAACCCGAGAATGGACTAACAGATACCAAATGGAAAGGGACTGGGAAGGGTGGGTTGGAAGGGAGCGAGAAGGGGAATAAGGGGCATTAGGATCAGCATACCTGACGTAGGGGGCTGGGCACGTGGATGGCATATAGCACACAGAGAAGACAAGCAGTGACTCTATAGCATCTCACTACGCTGATGGACAGTGACTGTAATGGGGGGTGAGGGGGTGAATTGATACTGGGCGTAGTCTAGTAACCACAGTGTTGCCCATGTAACTGTAAACTAATGATACCACAAAAGAAAAAGAAAAGGAATAGAAAAATGACCCAAAAAATAGGAACTGAAAAAGGGAACAGTTCTGAGAGCACATCTCATAGCAAAGCCTAAAGGGAGGCAGCTGGACGCGCACCACGGTGTTTGAAGAGGTGAAAAGGGCACAGAACCCACTTAGGACTTAAGAAAAAAAAACTTTCAAAGTTAAGTTGTCCTCGGTCTGGGGAGGGTCAGCGTATCCTACCGGCGATGAGGCCTCCGAGGCGACCCAAGGAAACGAGTGGGGACTGAACGGGGAATGCGATCGCGGCGGGTCAAGGGAGCCGGCGCCGCGGTACTTGCCTGGCTTCTGGGGCGGGCGGGGCTGCCGAGGAAGACAGGGCGCCAGCTCCTGGCCTCCGGAACGTGGGCGGGCTGTGTCCAGCGACGCTTGCTCTAAACCCCTCCCATTTGGAAAGATCAGTGAGCTCTGTACGGCGGGCGAGCGGCTTCCGCGGCTCTCTCTGCCGGACTGACTCCTTTCCCCAGCGCGCCTGGGCTAGAGGCGGGCGGGCATTGTGCGCTGGAGGGGCGCGTTCCCAAGTTGCCGGGAGACGGCGCGCGAATGGCAGCTCGGGGCTCGTGGCTCAGCCCCACCCCCCCCTAGGCTATGGTGACCCCTCACAGCCAGCTGGGCCAGCGCGGCCGCCGCGGGCACCAGGTATTCAGCACGAGACCCGTTGGCGAGATAGCGAAAAAGAAAAATGAAAGGAAAAGCATTGAAGTCTTTCATTAATGTCAACTGGCATAATGTGAACTTTTTTTTTCTTTTTTTCTCTTTCATTAAGGTACTGATATACACTGCTCTGAAGGTTTCACAAGAGAAACAATGTGGGTACTACATTCACCCATATTATTGAGTCCCCCCATACCCCTTTGCCGGCCGCTGTCCATCAGCGTAGCACGATGTCACGGAGTCTGTACTTGTCTTTGAGCTACATTGTTTCCCTGTGACTCCCCACACACCATGTGCACCAATCATAATACCCCTGAATCCTCTTCTCCTTGCCATACCCCTCCCCTTTGGCAAACGCTAGTCGCTTCTTGGAGTCTGTGAGGCTGCTGCTGTTTTGTTCCTTCAGATTTGCTTTGATTTAATACTCCACAAATGAGGAAAATCATTTGGTACTTGTCTTTCTCTGCCTGTCTTATGTCACTGAGCATAAGACCCTCTAGCTCCATCCATGCTGTTGCAAATGGTACGGTTTGCTTCCTTCTTATGGCTGAATAGTATAACACTGTGTATATGTGTGCCCCCTCTTCTCTATCCATTCATCTACTGATGGAAACCTAGGTTCCTTCCATATCTTGGCTGTTGTAGTAGTGCTGCAATAAACAGACAGATGGTATTCTCACCTGAAGCAGGTATATTTTAACTGATTTACCAAGTGTTCTGATCAACCCATTCTGTACTAATGTTCAGAGCTTTAAGAAATGAAAGAAGGATTCGCAACAACGTGGATGGGGTACAGGGTGTTATGCTCAGTGAAATATGCCAGGGAGAGAAAGACAGGTATCAAATGATTTCACTCGTCTGGGGAGCATAAGAACAGATAAAAAACTGAAGGCACAGAACAGCAGCAGCCTCACAGAACCCGAGAATGAACTAAGAGATACCAAATGGAAAGGGACTGGGAAGGGTGGGTTGGAAGGGAGCGAGAAGGGGAATAAGGGGCTTTAGGATCAGCATATGTGATGTAGGAGGGTGGGCCCGTGGAGGGCAGTATAGCACACAGAGAAGACAAGTAGTGACTCTATAGCGTCTCCCTACGCTGATGGACAGTGACTGTAATGGGGGACGAACGGGGGACTTGTTAATGGGGGTGTCTAGTAACCACAGTGTTGCTCATGTAACTGTAAACTAATGATACCAAAAAAGTTGAAAATTAAATATAAAAGGAATAGAAAAATGACCCAAAAAAGGAACTGAATGAAGGGAACAGTTCTGGCAGCACATCTCATAGCAAAGGCTAAAGGTAGGCAGGTGTTTGAAGTGGTGAAAAGAGCACAGAACCCACTTGGGACTTAAGAAAAAAAAACTTTCAAAGTCAAGTCCTCCTCGGTCTGGGGAGGGTCAGCGTGTCTTAAAGGCGATGGGGCCTCCGCGGGGACCCGAGGAAACGAGTGGGGACTGTAGGGGGAATGCGATCGCGGAGGTTCGAGGGAGCCGGCGGGGCGGTGCTTGCGGTGCTTGGGGGGTGTCTGAAGAAGGCCGGGCGTAGACTCCTTAACTCCTGAACGGGGGCGGGCTCTGGGGGGCGTAGCTTACTCGAAACTCACTTTTGGAGCCATGAGCGAGCTCTTCCAGGCGGGCGAGCGGCTTCCGCGGCTCTCTCCGCTAGACTGCCTGCCTTCGCTTGCGCGCCTGGGCTAGAGGCGGGCAGGCTTTGTTGGCTGGCGGCGCACGCTCTCACGTTGCTGGGGGACGGCGCTCGAATGGCAGGCTGCTTAGGGCTCACGGCTCTGGACCCCCCAGGCCACGGTGGCCCCCCAGCCAGCTCGGCTGCGCGGCCGCCGCGGGTTCCATTTATTCAGCCCCAGACCCGTGGGCGAAATAGCGAAAAAGAAAAAGGAAAAGAAAAGCATTGAAGTCTTTCATAAAAGTCAATATTATAACGCGAACCTCATGGTAACCACAAACCAAAACCCTCTGGTACACACACAGAAAGTAGAGGGAAAGAGATCCAAGCGCAACACTGAAGGGAGCCATCAAATCACAGGGAAGGGAGCAAGAGAAGAAGAAAGGAGCAGAGAACTAGAAAACAACCAGAAAGCAATTAAGAAAATGGCAGTAAGTTCATACCTAGCAATAATTACTGTAGATGTAAATGGTCTAATGCTCCAGTGAAAAGACATAGGGTGACTGAATGCCTGAAAACAAGACCCACCTGTAGGCTTTCTACAAGAGACTTACTTCAGACCTAAAGACACATATAGACTGAAAATGAAGGGATGGAAAATGATATTCCATGCAAATGGAAGTAAAAAAAAAGTTGGGGATATCAGACAAAATAGACTTCAAAATGTAGAATGTAACGAGACAAAAAAGAGCATTACATAATGATAAAGGGATCAATAAAACAAGAGGATATAACCATTATAAATATGAACCCAACATAGGAGAGAAATTGGCATTAATACAATAACAGTAGGGGTCTTTAACACCCCACTTGCATCAATGGGTAGATCAGCCAGACAGAAAATCAATAAGGAAACAGGGACTTTGAATGACACATTAGGCCATATGAATTTAACAGATTATCTATAGAATATTCCATCTAAAATCAGAAGAATGCACATTCTTTTCAAACACATGTGGAATGTTCTCCAGGATAGATCACCTGTAAGGATATTTTTCTGAAGAACACATACAGATGGCCAACAGACACGTGAAAAGATGCTTAGCACCACTAATCATCAGGGAAACGCAAATCAAAACCACATGGAGATATCACCTCACATGGGTCAGAATGGCAAGTATCAAAAAGGGAAGACATAACAAGTGTTGGCAAGGATGTGAGGAAAAGGGTACCCTGTACACTATGGGTGGGAATGTAAACTGATGCAGCCACTATGGAAAGCAGTATGGAGATTCTTCAAAAAATTAAAAACAAATACCATGATTCAGCAATTTCACCTCTAAATATTTTCCAAAGAAAATGAAAGCACTAATTCATGACATTATGCTAAGTGAGATAAGTCAGAGAAAGACATCATGTGATCTCACTTATATGTGGAGCCTAAAAAATAAAACAAATCAACAAAAGCTCAGAAAGAGACTCATAAAGCTGGTGGTTGCCAGAGGGAAAGGTGGTTGGGAAGATGTGTGAAATAGGTGAAGGGGATCTAGTTATAAAATAAACAAGTCACAGGGATGAAAGATACAGCATGAGGAATATGGTCAATAATATTGCAGCAACTTTGTGTGGTGACAGAAGGCAGCCACATTTATCATGGTCACTGTGTTGTACTTCTGAAACTATTATAACATTATGTCAACTATACTTCAATAAAAAAGTGTGCAGGTGATACCGTAATACAAACTGCTGTACAAAAAAAAAAAAGCCCCATGAAACACAGAACTGTCTACAATAAAATGCTAAAGTTCCTCTTTATCTTTTCCAACTCTCCCTCCTACTCTGGAGATAGTATTACTGATAATAGATTTTGGGTATCATTCTAGTTTGTTTTGAGCATTTGTATATGTAGATACAAACCTATGTCTATTTTTCAATCATAAATGGGACAATTAACATAATTTAATATTTTATTTTAATGGCTGTCCTACTAAATGAAGCTCAGACTCATCACTGTGGCAGTGAAGACCCTTCACTATCTGCCTACTTTCTACCCTCACATCAACACCTTGACAGGTGCTCTGTCTTCCAGAAAAGTACCCTGTTTTCTCCTTCATGAGATCTGAGTGCTACCCTCTCTGTAGATTTGCTGTTACTGATTCCCCAGTCTGGAACGTGCTCTCCTATTTTTTCTACCTTTCCTGATGGCTCCCTTCTTCAAGGGCCAGCCAAACCCTCTTTCCTCAGAAGGCCTTCTCAGACTGTCCAGTCTCCTTGAGATTTCTTAGTACTGACCAGCCTCACCATGACCTGTGGACCTTGCTGTGTCTATTCAACACATCACCGCCTGCTGAAGCAGCTCATGTACGCATCTCATCCCTTCAACAGAATTCTGAGTTTTTTTAATTTGAAGACTATACCCCATACCACCTAGTCTTCTTCCTGCGATGTTTAGCACACATAACAGGCATCAAGGCATATTTGAAGACTTGAACTGCATTGTTTTAAAGGAGGGAACACAAAAGAGGGCCTTTGAGTATTAAGCCTGGGGATTGAGGTTATTAATATCTTTTTTGTGAGCCATTTTCAGTTTATTCACTTTAGAAAAGGCTGATAAAGCAGCACCTTCTCTTGTGGACATCCCTAGGATCTTCTATGATGCTGGGGGTGGGTGGGCCTTGCAACATAAAGAAATACTGTGAATTGCACTAATATGTATGTTTAATATTCCCCAACACATGTCAAGTATTTTCCATTTCTACATATTTTTGTTCAGTCATTATGCATTGGCCACATAATCACTGAAATAAACCTGAATTCGGTGGTCACAGCAAAGGAATTGTGTAGCCAGTTGTAAG
The DNA here is from genome assembly GCF_040802235.1 of Manis javanica. Lineage (NCBI taxonomy): Eukaryota > Metazoa > Chordata > Mammalia > Pholidota > Manidae > Manis > Manis javanica. Next base: position 60,311,657 of record NC_133165.1, on the reverse strand, counting down.
ATCGATGTTTGTGACCGAGAGAAAACTGTCCATGAGTTCCAGCCACCTTATGTATAGAAACCAGGCTGTGTAACATGAGATCCAGTGAAGCTTAGCTGGAACAGAGCTAAAGCAATAAAATATGGAAAACAGGTGGACTATTTAAATTTACTTACAATTTTACTTCTGTTAAAGTATTTTTAGTAACTGAATGCCAGGTCAATTTACCAATTTCAGCAAATTGCTGGTGATAACTGAAAATTCACTTGTATTGGGAGTATAAATGATAAATATTAAGCATAAATAAATAAATGTTTGATTTAATGGGTTTGCTACAGTAAACCTTCAAGCAAGTGTGCCATAGAGTCATTTATTTTTATGTAATAGCCATATGTTAGTAAACTCTTTAAATCTTACTACAGTAATCTTCCTGGGGCTGATGCTAAATTCTTTGGACTGGAATTTGGGTTTTTAACAAGTGGGTGGTAAACTGAACTTTGGAGGTCACTGTACAATTTTGAACCTATGTGACTTTTTTTAATTTAAATTGAGTTTATTCATTTTTTATTGAGGCATAATTGACATATAACATTATATTAGTTTCAGGTTATAACATAATGATTGGATATTTATATATAGATTGTGAAATGACCATAATCAGTCTAGTTAACATTCATCACCAAATGTAGCTATAGGATTATTTTTTATGTTGAATACCTTTAAGATGTCCTTTCTTAGGAATTTTCTAATATACAATACAGTATTACTAATTACAGTTGCCATGATGTACATGTCATTCCATGACTTATTTATTTTATAACTGAAAGTTTGAACCTTTTCACTCCCTTCACCCATTTTGCCCCCCACATCTGGCAACCACCAATCTAGTCTCTGAATCTCTGGGCTCTTTTTTTTTGACTTTTTAAGATTCCACATGTAAGTGAGGACATATGGTATTTGTCCTATGTGATTTTTAAAAATCTTTGTTTCCCCTAAATACCTAGCACTTTTTCCTCCTTATATTCCTCTTTGCAGATGCAGTACATACAATTTTTTTCAGTAACTGCTTATATTCTTGCCTATATTATTCGGCAGTTGTGGACTTGTACCTTACTTCCTCACATTTATTATGTGAAGCGTCCTTTGTAAACTGGCATCCCATTATAGAAATAAATCAGTTATTGATGAAAAGAACCTTCATAAGCAGAATGCTGTAGAAACACATCATAAATTTTTTCTCCTTAGCTCATTTGAAAAGCATTAAAATAAATGACAAAAAACCTACTAAATGTTTATGACTTTGGTTTATGCACATGGGATAATGGGATGAATGACTAATCCATCACTTGGCCCTTACTGCATTTAATCAGTCTGAACACTGTATACTGTATGGGAAATACCTTACCTCCTTTTCTTTTTCTGAGGACAAAGTAAAATGAACAGTAACAGGAGATGGTTATCTTAAATTCAGGGTTGATGTAAATGGAGAGAAAAATAAAGTTACTGTAGAAAACAAACCAGGTGCACCTACAGCCAGCAGCCACTCTGAGCTCTGACTGCCTGTACAGACCATGTCAGTTTTGGGCCATGCTTGCTTCCTTCCATCATTGCTATCCTATTTCATCTGTGACATTATATCAAAGATATCCTGAGTAGGCAACTGTTACAGAGAGAGGTATACAGGGTTTAGGAGCAAGACTCATAGACTCACATTCTTATTTTCAGGAAATACTTCATATTCATATGTCTAAATTATGCAGCATTGAAAAAAATATAAAATCACTATTAGTTGTTCATAACACAAATTTGAAAACTAGAGTGTTTCCTTGATTGGAGCTCCACAGTGATAGGTTATGTGGAATAGCAATTCTGTTGATTTCTTTTAATTTTTAAATTTCACCTTCAGGGAGGTATAACTGACATATAAGATGGTAAGATATTTAAAATGTATATTGTGGTGAATTGATACATGTATGCATGGTGAAAGAATTCCCCCCAACTAGTTAATGAACACATATATCACCTCCCATATTTATTTATTTTTTTATATGGTGAGAACATTTAAGTTCTACCCTTAGCAAATTTCACTTATATAATACAGTGTCATGTTTTTTTATACCATAATAACCATGTTTTTGCATTAGATCCTCAGCTTATTCATCTTATAGCTAAAACTTTCTTTCTTTTTATCAGCCTCTCCCTGTTCCCCCACCTCCTAGCCCCTGGCCACTTTTGAACTATGTTTCTATGAGTTTGACATTTATTTTTAGATTCCACATATAAGTGATACCATGAAGTGTTTGTCTTCCTCTGCTTGCTTATTTCTCTCAGCATAAATGTCCTTAAGTGTCATTCATGTTCTTAGAAATGGCAGGATTTCCTTATTTTTCATGGCTAAGTAATATTCCACTGTGTGTGTATGTGTGTGAGTATGTGATATGTGCTTTATCCATTTGTCTGTTGGACACTTAGGTTGTTTACACATCCTGGCTATAGTGAATAATCAGAAGTTTTGTTTTTAACAGAAGAAATCCCATGGTTGTGGTTTGATAGACATTCATTAACTGCTATAACAAATTATATAATAAAAATTTATTGGGCAAAAAAAACATATTTTGGGCAGTAAAGGTGGCAGCAGATTACAACCTTTTACCCAGGGTTTTAAAGGCTGGCTTCTAGCAGCCTGCTCCAGGAGAGATGTGGACACTGACCGGAGTCAGTTTGGTGTGTTGGACACCTGGGTTCTAGTTGCAGTTTAGCAACTAGTTGACTGTGTCAGTTATCAAAAAGTAATTTAAACTCTCCTGGATTCAGCTTTCTTGACTATAAAATGAGAGGGTTTTCCAGATTAATGGCTTTGAGGCTGTCTTGAGTAAAGATTCAGTACTTCCACATCCTACAACGGACACCCCAAAGTCAAGAGCAAGGAGGGGAGGAGTCCCAAAGAAATGGGTCTCCAAGACATCTGAGAAACACTGCTCTTATTTGTTGGGCTTCTTTTTTGGGGAAAAAATTTCTCTTCTTAAAAAAAGAGTTGGAAAAACTTCCACCCAAGATGATAACTAGGTCTCCTTCCAGTCTTTTCATTCCACGCTTTGAAGTAATAGAAATAACTTGCAAAATGTATTAAAAATGTGTATAATTTTTGCCATCCAAAAGACAAACAACAACAAATGTTGGCGAGGCTGTGGAGAAAGGGGAACCCTCCTACCCTGCTGGTGGGAATGTAAATTAGTTCAACCATTGTGGAAAGCAGTATGGAGGTTCATAAAAATGCTCAGAACAGACCTACCATTTGATCCAGGAATTCCACTCCTAGGAATTTACCCTAAGAACGCAGCAATCAAGTTTGAGAAGGACAGATGCACCCCTATGTTTATCGCAGCACTATTTACAATAGCCAAGAATTGGAAGCAACCTAAATGTCCATTGGTAGATGAATGGATAAAGAAGATGTGGTACATATACACAATGGAATACTACTCAGCCATAAGAAGAGGGTAAATCCTACATTTGCAGCAACATGGATGGAGCTGGAGGGTATTTTGCTCAGTGAAATAAGCCAAGCGGAGAAAGAGAAATACCAAATGATTTCACTCATCTGTGGAGTATAAAAACAAAGGAAAAACTGAAGGAACAAAACAGCAGAGGAATTACAGAACCCAAAAATGGACTAACAGGTACCAAAGGGAAAGGGACTGGGGAGGATGGGTGGGTAGGGAGGGATAAGTGGGGGAAGAAGAAAGGGGGTATTAAGATAAGCATGTATGGGGGGAGGGAGAAAGGGGAGGGCTGTACAACACAGAGAAGACAAGTAGTGATCCTACAACATTTTGCTATGCTGATGGACAGTGATTGTAAAGTGGTTTATAGGGGGGACCTGGTATAGGGGAGAGCCTAGTAAACATAATATTCTTCATGTAAATGTAGATTAAAGATAACAAAAAGAAAGAAAGAAAGAGAAGGGGGATTACTCCCTGATAGGATAAAACTAACTGTAAATCAACGATTAATGCATGCTTTAAATATCCTTAATTTTGATCACTTAAAGGGTGTCGTCAGATGATCAGCTATGGAGGTACACTTTTCTGATAATATTCCTTTCTCTTAAAAAAAAAAGCAGTTCCTGTGTGGTGACCTCCAATGAGTTCTACACAATGGTATAAAGGGCATATCAAAGTGTGGGCAAAGGGTCTGTTTGTGTTTATACAGAGGATCAAAGCCTAATTTGGCTACCCAGAAAATGAACTAAGATACGATATGAAGAAGAACTTCCAACATCAGCACTCTCTGGAAGAGTCATACCAGAAGATGAACATCAAAAAACCTCAACAAAGATCCAGCCGATGCTGCAGTTGTAGCTGCATCCATCCCACCGGTTCCTGGACTTGCCATTGGAATGAAGAAGGAGATATCTAAGCTGGCCTGTGCTTTCAGTAAAACAACAAATTTGCCTGCAACTATACTGTTGGAACTCAACCAAGAATTAGGAGAAGTGCAAGTTGTAGTGCTCCAAAATCTTACGACTACAGACTATCTACTGTTAAAAGAACATATGGGATGTGAACAGTGCCCAGGAATGGGTTGTTTTAATTTGTCTGATTTCTCTCAGACTGTTCAAGTACAGTTGGACAATATCCATCATATCATAGACAATTTTTCACAAATGCCTAGGGTGCCTAAATGGTTTTCTTGGCTTCACTGGAGATGGCTGGTAATTATAGATCTGCTTTGGTTATGTAACTGTATTCCTATTATGTTAATGTGTGTGCACAATTTAATTAGTAGTTTAAAACCTATACATGCTTAAGTTACTTTACAAGAAGATATGTCAAAGAAATAATCAATCCTCCCATGTTTTCTTCCATCTGCTACCTCTATAGCTTTTCTTCTTCCTTCCTAATTACAACCCTTAAATAGAATTCGGGCCTCATATCGAATTTACTGAGTATCATAATTCCTCCAAGTGGTAAAGATACCTCAAGACAAATGCTGGGCATAGAAGCCACAGGGCATAAATCTGCAAAGAAGTAAAAAGCTAACCTTTGCAAACAATATGGCTTCTCTCTCACTTACCAACTTTACATCTCCCTGTATGGCTCCAGAAGATGACTGGTTAGCCAGAGATGGGTAAGATTCCTCAAGGGAGGAACAACCTAAGACAGGCACAGTCGCAGGGGGGCCATCAGGTGAGAAACTGGGGATCAACAGTGGTGAGGCTTAGAACCTCACCACCACCCCCGGTTTTGAGAGAAATCTTCAGCATCCGTGGATGACTTAATGCCCTTGTCTAGCTTGGATTATCACATACTCTACAGGCACACACCTGATCATCTACATTTGCTCTCTTACAACACTAAACTATGTTTTCTACCTTTATCTTGCATCTACCTACCACTTCAGCATTTTATTAAAAATAAAAATAATAATAATAATAAAGGGAGAAATGTGGGATCCACATATAAATCAAGTATAAAAATCAAACGAATAATCATATTTGACCTGATTGTTTATAGTTCATAATGCGTGATCAAAACCGAAAGTTTCTGTGATGACTGCCCTTGTACTGTTCACCATGTAAGAACTTATTCACTACGTAAGAACTTGTTCACCATGTATGAACTTGTTCGTTATGCTTCAGAAGATTGGAGACTGATGAGAATTAGGCTTGGGGTGGATTAATGATTGTGCATTGAGCATTGACTCCCCTATACAGAATTTTATTGTTGTTAACAACCATTTGATCAATAAATATGAGAGATGCCCTCTCAAAAAAAATAACAAAAAAATGTGTATATTTTAAAAAAGAAATGCCTTTAGAGCAACACATATTCTTTTCCATTGGAGTCTTGGAATTTTATATATGACCGTCATTAATGGTGCACACTGTAGATGAAGAGAAGGCAATTTGGTGGTTAAATTGACATTCTCTTGGCTAATTGCTGCATATGATATTTATCTCTGTGAATCTAATGAAGCCAAACAGGCTACCCTTAAAGTGACGCAGATTGGATGTGGTGCATATAAACAGTTTTCTCAGTTGAAGATGTCCCTATCTTGTATCAATTTCACTAATTTAATTGGAAACAGTTGGTTTTGTTAATCACAATTTCCAATATAGTGTTTTCATAGTCTGATCTTTTAAATGTTAAATTTCTGTGAAGGTGTTTTAAAACAATATATTTTTTAAAAGTTTATAGAAATGATGAGGGTAGAGAAAAAATTAAAATGAAGACTTAGCAAAAGGAAATTTAAAATATGCCTAGGGAACACATTAGAGGCATGGAAGTTTATTCAGTGAGTGTATAAAGGTCTGAAATTAGAGCAGAAGCCAGTTTGAGAATCACTTCTCTGGTTTGGAAAACTGTGGTGCTGTGACTTAGATATGGAGCAGAGGGAGGCCAAAGGAGGTGGGGGAGCAGATGAGGGACCCTTATGTCTTCCCTGTGGTTTCTGGCATCATTTGTATCTGTCACCTGCCATTTCACACTACAGGGCTCCTGGGGCCCCAAGCCTACTGGAAATATGTGTCTTGATTTCTATGGGAAGTGGCAAGGCAGCCTGTGTGTTTTTGTTACCATGCTGCCCCCTGGGCTCTCCCTCTCTTCCGATAAACCTTGTCCTTTACACCTATTAATACTTTGCCCCAAGAAATATGTCCCTATGTAAAGAAGGAACATCAGTGTCAGGATTTTCTGGGCTTGAGCTTAGAAGGGCAGAAGGGCCTCTGTAGTCAATACTCAGGAAATGTCACTGCTGCTAAACAGGGACAATAAATCCCAAGCCACCTAGTAATGCAATCTCCCTCAGCATGGAGAAAGGTAAGGCTTGCACTGTAAATAAATTCCTGTCACACAGCAGCATGTCTCTTCAGGTGACATGGTAAATCTTCATGCAGATAAGCAGGTACACACATCATAATTCTCTTCCTAACTAATAAAGTATTAGGCTTCATTAGTCAATTTTTCTAGAGCCAATCTTCCATTAAATTTGGGCATTAACATCCCCTTGGTGTGTAAAGAACACACAGCCTAGATGAAATGGGGTGGAGGTTGGATGCTAGAGGTTCTATACTCTATAAACCATAAACAAAATTTATAGAGTATAAGTTCTAATCCCCTTGCAGGGAAGGAAATTGTGATTTACAGCCTGTCTGTATTTAAAGGAAGATAGGACAGAGTTGATACTTCCTTTGGTATATAAAATTCCTTAAAGTTTTAGTAACCTTTTAGAATGCTGTAAAGGGAATAATCTCCCACATGTTACAACGTATCATATCCAACTTTCCTCATGTTAAAAGTCCAGAAGTTAGTGCTTGGAGTCAAACAGAGACTCAATTCTGATTCTTTAGCCAATCAATCAGCACTTAGGAAGCTATCAAGCTGTACAGATGCAAAGATGGATGAAGTTGGCTGCCCCAGAGAACTCATGGCCTGGCTGCAGAGCAGAAAGACACACAAATGATTAAAATATAATATCATCAGTGCTATAACTAAGGTTTCCCCAGAGGGCAGTAGAAACAAGTAGGAGAGACCCATTAGCTGTCTAAGGGATTTGGAAAGGTTTCACCAAGGAAATGGTAACTGATCAGATTTTTGGAGAAAGAATAGTTTTCCTCTAGTCAGAAAGGAAGGGGAAATGTGTACAGATAGAGGAAAGTCTGCACACAAAGAAGCAGAGATGTAAAATGGTATGGCATATACGAATAACTGGTGATTTCAGTACAGTGAGAGCTTAAGGTATATGTTGTGAAGTGGTAGGAGATGCAACCTTAAAGGTTAGCATAGCTGTCATCAAGTTCAAAGACATGCATGCCAAAGACAAAATACAGTTGGTCTGGCAGATTTCTTCTTGTCCCTTATAGCCAAGTACCAGGCAAGCTCAGGCTTCTTTCTATCCCTATGACACACCTCTGTCTTTGCAAAATAAAATCTTGTCCTAGGTAGCCAGATGAGCTTCAGTACTTCATCAAAGTCTTCTGGCTTTGAACTTGGATCATGAAGGATTCCTCACATGGCAGTGCATTTTAGAGGAAGCCCTTGTCTTTGACCTGTTTTTCTCTTTAGACAGAAGTTAAGAATGAGTTTTCTGGAATATAGTGATCAGATAAATGATCTAAGAACTTCTAGAAGAAAGGCAGTCATTAGAGAGGATATTTGTAGTTTGTTTCATATTTTGGCAACATATTTTTTTATTGTAGAGCAATGTTTTAAAACATAAACTGAAAAAAAATTATTGCTAGCATTATGCATTTGTTTTACAACTCTAATCAATAAATGCAGAGGAGGAGGTGATTAGGCAGTAAGCAATCTGAGAGAGGCTGCAGGAGCCCTACCTTGCCGGACCGGAGTTCTCACCAGTGTGAGCAGGATCGTGACTAATTCCCGGGTCTCACAGTGAAACAGGAGTTCTGGTCAATCACAGCCAGCTGTTTGAACAGGCACTAAAACCTTTGCAGTCTCAGGAGAATTGATAAAATTAGCACTGAAAGGACACATACATCCAAAGAACAACAGCTTTTCCTTTTCTTTTTTCAGAAAGGAATTCTGTTGTACTTAAAATGAACTTTCAAGAGGATGGAAGATGCTGGAATGGATTTCTAAGAATCCCCTCTTCTTGCTTAGATATTTTGATCTGAATGCAAGGATGTGTTCATTTACTCTATCAGCAGATACAGATTGGATTTCTTTCTGACTTAAGTGTTAGGAATATTGTGTGAATAAGATAAATAGTTACCATACCCTAGGGAACTGCAGTCTAATTGTGTTGAAGTAAATAAACAAGACAATTACAGGCTGAAGCTTGGTAGACAGTAAATAGACAGGTGACGTGAAAGGTGATAACTCAGCTGGTGGTGTCAGGGACGCCTGAGGGGTGTGTGTATCAGCTGAGACCTGAAGGGTGAGCCATAAGGAGAAGCAGGGAAGAAGACTCAGGGCAGATCGGGGTAGTATGTGCAAAGGCTGGAAGCAGGAAAGAAGCTGGATTATTTGAGGGGTGGAAAGCAGCAGAATGAATAAGGGCAGGAGTGGGTGAGATGAGACTGTATAAGCAGGAAGGGTCATGCATGGGTCAGGAGTCCCAAGAACATGCCCAGTTTCAGAGACCTGTTAGGAGGACTCACAGAACTCAGGGTATAGCTGGTAGTCCTCATGCCTATGGTTTATTACAGCACAAGGATTCAAAAGCAAAACTGGTGAAGAGAAATGGCACACAGGGTGAAGTCTGTGGGGACCAGGCACAAATTCCCAGAGGTTATTTCCTGGTAGAACTGCATAGGATGTGCCTGATTTCTGCAGCAGTGAGCTGTGGCCAGGGACTCTCATGAGATACACAATGTCAGGGTTTTGGAGATTGGTCATGTAGGCACACTTTCCCTAGCATACACTAGAATTCCAAACTCCCAGCAAAAAAGCAGATATTCAGCATATAAACAGTTTAGCACACTGAGCGTTTTCAATTCTGAGAATGGTGGGATCTGCCCTGACATCCAAGTTCCCATGTGTTGTTGGGAGCCGGGGCTATGTCCCTTCCCCCACGTCTGAACGCAGCATGGGAAAGCACAAGCTTGAGAGCAACCGGTGCAGTCCTTGGAAGTTATCTGCTCACAAAAACATATCTTGTCCTTGAAGATGAGCCAAGACTCCTCACTCTGAAAATAGGGAGACCTTGAGGATGTGTGAAAACACCTCCCTGCCAGCGCCACCTAAGGTCCAATTATCTCCTGACCCACCCCTTACTTGCTACTTGTATAAATTGAGCCTGTAAACAATAAACTTCACCAGCTTGATCAGACATCCTGTCTTGCTGGTCATTCTTTGTGTCTCTTGCTTGTCTCATTTCTGCAGGCGTCTCCGGCACACTCCACGTTCGTCCCGCGGGCCGGGACAACTGGCGCCCAACGTGGGGCCCTGGGACTCCTGCTGAAACGTCTGCTCGGAAGCCCTGGCCAGGCATTCTTCTGAGTCATCACACAGGTATTGACCTGATGTGGACTCTGCGTTGAGGATCACTGCGGATCACCCATCCGTAATACAGATCCTGGAGAGGTGAGTAGACGCATCACCCAAGCAAGCATCTTAAATACCTCTTGTGAGTTCTCACTGATCCCCTCCCTCTAGTTTGCTGCCGCGATTTATTCCTTGTTTTGTCCTCTGGTTGTTCCTCTCTGAAAACCTTGTGCTTACTTTGGGCTAATGGTCGTTCACCTCTACGGCCTGCACAAGGGACTCTGACTACAGAGTCCCTGCCCTAGAGGGTCCGAGCAAGCGGATTATACTTGCCGACTGTCCTACATAAGCAAGGGCTCGCCTGAGCTGATGAGAGTGCCTCCAGTAGTTCAGAACATTGGCGTGGTTGCGGCTGCATTAGTATAATTCCAAGTTACATAGAGTTGAAATCCCAGCTGTCTGAATGGGCAACTCACTGAACTCCCATGAGGTATTTCTTAGCGGACTCAGGGAGTCCCTCAGGACACGAGGAGTAAGGGTTAAAAGAAAAGATCTTAGACAATTTTTTTCCTTTATTCATGAGACTTGCCCCTGGTTTCCCCTCGAAGGCACTATCAATCATAAATGTTGGAAAAGTCTGGTGATCGTATAGAAAAACCAGCTAAAGCCCAGAAATACTGCCGCCTTAACCTTAAACACTTAAAAGACTTAAAAACAGCTGTTACCAATTATGGCCCCACAGCTCCTTTTACATTAGCCTTAATTGAAAGCCTGAGTGACCGGTGGTTGACTCCTAATGACTGGCTTTCCCTAGCTCGAGCCGCCTTGTCAGGAGGAGAGTATGTTTTATGGCGCACTGACTTTGTAGAAAATTGCTGTGAGATTGCGCAGCGCAATAGTGAAAGTAAAACTTCACGCGCATGGACAAGAGATAAACTGCTTGGGCGAAGCCCCTATGAAACAAATGAAGCCCAAGCAGCCTTCCCCCCAGGCCATTTAGCTCAAGTCCAAAACGCAGCCCTTAAAGCCTGGTGGCACCTCCCTCCTAAAGGCTCCGCTACTACCTCCCTAGCAAAAATCCCGCTCCCATCCCCCTTCCGAAGCCTCCCGGCCAGCTTCCCCTTCTTTTAAAACACACCCTTCAGATCCTGTTACAAACCCCTCCCAGGACCCAAGCGAGCTCCCGCCCTTGCCAACAATTGAGCCTCTTTCTCCGTCCCCTCCCCTTGATAGTTCTGCTGATCCTGTTATTTCTCCCCCAAGTATTTACCCTATTCTCATCGACTTAAACCCTGATGAGCCCCTTAGTCCCGCTGATGAGGCCACGCTAGAGGAAGGGGCAGCGTGCCATAATAATTCTGACTGGCCATCAAAAAGCCCTGCTATTGTTCATGCCGCCCCGCCCATCCCTGCCACTACGTCCCGCCCTCCAACTATAAGCCCACCTGTAAGCCTGCCTCCCTTCCTCCCACCACCACCTTATCATTTCCCTGTCCTTGACCAAGTGTTCCCTGCCTCATCAACTCTCTCCCGCGAGCGTCTGCATATGACAAATGACCTCTCAGTCCTCAGGCACATGGTCAAAAACAGAAAAGAGCAAATTCAACTCCTGCAGGCCGTCCGTGATTTAGATCAAGAGCTCTCCAAATTGACTCACATAACTTACATCCCAAAACCTCCTCAGCAGCCCCAGGGAAGCCAAACAAGCTTGTGACTCAGATCAGGGCTCTAGTAGCGAAAAGTCACACAGTCCCTGGATTTATCAGACAGGCAGGGGCCTCTTGAGGAATGACAATAGCTCAGGCAGAAAAAACTAGGAAAACTAACTGAGAGCAATTCGATCCCTAAACTCTAAAAAGAAGTATCTTACCTTCTGCACACAAACCTGGCCCCAGTACAAACTCTGATTAGAGAGGCTTGGCCCCTGAAAGAAGTATGCAATATAATGTTATGCAGCTAAATATATTTTGCCACAAGGGAAGAGGATAGTCAAGAGTTCCATGAACTGCTACAATGTAGAGCTAGTTTTCTGAATTCTTTTAGTGAACATCTATTCTATTTATTAAGTTCATCACTGTCTTTGAGAATTGAGAAGTCTTAAACTAAACTCCCTGAGATAGAAGAAATTTATCTTCTGCAATACAGCCTGGCTTTAAATGACTGGAGCTAGAATTGTACTTGCATTTCATTTCCAGCCCCCTAGACACACATAGTCCCTATCAGTTCAGAGCCTCCATCGGCCCTGTTAGTCTGGGGCTGTCTAAACCTTAACCCAGTTATGTAAACTGCTTGCCTTTAGAGTGTATTCTTGAAAACTGAAGTACTTTTCATCAAATAAACTAAGAAGAAAGAAGACCATTGAGTATTAGAAACTCAAATCTTTATGTCAGTTTGTCTGTGTATATGTATTTGTATGAAGAGTGTTACTAACTGTAGTCATTATGTCTCGGTCTGTATGTTTGTGTGACTAAGTGTGTAAAAAAATATATATATTTTCCACCTCCGGAGGGTATTAATAAAATTGATTTAAAAACATGCGCTTGTGAAAATTGGGCATTCTAAAACTTCCAGAAAATCTAATTAAAAAATATTATGCATTAATGCTAATTTAAGCTTAACTGAAATGGACATGTCTTTATAGTTATTAGCTGCCAAAGTTTACTTAAAGTCATTTAAGTTGATGTTACCTGTTAAATATTCCAAGAAAATACTTAAAGAAAAGCTTGACTTTGATGTGTGGTGAAAGTTTTATAAGTAATTTAGCATAGTTGCTAAAAATAAGTAAACAAGTGTAGCAAATAAACCTTTTAATAATAATACTGTATTAATCTATAACAATGTATATATCTGCAAACAGCCTGAGAATTTTTGTGGTAACCAAAATTCTTAAAGTTTGCCAAGTTATTTAAGAAAATAAGATCTTAATATTAAAAAGACTAAGCTAAGTGTTGTTAACAACTATGTAACCTTCTGCATTCGCTTTTAAACTTTCTTATTATCATTCCAGTTAAATAATAAGTGTTATTTAATAACTATAATTCTATTTAGGCAAGTGCCTTAAAAACTTTTGACAGCTTCCCATAACCAAAATTTAAAAAGGTATTTTTACCTCTCGATTAACTCTGATATTTTCCAGAGGGCCCCTGGAACATATCAGTAGAATTTCTTCTCTTCATCAAGAAAATATTTGACTAATTTGGCTTATTTACCTGATATATATTTACCTGGAAAGCACTGTCAAAAGGAATAATACTAAACTTTATTATTGAATCTTTCATGTTACATAAACATCACTCTTACCCCTAAAGTGCTCGCTCCTGATGCCCAATTAAATCTAACTGTTAGTATTACTATAATTACTGATTGTGTATGTATTAATTGTACTCATGTGCCCTCTTATTATAATTCTTCAATCAATGTAAAATGGTCTTCTAGATATAGACTTCCAAATAGTTGGGTATTTTTGCGTAATAACAAAAGATATCAAGCCCTTTCTCCACACTATCGAGGTGTTTGTGATGTGGGATGCATTCTTCCTGCTCTAATAGACCACCTGGATATAAGCACAAGAGACTTCTCCGAGTTCTGCCATCTGACTGTGATGAAAACTTGAAACTTTGAGATCCTGTCGCTGTTGCAGTTGCAGCTGCATTCCTCCTGCCAGTTCCTGGACTTGTCATTAGAATGCAGAAAGAGATATCTAAGCTGGCCTGTGCATATAGCAAAACAACAAACTTGACTGCTTCTGTATTATCTGAACTCAACCAAAAGCTGAGAGAATTGCGAGCTGCAGTGCTTCAGAATCGTGCTGCTCTGGACTGTCTGATGTTAAAAGAGCATGTAAGATGTGATCAGTTTCCAAGAATGTGCTGTTTCAATTTCTCAAACTACTCAAAATCAATTAGATGATATCCCTCATATTGTCAATAAGTTTTTACAAATGCCTAAGCTATCTAACTAGTTTTTTAATTTCATTAGATATAACGAGTAATTGTAAGTCTGCCTTTGTTATGTATCTATATTCCTATTGTTAATGTGTATATGCAATTTAACTAGCAGTTTTTTAAAACCTATATATATATTCAAGTTATGTCTGTCTTTCGACATGTTCAGAGAACCCCTGAATAGTGTCTGGCACGCTGTCACACCTCTCTTAACCCTAAGCATTTTATGTCTTCTATTGCTGTTACTAGGGCCTTGTGTCCTTTGCAGCATGTGGAAACTCATCCAACAAGCCTTAAGAGACCTGCATTATTTGAAATTGCAGATGGCCCCCCCACTTGTAAATCATAAGATCTAAAGTCAAGTATGGTAGCCAGTGACGGGTAAGATATGGTTGAATGGTAAATACCAACCTAAGACAGGGAGTGGTCGACAGAGGACTATACCCCCATGACGGGTAAGGATTTACTTCAACCATACAACCTAAGACAGGCACATACCTTGACCCAGTCTGAGTTAGGCTGGTTATTTTATTAAAGAAAAAAGGGGGAGATGTTGGGAGCCAGGGCTATGTCCCTTCCCCCACGTCTGAACGCAGCATGGGAAAGCACAAGCTTGAGAGCAACCGGTGCAGTCCTTGGAAGTTATCTGCTCACAAAAACATATCTTGTCCTTGAAGATGAGCCAAGACTCCTCACTCTGAAAATAGGGATACCTTGAGGATGTGTGAAAACACCTCCCCGCCAGCGCCAGCTAACGTCCAATTATCTCCTGACCCACCCCTTACTTGCTACTTGTATAAATTGAGCCTGTAAACAATAAACTTCGCCAGCTTGATAAGACATCCTGTCTTGCTGGTCATTCTTTGTGTCTCTTGCTTGTCTCATTTCTGCAGGCGTCTCCGGCACACTCCACGTTCGTCCCGTGGGCCGGGACAATGTGTCATCAGAGGACAACCCTGCCAGGCCTTTCTGAGGGTGGCAGTCTCAGGCCTGCCATATTAACTCTTTTCTGCACAGGTGGGCTGGCTCCACAGCAAGGGTACCAGCACCAGCTCTCTGTGCCCCATGCAGTCCCACTGTGGCTGGCCCAGGAGAGCTCTGGCCTCTTCTCCCAGAAGATGGACCAGCATATATGCAGAGATGTGCAGGTAGAGAGGCTCTGGCCAGTCTGCAGTATGTCAGCAAGGAAGCCTGGGTAAATTCCCATCTTTCATGTGTGCAGTAGTCAGGCAGGATGTCGTCTAAATGATTGACATATCAGCTCTGAGTTGATTTCCAACCATGGGTCCATGAGACTTGGCTAATCCTTGGAAATAGAAATGGGCTTCCACGCTTCTAGACACCCTTGGTACCTTCAACCTTGTATATGACCCGTATTCCACACCGTATCATAGGACAGCTATACCGAGGACTGAGTTAGTGTTATGTGAGTATAAACAGGCTGGTTGCCTCCCCTTGGACTGCTAAGAAAGGGGAAGCACATTTGGTTGGTTGGACAGCTTCTAGGACTTAGTACTCACCAGGATAATAGAGCTGCAGAGGCTCAAAAATACTTGAATAGCTAGAGAGAGCCTGGAGCTTTTCCTGAAAGAACAGGTTGAGTTTAGGATGTTAGACTAAGGTAAGGGGATGGAGAGAGATTTGGCAAAAGTCAACCCTGGCTGCACTTGGGAGAGGAGGTGAAGGGCCCAGAAGGCAGCAGATGCTATGAAGAGTGAGACTATGAGAAGAGGACCCCTATTACAGTTGTTCTGGGTTGTACAATATAATGTTTGTTGCATACTTCTTTGAAATATTTCAGTATATTCATATATTTTTTAAAAATGTTCTTCAGTGTCATCTGGTATGTGTAAGTACAACAGAATTCAAAAACATTAGACCATCCAGATTTGTTGTATTACTGAGCTTTGTTTTTCTCTTACCTATTCCATTAACTTCTGGAGGACAGGAAGTGGAAAGGATACTTTGCACATGGTGGATAGTGACACAGATTTGAAGTAGTGAATGAAAATGCACAAAAGAAAAGGACAGTGATGTTGTTTTGGATATGCGCAGCAATCGGGATCTAAGTAATGCCAGAAAGGAAGAAAAAAAACCCCAAAACATGTGAAAGGATTTTCTGGGAGGAACAAATAAGTTATACCAGATGCCAGACCACACTAGATGAGCAAAACACAGGCCTGCGATGTGTAGACAGGTGAGATTTTGAAGCATAGTGTGAAGCACTCCAAATACTCTAGTGGCAGGATCTTGAAGAGCTCTGAAGGGACAGCAGGTACATCTAATCCATCAACTGAATCTGATGTGTTTGAACAGAGCAACAAAGAACAGGTATAGAGCAAAGTCATGGCCAACTGGCTAGTGTAAACTTCACCAACAACCCCAAGAAACAGTCTTTATAAAGACCCAACAAAATGATTTTTAAGATTTTAAGGCAATTTTGTTGTGAACTGGTGTCAAATGTATTACATACTTGCTGCAAGTGAAGAGATCTTGCAGGTCAATTCAAAGATTTACTTTTGGTAAGAATAGGAAAAGGGAATGGCCAGATAATCTTTGTTCAACTGGATATAACAAAAAACAACGTCTGGTTTAGTACCATTTGATTCCTAACAGAGAGCCGAGAGGGAGGGTAGCAAGTTCCCAGAAGAGATCTTAAGCGCCTTAAAGTTTTTTAGAAACTTGCTTAAGCATTTTTATTCAGGAATCATAATTTTTCTCCCAGAAGAAGGCTATAGATAATCTTAGAAAATGATTTTGTTCCCAACCATGTTTGGGCATTCTTTTCCCTATAAATTAAAAAAGAAAAATTTTTCAGTGAAACAGACACATATATAAATCTTAAAACATAAAGGAGTCTGTCACATGTCCCCTGAACTGAGGCAATTAGAAAAAGAATGACTGTGGTCACCACTGGGGTCAGCTGAACCTCTTGTCTCAATTATATGTCATTACCGAGGGTAATGAGACACATGAGGTTGATCACTTGCTGTACCTTACCAAAAGCTAGAAATAGGTGGGCCTTGGGAAGGTTGCCATGCATATCTGGAAACCTGTTGGGGATACAGAAAGCACCCTCTGCTGTCTTGATCTGCTTCTGTCTGCATAGCTGCATTCTTTCTTGGGCAACAGATTTTTCTGCTACTCAGTCCAGTGGAAGATGAGAGCCAACAATTTCCAAGTTCACAAGGTCTAGCCACACTGAGGGTCTAACCTTGTTTTGTGCTCCCAATTCTATATTTTTGGCGGCCAGGCTTCTGAGTTGCTGTACATCCGGGGAGAGGAAATCCCAGGGCAAAATACTTCTAAAAACCGAAATCAGTCACAGGGAGAAATAAAGTTTAAAATCTGTTTAATGCTTACAAACTGCAGTCTGGGGCCTTCTCTCTTTCCTGCTCCAGCAGAAGCAAAACCGGCCCTCCCCTTCATCTACAAACTTCAGTCTGGGGCCATCTCTCTCCCCTGCTCTGGAAGAAACAAGCCAGCAAGCAAGCCAGACCTTGCATATCTGGAAACCTGTTGGGGATACAGAAAGTCCTTAACCTCTCAGGTTCAGACATGGCCTTAGTTGCCTAGTTAATTACCCATTGATAAGGAGATGAACTTCTCTCCACCCCTGAGGAATGATGCAAATGCCCTATAGCCATACTTCTCTTCACCCTTGACTGTCTGTTGATATGCAGATGTACTAAAGCCAGGTGAGATATTCTGGAAATATTACAATTTTACCCCCACTTGCTCAGCTGGGAACATTCCCATTTCACTAAACTGAGGCCAGTATTGTATAAAAGGTCTGCTGGGTGCCTTCCCTATTGATTGGGAAATTCTTGGAGAAGGAAGAGTAGTTATAAGCTGGGCTAATATACACCAAAATGTATGACATTAGGATTGTTAAAAAAAAAAAACAAATTATTTAAAAGTTCAGTGTAGCAAGAGAGAAACCTGTAACTACTGAACAGCCTCAGAGAACAAAAACTACAATCTTAGCTCTAGAAGGTACAATAAGATACCATCCTCTATAATGGCTTCTAAACCTGCCCAGTCACCAGAAACTGGTTTAGTGCTTTAAAAATAGATTACCTGGTTCTTGCTTGAGAGTCTGGATCATTAAGTCTGAAATCTGCATTTAAAATTTTTTTCTATTGATTCTGGTAATCAAGCAGATTTGGGGACCACTGGTCTACCACATACCCTGGCTTCTGGATTGCAAAGAAATCTTGTTCAAAGGTTTTCTTAGGGGAAGACACTCATAATCTGAATTCTTCCTTCTCCTTATTTTTTGACCTGAAGATCAGAAACTTTTTATTCACAACCAAATAAAAATTTCCATCCACAACTGAAACATATAAGGAATGTTCTACCTTGTATTTATTCTATGTTTATTGTTTCTCAGCTTCCATGTGAATTTTTCTAGACCTTTATACATTTCTAATTCTGGAACTGTAATCAGTGGAGTCCTATCATAAATGCATTATTCAAATTCACCTAGACAAAAACACTTTCTTTTAAAAGATCCCGGAAATTCTGACCAACCATTGTCCAGTTCTTGTCTTCAGAGACTGGGGCCATCCAAGCAGTAACTTCAGTCTTGCTGGCTAGTTGCAGGCTGGGCTTTGGAGGGTGTTCTGGACTATGCTGCAGAGTTGCTCATATATTGCCCTCTAAGACCTCTGGGGAGGGGCTTACTTGAGAGATAGAGTCCTGGGGTAGGTGGGGGGTACACATCTTTCTTTTAAGCCTTCTTTGCTGAATCATGGTTAACAGATGTCTTGCTGAGGTTCTCAGAGGACAGCATGGAGGCAAATTCATCCAGAATGTTGTTACATTTGGACCTACCTGGAAGCAAATTACCAGACTAGGACTCCTGAGTATTTTCATACCACCATATCTGATTCCAATTACAAAAGAAATACTATATATTTAAGTGAAAAGTAAATGTCACACTCCTTCTCAGTCTCATCTACCAGAAATAACTGATAATGTTTTCTTATTTATCATTCTGTAAATTTTGCATGCACATGAACGGGAACATGCCACACGTGATCATACTATTTACATTTCTTCAGCTTTTTTCCAATGAAAATGTCTAGCTCATTTACCACAGACTTTCCAACTTCATCCTTCCCGAGGGCTATAGACAGCTGTAGAGTATTCTACCCTGTGGCTGTTCCATTCATTACTCAAACAAGCCGGTATTTCAGGATATTTAAGTTGTATAGTAGATGATTGTAAGTTGTTTATTAGTATCCGTTCCCACTTCTTTCTGTTAATGACAACTCCAGTTTTGTTCAAGACAGCAATATTCTCAACTAAAACTACTACTGTCTCCAGACTCTTTTGTAGTCAGGGGTACTTGGCTTAATGGAATCACAATGTCCCATTATATGAGCACGTCATAATTGGGTATAGAGGTTGTTTTTGAATGAGTGACATTATAAATAAAGCTTCGATCACTGTCCATTTGTTTGATTATTTCTTTAGACAAAAGAACTGAGTTTATGTGATGGAATTTTGAGCAGTAGCTAGGGGTATGGGTGGTACTTTAGGGTGGGAAGCAGCCATCTCTTTGGCTTTTGTATGCCACAGGCCCTGACCTCTTGGATTTTGTTGCTAATATGAGTTGACTCAGTGGTACATTGTGCATTGTCAACATAATCACTACACTTAATCATATCTTCAGTTACTCCCTGGCTCCTTCCCTGCCTGTCTGCTTCTGGCATCTTGTAGCCAGAGGTCAGTTTTCTGTCAGTGTCTCTGGTAGTCTGGATGCTATTGTGATTTGCATTCTAATCAGTTCTGTTCTGATTATTTCAGCAAGACTTGGTCACAGGAGAAGAGCACGTGAAGTCAGTTACTCTCGTGGAGAGCCAGTTCATCCAGGCTGCAGGCAAATTTATTTCTGTTGCATCTTGATATCTAAGGTGGAAATAATTGAGGTCGCACATCACAGGCAGACAGAGAATAGAATTCTGAACTATTTTGGAGCAATTTCAGTTTATTGGAAATACATTGCAGCATAGGGATGTTCAGGGGAGATAATCAAGATACTCAATAATCAGAAAATGTGGCTGTCACATCAGAATGGATGCTGGCATTAAAAAACTGGGGTGGCTGCATTAGTGTGAAGCAATTGAATATCAGCTAGGGGACAGGGAACTGAGATTCTTCTTTTTATCCCCAGGAACTAAATTATGAAATTCTTGTCAGCTGGACTTCTTCTCAGCCAATTCTTATCTCTCTCAACCAGTCCAGGAGAACCAAACTTCCTGAAATGCCCCTTTAAAAATAACTTTGATTAAATCATCAATGGATTATATATTTTAAAAAAGAATTTAAAGAATTTTTTAAAAAATTCCAACTTGGATGCCATGGTATCACTCTTTGGGTTGCAAATGACAGAACCCAGTTCAGACCATAATCAACATAAAGGGAAGTTTTGGGTTTACAGAACTAGGAAGTCCGACATGGAAGACTTCAGGGATATTTGAATTTGTTCAATGGTATTATTACTACTTTAAAAAATTTTTATTTCGTATCATTAATGTACAATTACATGAGCAACATTATGGTTACTAGACTCCCCCCATTATCAAGTCCCCACCACAGACCCCATTACAGTCACTGTCCATCAGTCAATGGTATTATTAAGCCTGTTCAATAATTGTTCTGGAACTGTAATCAGTGGAGTTCTATCATACATACATTATTCATATTCACTTCATATCCTCTTTATATGTTGGTCTTCTTCCAATATGGTGACAGGGCTGGCTTCATGGATTCCCAACTCCTGAACTCTTGAAGTTCCTGGCGCTAGAAGGACCCTGAGCACAGACATGTGAGCAAGCCCAGCCCAGACTAGCTCAGCCAAACTCAGAGCGGCAGAACCTTCCAGGTAGCTTACAGACAATAATAAATGCTTATTGTGTTTGAGTTTGGGGGTGATTTGTTATGTAGCTTTATTATGGCAATAGATAACAAATATAGGTGTCTTTACTGTCCCAATGCTCTACCATACATTGAGACTTTTTAAAGCATACATTATACAGTATTTATCTTTCTTTTGCCCACCAGTACTTAGCACAGTGACTTGCATTTAGCACTTGGATGATAAATATTTGTGGGGAAAAACAATTACCCTGTAGCTGCTACTTTTCTATTACTCTGCTCTGTGCCTTGGTGAAATGTCCTCAGTGGCTTTTCTGTAGTGCTGAACTTCATCCCCATTGCACTGACCTTCTGTCCCCACCTCTCCATTGAGACTGTCCTTGAATTGTTCGCCAGCACTCTCTGTGCTGACTGCGGTGGTCACACCTCTTCCTTTCCCTTATTTGACATCTGCACAGCTTTAGGTACACTTGGCTACTCCTTCTGCAGAGATTGCTTTCTTCTGCTGGATTTTGGGTGCACCACACTTGAGTTTTTCTCTTACTTTGCAGCTGCTTCTCTGTTGGCTCCTTTGATGAATCTTCCTTCTTCTCATAAACAATGGACTCTCCCAGGGCTTTGGACCTTGGATTTCTTCTTCATTTTTCTTTCTGTCCTTCTCTCTCAGTGACTTCATCTATCCCCCTGGCATCAAATACCATTTCTATATTGATAACCCCAAAATGTTATTCCCAGCATGGACTTCCCCAAATCTATTTGCCTATCTGACATCTTAATTGAGTGTCCAAATGGTATCTTAATTCTAACATGATGAGAACAACTTTTATTTTTTATTCTTTGCTGACCTCTCCACTCTGCTTTTATTCCTTAGGCTCCATTTCAGTTAGTGGCACCACCACATTTTGCTCAAGACAAAAATCTGGCATTATTTTTGTTTTCTTTATTTCCCTTACTCCTGTATTAATACCCCAACAAGGACTACCAAGTCTACTTCAAAGTCTATTCTGAATTCTGCCACTTCCTTCATCATCGCTACCACCCTAATTCAAGACACCACAATCTCTTGCCTGGAAGATTGTAGCAGTTTCCATGTTGATTTTCCATTCTTGTCTTCTTACAATTAATTCTTCCCACCAGCAGCCAGCCAGAACACAGTATAAATATGTGGGTCAGCACTATTTACAATAGCCAAGATATGGAAGCAACCAAAGTGTCCATCAATAGGTGAATGGGATAGGAGAGGAAAAGATGGTGGAAATCTCCTCCCAAAACCATGCATATTTTGAAAATATAGCAAATACAACTATTCCTAAAAGAGTGACCAGAAGATACAGTACACCAGCCAGGCTACATCTGAGAGAACTGAACATCTCATGGAAAGGGGTAAGGTGCAGAGCACCATGCAATGTGACCCAGAGGAACCTGAGCACTCCCCTTCCCCAGCTCACCAGCAGGAGGAAAAGAATCAGAGTGGGGAGGGAGTGGAAGCACAGGCTGCTGAATAACCAGCCCTAGTAATCTGCAGAGACAGGCATTGCATGGTGCTCTGGATATTAGAGAAGTGGAAAAGCAAAATCCTAGACTAAGACTGCAAACAGGTTCCCACAACCAGCTGCCCTGGAACAAAAGAAAAGCAGGCACTTTAAAAGTCTTAACAGGTGGACAAAATTGTCCCAGCACACTCAGCACAGCAGGCTGGGAATTTTAAGGAACTTCAGGTACCCTAATCCCTTAGTTGGCAACCCCTCACTGTGATAAGCTGCCTGCTGTTCCTTCCTATCTTCTGGCACTGCAAGCAAACTGGATGTCCCGCCATTGCTGCAGAACAGCCGGAGAACAGCCTCACCTGCAGCAACCACAATGCTTAACACAGAGGCTTCTCACTGCACGCAGCTAACCAGCCCAGATCGAGGCTGCTCCCTGCGCACAGTTGACTGGCACAGTGAACACGGTCACAGAGTCTGGAAGGCATGAAGGGACTTTGTTCTCGTGGCAGAACAGCACCACTTGCCTGCAACCACGGCCAGCACCCTAGGCCATCCTGTGGGCCACCCCACCACAGCAGCTCAGGGGATTAACCCAGAGATTGCTCCCTGTGTGTGGTTAACTGGCAAAGACAGCAGAGACAGGCAAGGTGACCAGAAAACATGAAGTGAGTTTTTTCTCCCAGCTGACACACATGCCACTTGCCGGTGACCACTCCCATTGCCATGAAAAGGTAGAAGAATGTTGTTCAGCCCAAATCCACAATGTTGCTCATATATTTGTACATTAAAATTTAAAAAAATATAGATGAATCTTTAAAGAAGATGTTGTGCATATATACAGTGGAGTATTA
Source organism: Manis javanica (assembly GCF_040802235.1). NCBI lineage: Eukaryota > Metazoa > Chordata > Mammalia > Pholidota > Manidae > Manis > Manis javanica. Next base: position 60,288,561 of record NC_133165.1, on the reverse strand, counting down.
TTCAGACACAAAAAATGAAATCTTTCTTTTGCAACATGGATAGACAGAGAGGGTATTATACTAAGTGAAATAAGCCAGGAAGAGAAGGACAAATACCATATGATTTCACTTATGTATGGAATCTAAGAAAGCAAAACAAATAAACCGAACAGAAAGAGATACACAGACACTGAGAAGGGACTGGTGGCTACCATGGGGGAGGAGTGAGGGCAGGTAGGTGAAACAGGTAAAGGGGATAAAGGGGCACAAAATCTCAGTCAAAACACAAATTAGTCATGGGGGGGAAAGTACCGCATACAGAATATAGTCAGTAGTTCTGTTACAACTTTCTGTGTTGACAGATAGTAACTACACTAGTTTGGGATGATCATTTAATAATGTACTTAACAGTTGAATCACTATGGTATATACTTGAAATCAATATAATATTGTACTACAACTGTATTTCAATAAAATGTAATAGTAATACAAAAAATAAAAAATAAATAAGATGTAGAAAAAAAATGTGGAGCAGATCATGGCTATGTTAGTCTTTGGATTGAAATACCCTCAGCCTCCTGTTTGATGTGCTGTACAACTTAAAAAAAATACAAAGTCCTTCTCCCTTCTTGGAAAGTCCTCATCACATGACCCTTACCTCCTTCTCTGGTTCCATTTCATAGCAGCAACATATTATCCACAGGTCTCAGCCCCACTAAACTTCTTTCTGCTTCCTGAAATTCATTCCTACTCTAAATCTTTTGCATGAGCATTCTGTCTGGAATGTGTTTGTTCTTCCTTGATCTTTTTATTTTTTATTTTTTTTATTTTGTTATCATTATTACATGAGGAACATGTTTACTAGACTTCCCCCATCACCAAGTCCCCCATTACAGTACCCCCCCATTACAGTCACTGTCCATCAGCATAGTAAGATGCTGTGGAATCACTACTTGTCTTCTCTGTCTTGTACAGCCCTCCCTGTGCCCCCCCCCACTACATTATGCCTGCTAATAGTAATGCCCCCTTTTCCCCCTTATCCCTCTCTTCCCACACATCCTCCCCAGTCCCTTTGCCTTTGGTAACTGTTAGTTCATTCTTGGGTTCTGTGAGTCTGCTGCTGTTTTGCTCCTTCAGCTTTTTTCTTTGTTTTTATACTCCACAGATGAGTGAAATCATTTGATACTTGTCTTTCTCAGCCTGGCTTATTTCACTGAGCATAATACCCTCCAGCTCTGTCCATGTTGTTGCAAATGGTGGGATTTGTTTTCTTCTTACGGCTGAATAATATTCCATTGTGTATATGTACCACATCTTCTTTATCCATTCATCTACTGATGGATACTTAGGGTGCTTCCAATTCCTGGCTATTGTAAATAGTGCTGCGATAAACATAGGGGTGCATATGTCTTTTTCAAACTGGGCTGCTGCATTCTTAGGGTAAATTCCTAGGAGTGGAATTCCTGGGTCAAATGGTATTTCTATTTTTAGTTTTTTGAGGAACCTCCATACTGCTTTCCACAATGGTTGAACTAATTTACATTCTCACCAGCAGCGTAGGAGGGTTCCCCTTTCTCTACAACCTCACCAACATTTTTTGTTGTTTGTTTTTTGGACGGTGGCTATCCTTACTGGTGTGAGGTGATATCTCATTGTAGTTTTAATTTGCATTTATCTGATGACTATCGATGTGGACCATCTTTTCATGTGTCTATTGGCCATCTGAATTTCTTCTTTGGAGAAGTGTCTGTTCAGCTCCTCTGCCCATTTTTTAATTAGATTATTTGCTTTTTGTTTGTTGAGCTTCCTTCATCTTTGCATGACAGTTTCTCATTATGTCAATCACCTTTAATTCACCTTCTCAGAGAGGTCTTTTCTAGACCACCCAATCTAAATTTACTAAGGAGTCACTCTTACATCATCCTACTTTTCACCCCTTTGTGACTTTTATCACCCTCTCATAATGTTCTTGGCCTTGTCTGTTTCACTCTTATATACCACTGCTTATGATATTTTCTCAAACACGGTGGCTCTGCATAAGTATTTGTTGAGTGAAAATGAGAAAATAAATGTTGAGTGAATAGTGTGAAAGGCTGAATACTTCCCTAATTTTTCTTTCATTAAAAATTCTTTATGACCCAAATCTGAAAATAGCACTCTGGCAATCTTACACATAATCCAGCCTTTGGAGGACCAAAGTACAACCTTGACTGAGAGTATCTTTATGACAATGACTGCTGAAAAAAGAAAGAAAAGGAGGAGGTGTATATCCTAAGTAACTTTAGTACTAATTTAGGTGAATAACTCGTATTGCACAAACATAAAATTCTCAAAAATAAATGATTATTGGAATTGGCTGCCAACCAAGATTCATGTACTCATCAACCTCTTTTTCTTCCCATCACTATCTTTGGGTACATATGATGGAATTTCAAAAAGAGAAATATTATTCAAGTCAATATGACATGCATTACACCACACTAAGAACTGTACAAATTAGGAGAAAGACACAGGTCCATTCTCTCTGGTAGCAGCTAATAGGCTAAGATGAGAGCTCCTTTGAAGAGTTACACATTTTGGAAAGGGGATGAAATGTGAGTTAGATGACCTTATATTGTAACATCCACAGCACAGTCACTAAGATCAGTAGAAGAGGACAGTTTCTTTTAGGAACGTTTTTAGCTTAGAAAATGGAAAACAAAACCTTATTCTCTATCTTTAACAAAAGTCATATAGATTCTCATATTATTGGCTTTCCTGGTCCGAAACAAGAATGAATAGAGCTTTGCACTCAAGCTATTTGCTATAGCTGCAAATGCTCCCTAGGCCCCGTTCTGCAGAGAGGAAGAGGAACTGCTGGTTTTGGACAGCGTTCAGCAGGCAGAGGTCCCAGAGCCACTAATGAACTGATCAGCACCCCCTGTAATTAGGCATTTGCTCTGAATTTCAGACCATAAACAGGCTTTCTGGTGGTGTCAGGCCTCACTTTTCTCCCAGATGACAGAACCCTTGAGAAGGCAGAACGTCCCTTAGAAACATGCCCCTGTTGGAGAATTGAATGCAAATGAGCAGATGTGTGCACATTACTTGGAAGGAGGACATAAATTGATCATGACATGTACTGAAGGACAAAGGAATCCCCAGTTACCTTCTATAATCAAATATCTGTTATGGATAGCTGGAGAAATGGGATATGATAATGAAATCAGTAGCACACAACCTGTTATTAGGTGGAGTCTTTAAGGCCAGGGATGGCTTAGGGAGTTTCCACGTGATTGTGGGATCAGGACGGTGCCAGAGAGTGAGCTGAGCTAAGAACTGAGTGAGAACACTTTGCTCAAGAAGGTGAAAAGGAAGAAGGAAAGCCACCTCAGTAGAAGGGTCCCTAGGCCAGAGCACTGCTCCTAAGGCTCAGAACCAGAAATACATGAAAATGCAAAACTACAGCACTGCCCATAACTGTGAGTGGTTGGGTGTGTTGCCTAGAACCAACCCATCCTGCAGCTGTTCTTCTAGGTCTCTGGGAAGCAGGAGGTAACTGGGTGGACTGTGGCTCCAGCAGATGATGCAAAATGGTGGCCCAGAGGCCAGATCCAGCCCCTAGATGTTTTATGTTTTGCACAGAGAGTTTTGTTTGCTTTGTTTTTTTAACTGAATCACTTGGCTATATTAAATGTAAAGCATTGCCATGAAAATCAGATTTTGTTACAGTCTCTGCTGTTCCCTTTGGTCTCCTCTCCAGTTTTAGTTGTGTTCTTACTGTTTCACCTGGCTCATTTCACTTCTTTACTTTATTTACCAGTCTGGCCCCAAAGGCATTTAAGTTTGGACTCTTAGTTTAAAAGGACAGGAAAAGAATGAACATGGCAAATAATCTCTTAGGTTTGCTATAAAGATTGCTTAAGATTATACACCAAGTGCCTGGGCAGTTTAGAAAGTGGTAGGTGTTCAGTCAACATGAGATCCCCTCCTATCTCCTTCCTAGTTGCCATTTTGCCTCAGGTGTATTTCAAGGCTGTCAGGAAGTCTTAGGTGTGCATGAGAGGGGAGAGAGTTTCTGTCTGTAAGCACATGCCACTTGTCACTTTACAGGAGAGACAGGCAGTATCGTTGTGTTTGGCTGTCAAAATGAACTGCTGGGTTCATAATGATTAAATACTTCCTGGAGGTAGGTCTGGGTCCCAGTGACCTGGGATATGACACTCAGCAGAGTGTGTTTATGCTAGATAAGCTGTGCAAGCAAGACTATAATTAGTTCAGCAGTCACCTAGGGATTGGCCACCTTTAGAGGGAAGAGAAGGACACATGTTAAGTGGCAATGCAAAACTTTTCAGTCTCACAATCTACTGTCTGACTGTCATTGGATTTTGCACTTTGCTTGAACCAGAGACATGAAGAGAAGATCACTCTGGGCTCTGGGTTTGCTATCAAACATGAAATCAGAGCATAATTGGATCTGTCTGTAGAGTCTCACTTATAAAATAAATAATGTACCATGTCAACCCCCCACAATGGCACCCGAGGGAGAAAGGAACTTGGCGAGAATCTCCAAAGGGGTTCAGTGTGTTTTTCAGTCTGAAATGTGGTGGTAAAGAGGGCTTTATAAAACTGAGAAGAAAACAGGACATTCAATAGTCTGAGAATATTTTTATACCTCTCGATATTTGTTTCCAGATCCCTGAAAGAGTTGATCATCACAAAGGCTATACCTGTCGGCGAGGCCTTCACGTCTCAATTAACAAAGTCTGTAAAAGCAAAAAATTTCTTCTTTGTAATGAGATTCTGCTTACTCGATTAAGTGCATGATTTTCTTGTGCATACCATTTTCCTGGAATGTCTAAAAACAAGGTAATACTAGTGATTAAAATTTTAATATAGTTTTGACACATAATATAATGCATTTTGTTAATATCACACACATTATCAGTGTTTCTCAGTTTCTACTGTACCTAAGGATTGCCTGGAGGCCGTGATTTGCATATAAATGGTCTGATTACTAACAATCTGGGAGAGAACAAAAAAGCCCTCAATGGTAGCATTTGCCAATTTTCCTGGTGTAAATCCTTCCACTGTGGCAAATTTCAGTCCAACAACATGGACTCATTTGGCTCGCAAATTCCTAAAATTCCTGGAATCTTTATACTCCGTTCTCAGAAGTTGGTATGTACCAGCTCCAGTACGACACTGCCTGGAGGGCTTATGAAAACTAATATTTCTGGAACCCACCTCCACAGATTCTTATTCAGTACGTCTGGGTGGAACTGGAGAATTTGCCTTTTTAAGGAACTCCCTGCCCCTCCCAAGTGGAAGATGACTATGGCAGCATTTTCCAGATGGATTTGGTGGAGCCGTACTTTAGTAAATGGCAATAAATGTTTCAGAGAAATAAAAAGACTTCATTTCTCAATTTGAATGTTGAGAAATACGAAGGCAGGCAAAGTTAAGTAGGCTTTCTTAAGTGCAGGGCTTGGCAAGATCTAATATGCCCTTGTACAAGGTGCATCAATGAGAGGGTATCAAGTACAATATTCTGGAAATGCATTTTATCCTGAAACTTTTTCCCCAGGCATGCTGTTTTGGGGAATAATATAAGTATATCTACTTTCCATTTATGGAGCTAGAGTTAGACCTCCAAGTCATGGTTTTTATTTTTTCTTTCTTTTTTTTGAGTCATGGGATTTTTATAAACAGATTTGTCCCATGTTCCATGGTATGAGGCATGAGTTGTATTACAGACTTTGCAGAAAAAGTTTAAAGGTCAACAAGTAGCAAATTGGAAGTACTTTATCTAAATACAACCTTTGCCACCTTTTTCAATACCAAGTTGAGGCAAGGGAACAGATACAGACCTCCTTAGAGTTCTTGAAGCTTGTGGCCTAGAGGAAAATGAATTATTCAGTCTCAGAATTTTAGATCTAGAAGAAGCCTCAGAGACTATAGTCAGAGAGTTTGAGAGCTGGAGGAAATGGAGAGGTCATCCAGTCAGATCCTTTTTTTAACTTATGAGGAAGGAAAAGCCCAGGGAGATTAGGTACCTTTCTTAGTTTTGGGGCTAAAACTGTCTGATGCCATCCATGGCTCTTTTACATTAAAATTTCTTCTCTTTCCTGGAAAAAGTTCAAGATTCCAGCTGCCTCTGATGCCTGTTTGAGCTAACAACTGAGAGGGCAAGAATCCAAATATCCTATTCAGAGCTCTTTGGGAATAAGCCTCTTAAATTAGACTAGATAGCTGCATTCTTGGAAATCCTGATTAGTTAGGGGTGTTTGATTCTGATAACCCACCAGGGAGGAAATTATGCTGTGAGGTCCAGCAGCTGCCAGAAGTTGAGCCATCAGAGTCAGACCAGCACAGTCTCTCTTTCTCTCCATTTTATCAGCACAGTAGCTGAGAACAAAGGCATGGAGGGGAGAGCTGCATGAGGAGCTATGGCGCGGACAGCTGGCCTATGCCCAGCTCTGTTCCTGTACGGGCAGTGCTATTTTCTGATGTTATTTAATTAGACTGAAATACAAATATCAAACAAAACACCCATGATATGTGACAATAGAAGGTTATAGATCTGAGTTACCAAAGACAAAAATGTTCCTTTGTACTCTTTAAGACAACACTGCCCTCTTATCAGTTACATCCATTATGCCATTGGAATGCAATCCAAAAGGCTCTGGTTGAGTTCATGAAACAGAATAATCATTCTCTTATCTTCCTCTCAATACCTCCCCCTGACACCATCCCATCCTCATATAGAAGCCATAGGTGACTCAGCTGGTATAAAGAATGGCATTGAGGTGACACAGTTAAAACCAACAAGGCTTACTCTCTCCCCTTATTTATGTACTGGGCACGGCTATGTGCCATCTACTATGCTGAGCCAGGGGGTACAACACTGAGCCACAACCAGCCTGCTGCCCATTCTTATAAAACTAGGATCCTGTATAGGAGACAGACCAAAAAAAAAAAAGTACAAAAATATACACAAATGACCAGCTGTGATAAATGCTTTGAGAGGAAGGAGGGGTCTGGCACTGTGAGTGTGTCACATGGCAATGTGACCTAGACCAGAGCTTCTCAAACTCAGTGCTCAAGGACCAGTTGTTCTCTCCAGTCTACTGCGTACTGATACAAGTATACAACTGGTGCCACGTGTGACTAACCACATGAGTTTGATAATGCCTGGACTGGTCTTTACATTGTTCAACAAGATTAGTTAACTGATCATGTGTGTGGCAGTCATGGTAATATTAAAATACTATGAAAATTTCTAAATGCTTATTTCTCAATTCCTGCACTTACCTCACTGTGGACAACTTGTGGACTGGTCCTGGGCTGTGGCTGGCACTTTGACCAGCCCTGACTTGGACTGTCAAATCAAGGAAGTCTTCTAGAGGAAATAAAGTTTTTTGCAGTGATCTGAAAGATGAATAGGAAAAACTGAGATGGGAAGGAGATTTCCAGGTAGGGAGATCACAGATGACCAGCATAGCTGGAGCATGAGCATGTGGGAGATCAATCAAGGTGACCTAGCTGGGAATGGCCAGGCCAGGCCTGTGTTATCTTCCTGCTTCTTTCCTGGCATTGGGCAGCTCTTAGAAGGTTTTAAGCAGTGTAGACAATACATTAGCAGGGTAATAGTGAAAATAGGGAGACTCATTAACAGACTATTACAGTAGTCCAGGTCACTTGGGCCAGGGTGGGGCCAGAGGGTATGTAAGAAGTGGGAAATTGAGGGAGTAAGGTAGGATTTTGAGGTAGAATGGATATGGGGTTGAAGGAATGGGGTGGATCAAAGATGACTCTTCCAGCAGCTTACTAATCATCCTGATGCCCCACTCTAATGCACACAGGAATATTGCTTCTTTTTAGTTTGGTCCCAAAGGAGTCTCTGTCCCAAAGTGGTTTCCTGGCAGGGAATGGAAGTCCATTTCCCAAGTCCTCCAGATGCCCTGTCAGTGTTTTTAGATGTGCTTTACAACGGCCATTCTTTCTTCTTTTCACTGTCCATTTAGGAAACTAGTTGAGTTCTTTCTTTGTGTATAAATTCTCCACTACATTGTTTCCTCAGTTTTTTCCTTAAAGCATTAGTTTTAGAAAATATTAAAAGTACTGGATAAAAAAGGGGTCCTTAAAGATATATTTGAGAAAATGTGCTAGACAAACTTTTTTTTTCCTTTGATGTGGGACTTCTCAGAGCATTTAATATGCTAAAGTGCATCTTCAGTTTCTAAGAAGGGAAGCAGAAAATAGAGCATTTCCAACACTTACTTAGTTATGGAGTCCCTTTTGCCAGGAGCATCTACTAGGCTAGTGTCTTGGGGATGCTCTTTGGGAAAGGATGTTTCACGGCGACTATAGATGCCTCATCCTCAGTACTGCAAGTTCAGTTTTGCTACCCACATTTTGAGGTAAGAAGAGACTGTGTGTGTGTGTGTGTGTGTGTGTGTGTGTGTGTGTGTGTGTGTGTGTGGTGTGTGTGTGTAAGAGACAGGACAATCTAGTTTCACTTCTTAAGATGCTTTTACTGAAATGTTCAGTCTTTGAAATCAGGAATGGCACCGTCTATCTGTCTAAGCTTGTGGGTCCAGCTCTGTGGTACAAACTGCTGTGGCAGCTCCAAGTGTCGACCTAGGGCAGCATCTGGTGTGTCTGTCTGGGGACAATGTGTCCCACCCAGGCAATGTATCTGGAAGGGGGAACTGGAGTCCTACCCTGATGGACTTCAGTAACATTTGTGTGTGAGCAGGAAGTTTGCATTCAAGCTGAATGGCAAGTAGCAGTAATTATAAAGGATAACTTTGTGTGCTGAGGCCACCCTTCTTTTCATCCTCCCTTCTTCCTGGCCTTTGTAGGCAACCAGGGAGAACAACAAAGAAAAGCCTTTTTCTTTCTTCGGTAAATAAGTCTCATGCACCTTTACACCTGCATCTGTTCATGGGTGATCCAGAGCAGAGCCTCTCAAACTAAGGTGCAAAAGAACCCCTTGGAGATAATATTAAAAGTGCAGGTATGGATGTAGTCAGTCTGTGTGGGGCCAGAGATCTGCATTTCTAGTCACCTCCCAGGTGAGGCCAGAGCTCTGGCGAACAGAATACACTTCAAGTAGCAGGGACATAGAGGTCGTTAGTCCTCAAATTTCAGTGTGCCTGTGACTCCCTGGACCATTTCCTAAAAATGCCTATCTTGGACCTTACTTCTGGAGATTCTAATTTTGTAGGTCTGGAGTTTTACCTTTATCTTTTTACCCTCATATACTTTAGTGTACATTTCTTAAAAATAAGACTATCCTCTTCATAATCATGGTGCAGTGATCAAAATCAGCAAATTAACCTTATTATAATAGTGTTATTTTCTCTGCAGATATTATTCAGATCTTTCTAACTGTCCCAATAAATTCCTTTATAGCACATATTACTCACCCCCACTGCCCAAAAGAAAATATTGGCCCAGGCTAAAGGGCATAGGTGTTTAAAATTCTCCAATTAGCTCAGACCTAAGATAATAAGAAATACTAGGAGATGGTGGGAATTGTGGCTACCTGGGATGAGGCCCTTGCCTGAAAGCATTTCAATGAAAACATCTAAAAACCACAGTGCCTGTGGAAGCTGCCAGTCACTCACACACTCTCCCACCCCCACCCCCAGCCTCTCTGCCTCAGGCATACCCTGGGCCATGACCTTGAAGTTTAAGACCTCCCAAGGGGGCAGTCTCCTCATTCACAGCTCTTAGTTCCCCTAAGAGAACTATTCTGCCTTCCCATGATACATAACCACAGTCAGTTATGATGCCACTGAGGTGATCCATTACCCATTCAGACAAATGGGTAAATGCTGGTTATAAATGCCAGGTGAGCTTGTGAGCTTTTATGCTTGTTAAATGTGAGACACAACCATGCCTTTTTAACTCCTGATGTGATGCGAGTTGTCAAGGATCATAACTGGAAAACTAGGTGTGGTTCCTTCAGCTGGTGAGAATCAGGTTCCATTCTGGTGTCCAATGCTTCCTGGGAAAACAACAGCCACTGTCAAGACAATAATAGTTCTGATTTGACATGTCTAAAAGAAACCTCCTTCCTTCAGAAAGGCCTTCGCCCTCCCTCGTGTTTGGAGGAAGTTGGCTGCTCAGAAGTCAGACTTCTGACTTTCCTGAAAATGGGAATCTGGGCCATCAAAGCCAGTCAGCACAAATGAGGACCTTTGTCAATCCTAGCCCATAAGCAGGACACAGTGTCTGCCCATTAGCGTGATGGTCTGCAGGTGCACATGGTCTTATCTGCTACCCCGGTGCCCAGACGTATTCCAGAATTCAGACGTTTTTGGAGTTTAGGAAAGCAATACAGACCATGCACCATGATACTGTGCAACACCCCAACAGAATCTGGGGCCATACCTCATAAGCAACATTAATATTTCTGCAGCAAGACTATGAATAGTCACAGTCAAATGCAATAAGAGTAGATTTTCTCAAGAGTCCTGGTGAGGGTTAGTGCCACATGATTTAGGTCAGCTCAGATTTTACTTTCAAAGAAGTTGTGAAAAAACTGCCAACTTTTTACGCCTTTCTGTATTTTAGAGTTGCAGATATGGACCTGTTCACTTAACTGTTAGTGTAGGCTTTAGTCTGTTGTGCTCCATACCATAGATTTTTTAAAAAAGAGTTGCAATTATGAAAATGAAGGAAGTGAAGTGAAAGTAAGAGACATGATAAAATAGGTAATGCTGGCTTATTCTGTCCATTACAGTAAATAACATCATGTGGAAGCTTTGTTAGGAATTAGGCGGGATGCTTTCCATTGATTACATCATGACAATTAAGAACCCAATGAGGATGGTGCTATTATGAGGAAACTGAGGACCAGAGGGGATAAGTAACCTGCCCAAGGTTACCCTGCTAATAACTAACAGAGCTGGAAGTGGAGCTGGGGTCTGTCTGACCCCAGGGAGCCTCAGGTCTACATTCATGATGCCGCTTTGCCCTCACCAAGCTGGTACGCAATGTGTTCTGTTGTCTGTGCTTATGTCTGCAGTTAATCGAGAGAATCATCTAATGTCTGGAAGTGTAATTGGCTATTGTGAAATATAAACAGATTACTTCCTTGTTCCTACTTCAATTTGCAACATTTCAGTCAATTCATTGATCCAAAGCCTGTTACCCCCATTACACATTATTACCATGTTAAAATAATGTCTGTGTAGCTTGTGGAAGTGATTCATTGTGTTATTTACACTTTTATTCTCAAGAGTAGTTGTGGATTAAAGATATTCTTTTAAATTTTGGTATACTGATGACTGCTAAAGAAGAGAGCAGCTATCGCCCAGTGTTAAACAACCAGTTACAAATGGAGTCCCGTGTAAGTGAGAAGGTCATTACTGAGCCCTACTTTGTGTGTTATACTGAAGGAGTTATTGAAGTGAGTGAAGCTCGGGCCCTAAGGCACTCATAACTGGGTGGCAGGCAGGCAAGGAGACAAGTCATTTTTTGGCAGGGTGGGAAGAGCCACACGTGGATGTGAAGCAAGGAGCTTAGAGGGGAGAAGCCAGAGAGGACACTGTCACCCCAGGGCACACACAGCCTTCCCTCAAGGCTGTTCATTATATAAACTGTTCCACTAAAAAGAAGCCACATCACACTTTGTTAATGCACGTGTGTGTGGAGGGGAGACAAAACCAGGCCTGACTGTGAAGTGAGGGAAACATTAGCATATCTTTCTTTAGGGTTAAGTTTACATTTTCAAAATGCCTGGCTTGATCAAATTCCCCCTCCTTGCCTTCCGGCCTTCTGTCTGTGACGTCACCTTCCCTTCTCCCTCTCACTCACTCCACACCAGCCCTGCTGGGCTCCCCAGCTGTGCTTTCACCAGGCTTCTGTACTGGCTGGGACAGTCTTTTCCCAGGTACGCACACGGGAGGCACTGGCTCCCTCACCTCCTTCAAGCTCTAACCCCACTGCCGCTTTCTCAAGGATGCTTACTCTGATCATTCCCATGCCCTGCAATTCTGTGCACCTTCCTTGTGCTGTTTTCCCCACCTCAGTCATCATGAGGGGACACATTCTGTACTTTAGCTGTTTGTTTATTAGGTATGTGTATGCAACCATAACCAGTAGCTCCCCGGGGTCAGGACTTTTGATCTAATTCACTGCTGTATCCCTGCTTTGGGCTCAGTATTTGCTGAGCATCAGGCTTGCTCAGTATTTGCTGATGAATGAGTACATGTCTATCGTCAGCTTGGTCATAGCCTTCTGACTATTGGTGTTAGCCAAGAGTTTATTAGAGTTGTTATCCTCTGTTAATTAGAATGAAGTCCCAAAGAATGTAACCATTTTGCAATCCTCAAGCATTTTTTTCTAGAAAAGCCCCCCTGTCACCACTGTCCTGGAAAGCCTTCTCTCAACAATGAAGAAGGCTTATTCATGCTGAAAAACAATGAAACTTTGACCACAAAACAAGATTTCAGGGTTCTATATAAATGGAAAGCCAAGGTATGGAAGCCAGGTCGTTGCAGGAGGTATTTCCTTAGGGGGTATATCTCTGCATAGAAATGGCTCACAGATAGAACTGCTTTGGTGATTATGCTTCACCCTAGGATATGACCCTCAGCCTCACAGGGTGGGAACCTCAATCTAGCCAGTGCCCAATAGTTCATGAGTCTTGGGGAAGCCAACTCACACACCAAATTTAGAAGAGACTCTACGAACATTCCAGAATGTGAGACATTAAGCTCAGAATGGGAAATGGACCTGTTACAGGGACTAGACGGCTCCTCTGTGTGGCTTGAGTAGCGTCTCCTCTCCCTGTTGGCAGATGGACACAGGGACTCAAATGAAATTCAGAAGCCTTATTGTTGAGGATGGGATCTGATCATGTGGCTGCTCAGGGTTGTGAGAAATACGCTCATTTACTTAGGAGGAGTGGACACAGAGACAGTGGAGTGAGGCTTTAATGGAGGTCTTGCAAGATCGGGTGTCTGGTGAGCAGGCATACTCAGGGCTGTTACAAGTAATTTATTTCCTAGCACGTGAGTCCCTCCTCTGGTTGCTCATTGGCCAAGTACTACAGGGTTCACATTCTTTCCTGGACATTGCCTAAGCCAGTTATATCTATATTAGGCTTTCTTTACATTTGTCTTAATTTTACTGGCTGTTTCAAAATTTTTTCTGCATTTTTCTGAAGTGATGCACAGCCCACTCTTTCTCAATCTTCCTCTCCCTCCCAGCTAGAGTGAATTTCTGATACATGTTCTGACATGTAGGCTTCTTGTTAATACCCTTTAGTTTAAACATTAATTACTCTGGAAATAAATCACATTTAGTTTTATGACACTTCTAACAAGGGACTTCAGGTTTCATCAGTGAGAGCACCCAGCCCCTCACGGGGGTTTTGTCTGCCATGGACCAGGGCCAGGGAAACTCTTTGCTTTGCCACACACACATGCCTCTTTCATCTCTCCAACTCTCTTTAGATGACCAGCTGCCCCAAGAAACATTGTTTTTCTTTGGATGCATCAATTCCTTCCAACACAGAGCCAAGTCTTGCTCTGTCCTGTGAGCTGCTTTATCTTGTGAAGGTAAGTGCCGCTCTCTAACACCTCCATTGATTTCGCCATTTAACTCTGAGAGAGCTACTGGATTTTTAATTTCTTAGAGAGCACTTCCCCTATGGCTTCCAATCCTAATGAATGAAAATACCATCACTGTCACCTTTGACTCTTCATAGCAGACAGTGAGCAGTTCTGGATAAATAAATATGTCTTCCACTGAGATTTGTATGTGTGGCCACAGGAGGTGGCTTCTACGATTTATGTGCACTCAGGCAAATTGTTGGCTTATGGAAACTGCGCCCTGTCTCTGTAATGATTTCTAGGCACCAATTGATTTCAGGGTACCGACTGTCTTAGAATTTTATTGAAGAGATATCCAGTGGGGCCGAGGCATAAAATTGTCACTCTGAATACTGCATCAAGAGGACTGGAGATTCAGTAAGAGAGACCTCTAGTGTTCCGCAAAAATTTTGAATCAATAATGCTGAAGAAGTTTCTTTCGATGCTGTTTCCTATTTTCTATTTGTCAAACAAGAGTGTACTTTTATTCACAGTTTGCTGTTCTTCTATGAAATAAAGAGGCAAAGCCTATTCAGATTTCTGTCTAGGTACTTCTAAGCCGATGAAGTTAATGCCCCATCTGTGCTGGAAATGCTTTCTATGCAGCACCAGGACACACTGTTTCCATCAGCCTAGAATGACCCCAGATCCCATTTACTGAGCACTTTCTGAATGCCCTGCACTGGCACCTGGCTCAACACAACACGCGCATAGCTTCTTGTGAGCATTAACTGCACTATTCTGAGGACCATACAAGTAGCAACAGAATGACATTTAGCCATCTTCATTTACTTTACAAGTATATAATGGATGCTTCATATGTATGCAGCCTTGTACTAAGCCCTGAAGATACTGTGCCACTAGAAGGAAGACATGATCTCTGCTTACACAGAGTTCACAGTCCAGGGGGATGGCCTGGCAAGACACCAGAGCAGTGGTGTAAATGCTTTGACGGGATATGCACAGGTGCTCTGGACTCACAGGAGGGCACACAACCTAGGCTTTAACTGTGGGAGGTGAATGTCAAAGAAGACTTCCTGGAGGAAGTGGCTTCTACAGAGAGGTCTGTAGAATGAGTCACTTCAGCCTGGAAATGGGGATGGGGTCGGGGGACTGTGTCAGGCAGATGAGTCTTAACTTGAGTAAAGGTCAGAGGCAAGAGGGAGCCCTGAGAGGCCTGAGAGGACCTGAGAGGACTATGCCAGCAGGAGGTGACTAGAACTGAGGCAGGAGTAGGGGACAGATAATGATGGGTTTTGTAAGCAGCCTGTAGGTTGGTAGTGCTGTCATGACTTGATAGCAGAAGGCTTGGAGCTCGGGGGGTAAGTGACTTGCCCTGCCTCACACATACAGGTGGCAGATATCTGCCCTGCCCCCAAATAGGGAGCACTTTCTACATTAGTCCTCTGCAATTTTTTCTTTCTTCTTTTACTTGGGGAAAGTTTGATTAAAATTTGTACCCAAATAAATAATGTATCTATCTCTAATAGACCCCTCTGCTCCATTTTGACCCAGAAGCCACTTGATCCTCTCAGGATTCAACAAATTGAAATGAATTTTAAACTATTCTTCTCTGATACTGATGGAGGCAGCAAATCACCAGGAACATGGCTCTGTGCTCAGGCCTAAAGTAGCTGTGAGCAAAAGCTTGGACGAGCCAGGTCCTATTTGTATTCCAAGTGAGAGTCCAGAGAGAAAAATGCACAGCGGTTTCTTTCATGAAATTTTTTTTTAACAATCTGTTTTAATTTCTGATCATTTCTTCTATCTATTTTAATCTGTTTTATGTAAAAAAAATATATCCTTTTGTCATCCATACTTAGTTTTTCTTCTTTCATAAAATTAAACTAACTCCAAGTAGCTCACCATGTGTCCAATTCCAATATTCAAATTACCTTATGATTTTCTTTTCTAATCTCTTGGTTTTTTTTTCTTGAGAGGGCATCTTATATTTATTGATCAAATGGTTGTTAACAACAATAAAATTCTGTATAGGGGACTCAATGCACAATCATTAATCAACCCCAAGCCTAATTCTCAACAGTCTCTAATCTTCTGAAGCATAACGAACAAGTTCATATATGGTGAACAAGTTCTTACATAGTGAATAAGTTCCTACATGGTGAACAGTGCAAGGGCAGTCATATCACAGAAACTTTCAGTTTTGATAATGCATCATGAACTATAAACAATCAAGTCAGATATGATTATTCGTTTGATTTTTATACTTGATTTATATGTGAATCCCACATTTCTCCCTTATTATTATTATTATTATTTTTAATAAAATGGTGAAGTGGTAGGTAGATGCAAGATAAAGGTAGAAAACATAATTTAGTGCCATAAGAGGGCAAATGTAGATGATCAGGTCTGTGCCTATAGACTAAGTATTAATCCAAGCTAGACAAGGGCAACAAAACATCCACGGATGCAGAAGATTTCTCTGAAAACAGGGGGGTGTGAGGTTCTAAGCCTCACCTCTGATGATCCCAAATTTCTCACCTGATGGCCCCCCTGCGACTGTGCCTGTCTTAGGTTGTTCCTCCCTTGAGGAATCTTACCCGTCTCTGGCTAACCGGTCATCTTCCGGGGCCATACAGGGAGATGTAAAGTTGGTAAGTGAGAGAGAAGCAATATTGTTTGAAAAGGTTAGCTTTTTACTTCTTTGCAGATTTATGCCCGTGGCTTCTATGCCCAGCATTTGTCTTGAGGTATCTTTACCACTTGAAAGAATTATGATACTAAGTAATTTTCAATATGAGGCACGAATTCTACTAAAGGGTTGTAATTAGGAAGGAAGAAGAAAAGCTATAGAAGTAGCAGATGGAAGAAAACATGGGAAGATTGATTATTTCTTCGACCTATCTTCTTGTAGAGTAACATAAGCATGTATAGGTTTTAACAAACTACTAATTAAATTGTGTACACACATTAACATAATAGAAATACAGCTACATAACCAAAGCAGACCTACAATTACCAGCCATATCCAGTGAATCCAAGAAAACCAGTTAGGTACACTAGGCATTTGTGAAAACTTATCAATGATGTGTTAGATATTGTCTAACTGAATTTGGATAGCTTGAGAAAAATCAGACAAATTAAAACAACACATTCCTGGGAAGTTTTCACATCCCATATGTTCTTTTAACAGTAGAT
The DNA here is from genome assembly GCF_040802235.1 of Manis javanica. Taxonomy (NCBI): domain Eukaryota; kingdom Metazoa; phylum Chordata; class Mammalia; order Pholidota; family Manidae; genus Manis; species Manis javanica. The sequence goes on along the minus strand of NC_133165.1, from coordinate 60,271,831 downwards.
AGTCTATAGTTGCACGATTTTGGAGCGCTGCAACTTGCACTCCTCCTAATTCTTGGGTGAGTTCTGAGAGTATAGATCCAGTCAATCTTTCATGAAATTTTTTAAAGAACCAGTTTGCTCATGGCCTTGGTTGATTAGGGGCAGGAACTTGTCATTATAATGCTGGATAGACTAGGGAAATTTTTTCACTGGCCTGTGCTCCTTCAGATCAGCTTCTCCAGCTTTAGCTTTGCTGCACTTAGCCCTTAGGAAATACAAGTTGGTTTGAAGATTTTCTTTTTCTTTGCCTCTCTTAACATTTGGGGCAAAATCCAGTATAACTGCAGCATTTAAGTGAATGCCACATACTACTCATAAGTGAAACATAAAGTTCATTGAGAACAATAAGTGTTGTCATAGCTCATTAAGAACTCACAGCACCTATATCCACATGGCTGTCTTCCTGGCCAAACATCTGAGGGCAGGCTTACCATTTCATCACAGGGCTTTGCGCTGCAGCCACTCTATGTCTCCCTCCCTGGGGCATTACAGACCCTGGCTCATCTTGGACCAAAATTGAGAAATAGGCAATAAATGCCTATGAGACTGTCAACTTGCCTTTTCTTCCTCTGCCCGTGAAGGTTTACACCCCCTGGCTTAGGTGCCCAGTGCCACAAAGTTTCTCCTTCCTCTCTCATCAAAGTGACAAGCAAGAAGGAATCTCAAACTTAACCATCAGAAGAGAGGAAGGAGTAACTATGACAATAAGAGCTAATGTTAGTGTACCCTTTGTGCAAGACACGTGGTACTCAGAGTTTGGTGTGCATGACTCAGTGAGTCACTTCAATAAATCCTTGCACTAGAATCATTATTCCTCCATGTTACAGCGAGGTTAGTTCACTTATATCATTAAAATGTGGTAGAGCATGGTTTAAACCCAGGAAGTCTAGTTTTGTCCATTGTATTATGAGAATGGGAATGATTTATTAACCAAGATGTTGCAGGCACTGTGTTAGATACCAAAGTGCATTATTTTATTTAGCGCTAACCACCTTCTGATAGAAGGTTCTATAACTCCAGCTTATGGAAAGGAAGACAGAGAGGATAAGTGACTTGACGACATTTTATACCTAGTAAGTGGCGGAGCAAAACTGAAGCCATGGTCTGAGTGACTGCCGATTCCACTGTCCACCACATCATTCCATCCAGGTCATCAATCACAGAGTGTTAGTCTCTTCAGATCTTGTACTTTAAAAAGTAGCAGAGTATTAAGTTAGACTATTGCAGCTATGATCATCTGAGGTGGAACTTTGGGTAGCAAACAGGAGGCTGGAGAAACATTGTATTTGGGAGTGGCAGAGCTCGTGCTGAGACGTGTGTGGACACCGAATCGTAGTTTGTAGGCCAGTGACCACTTGGCCATGCTTGTTTCCCAGCCTCACCTAGAAGCTTTTTCTCCTCATTTCTAACCCAGTATATTTGTCTGTCTTCTCCCAGTTTCACAGCCTCCTCAAAGTGGCCATTTGTGAAACTAACCCCACCTTCCTTCTGTTCCCATCCAGGCTTAACAGCATCCCCTAGGCTGGAAACCCCTCTCCTCCTTCACCTGTCACATCTGATCAGCCGGTGAGTTCTGCAGGTTCTGCCTTTTGCAGATATTTCTGGCTCATTCTTCTGTACCTCACCACTCATCCTTCTCTGTTAGATGTTTATCATCATTCACCTAAATTATCAGAGTTGTCTCCCAAGTGACCTCCTTAATCCCGTTTTTCTCTCTCCCCTAATCTACCATCATTGCTGTCCCTGAGTAATTGCTCTAAGATGGAAATCGATCTTGTCACTTCCTTGCTCAAAAGCTGTCAGAAGTGGGCCCCAAGGACTTATGTAATACTTGCTTAAACTTCATGCTGTGGTCTTCAGCAGTGCACTCTCAGGGATGATGGTAGCTCTTGGGCATTAAAAAAATCCCATTTTTAACTTCAAGGACAGTTTATAATTTGAGTATATGCATCTTTGAGGTCATTTGATGACCCCTTGTAACCTGGGGCCAGGTAGCCCTATTTTATTGTCCCAAGCTATGGAGAAAGGAACAGAGATGAACTTGGCACATAGGGGTGTGGTGGCCATATGACATCACATAGTTTCTTTTGACGGCAGTTCCATGCTAGTCTGACTAGAAAGGAGTGGGAAAGTTGAGTCATTACTTAGCACCCAGTCATAGACATGCTGAATTTAAAATAGTGCACATGCTTTTAGCAAGTGTCATGTTCACATGCCAGAAACCATTTGGTTTCAGTTGAACAAGAACATCCATTGCATTAAGTGAATTTCATTAAATTACATTAGATTGGATTTTACTTTGTAAGTTTGTTTTGGTTTTATTGTTTATAATGTCTGTAAACATTGGGAAGTTATATCTGGGTTATGTTGGTATATATTTAAGTCATGTTACAATAAAAAGAAGTCGTCAATACCAAGAATATTTAATAAATTCTTTCTTTCAGTTGATCCATAGTATTTAATACCCAAGTTCAGGAAATAATGATCCAAGGACTGAGGACAAACTCCTTAGACCAGTACACGAGGCCCTTTGCGTTTTATCTCTCCACCCTTTAGCCTCATTCCTGCACTTTTGCCCTGTGCCTGCTCCTTCTTACTTGGCTAGAGCTCCTTGACAGCAGGGGCAATTTCATATTCATAGTTGCACCTAACAAATGAATGAAAGAATTAACATGTAATGGAAGGCAAAAGAAAAGGAAGAAGGCTATTCCCTAGACCTAATGGTGAACTCCTAATGTTAAAATGATAAGATGTCTCTTTTGAAATGCAAGCTGGGAAACCTTCCAGCCTCTCCTATCTCCTCAGCCACAATTTTATTTTTGAGTAAGTCATTTACAGGCAAAAAGGGAGGGAGGAAGGGAGGGACAGAAGGATGAAAGGAGAGAAAGAGTGGGGGGAGAGGGATGGGGGAAGGAAGGAAAGAGGAAGAGAAGGAGAGGGAGACTGAGATTCAAAACTAACACCCCTAAGGGTCAGATGCAGCCTGTATCCCAAGGGAAGGAATCACCTCCCCATGGTACTTCAGATTGGAAACTCTCAAGAGATCAGAGAGATGGTCCGCTTTGCCACTGGTCCCATAGCATGTCAGCTGTTCCCATCCCACCCCTTTTAACTTCCAAAAGAAGACTGATTCATTTAAACACACTTTTATGTGTACATTTAGTCCAGGAAGTTATTTGCTTTAAATGTTCATGCATGGGAATGTGAATTCAGATCAGCTGATGATGGGGGCAGACACCTGGCTGCACTGGGGCATAAACAACTTGGCACACAGAACTGCACAGCTTATGTGATCGCCAAGGCCCATCAGTTCCAAAATTCTATGTTCATATGTTCAGATGATCAACCACAGGGGGTCTCGGCTATAATATCATTCTCCTAAGGAGCATTTGGGTGCACTGTGTAGCCAATCTCACCCCCTAAAACCGAACTTCCTTCTTTTCTTCTTTCCTTCCACCATTCAATAATCGCCAGGTGCCAGGGACTGTGCTGAGCCTGGCTAGTCACTGATCCTGATCAAACACAACAAAATTATAAAATAGGTTCCTCTTGTATCTGCATAAAGCTTTACAGAGAGACAATTTGGTTGTAACAAAAGAGGGGGTTCTTTCCTGAGAAATGTGCATTTTAATACTGCCTTTGGAGATGAGGAGACCTGGGTGTTCTCAGCTCTCTTACCTGGAGCAAGTCACTGACTTCTTATAACTTTATAAAATAACTCTTATAACCTCTATAAAATGATGAAGAAAAACACCTGCACTTTTTTTTACATAAAGTAAGGTGATGAGGGATAAAATAAAATGAGATGATTCATGTGAAAGCTTTGTTAACTGCATAATGTACTAAACAAAAGTCTGGGAGGGTTATGGTCCCTGGCATGTCTTTCCTTTCTCTCATTAGAACATTGCATCCTATATAAATAAAGGTCATTATGTAAACAAGGCCTTAGCTTCATACTGTTCAACAGCTACGGTCGACACCCTCAGTCATTCTGCTGGACAAGGGTACCAGATAGAACCAGGCTGGGGCTGGCTGCCTCCAGACAGAGGCAGACACCTACCGCCACTTGGGGGAAATGTCTGGGGGATGTGCACTGTAAATGAGGGTCCATTGGCGCTTGGAATCCTGAGCTGCAGGGAGAGATGGAAAACAGCCAGATGCAAGCTGTCCATGCGTGCTGGTGTCCTCTCCCTGAGCACTTTCCCATGGATGGCAGTTGTTCAAGAGAACTGAAGGAGTTCCCAGAGATTCTCGGTTATTTTCATTACATTTCTCACTGCACCCAAATGCTAAGACATAGCCATCTTCTGCCTTCTGGGAGCTGTATGTAAACAGTGGTTTTAAATCCCAGTGATAACTTAGTTTACTAATTCTGTATTGCCTACTTTCCCCCTACAGCCTAATTGCTGCCTTCTGGGGTGTCTATCCACAGGCAGAAATGCACACTGGGGAGGTAATGCTGGGAATAAAGGGCTTTTCCTGTGATGGAAATACCCACTTAGTCCCCTGTTCCCCTGCCTTTAGGAAATACACACTTCCTCTTCAAGGGAAGAGACCTACACTATTAGTAACAGGAGGCATTTTTTCCACTGCCATCTTTAACCTCATATTCAACTACTCACTCATTCCTTCATAAGTTTTGTACACAGTGGTTGAAGGCCAATATGTGCCAGACACTGTTCTAAGTGCTTATACTAAAGCAGTGAACAAAAGAGACAGGGTCCCTGCTTTTATGCAGCTTCTGTATGGAAAGTACACAGTCAGTAAAACAAGTACATGTGTAAGACGGCTTTATATACTGAGCAAAATAGAAGGAGTGACATGATAGAGGACAGGGATATCTGGGGAGGTCTCTGAGGAGGTGCATTTCAGCTGAAACCTGAGGACAAGATTCTGCTGCAGGGGGGTCGGGGCAGCGCATTCCTCTTTAGGGGAACACCAAGGGCAGGTCTGAAAAGCTCCCATCTCACTTGCTCAGAAGCCAACGATTGCTTTGCTGAAATTGAGAACAGCTGAGTATCCAGATTCCCAGGCCAATTTTCTTTTCTTTACACAATGTCACTAGTGGGTGCCTATAGATTTAAGAACATGCAAAAGGGGAACAATGGACTTGCCTCTTGCAGGGCTGTCTCCAGCAAAGACAATAACACAGTTATATAGCTGGTTTCAAGACCCCGCCTTTCCTCAATCACCCCTATTTCTGGCTTAGCCTCTAAAACCTGTGCTGAGATCTATGCCTATAATGCTTACAGAAGCCAAAATTATTCCTCTTAACTACTACTACCATTAGAAATCTTGGCCATTTATCTTTGGACATGGACCTTAATCTGAGAACTTACAATGGGCCTGATGTAATGTCCATTTAAGGAGGGATACTGGTGTATATGGGTTTGTTTTGCCCTGATGGGCTTTCTCAAGAATGGAGAATGGGAAAACTCTCTTTACAAACCAGTGATATATAAGAAAGAGAAGCAGGCTTCAAATAGGAAAATTATTTACTAGATGTTAAGAGCTGTCGACCGACAATAGAACACCCCATGAGGACATTTTTATGTAAATTCTCCCAGAGCCTTACAGGGCCCCTCTCCTTTTCCCTATTTACATGCCAATCAGCCCTGGGAGTATTTGAAACACACAGCAATCATTTTTCCCCATTATACAGTACAAGGAACAGGAGAACATACTCTGCGACTCACATCAAACAAGGTGAATGTTGCAAATATACAAGATTTCTAGGCCAGCTCAACTCAAGAGGCTCTTTTGTCTCTTTAACAAGTAATGCCACAGGCCTTCCTGCCGCCTTGTTTCATACCTGCCCCTGAGTCCATCCAAGGGGCTGACTTTGATCTTCCCCAAGTTGTGTGCTATGCTCATCTTCATTAGGATATGCTGCTCATTTCTTCTTCATGGTAAATCTTTGCATCCATCATTCATTTTCTCATACTGATGACACGTTTATTAAGCATGTATTAGGAGCCTCCAGCATGTCAGGTGTGGGAATAGCAGCCTATTCACCATTATGGACAAGGACACAGGGCTCCAGCCCACATGAAGCTTGAAGTTTACAAAGGGACGTAGACAAATAGGCCAGAATAACATGGGGTGACAAGTACTTTGATAGAATAAAACAAGAGGTATGGGGAACACAGAGGAGAAAAAGAGGAATGCTATTGAGGTGGGGCAGGGACATGGGACAAGCATCATGATTAATTTTTACTGCCTATGATAAAGATGCAAAGATATAAATAGTATAGTAAGAACAGGAGGGTCTCCATCTTAAGGCTAAAATTCCATTTTAAAAACCTGGGAGTTAGGAGGTAAGATTCCTAACATATTTTATGGTAATCAACCAATAATCGACCCTATGTTAAGGCAGGGTAAGCAGTTCTAAATGATATGTCCCCACTGCTTGAGGGTAACCACTACCTTGGAGAAGAACAGGATCAACAAATTTCTTGTGTTAAGTTTATCTACAGGATAGCTAGAGGACTGACTGTGGATAGTGATATAATGTCTCTTACCGGAGATACACATCATGAGACACCATGTCAAGCCTATGCCCTTCTAGCCCGTTACCCCATTCTTGAAAACCTTAAAAGACAGAATCCTAAGCCCTTAAGCACACCTCCTCTCTACGGTTGCCTGCACTCCCCTTTCTTCAAGTGTGTACTTTGCCTTCTCACTGCTCAACTTACTGTGTTTAGTCTCTGTGCTCGTTCAGTGGTAAGCATCTTTGTAACTTTGCTATTTCATTCTATTTTCTAGAACTTAAGCAGAAGTCTTCACTTGCTGTCCTACTTCAGAAAAGTAGAGAAGGGATACTGAGGTCTCTGATTTGGGCTTCAGGTTTCTGTCCCCTGGGTGACCTGGACAGGATGGCAGCTGTAAGATCATGCTCTTTAGTAGCCTCCCCAAAAATCTTTCTTTGTTTTGGGAAATTCTCAAAATATAAACTTACTCCATCCAGTGCTCTATGGCTCCTCCAAATCCTGGGGTGGTAGGTAGGGGTTTAGTTCCCATGCTGGGCAGATTCAAGCAGACATGGATGCCAGGTGACCCTGGCTTCAGGAATTGGGAAGAGATCTGCCCTGTGCCGAGCAGGAGTTTAATCAGCTTTCCTTTCCTCCCTCTGCTCTTCCTGGCTCTGTACTGCCTGCATAGTTGCAGCCATGCACTACTACTCTTGCTTTAATGAATTCCTTCCTTGCCTACACTTGTCAGACCTGTTTGAGAATTTTTTCTCAGATTCAAGAACCCTCTACCATCCAGAAAAACGTTTCACCTAGAGCAGAGCGAGAGACCTCCACAGACACAGCTGCCTGACAACAGTACTATTCTAAGGAAGGGCAGAGAAATTTCCCCTTTCCTGCTGGTGTCATCTTCTGGGTATGCCCATTGCCTGTCCTCTTTCTTCTGGTTCTGTCTGGCAAATCCCTGTTCTGCATCATTTTTGTCCAATGAAGCTTCACTTCTGGCCTCCTCTGGCCACCCCTGCAACAAATGGCCAATGGTTTCCTGTTTACAGGAATGGAGGGCTACTGTCTCAGTGGGACAAGGATTTGTTGTTTCCCTTTTATTTTTAATATGTTGTTCGATGTCCTTCAATTTGAAGATGCTTCTGTGATGTTGCAGAGATAACATTTGCCTGCTGATCTCAGTCAGAAGGTTGTCACAGAAGCAGCATTCCTCAGTACGTGAAGCATTTGCTCCCAACACTTCCCAGGAGTTATGATGTCCTTGTGTTATATAGGCACCTTGTAACGTATCTAGATTAAGGGCTTAGAGGAAGAGTTTTGTGGCAGTGGAGAAAATTCTTTCTTAAGATGACAACCATATATGGGAATAAAATCAGCTCCTGAGGCTTCATTAGACTTGAGCTCTAACCCAATGATACAAGGTAGAAATAACAATATTAAATCAACCATTCAAATGAGGAGATGTGCATCATTTCCAAGTCCAGTAAGTGTGACCTTCAGCACTTACTTATTACACATTGGCTGACTATACTGAGTAGAAAAAATGCATTCATAAAGTCTATTACATACTTCTGGGGAAGGGGTGAGATTTTTCAAGATGAACTGTGTATATTTCTGTGCCAATAACCACAGATCTCACTGTGTGATTCTTACCCAGCCCACATCAAAGGCTCTGTTCTGTTCTAGGGACCCTCTTCCTTTAACAGAATTTTTACTTTGCTAGGGCACCCATTGGATTGAGAGTGTGAATTTATAAGGTTTTGGTGTTATTTCTTCCTCCACACAGACATCAGAGGCAAACACCCTCTCCATCTCTGACTCAGGCCTTATCCGATAAGCAAGCACCATAGAGCTGGGTGAACAGCAATGTCAGACAAGGACCTGAGTCATCTTAGATAAGGGCCTCAGTGGGGCAGAGTTCTGGGACCCATGCTTTTCTTCCATAGTTGTGCTGACAGTGTCCTCAGAGCATCCTTGGCCTCAAAACTCCCCCACTGGTCTCTCAATTCCAGAGCTTGCAATTGTTTATTTTATATATAACCAATCCTGGGGTTTTTTTTCATATTACCCAAATAATATATGTTCCTTGTCGAATAGAAAATAAAAGTCAAAAGTACAAAGTTAATCCAGAAATCCAACCTCCTTAGACTGTTAACATCTTGTTGATTTTTCTGGACTCTTCAGTATGTACTCTACATACATTGCATGTGTGCATGTATGCACACATTTTAAATGTCTGCTGTACATGTTTGAGAATTTATTTTTTCTCTTAGTTCCTTATTATAGACTTTTTAATATTATCACATGTTCTTCTATATCATTATAATGGATGCATAATTTATTATATAGAGAGTTTTGATTAAACCACTCCATGTGGGATATTTAGAGTTTCCAGTTTTTCACAAGTTTAAAAAAAAAAAAGACCATTTCTCACAGTAAAATTATTGCAAGGAATTTCTCAGTGTTTATCTTTAGGAACATTTGTCTGGGTCAAGGCCCAGGGTGTCTTAGTCCAGCTGGGCTGCTCTAACAAGTACAATAGTCTGGGTGGCTTATAAACAACAGAAATTTATTCCTCGCAGTCCTGGTGGCCAGAGTCTGAGATCAGTGTGCCAGCACGGCTGGGCTCTGGTGAGCCTTCTGTGAGGTGCAGACTGCCGGCTGTCTGTCTCCTCACGTGGCAGAGAGCAGTAAGCTCTCTTGTGGCTCTTCTAAGGGCACCGACCCCATTCATGAGGCTCTGTCCCCACGACCTCAGCTACTTACCTTCCAGAGGCCTCACCTTCTAATATCACATTGTGCGGTAGGGTTTCAACATATGAATTCTGGCGGGACACAAACATTCCATCCATAATACTAGGTAACCTATGACAGGAGACAGATTCATAGAATCATAGATTCTTTTCAAGAGGAAAGTTAGTGATTATGTTAGCTGAAATATGAATAATATTAATAAAACCTAATTCATCTCTTCTTTCTTTTTGTCTACCCTGACAATCTATTAATGCTTGAGCAGCTCCAGGGATGGGTGCTCACTATGTTTATATAGTTCCTTATAATCCACAAGGGTTTCATACACATTACCTTATTTTAGCCCCAGAAGAACCTGTGGAGTAGAATTGATATTTTTATGACTGTGTTTTTTATAGATGGGAAGGCTGAACTCAGAGAGAATAAATGACTCCTCTAATTTATGCTTCTGGGACATGGTGGAGTCTTGGCCTCTCAATTAAGATGTGTGGGTTTATGTGTTAGGGTGGGAGTAGAGGTCTTTTCTCAAAGCATCTTGCACTAATTCTCACTCCCTGTTCTAACTTTTCACTTCTGTCTAGATGGAGCAAATCTATTCTTCTGTTCACCACAACTCCTCCCTGACTGTCATTGAGGAAGTACAGTAAGTCTTGAGCTGGGGCAGTGAGTGTAGGAATGGAGGCCGTGGGTCTAAGTGCCTGAGGAAGCGACCTTGAGTGAGGAGCCTGGCTGGCACCTGAGTGGGACATGGCGTTGTGCTCCCAGGGAGGGAGAAATGGCAGTGAGGGTGAAGGGCCTCCCAGGGGATACCTGGCCCTGCCAATGGCCTCGTTGGCTGGTGCCATACCTGCTTCTAACTTTGGGCCAGACACAGATCACTGCGGTCAAACATGCTCCCATTTCATCACACTGTATTCTTACCATTCGAGCATCAGCCCAACAAAGATTGCTATGGAGAGAAGTCAGTTGAGATGTGTTTGTTGCTTTCTTTTTATTTTTAATATGTTGCTTGATGTCCCTCGATTTGAAGATGCTTCTGTGATGTCACAGAGATAACATTTTCCTGCTGATCTCAGCCAGAAGGCTATCACAGAAGCAGCATTCCTCAGGACGCGAAGTGTTTGCCCCTAAGAGCACGCTGTGTGGAGGGCAAAGCAGTGAGCGACCAGGTTCCAGGGAAATGCAGGGCTTCGTGCTGGGCAGACGCTCTCTTGCAGAAGTCAGCTCATTGTCTAACCTGCCTGGCAACAGGCTTGCTTGTGCAGGTCTTTAAACCAATGTTTTTTTTTTCTTGCTGTGAATTCGAATTTGACGGTTTTCTTAGAAGATTCTAAATACAATTCTGGCTGATTTTAATATCTACCAAGATTTGGTCATCTTAAATCAATGAGCAATTCTAAAGTTTGCGTTAATTGTTTTGAGAGAGCCAGATTAACTGTGAATTATCTCTCATATTGGCATGTTAGGTAATTATTTTCATATTTTGGTGCAAAGCCTTACCAAATAGTGTTGCAGTTAGAGTATTTAAAAACTACCTTTCCCACCTGGGTAGGATTTAAGCAAAGCCCAGGCAATTTGGGGCTATTTTTGGTCCTGATTAATTATTAGGCCAAGATAATTCCAAGTTCAGCAGCTTATTTGGAGGAGACTTGACAGCTGGGCTCTCAGGATAACCTTGGGTCAAAGCCGACATCTTTAGAACAAAATGGTGCTCTCCCCACCTCCAGAGAGCAGGCATGGTTAGCACTTTGTGACAGTGGTGTCAGCTTTGCCAGCCTGGAGCTAGTGGGGGGAGGAGAAATCTCTGTTTCAGGGGCCTGCAGACATGGCTGATCTCACTGCAGTGAAAATAGGTCACTAATGACACCTGGCAATAAGCCAAAACACTGTAGCCAAGAGCTCTGAACCATTTGCTGCTAGCAGGATCCATTTTACTAGAACTCCAGAAAGAAAGCAACCTGCTTGCATTTGTTTATAACCACCACAGGGTTGAAGAACTCACATGGCCAAATGGTGAACTGGCTCCTCCTTGCCTTTATTTTCCTAAGCATTCAAGTTGTTTATGGTTTCAGCTTATTCCATTTCCATTCTCACACCCTGAAGTAATACCTGGGTCCCTGCTTCCTTTCTGAACAGTCAAGCTGATATGATTTTCTCTCTCTCTCCCCACTGAAGCAGCAAGGGGCAGAATGGAGACAAGGATAACATTACCTTCTCTTATTCCTTATATGTTGACACTGAAATAGCTCTGGCCAGATACTATTCCACACCACCCTGATCTTCATGAAACCATCCATCTCTGTGATTCTAGGGAGAAACTTCTGCTATTGCCATTAGTGACAAAAGAGCATTGTACCTCATTTTGGACAGTATCTCCCTGGGTTGGTGTTTCCTGTTACTCGAAGTAGTTCCTGAGAAGGGGAATTGTGAATGGAAGACTAAGAATGGCTGATAAGTCTTCCACACGTGCTGGGAGTGATTCAGTGTAGAGCTCAGATCAGAAATTCCCAAATGAAAATAAATTTCATCATCTTTTGCAGGGCCTGGAAAAATCCAGATTGCTGGGCTCCTGAGTTCTGGCTCAGTACATCCAGAAGAGGGGCCCGAGACTGTGCATCTCTAAGCAATTCCCAGGTGACCACATCTCAAGAAGCCCGGGCTTAGGCAAGTCAACAGCGGCCTCAAACACTGCCCCACATAGGTGATTTCCATGGCCTGGAGCTTCTTCCACTCAACTGTGAGCAGTTTAAGGGTAAGGACCATGTCTCTCATTCATCTTTGAGTTTCCAGACTCCAGCACAGTGTCTGACACAGAGAAAGTACTCAGATCATTGTTGAATTAATTAATGACTGAATCCTATCAGCTGATCTTAAAACAGAAGGTTTCCTTAAAGCCTAGATTAACCTTAAATGGGATATTGCACCCATTGAATGTAAATGATTAAGTCACCAAAATTAATATTAAGGCCACAACAGAGTAAGGAAAAACTGGACAATGTTTTTCCCAGGACTGCCCAGGTTGAACAAGAAGAGCTAGGTTTTAGGAAGAGGCTGGGCAGAGGAAACCTGGGTCCATCACTTTTGACAAGGTGTTTTACCCATAACTTGCAGTAAGGGACAGAAACTTTTCACAAATACCAAGCAGGTGACCTGGCAGCTCCCCTCTGGAGCTATCCTCCTGCTATACACTGAATCTCATGGAAGGTAGGAAATGGTTCTTACATCAGAGAAGGGTTTTCGGCATGGTTTGGATTCTTAGGGACTATTGCACATGCTGGGAACAGGTGTGTAATCCCTGAAGATCAGCTCCCAGAACTCCTCAAATCTGTGTGTCTGTCCATTTAGATGGGAACAAAGGGGAAAATGGAGTTTGAGACTGGTTTCGTCAGAACCTTCCATCCCCCCAAGACCTTACTCTAGCTGCCCCAGCTTGTCCTCTCCTCATATCCTACCTCGCATTTTGCACTCTATCTAAACACCATTGTGATGGAGGTTTTCTAGCATAGAGCATACTGCCCTTCTGCTTCTACCCTCCAATGAGCCCAAGTCTGGATGATGTGGGCTTCTCACATAGGACTGCACTTAGCAGCCACCTCTTTCAGGAAGTCTCATTTGGTTTATTTCCTCTGTGTTCTCATAGTTCCCTGTGAATACCTTGATCACTCATTCACTTATTCATCCAACAATTATCTATTGAGTTCCTGTCATGTGCTAGACATTGAAGATACAAAGATGGATGTGACATGGCTCTTGTCCCTAACTAGCTCATTACCTAGTGAAGGGGTACAGATATGGAAACAAGTAGCTGTAATACAAAGTGCAAAGTCCTAAGATATCAGTAAGCCCTGGGTGCTATGTTAGTGCATAGAAAGAACACTTAACCCTGATATGAAGTGTCAGGAGGTGGTGGGGGTAGTTTCTAGAGTAAATATATCCTACTCAGGATCTAAAGGATTGAAAAGCATTTAGCCAGGCAAAGAGGTGGGAGAAAAGCACATCAGGGAGAGGAAACAGATTTGCAAAGGCCATTATCTGTTTATATGATTGGCTTTAGATTATAGATTTTGGGGGCTGAGGGTATGTTTTATTCATTGTCTATCTGTCTAGCCCCAATTCAAAGCATAGTACCTGGTACACAGTAGACATCCAAGGAAATGTTTATTGAATAAATGAATGAATAAGTGATTTAAAAATAGACACATAGATCAATGAAACAGAATAGAGTGTAGAAATAAACCCATTTTCATGTGGTCAATTAATCTATGACAAAGAGCCAAGAATATACAATGGGGAAAGGATAATCTCTTCAATAAATGGTGCTGGGAAAACTGGACAGCTACATGCAAAAGAATGAAAGTAGACTACTACTGTCTTACATCATACACAAAAATAAACTTCCGATGGATTAAAAATCTAAATGTAGGAACTGAAACTAAAAGAAAACATAAGCAGTAAACTCTTGAACATTGACAATAACAATTTTTTTCTTCAGGTTTTGTCTCCATAGACAAGGGAAACTAGAAAAAATAAACAAGTGGGACTACAACAAACTAAAAAGCTTCTGCATAGCAAAAGAAACCATCAGCAAAATGAAAAAGGGAACTACTGAATGGGAGAATATATTTGTAAATGATATATCTGACAAGGGATTGATCTCCAAAAATGCATAAAGAACTCATACAACTCAACATCGAAACAAAATCTGATTTAAAAATAGACATTTTTCCAAAGATGACCTACAAATGGCCCACAGGCACATGAAGAGATGCTCATCAACATTAATCAGGGAAACGGAAATCAAAATCACAATGAGATATCACCTAACATCAGTCACAATGGCTAGTATCAAAAAGAAAAGAAATGTAAGTTCTGGTGAGACTATGGAGGAAAGGGAACCCTCATGCACTGTTACTGGTAATGTGAAATGGTGCAGCCACTATGGAAAAGAGTATGGAGGTTTCTCAAAAATTAAGAGAAATACCATACAACCTAGTAATTCCTCTCCTGGGTATTTATCCAAAGAAATCCAAAACACCAATTTGAAAAGATATATGCATCCTATGTTCATTGCAGCATTATTTATGATAGCTAAGATAAGGAAGCAACCTAAGTGCCTACTGACACATGAATGGATAAAGAAGATGTGGTATACATATACAACGTTACTCAGCCAAAAAAGGAATGAAATCTTGCTATTTTCAACAACACAGATGGACCTAAAGAGTATTATGCTAAGTGAACTAAGATAGACTAAGACAAATACCACATAATATTCCTTACATGTGGAATCTAGAAAACTAAAACAAATGAACCAACAAACCAAAAACCCAGACAACAGACTTATGAATACACAACAAACTGGTGGTTGCCACGGTGGGGTGGAGGGATGGGTGAAATAGGTGAAGGGAGTAAAGAGGTACAAGCTTCCGGTTATGAAATAAATGAGTCACAGGAATGAGAAGTGTAGCCTAGACAATATAGTCAATAATGTAGTGACAGAAGGTAACTACATTTATCATGTTGAGTATTTCATAATGTATACAATTATTGAATCACTGAAATTATTGCTGCACACCTGAAATTAATACTGTAAATCAACTATACTACAATGAAAAAAATGACTTAACCTCTGCTGAGATGGCTGCTGAATAACCACAAAGATGACAATTCTTAGGAAGTGAACATTTCCTGGCTCAATGGCTTTCTATCCTAGTTCCTGTTCACTTTCTGGGTACTTACCAATGGGTTAGCAGACATTAAACTTGCAGGGGCTCTATGTACAGGTTCACTTCATGTCCTGGGCATAATTGTCATGGTTTCCACAAGGCAACAGAATGTTCTGAACAAATGCTTTGAAAACAAATGTGCAATTTCTGAAAAGAAGATTAATGCAAACAAGGTTAGAACTGATGTGCATTTGAACACTGCTTGAAATCTAGAGAGATCAAAATGCACTTTCAAGAGACAGGCCTCTTCATTTTTTCAAAATTGGACAAACACTGCTTTTTCCTGGTGTTGCCATTGCCAGTTACCTTTCAAGGCATGTGTTTGCCTTTAATGGAACAGTGAGGTGTGTCCACAGGCCCACTCACTGGCTCACTTATTGTCATCGATCTCTGAATTTCTGAATAACCTTGGGAGAATGGGAAATGATTAAGTCAAAGCAAAAAAGGTGATTTACATTTTCTGAACGAATGATAGTGATTGGAGTGCTAACTCCCAAGAAATTTGCAGAGGAGTTCTTAAAGGAAGCAGAGAGCATCTGTGTGCTCAGAAGTTACTTTCGTGACAGGAGCTCTGCCTCAGAGAGAGTGGGAGGCAGCAAAGGAGGCAAGAAGCAGTGAGTGAGAAAGGGTGAATGACTCAACTGGCGCGTCCTTGTGCTACTCCTGAGCCACGATTGCACAGGCTATAAATAGATGCTCAGCAAGGGCTCACGGCTCGCCATGGTTCAGCATGGGTCTTTTCAACTGTGGGTCCACATTGGAATCATTTCCAGAGTTTTGGAAAACACCAACCTTAGGACTTCATCCTAGTAGGTTTTGAAAGACATTTGACAAGAAAATCACTGATCAGATGAAGGGATCTGTAAAGCAAAAGTTGATGGGGATGGAAGATAAGTACTCAAGGGTGGAGAGCACGGAACTAGATATCAAGAAATAAATGGCTGTAATGTTTACCTGAAAAACAGTGGAGACCCCTCAGTGACTCCCAGGAGAAAACAAGGAAGAGATCTGGAGATAATGCTCATAGGTATGGACCACATAAATTTTCAAGATTTTAGTTTCAAGAACTGAATTTTTAAATTTATTATTTTAAGTACCACCAAAACTGTTGAAGTAACAGTCCACCAGCATACTGCCCTCTAATAACAGAGTTCCAGACAGTATAAAGCTCTCTGACATTCATATATTCCATCCAAAGCATTATAAGGCTCTCAGATCCATACGACAATAGCTTGGGGAAGAGTGCCTTGCACGTTTTCATAAGGCACTGTTTAGTTCTGATTTGTGCCAATCTCAATGAAAAATTCAGATCCACTTAGAGAAAACTCTAGTCTGGTCCAACAGGAGATCCTGGGTTTCTTTCCTTGACCATCCCCTATTCTGATCTTGCTTTGGTCTCTCTCTGCTGGAGGAGTTAAATTTAGCAGAGCCACAAAGGTGAGAACCACTATCAGCTCCATCTTGGAAAGCTGTGCTTTCTGGCATAAAAGCTACAGATTTTCTCTAGATCCTGGGAATCTCATATGACTCTGATTCCCTCAAGAGATGTGGCATCCTGTGGGGGAAGCTCCAAGAGAGACATCACTCCTGAAAATAGAATCAATCTAGACTACCCCTTGCTTCTACTGTTATATCTGGCTTGGCACTGAAAAGCCCACGGGTGAGAGGGTTTTTGTGATCACCCGTGTACTTCACATATACCCCTCCTAGAACTGTATCCCACTGCCTAGCTTAGGCCCAAAAGTTCTGATCTGCAAATAGGATATTGGATCTCGCATAGCTAAATTCTGCTGGCAGAAGCCTGAGATATGTTCCTGGCATCCCCCTGACATAGCATAGCTCTCAAGCACCCCATACAGGAGTTAGAGTGTTTAAACTAAAGGATTTAAACCAAGTGCACTCAGCTAGTCTTAGTGCAAGAAGCTGGCTGAAACAAGACACTAAGGCCTTGGGCTCTGCTTACAGGTCTTTATTTACCAGTTTCCAAAGTGGTTAAAAAAAATGAAGGGCCCTACCTTTTCTTTTGTCCAAGAATACCTCTTCTGGCCTTATATCTCTCATGGTATGGTTATCTTCAAATCTTCAAATCTCCTATAATATCCATTAAGCCTATAGGTCTTTGGTTCTCTAAGATTTGTGGGAAATGGCCAACAGATGCTAGGAAATACCTATTCAGGATCTGCCCTTATCCTGTTATGATGCTATATATTTAATGGAATCTGTATTTGAAAAACAACAAGGTCAACCCTGATTCTTCCAGGCTGTTCTGAACTTTGAGAATCAGAATTCATGTGCCTCCAAAATCTTGTAAAATACAATTTTATCCAAGGAAATTAGGACATCCAGACATTTCCTATCAACAATCATCCTTTCCATCAACTACTGGATAGAAGCAGGAGCCCCCAGGGTCCCTATGAACATTGCCAACAGGTGACATTGCCCACCAGGCAGCCAAATTGCCTTCTTGTCCTTGTTTAGCATCTGGATCTGATGCTGTTGGCTTCTAAAAAAACAAATTGAAAGCCATTGTCTCTGGGAAGCAATGCTGGGCATTTTGAATATAGGTTTCAGGTTAGGGTCTCCTTCAGCGTCTATGCAGAAGGCAAAGAGTCCATCTGAATCTAAGTTTTATCTCTTTTTATCCTTCACAGTGCTGTGAGGCTCTCAGAGATTATAACTAGCATCTCTTAAATTATTAGCCTCAGAAAGTGTGATTCATCTGGACTTTTCCTAACTGGTCAGGGTTTGCATCTCTATTCTAGGTTACTCTCAGCCCATGAACAGTGCACATCATACTCACAGAGGGCACACCCTAGACTGCTGGCTTGGCAAGTCCTCTTGAGTCTCATCTGCATCTCCTCAGAGACAAAACCAACACTTTCCATCCTCTGAAGGACCTGTTTGGGACACTCTCAAGAGAGAAAAAGGGACAAGCCAGTGCTTGAATATTTTCTCTTTGTGTTAGTGCAGCTTTCTGCCCACAGTTCTTACATAAGGATCACCATACTAACCACCCCATATGCTGCCTACACATCTGGACACGTACAGCGAGCATGCTAGAGCTGGCATGATGCATACAGCCACTGCCTGCAAGTCTCCTGAGTTTGCTGTGCTCTCTTCTTCAACTCCCACCACTCACTCCCACTTCTTCCTGGACTCTCACACACAGGATTGATGGGGGCTTCCACACAGGGGCTGCAGAACCCAAAGCCAGGATGATGGCACAGGTGCCGACTCTCAGCTGTCATCCTTAAAATTCCCTAACTAGCACCACTGAACCTCAAGTCTCCTTTCTCCTGGTAGCTGCTTCTGCTGGGCCTTTGCCTATCCTGGGAGGTGAGGGGTGGAGTTTTTCAGAGTAAGAGCCTGCTCCCGGAAGGCTGGAAACAATGCAAATCCTTGGCCGATTCACTGTTTCCAACCTTCTTCAAGTGGCCCCAGTCCTTGGAGAACTAAAGAGGGGTTCTCAACTATAGACTTTTGTCTGTTTCCTTCCTTTCCAGAGAAATAGCATATTATGGGATGGTCTTTCTCTTTCTTTAGGTACTGCCTTCCACCCCTACACCCCAATGTTGGAAGCAGGACCCTTAAAACCTTGCTGGAGCCTTCTGCACTGTGAACAACAAAACCTGCATGTCTGGTGTGGGAGGAGTCCCCCTCCACATGGGCTCTGGTACCCTTGTGGGGCCTTGTAGTTCCTGTATGTTCTTGTCCTTCATTTCCTGTTTAGTTTTGTTAATTGAAAGAAATAAGGGGTTCTGACTCTGGCTCATCAGCCGGAGTTCCTGCTGCAGCTTGCTCCTCAGAAATATGTTAAGTCCTGCCCTATCTATCTTTCTGTGTCTTTTTTTCCCTACTGCTTTCTATAACAAGGTTTCCAGATTCAGTTTATAAGCAGAGGTCATTTTCCTTCCCTGGATATCTGGTTAGAAATTTTACCTGCACAGTCCTATGGCTGCTGACACCCTCTGAGGCTGGCTGGAAAATCTTCACCTTCCTGCCCCTGACAGCAGGCAGTGTTTGCCGTGAAGCCACGAGTGATCTCAGACACCAGCTGCCTGAGGCTTTCTACCAGCCTTCTTCTCTCTGCATCTACTCCCTGCCCTTTTTCCATATTGTAGCATCTCAGACATATGCTCTGGCCATGATGGGAAGGTGCTCGCCTGACCCCCTCCCATTTCCCCACTCACCCCAGGTGCTGGAGCAGGGCTTCTGAAATAGTGTTAATTGGGAGTAACAAGTCTCTGGCAAATGAGTGCCCTGCATCTCCAACTAGTGGTTCTAATGCACAAAACTAGTTAGAAAATTTTACATAAAATCGACATAAATAATCCAGCTTGATGAATTTTCAAAAGCTGAATATTTCCATGTAACAGGCACCCAGATCAAAAGCATATTATCAGAAACCCAAAGCACTTCCCATGTTCCTTTCTAGTCTCTCTAGACTTCTAGCAAATAGAATCATGTTACCTTGTTATGATCTTATATAGATAGAAGTACACACTGTATACTCTTTGTGTCTGACATTTGCTCAGCATTATGTTTGTGCAGCTTATCCATATCATGCTTGGGGTTGTAGATTATTAATTTCATGTACTGTGGAGTATTCTACCCTGTGAACATACCATATTTATGAAACATCCATTTTACTGTTTTGCTCCAGTTCTTGCTTCAGATTTGGCCATTACAAACAGACTATAAACACTGTATTACCTGTGTTTTCGCATTCCTGTTGGTTCTACATAGGTGTAGAAACGCTGGGCCACGGGATGTGCTTTTGCGATATGCCACCAATTTTTCAAATTGTATGAGGGTTTCTTCCTCCCCACCCTCACCACACTCACGACTTTCCGTGTTTTCATTTTAGCCACCCTGGTGGGTGTACGGTGGTATCTTACTCTGGTTTTAGCTTGCATTTCATTAGCCTGGCTTTGTGGCAGCCTCAGGTATGAAGTTAGGGCATCTAATGAGGGAAGTCACTGCAAGACTATGCCTGCTATCACTTTCAGGGGATGCAGGCTTTCCCCTTACTTTAGAAATACCTGGTTTGCAGAAGCTGGCTTAAAAATTCAGAGTCGATCAGGCAGCTCTGTTCTGAGGGAATATTTTATTGTTCACAGGCCTAGACACATCCCAAAGCAGAATGCAAGTGACAGTGTCTGCTACACTCATTTGCTCATCTACAAACAATTGTAGAGTCCTATGTATGCCAGGCATTGTTCCAGGTGTTGAGAAATATCAGTACAAAATACAGTATGAACTCTTGAGTAGTTCATACTTTAGGGTGACAAGAGACACACTAAACAAAAAGTATGTAAAATAGCTTGTCAGGCAGTGATCCATGCTCCAGAGACATGTGAAGCTAGAGAGGGGTAAGGAGGACTGGCACAGCCTTAAGTAGAATGGTCAGGAATGGCCTTGCGTATAAGTTGACATGTGAGCAAAGTCCTTCAACTGACTTGGAAACAATTAATCTGAGTACTGGAAGAACATTCTAGGGGAATTAACATATGAAAATGCCCTGAGATGGCAGCAATGTTTGAGGAACAGCAAAGAGGCTGTTAGGAACAGGGTGAATAAGAGCTGATGGGGTACAGAGAAGATGAAGGTTGTGTTGGGCCCCATAGGCAATTCTGAGAACTCTGGCTTTCCCTCAGCTTTGAGAGAAATATCCTCAAAGCTGCTCTGGTTCCACCTCTGTGAAGCCTCTTTGAAGTACCACAGCTTCCTCTCAACTGTGACTACTTGGATCTCCTCCCATGGCCTGGGCTGGGTCAGGTGGCTATCCCTTCCCCCTTGCATCTTTTCTAGTGATTTTGAGGTCATTTGGCTGCTGCAACAGAAAGGAGAAGAATCAGATGGCATTTGAGGCTATTCATTTTCCTCGATAAATTGAAAAATATTAGAGTTCAAACATTCCTGAAGGAATCCCCAGGCTGTAACCCCAACTAGGCCTCAGCAGCATGTGAGTACCAACAGGCACAGTAACAGTAAAATTCTAAAGTCTGTGGGATCTATATTTCCCATCTGCTTTGTAGAAAACCAATTCCCATTTTCAAGGTCCCTCACCCTGACCATGTGTCTCTTGGGGAAAATCCAACACATGTTCTTGGTTCAGGCAAACACAGCTGTGACTTTTCTGAAAAGGAATATGAAGGAGGGGTCTTGGTATCAGAATAGGCTGAGCAGAAGAGAAAAACCCAGAAGAAAGTGATAGCATATGATACAGGGAGTACTGATCATTAAATGGTGTTGGAAAAATCTGGCTAACCAGTGATGAAAAAAGTACTCTTTGCTCTGTAATTAACAGCAAAATAAATTTCTATAAAAATCCTAGAATAAAACATGAGGTTTTTTTTTTTGCAACATAGATGTAGTAAAAGACTTTCCATATCATCTAAAAAGTAACCCAACATCACCATTGTTGTCATCCTCTGACACTCTTTGTCAAACATAATTCTATGTTTTACCTATATTAAATAATTTAACGCTCACAACTTGATAGGTATTGACTATTCATTTCTCTCATTTTCTAGATGATAAAATGGAAGCACAGAAAGGTTAAGTAATTTTCCCAAGGTCCCTACAAGTGGTGGTGCCAGGATTCAAACCAAACAAGTGTGACTTTAGGGTCCATATTTCTAAATCACTAAACTGCAAAGGAGAACACTGAGAGATCTGAGTATGTGAATTAAAAACCAGATGGAAAAAAATCATGTAAAGGACAAATGATGAATGGGGAAAAACAATGCTACATACATAACAGATTAAACCGTTAGTATCCTTTAAAGAAAACAATTTCCCAAATGTTATTTCCAGCACACCAGTGTTCTGAATGATGCCAATGGGTGTTGTGTGGAAAAACAAAGTTTTGATGGTCAATTAACTTTAGGAAATGATGTGTTAAAAATGACCACAGAAGTCTTTGCCTACCTCAGCACACCTATTATTATCTCAGAGGGCAATGAAGTTCCCTGAAATACAGTCTAGAAAATGTCATTTTTGTATGTAATGAGTTGCTATAAATCAGGAAGGAAAATATGAATATTTGAATAGAAAAATAGGTGTAAGAGCGGTCCAAGATGGTGGCATAAAAAGAACCCTGAATCCACCTCCTCCCACATACATATCATATGTACACCTACTGATTGCACAACACTGAAAAATAGGTGTAAGAGTGGTCCAAAATGGTGGCATAAAAAGAGCCCTGAATCCACCTCCTCCCACATACATATCACATGTACACCTACTGATTGCACAACACTGTCTGCACAATGAGGGCTGAAGAGACCACTTGAAAAATGGCAGAAGAGATGGAGACATGGTAATGGTGGGAACCCTTCCCTAACAAGGCAACCTGCAGTAGGGATAGATATTACTGAGAGATCTTCACACAGATTTGCCTGCACTGGGACACAGAAAAACACATGGTTTAAATGTCAACTAGATTGTAAGTAAAGGAATTCAACTTACTAACTTTGGAATGTGCCAAGTAGTGGGGAACTGCTGGAACTCTTTCTGGGATCAGAGGTATGGGGAGTGCCATTGTTGATATTCCCCTTCACACATTGATAGCACAGAGGGAATCAAGTTATGGATGCCTACAGAAGCTCAGGGAACTCCTGAGGAACTCCCCACTCAAACACAAAGCACCTACCTCAGATCTGGCAGTGCCATCAAAGTGCCCCACACTGTGCACAGTAGGACACCTGTACTATACCCCTCCAACCCCCAGCCCCACAAAGTGCCCCCAGCCTGGCACAGTCTGGGACTCCCCCACCCCATACTCACCTGGCTTTCAGCTAGCCAAAGCCACCAGGCACACACAGTCTACCCAAGGGATGGCCACTCCTTCAAGACTGGGAGAAGAGGTGTTTCACATAACTCATAGTAACAAACACAGAGAGTAAAAAAAAAGTGAGGTGATGAGGAATATGATCCAAATGAAATATCAAGACAAAACTGCATAAAATGAACTAAATGAAACACAGTTAAGCAATTCACCTGATAAAGAGTTCAAATTAATGATTACAATGATACACTCCCAACTTAATAGTGGATGAACTCAGGGAGAACTTCAATAAAGACAGAGAAAATATGAAAAACAATCAGAACTGAATATGAAATAACAATAACTGAAATGAAAAATACACTAGACGGAAGTAACAGAGGATGCAGAAGAGTGGAGCAGCAATCTGAAAGACAGTGTAATGAGAGCACTCAGGCTACAGAGCAAAAAGAAAAAAGAATTTTTAATAATGAAGATAGGTGAAGGGACCTCTGCAGCAACATCAAATGTACTAACATTTGCATTATAGAAGTCCCAGAAGGAGGAGAAATGAGAAAAAGAGGCAGAAAACTTACTTGCAGAAATAATAGCTGAAGAGTTTCCTAATCTTAGGAAGGAAAAAGAAATCCAGGTGCAGAAACCACAGAGTCCCAAACAAGATGAACTCAAGGAGGTTCATGGCAAGACATGTACTGGGTACAATATCAAAGATTAAAGAGAAAGAGAAAAATCTTAAAACAGCAAGAGAAAAGCAACAATTTATGTATAAGGGAAACCTCATGAGACTATCAGCTGATTTTTCAGCAGAAATTTTAAAGTGCAGAAGGAAGTGGCATGATATATTCAAAGGACTGAAAGGAAAAACCCTACAGCCAAGAATACTCTACTAAGCTTTCTTTCATTTAGATTTGAAAGAAAGAAAGTTTTCCAATTAAGCATAAGTTAAAGGAGTTCACCACCACTAAACTGGCCTTACCAGAAAAGTTAAAGGGACTTCTTTAAGAGGAAAAAAGAGGCTGTAAATAGAAACAAGAAAATTACAAAAGGAAAAAATTTTACTGGAAAAAGCAAACATTCAGTAAATGTAGTAGATTAATTACTTAAAAGCTAATACTAAGGTGGAAAGATAAAAGTACTAAAATTAACCGTAATCTAATAATTAATTAAGAGAATTGCTAAACAAAAAGGTATGACACAACACAAATAGATATAAGACATGGAGGAGGGGAAATAAAGATGTACTACTTTTAGAACATGTTTGAACTTAAGAAACCATCAACTTAATATAGACTATTATATATGTAAGAAGTCATAGGTAAACCTCATGGTAACCACAAATCAAAATATGATACACAAAAATTAAAGAGAAAGGAATCAATGCATAACAATAAAGAAAGTCATTTCATACAAAGGAAGAGAACAAGAAACAAAGATCAGTAAAGAATACAAAACAATCAGAAAACACTTAACAAAATGGCAATAAGTATATACCTATCAGTAATTACTCTAAATGTAAATGGACTACCTGCTCCAATCAAAAGACATAGGGTGACTAAGTGGATTAAAAAAATAATAAGACCCAACTATATACTGCCTACACGTGACTCACTTTAGATCTAAGACACACAAAGACTAAAAGAGAAGGAATAGAAAAAGATATTCCATATAAATGGAAATGAAATAATAAAGCTGGGGTAGTAGTATTTTATTTTATACGAAGTAGGCTTTAAAACAAAGGCTATAACAAGAGACAAAGAAACACATTATACAACGAGAAAGCATTCAATCCAGCAAGAAAACAGAACAATTGTAAGCATCTACACACCCAAAAGAGGAGCACCTAAATATATAAAGCAAATACTAACATATAAAGGGAGGTGTTGAGAGAAATAGAATAACAGCAGGGTCCTTTAACAAACCACTTACATCAATGGACAGATCATCCAGACAGAAAATCAATAAGGCAACAGTGGCTTTGAATGACAGATTAGACCATATGGACTTAGCAGATATATACAGACTATTCCATCCCTCAAGCAGAATACACATTCCTTTCAAGTGCACATAAAACATTCTCCAGGATAGATTACTTAGGCCAAACCACAGGTCTCAATTTAAGAAGACTGAAAGTATATCAAGCATCTTTTCCAATCATGATGATATAAACCTTGGATCACAAGGAAAAAACTGGAAAAAACACCAACACGTGGAGGCAAAACATGCAACTAAACAATGAATGGGTCAATGAAGAAATCAAAGAGGAAATTTTTAAAAATACCAAGAGACTAGTGAAAATGTACTCAAAATGTTTCAAAGTCTTTGGGATGCAGCCAAATCAGTTCTAAGGGGGAAAGTTTATAAATACAGGCCTACCTGGGGAAACAAAGATCTCAATTAAACAATCTAACCTTACCCCTAGAAAAAGGAACTAGGAAAAGACGACAAATGCCAAAATAGATTGAAGGAAATAATAAAACAGAGTGGAAATAAATGAAATAGAGACAAAAAACAACAGCAACAACAATAGAAAAGATCAGTGAAATTAAGAGATGGTTCTTTGAGAAGACAAATTTGATAAACCTTTAGTTAGAGTCTCAAAAAAAAAGGAAAACTCAGATTCATAAATAAAAGAGAAGTTATTACTGATACCACAGACATAAAACAACTATGAGAGCACAATGAGAAATTATATGCCAACAAACTGGACAACTAGAAGAAATGGATAAATTTCTAGAAACATGCAATCTTCCAAGACTGAACCAGGAGGAAAAACAGAAATTCTAAAAAGGCTGATTACTTACTAACAAAACTGAAGTAGTAATTCAAACACTCCCAACAAAATTCAGGACCATGATGCTTTACAGGTGAATTTTACCAAACATTTAAAGATGAGTATCTATCCTTAAATCATTCCAAAAAACTGAAGAGGATGGAATATTTCCAAATTCATTCCATGAGTTTAGCATTACCTTGATTCTAAAACCAGACAAAGACACTACCACAAAAGAGAAAGAAATTACAGACTAATATCCCTGATGAACGCAAATGCAAAAATCCTGAACAAAATATTAGTAAGCTGAATTAAAAAATACATTAAAAGCATCATTCACCATGATCAGGGGGATTTATTCCAGGAATGAAAGGATAGGTCAATATCTGCAAATCATTGTGATATACCACACTAACAAAACAAAGGATAAAAACCATATGATCATCTCCATAGATACAGAAAAAGCAGTTGTGAAAATTCTCTATCAATTCATGATAAAAACTTTCAACAAAGTAGGTACAGAAGGAACATAGCTTAATATAAAAATGTCATATGTGACAAACCCACACTAACAACATACTCAATGGTGAAAAGCTGAAAGTTTTTCCTCTAAGAACAGAAACAAGACAAGGACGCCCACTCTCACCACTTTTATTCAACATAGTACCAGAAGTCCTAGCCACAGCAATGAGACAAGAAATAAAAGGTATCAAAACTGGTAAAGAAGTAAAACTGTCATTATTTATAGATGACATGATATATATAAAGCATCAAAGACTCCACCAAATCACAGAAACTATTAGAATAAATGAATTCAGTAAACTTGCAGGATTTAAAATCAATATACAGAAATCTGTTGCATTTCTGTATACCAACAATGAACTAGCAGAAAGAGAGGTTCAGGAAACAATTCCTATGCAATTGCATCGAAAAGAATAAAGAACCGAGGAATAAATTTAACCAAGAAGGTGAAAGACCTGTATTCCGTAAACTATAAGATATTGATGAAAGAAATTGAAGAAGACAGAAATTGAAAGACATTCTTTGCTAATGGTTTGGAAGAATCAATATTATTAAAATGTCCATAGTACCCAAAGAAATCTACAGACTGAATGCAATCCCTATTAAAATATCAATGGCATTTTCCATAGAAACTAGAGCAAATAACCCTAAAATTTGTATAGAATCACAAAAGACTCTGAATAGCCAAGGCAATTTTAAGAAGAACAAAGATGAAGGTATCCTGCTCCCTGGTTTCAAACTAAACTACAGATCTATAGTAATCAAAACAGTATGCTACTGGCAACTGAAAAAAGGACATATAAATCAATGGAACAGAAGAGTAGAGAGCCCACAAATAAGCTTATGCTTATATGGTCAGTTAAAATATGACAAAGGAGACAAGAATACACAACAGGGAAAAGACAGTCTGTTCAATAAATGGTGTAGGAAAATTGGACAGCTACATTCAAAAGAACAAAACTGGACCACTGTCTTAAAACATATACAAAAATAAACTCAAAATGGATTAAAGATATAAATATAAGAACAGAAACTAAAAGAAAACATAGACAGTAAACAAATTCTTGAACTTTGGCATTAGCAGTTTTGTTCTGGCTACGTCTCCCTGGACAAGGGAAACAAAGCAAGAATAAACAAGTGGGACTATATCAAACTAAAAAGTTCTGCACAGCAAAGGAAACCATCAACAAAATGAAAAGGCTACCTACTGAATGGGAGAATATATTTGCAAATGGTATATCTGACAAGGAATTGATGTCCAAAATATGTAAAGAACTCGTACAACTCAACACCAAAAAAGAATATGATTAAAAGTAGGCAGAGGACCTGAACAGACATTTTTTCAAAGACAACCTACAAATGGACGACAGGCACATGAAAAGGTGCTCAATGACACTAACCATTAGGGAAATACAAATCAAAACCACAATGAGATATCACTTCATTCCAGTCAGAATGGCTAGTATCAAAAAGACAAGAAATATTAGTCCTGGAGAACATGGAGAAAAGGGAACCCTCATGTACTGTTGATGGAATGTAATTTGGTGCAGCCACTATGGAAAACAGTATGGAGTTTCTGCAATAATTTAAAAAATAGAAATAACATATGACCCAACAATTCCACTTCTGGATATTTACCTGAAGAAAACAAAAACATAAATTCAGAAAGGCATATGCATCCTATGTTCACTGCAGCCTTATTTACAATAGCCAAGATATGGGAGCAATGTAAAAGTCACTGACAGATGAATAATGATGTGATATATATATACAGTGGAATATTACTCAGCCATACAAAAGCATGAAATCTTGCCACTTGAAACAGCCTGAATGGAACTAGTGGGTATTATGCTAAATAAAATAAGTCAGAGAAAGACAAATACCAATTGATTTCACTTATATGTGGAATCTAAGACACAAGAACAAGGAAAACAAATAGATTCATAAACACAGAGAATAGCCTGGTGGTTGAGGGGAATGGGTAATTAGGTGAAGGAGGCAGAGGTACAAATTTCTAGTTATAAAATAAGTCAAAGTGATAAAGAATACAGCATAGTCAATAATGCTGTAAGAACTTTATAGCAACAGAAGGTAACTATACTTATCATGGTGAGCTTTTCATAATGCAGATAATTGTTGAATCACTTTGCTGTACACCTGAAACTAATATATTGTATATATCAAGTATAAATAAGAAGGTATAAAATTAAAAAAATGAGAAAATGGGCACAAACAGTCCATTCAAAAAAGAAAAATTACCAATATTTATTAGCATAGGAAAATACACTCAAATTTGTTAGAAATCAAAGAAAATAAAACAATAGGGAGGCACCAATATCTTTCTCAAATGGGTGAAAATTTTCAAAAGGCTTATATTTGGTATCTGTGAGAGTATGAGGAAGAAATGCATTCTTCTGAACTAGCAAAGTTGTAAATGAGCAGTTTGCAAGGGGGAGAGGCTTTTGGCAATATGCATCAAAGGCCTTAAAAAAATGTATATGACTTGATCTAGCAAAGTTTGCTTACAGGAATTTATCATAATGAAATAACTGGGCAAGTGGGCACAGATGTATGTACAGGAAGTTCATTATAGCATTATTTGTGTTAGCAAAAATGTCTAGTAATGTACATTAAAGCACATTTATACATTGCAGTACTCTGTACCTCTTA
Source organism: Manis javanica (assembly GCF_040802235.1). Classification (NCBI taxonomy): domain Eukaryota; kingdom Metazoa; phylum Chordata; class Mammalia; order Pholidota; family Manidae; genus Manis; species Manis javanica. Next base: position 60,243,088 of record NC_133165.1, on the reverse strand, counting down.
AGAATGGTGATGATTAATTTTATTCCCATAGGATAATATCCAAAATATAGAGAAAATCAGATTACTAATTTTTAATTTTGTAAACAAAATCAGTACAACTAAAATCATATACATTCAAACACTAATAGTGGTTAGTATTAGTTTTTCTCTACTACTGGGATTTGAGATTTCTATTCTTTACCCTTTCCTGTACCTTTTTTTTTTTACACTGATGACTTGTTATTTTGAAGATAAAAATGGCTATTACCAATTAAAACATGAAATCTTTATTACCCAGAAATAGTCACAGATTAGAAAAAGAAGAGGATTTAATTCTTCCACAAATATTAAATTATTATGCTTTAAACTCAGACTCAGTCTAATAAGCTAAACTTAAAGTGAAGATGAGTAGAAGGAAGGCTGTTCTCTTGCCATTGGCAAAGCTTTCCAAAAGCTTACTGCCTCTTGGGGCTCCTGAAAGGGGGACCTGGGAAGGGGTGACAGGGCCAGCTCCCTGCGGGAGACAAGCTGGCAGGACCTCCATGCCCTGAAGAGGAAGTTAAGACCTAGGGCTGCTGCTCTTTGACTGGACTCCTTAAAGAATCAGTTTTGGTTCTTATGCTTTTATTTGAGTGACCTAGGAGACCCTTCCTTGTACATCAGCCTATTTAGGAGCTGGGTCTTAAACCATCTGGGTAGGTTTTTATTTTACTTGGGGGATCTTTCAAATTCCCATTGAAAATGTAGTTTCCTATATTTGCTTAAAATAGGGTCTATCATAAAGAATAGATATATTTGAGAAAGTATAGAGTATTTGGGGAAATGTATTATCCTTATTCTCTTGTCTCAAATACCTTGTTGAGAAACACCATTGTTTGCTGTGTTACGGGACAAATTACGTACGCCAACCCCAAGTCCACTCACATACTACTGCTAGGTCTTTTCCTTTATTCCACCACCTTCTGGAGGTCAAAAACTCCAGCTTTTTAAATGTTGTTGGCCTATGGACAAAGGACCTTCCACCTTGGGCCGTTCAGACGGGCTCAGTAATTTCCCAGGTCATAGGAGGATCACCTGGGGTGAAGTGTGGGAACATGTCACAGGAAGATGGGAGGCCCCCACCCAGCGGATAACCAGTGAGGTGAGGAGGGATGCGTGCTCTTGACAGGAGGCCTCCTGCCATTGACCACCTGCAAGTATTTGTTTTAACATAAACTCTCTGATCTGCCTTGAATGGAAATAAAAATTCTGAACAATAACCTTTCCTTTCTTTCAGTCTTCCAGACATAACAACGCTAATGTTTCTGCCAGCAGAGTAGATACTTCTGCCCTCTAGGGGAAAGGTCAGAAAATGCTGGGAAGAAAGAAAACACAATGATTAATATTTCAAGATCTTATCTTCCACACTTGCAATGAAAGCCTTTTCTTACTTCTGAGTAGTTGTTGGAAATGCAAGGAAAACAGAGATAATTGGGGGTGTGGTGCCCCTGCGGGAATTTCTCTGGGTGGAGTATATTAAATGAGGAAGCCAGAGAGCTCCTGTGGGGCTCTGGGAGTTGGGTGATGGGGGTGGTCCCCCTGCTTTCTTCTCCATGTGCTCAGTGTCCTCAGAATAATTTCATGCCTGATGCTTTAGCCTCTTTTCTCCTCCCTGATGCCCTCCCCAAGTTCTGGAAGAATCAGGAAATCACAATGGCTGAAAAGGGAACGGTTTTAAGCAAGACTAAGTCTGTTAGCTGACTCTATGCTATCTCTTTCTAGATGCAGGGTGAGCAAGCTGAGAAGTGGTGAAGACTGCTATACTTGCAGACTGGGCCTGCCTCCAGTTTTTCTCTCTGATTATGGATTAAAGTGGAATTTTCCAGGAAAGCTTGATTTGGGAGGAATCCTTCTTAGGTCTACAAGTTCTCTTTATACAGCAGGAAAATCCCCCCATTGTGACCACTGCATGGGCAGTCTCTGCCCACTCCACCAACTGTCAGACCTAAATAAAGGAGAGGAACAGCATCCTCAGCAGAAAGGTCTGGATTGCAGGGTGGTTTCCACACTGTGACAAGAGTCAGACAATAGTAACAGGCTTGTTGATAAAGTGTGCAGGTAGGGATTCGAGTTTCTGTTTTTATTAATATTATAAGAGGAATTTTGGAGTATAATTTCCTTGAGCAAGTCACTTAGCCTCTTTTTGCCTCAGTTTCTCCAAGAAATGAAGGGATTGCACAATATTTATAACCATTCTAGCATTAACACTTACATTCTTTTTAGAAATATTCTAAGGTAGTTAAATGCCTTATGTTGTGTGTTATAGACAAAATTTTTCTAGTTAAGGAAAAATATCTCCAGTTGATGTTTTAGCTGTAGGAGTATTACTTCTTGTTCATTTCCTAGGCAAAGGTGAATGCATTTGTTAAAGGTTAGACCTCCTTGCCAAGTTTTTTGAGTGCCTGGTAATAGTGACATTTCTAAGTAAATTTGAGAATGTTTAATCCCTAAAATGCTGTCACTGGGATGAGGTACCAAGACTTCAAACAGACCCCAGTGATGATGATGGGCATGAGCGTGGGATAATGACTCTTCATTACTTAGGGACAGAGTAGAGGGTCTTGAAAGCTATTACTGGGGGCAGGAATACAATCCACAAGATACATGAGGACTTTTGAGTAACCAAGGCTTCCCAAACTATGGGGAGTGAGTGAGCACCACCCAGTGATGGCAGGCATCTTATTCATTTCCCAACCACTGCTTCTGGGTTATTTCTGTAGACAGGCAACCACTGTGGTTGGAGGAGGATTCAAAGGAGTGAGAAAAGGGTACTTTGGTGTCTTTGAAGTCAATACTTAAAAACAAAGAAAGGTTCCTATGAGGGAGACCATTGTTTATTTTGCTTGGCTTATGCTTCCTGTTCGGCAAAACTTGCCAAGAGAATCTACTACCCAGTTTCTTCAAGTCACTTGGGATCAAAGGACAGACTGGAGATAAAAACAGATCTAAATTCAGAGGCTTATCAACCTCCACGGCCTGCTATGCTACCAGTGAGCCTGGGGTGGACCTGATCTGAATATGTCAGTCAGAGGGCAGCCCTTTTGTATTTAGAGCAAGCACAGTCCCTTGCGGCACCAGCTGTGACATGAGTAGACCTTGGAAGCAATGACATCAATGCTTAAAGTTCCATGGACTTGACAGGGCCCTACTGTTCCAACAACACTTCTGAGGCCGTTGGGTGCCAGAGGGTCTAGTTTTCTGCCTTCTGTATCTGCATCCAAACACTTCTTTCCCAATCCTGGAGTACTCTAAAGAACACAACTTGATGCCCATTCTCGCCCTAGATTTACCTTCATTTCAGACACAAAAGAGAATTTTTATACTCCACCCCACAGCTTAGCCTGGCATTTATCTTCATTACACAACTCCACTTATGCATTCTTCATACATCTTTGGCTCTAGTGGGAATCCCTTGTATCGTCCCCATGAAATACCTTCCTGTCTTTATTGCTGAATCCAGGGCTTGTCCCATTCTCTGGCTTTGATGGTTTTTCTGCTATTATTTATTGAAATTAAGAAACAGTGAAGTCCTCTGGAAATTAAAAAACCGTATCATGGCAATTCTTTTAAAGCTTTTGCTAGGAGTAACTGGTAAGCCATTGAAGACATCCCAGCCATCATCCTCATCAAAAACAAACACCTCTAGCTTGCACACTGTGAATTATATTTTGCCTGCAGGGAGTTTACAATCCAGCATACAACTACTGACAACTATTGATTTATCTTAAGCTTTAAATAGCAACAAATTAGTGCCAAGCAGAAGTATTAAATGTTCTCACTGACGTCCTGGCTATAGGAATAATGGGATGGGATTCTATCTCTGCACATAGTCAACACATGTGAATGTCAACTTCAGAGTTTCTTAGGCTAAGATTGCAGCACAGACTAAATTGCCACAGCAGTAAAAACTTAATCCCTGAAAAGGAAAAATAATGTTCACTGCCAATTTAGAGAAATGGCAAAGCCCCCTTTATTAAAATTCAAGTTTCAGGGTATGGATTGTGGTCTAACAGTTGCAGCTCTTGTGGATCCCATTCTCCCCTTCAAGTCGGATTGAAGCCCATTAAAACCAGGTCATGATGAGCTGATGTTTTCATTTTATTCTTTCCTGTATGAACAATGTGTCCAAGCAGCCATCTGCATAATTTAAGGTAAGTTGTCTTTCCAACAAGTCCACAGCTACCTCCTCTGAGGGGGCAGGAGCTATGTGAACCCATCTCTTAGAGGTCTGGTAAGCATTACATATTTATTTGTGTTTGAATAAGATATAGGATGGAGCCGCAACTAAACACCCTGTAAATGAGTTGAAATCGACTTGTTGTTAGAATAGGATTTTCTCAAGATTATCAGATTTATGTTTGCTGCCTTCTGGTGCCTGAAATTACTGACTGGCTCTGAGGATCTCACACAGGCATTTACCCCAGGGCTTCTAATCTCATTAATATACTTTACACAGTCCTGCTTCCTTCCTCCTGCTGCAGACTTTTCGTCACTTGGCATAGAAATCAAGTGAAAGAGAGACTAACTCACAGACCAAAAAAGCATCGCAGAGACTTTTTCTTTTTTTAAATATCAGTAAGGAGAGGGGAAATTCCTGAATCTAAATGCCAGAGTCTAAAAGAGTAGATTTTCTGAGGTCTGTTTATAGTGGTTTAATCCAGTCATGGGAATTTGAGACTGTACTTGTCGTAAGAGGCTGAAAAATGATAGAAAAGCAAAATACTATTTTTCCCACATGAAGACCGGAAGGTAAATCTATTTAATGTAAGAAATACACCTTCCTTTTTCCTTGAGCCAGATTAGTCACCCATCTCTCTCTTCAGTTCTTATAATGGTTTTATCAATCTGAATTTTAAGTGAGTAACTCAGAGCTCCCCTCCCTGATAGCTTCCAAGTGTACTCTTAAGTTTTTTACCTGATAATCTATTCTGTGTTCATGAATTTCCACAAATCATTTATTTATTTTGGTGGCAGTGATGGGACCATCATACGTTTGCTGTCAGTTTTTATATGTAAAACAAGGCACGCAGAAAGTGTGAAGGGATGTATTTAAGCAGCCAGACCTATAATTGAAACAAGTCATTGTCACAAAATAACTTTACTTTTACTTGTCCCCCTTCAAGCTAACAAGCTCCCCACTGTGATGAAGGGTTTGTACCGCCTCTGGGCCTCCTGTGCCCAAGGGGCAGCCTGGGTTGGCCCCTGACAGTGCAGACAGGCACAGCTGATGGGGAGCAGGCACAGTTTGGGCACTAGGGGAAGTATTTCCATCGCTGTTAGATCCCTCCATCTCCTCTTTGCCTCCTCACACGTGATTGAAGCTGCTCTCTGCTATCTGCCCAGAGGGAGACAAAGGACTTGAAGTCTCAAGGGGCTTTTCTGCAGAGGTAGCAGTTATAATCAGGAAGAAGGAGGTTTGTGAAGTGGGTCAGTTTCTTAAGGACTTATTAGTCGCCTGCCTAGCTGCTAGTTTTTTGGGGCATTCATGGGGAAGCCCTGCTGGAGGCCCCACTGGAGCGATGATCCACAGAGAGGTACTGATGGTAGAGGGGCAGCCGTGCTTACGGAGTCTGGGCCAACGTTCTCTGAACGGTGAGGTCTTTGACCAAGCCGTTGTTTGGGCAGCTCATGGTCTTAAGGACCAAAAGACTGTAGATGTACTTTAAGGGAGCAAGTGCTAAGGAAAAATTACTACCTTGAGAAATGGATGGAAAAAGGAGCACAGTTAGGGGCTTGTGTTAACAGACCTCACTGGGTGAGGGTTGAGCAACTAAGTCGAGCCACGTAAACCTAAATGAAAGATATTAAGCACAAAGTGTGAGATACTAAAACAGAGTTGCTAATTTTCCTAACCAGCCAAAGATATTTCTCCAGCCCAGCAGTATAATTCAGGCAAGTTTATGCAAATACAAATACTCAGAGAAAGATGGAAAATTATAGCCGCAACAGCTACACCACCCAAGCCAATAAGTGCAGACACTCAAACTCATGCAGAAGCATGAGAAAATCCTACAGGCAATATCTTTTTGGAGGCAGGGCAAGGACATGTTTCAAGGAGCAGCTGATGATACCCAAAGACTAACGTGGTGCAGGTGTTACCAGTTCGTAGGTGACAGTACTTGTGTTACACATTTGTGATTGTTTTTTGTGTCTATTTAATAGGACTGTGGCTCAAGGATGGCAAATACACGATCTGTCTCCCTGCTCCCACTTTCAGAACCTGCTGTGAGCATCCCTTATGTGATGTGATCTCACACTACTTTCAGACTTGCACTTGCACGTGGTCTCCAAGCTATTCTGTACACAGGATTCAGAGCAACCCGGGTTGGCGTGGGAGGGGAGATCTGTTTGCAGTCTCTCAGTGTTTCTGGTCTTCTCCATGTGCTTGCTTGCAAAGTGACAAGTAAGAAAGCTCTGTTCAGGATTGTTAAAGTAGAAACCCCTGAACTGGGAGTTAGGTCCTCTGGGTTTCTGGACAAAGCTTTGCAGCACCCCGGCCCTAGATAAATGACAGCTGATGACCAACTGACCAGTAGGTTTTGTCCCTCAGTGTCATGCTACCTGTGCTCACATAAATGTCACACAAGTAGGACTGTCCTGGCAAGAGTGAGTGGATGTCACCTTGTGGTGGGTTTGAAAGAAAAAGAGACTCTGTCCATAGGGAATGGATAAGACACACAGAGGTTTTTTTTAGTCTATTGCAACTCCAATTCTTGCCTCCTGGGTTTCTGCTATTCCACCTCAAAACCGGCCCTTTTTCCCTCTGGAGGATATAACTGAATCCAGTGCCAGCCCAGCCACGACTGACTCTCCTTTCAGGACCCATGAGTTTGTTTTGGGCACTTGGTGACAGAAGAAATAGACATCACTCTTTTTATCGAGGCACCTGTGTGGTTGCTCCTACTCAGGTTCCTTCTGTGAGGAGAAGGTACCCTCACATAAGCTTGTGGTTGTGAATGTATGACATGCCTGTCTTCCCCAGGTGTTCAGGTGGAATTTTTACCTGGAAGCCTATTCCCTTTTATCTTGTGCACTTCTTTCTGATTTTTTTTTCTTTTGCTCTCTCAACAGACCATACCATGTCTCTGAAAGCTCTTATTTATTGACAGGCTTTAGAATATTTTTTTCCTTTTTCAGATTTCAAGGTTGAAAGTTACGGTTTATTATTTGATAGGCCTAAGATACAATCTTTTCCATTCTCCTATCAGTTCAATAAAGACCCCAACCTCTGGCTAAATTGATAGAAAACTTAGCAAACTGTGTGCCAGGAAGCTTCATTAGTTGTTTTGGCTTGCTTTCTTTGTTTTTTAAGTTTCTTTCTGCCTTTGCTTTTTCAGTGAAGGAAGGTTACTTTTTCAGTAACCCTTTGATAAATTAAGCAAAGTGTTCTAAGTACAGTCCATGAAATATTTATTTGCACTCCGCTGACATTGGTCTCATTAGCCACACCCCTGCACACTCACAACTGTAACTGAGGTCACGATTCAATTCTGAAGCGGGAAAGAGCACTTTAGCCAGGGAACAAAGAACTGTTTCATTTGTCTAAATGTCTTCCAGGCTAACACAATAGCCATAACTACTATTTTAAAGGCGCACACTATGTATCAGGCATCGTGCTCAGTGTAAGAAAAAGTTTTTAATTCTTGCAACAGTTTCATGAGAATAGATATTATTTGCCTCATCTAAGAGGTAAGAAAATTAGGGCTCTAAGAAGTTAACTTGCTAAAGTTCACACAGTGAGAAAATAGCTAAAAATGCATGATCCCATAATCCCGTTTTTATAGCTATATGAATAAATTTAGCAGCAATGAATCTCTTAATGGCTGTTCCATTTTCTGTCTACTTTACATAGCACTATCATATCCTCTCTTTCAAGCCTAATAATTCTGTGAGTCGATCATTGTAATCCCACTCTACAGATGAAAAAATTGAGGCCAAAATTAGTGAAAATATGAAAGTCAATCCTAGAGACATTGATGAATACACTTTAGCTAAACACTAATCTCTTATTTCAGAACGGGATGCTAACTGAGCAGGCTCCTCTCTGTAGCTGATAAGTCAAAATACTCTGAACAAAATCAAAATAAACTTAATAAGCTCCTCATCTGTGGACCTAGTGAGAAGGAAGGGAAGGTCCCGGGCTACAGGAAAGCAAGTATTGCTGTTCTTACCAGGGCAGCGCACTCTGAAGGCTGGTGTGTGCATGTGCATGTGCACATAGATGCTCTTCTGGCAGCCCCTGGGTGCCTGAGGAGGGCTGAGGTCTTCCTTATCCTGTTACGCAGGGCAAGGAGAGGCAATTTTATTAGTGGGTTATAGCCTGGACCAGAGAGCACATCTTGTCATTGCAGACTCTGTTGGACAGAGGCCCATAATCCTTTTATGTGGCCAGCTTGGGCCTTGCCAAGAATGGGCAAGCATTTAAGATACAGCCTTCACTGGTATATATGACCCTTCCCACTGCATCCTCCGAACCCTTCTCTCATTTCACACATGGCATCATGCCTACCTTCAAACCCTGTATTGTGATAAAATTAAAGCCTCTTTTTATAACTCAGAACCTGCAGGCTTCAGCTACTTTAGAGAATTGCCTGGTAGCCAAAGAGACATATTTGTTATGAGGTGGCCTTTGCCAGAAGTTATCCTCTGGGGACCATTACCAATCTATCAAAGAAAGAGGCCATATGAGCCCCTGGCACACATGCCCACTTTCCTCTTCCCTTTTGGGTGTTGCTGTTTCAAGGTAATGTCTGCCAATCTCTAGGCCATACTTCTTCCTATGTATAATATCACAAGATCTCTCTGATATAATAGGAAATATCCACATGTTTGCATTTATGTCAAGGGCCAAAGGAGTCAAAGTATTGTTGGTTTGGGGCTGTGCTTAAATAATTATCTAAGTTTAATATGTCTTTCCCAGCATCTGACCCTTCCCTGTTACCTGATGCACTTATTTAAGAAATTGGCTGTTTGCAACGATTCTTGAAGCCAGAGGTATTGTCTGCCTCTTAAAATAATTTTTCCACTTGATGCTGCCTGGGCTTGGGAGGAGGACCAGGCCTGGTTGTGTCTGTTCACGTGTTACTGTCAGTACAGGCTGTGTCAGCTAGTCCCGGGTCACAGGCCTCAGTGGGGCAACCCCTGGGTAAGAGTCCTAATCCAGCCCCACAGAGAGAAAGCTGGAACTCTCAGGGAGCTGACCTCCTCCTCTTTATCCTATTGCTTAAAATGCAGCAACCAGACATTTATATCCCAGAGACAGCCTTTACCTATCACCCTCTATTTAAGAAAAAAGGTAAGGCACCCCTGAAGGGTTAACACCAATGAACAGTTGGAAAGCTAAAAGAGATTTTTTCCCCCTTAACACATTTTAGAGTTTAGGAAAAAACAGAAATGAAATGCCTTAAAAAAGGAGATTTCTCTCTATATTTCTAAATCATTTTTGTGTCTTTAAAAAAATGTGTATGTAATCTTCAGGAGAGGATGGAAAAGAATATACATGTCACTGCTGACTTCCTGTTTCTAAAGATAGGATCCTAATAGCTATTAATCAAACTCACTGCCTTGATATTACACAGCAAAAGACAGAGTTTTGAAAGAATGCAATTCTGAGCCCCTCCGTAGCCCCCTTTTCTTATCCATTTTAACCTTTCATAGAATGTGGGGGTCTTCAGAATCCTGAACAAGGGCTTGTATTTTTCTGGAGGCCAGAATAAAATTGACTTTTGCCCTATCTGTATGTAGCAAGTAAAATTTGCTAAACAAAGGGATAATATACACCCTGAGGGTTGATTGCTTCATTTACTAAAGAAAGGGCTTTCATCACATTTTAAACAACTTTAACATCATTTCTGTGAAGGCAAACAATTAGTGAGCAAATTCCAAGGCAGTGGTTCAGGTACAGCAGATACATTTTAGGGGCTGCTTGAAAGTACCAAAACTTCCTTTAAAATTCTGTGATTTCTCAATAACTTATTCTAGGCTTCCCTCCATTTATTTTAAATGGGCGAGATTTCACTGACCATCGAAAATGGGACAACCCTGGAGAAATCCCATTTAGGGTACTCCTTGGCTAACTATGTGGGTTGGCCAGATGGCAGATCAGAGGTGGACCAGCATTCAGTGTCTCAGTTATCTAGTCCATAAATGTTTTTTTAGCACCTCTAGGCACCCTGCCCTGTGCTGAATGGAAAATCAAAGTACACATACTGCTAGGGTTGACCTCACAGAATTTACAGTCACATAGGGAATAGAGAAGTTATCAACCAGTAAGTGCTCTGATGAATGCTATGGACTGAATGGTCATGTAAATAAACTTTTTCTCCCTAAATCTGTCTTTTGTCAGTATAATTACAGCACTCAGTTACCCAGTCCAAGAGGGTAGAGGAAATGCTTTTTCCTCTGATAAACTACCATGGCTATAAGCTACCCAGGTCAAGAAGATGTTCATATTGAAGCCCTCACCCACAGTGTGACAGGGCATTTAAGAAAGAACATTTAAAAAGGTGATTAAAGTTAAAGAAGGTCATTTAGGGTTGGGCCCTAATCCCATAGGACAGGTGTCTGCTGGGAGCCATGCTACTCAAGCTGTGTAGCAAAGCTCAGGCTGGAGGAAGACCCCCACAAATCAGGGGCCTTCACAGCTGGCTCCCTCAATTACCCACCTTGATTTTGTTATTTTCCATTATACTATTAGCTTTGATTTTACTTGCATTGTTGCCAAAGACTAAGCTAACCTTTTCTAAGCAGCACGGAAAAGATGAGAACATAAACTTCCCAGAAGCTTTTCAGGACAGTGCTCCTGAAGAATAGAACACGCAGGTGCCAAATGGCGATCTTAGCATAAAGTACCAAAACTGGTGGTTAGTCAAACATTGACCACCCCATTTCCACTGAAAATGCCCCCCTTTGTTTACAATGCTAGTGAAACTAGTGATGGAAAGTTTTATAGAAATAGATTCATGAGAAAATATTGAATAGAATAACCCTGTTGACAATTAATCATCTCATGTTTTCTTCCCTCTACTACTTCTATAGTTTGTTTTTCTTCTTTCCTAATCACAACCCTTTACTAGAATTTGTGCCTCACCTTTACTAGAATTTGTGCCTCATACGTGAAATTACCAAGTACCATAATTTTCCAGGAAGTAAAGATACCTCAAAACAAGTGCTGGGCATAGAAGCCATGGAGCATAAATCTGCAAAGAAGTAAAAAACTAACCTTTTCAAAGAATATTACTTATCTCTCACTTACCAGCTTTACATCTCCCTGTATGGCCCTGTAAGATGGCTGGTTAGCCAGAGACGGGATAAGATTCCTCAAGGGAGGAACAACCTAAGACAGGCACAGTCACAGGGGGGCCATCAGGTGAGAAAAAGGGGACCAGCAGAGGTGAGGCTTAGAACCTCACCCCCCACCCCCAGGTTTTGAGAGAAATCTTCTACACCTGTGGATGTTTTGTTGCCTTTGTTCAGCTTGGATTAAAACCTGGTCTGTAGGCAGAAACCTGATCATCTAAACTTGCCTTCTTACAGTTCTAAATCATGCATTCTATCTGTATCTTGCATTTACCTACTACATTAACATTTTATTAGATTCACATATAAAGTATAAAAATCAAATGAATAATCATACATCATATTTGACTTGATTGTTTATAGTTTAAGGTTTGTAGTTAAAACAGAAACAGTTTCTATGATATGAATGCTCTTGCGTTGTTCACCATGTAAGAACTTGTTTAGTCCCTGCAGTAGTGGAGTCATAGAGACCTGTGTAGCATATGGCAGGGAGATTTTGGTATCCACACAGAAGAAAGAGAAATGTAGATAAGAAGGGGAAATGTAGTTTGCTGTCTACTGTGCCCTGTAAAGGGGTGTATAATGAAGATATGAGTTTATGATTTTAGATTGATTATAAATTTATTAAAGCCTCTAAGAATATTTTTGTGGCAAAGAATCCTAGCTAACTGTGGCACAAGGTGACCTGTATTACACCCTGAGATGATAGACTCCATAGTCGCTGCTACATACTGCACGCTCCTATGGTCACATGCACTACTTAGAAACTGCGTTGCATAGAAACGTAAAATACAATAGAGTACATGTTAATAAGAAAAGTTTCAAAGAACAGAAAAACAATCACCTGTCTAACGCTTGACCAACCATGAATAGACTAGAAAGTAAAAGAAAGAAAAAAGCTTGCCTATACTTATTAACCAACTGCCTATACTAATTAATCATCAGAAAAATAAAAAATAATCCTATCCTTGTGCAAAATGGTATAAATAAAGCTGTCATCGGCACTTTGTCGAGAGACCACCTCCATCTGACTCTGTGTCCTGTCTCACCATACACCAACTCCGTCCTGCACCTTCGGGCATCCCACCCCTAGCTGGAGCTAGACTCCCGCAGGTGTCCTTATAAGAAGGGACACCAGAACACTCTCTCTGCACACATACCCAGAGAAGAGGCAGGGGAGGATGCAGTGAGAAGGCAGCTGACTGTAAAGTAAGGGGAGAGTTCTCACCAGAAACCAGCTGTGGTAGCACTTTGATGTCAGGCTTCTATCCTCTGGAACTAACTGTGAGACAATAAATGTGTTCAAGCTCGTCAGTCTATAGTATTCTGTTACGGCAGCCCAAACAGACAGATACAATGGGGGAAGTGCAGAGTTCTTTGAGGAATGTGGAAAGGTCCCCTCAGCCAGATCTGGAGAAGCCGTGTCTAAGCTGAGACCTGGACGGGCAGCAGGAAACAGAGAGGGGAGATGGAGGGAGGCTGGAGGGTGCCATGTAGGTGAAGCCACGGAGCAAGGAGAGCATGGCCTGGAGATGTAGCACAGGAAAAGAAAGTTCAAGAAACTCGGAGCATAGAGGGCAAGGGTGCTGGTTCTGGAACAGATGAAGCTCCTCAGGGGAAAGAGCTTTAGAGCGGAGCGGTCTAGAAGTATCCGATAGAATCTATTCTTCTTTCTCTTGACATCCTTTCTTTCCCCTTTGGGCTTCCATAATACCACATTATCTTATTTGCCTCCTACTTTACTCGTTACTTTGAATCTCCTTTGATGTCTTCTTTTCCCTTGTTCAGCCTCTAAATATTAAAACTGCATCCAGAGAACCTCTTCTCTGCTCTGATTGCATTGCTTCCAATGTGACTTCATCTAGTCAAGCAGTTTTAAATAACATCTATATACCAATGATCTCCAAATCTCTATCTCCTGCCCTGACCTCTTCCCCCAAATGTACATTTTATGTCTTATTTCTTTGATATCTCTTCATTTTTTCAATAGGCAACTCAGATGGATACTATTGGCTGTAAGCTACAAGACTCCAACTCAAACAGCTTATATAGTAAGGGTATTCTTAAAGCATGACTCCTGACCTGAGTAGTTCCTAGAGATGGTCCTGTATGGTAGAAGGAAGCATTTCTTCTACTCTCTTATATCGACTGAGTCCTGCAAATTATATGGACAAAAGACAGATTAACAGGAGAAAAACTTTATTTACACATACAGGATAGACGTGTGCAGGAGTGCTCATTAATGTGTTAAAGGAGTATAGGATTTGGGGCTTATATATCTAACAGTAAGGGGAAGAGAGAGGGAAGAAAAGGCTTCTTTGGGAAGGTTGAACAGTTTTTGTTTTTGTTTTTGTTTTTTTAAAGGAAAGACAAATGAGTTTTAAGAAAACAAATATGATCAGAAAGTTTGTGATGTTTGCTTTTACAGGTATGAGTGGCCTTTTCATCTCCTTCAGGGCCATAAAACTGCCCTAGAGAGGGCATTTATGGTAGGCTTCCTCTTGTTTTCTCTTTTGGAAACAGACTCACCCCAAGAAAGGAATTTATGGTAGCCTGGTTTCCCAGAAATGTCTGCTTTTAGCCATATTAAGGAAAGCTCCCAGAAGCCTTCTTTCTGCATCTGTTGTATTTCAAATGTCTTCAGCTTAAAATAATTCTTATGCTAAAGTGGCATATTTTGGGGGAGGGATATCCTGGTCTGTTTCAGTACTGCATTCTTTTAGTTGATTAAATTTGTACAAAGGGCTTCCAGTATTCTGAACTGGGTTTTGGGTGAGCTCTGGAATTGGGAGTCACTGAAGAGCCTGGTTTAGTATGGTTCTTTTTAGCCTGTATTAAATTCTATTCCCCATATGATTCAAATTCAAGTCAAGGGATGTTTCTGATACTTGAGAGTACCTACATAATCTTTCCCCCATAATTGTGCTGTTCCCTCCAATTCTAACCTTGAGTTTATCATGAAATTTGCCTTAGTCAATGGAATGGTAGCAAATGTGCCACAGCCAGAGACTTTTAAAGTGCTTACATGGTGGGGGTTGCTTTCTTTCCTCTCTTCAACCCCTGAAATTACCATGAGAACAAACCCAAAGCAGCCTGCTGGAGGATGAGAGGCCACATGGAGCAGAGGCAAGCTATCCAGCTCAGTCCATCCTATACCAGCCGGCCTCCTGATGACTGCAGACACCTGCACTGGCCCAGCTCAAATCAGTGGAGCCCAAAGAAGAGCTCCCCAGCCAACCTGGAGACTCCTAACATATAACAAGTGGTTATTTTGAGACTTGCACTAGGGGTCGTTTTTATGTAAAATAGCTAACTCATAGGTGTGGAAAATTCCTAACCTTTTTGCATGGAGAGGATGAAGGGACACCTTAAGAGAGGAGGTAACAGGAGTAGGGTTCCCCCAACTACGTCTTCTAGGCTGGCAATTTTCATTTTGGGATTTCTTGAGATGGGAAATTTTTGAACTGGGCATGCTTCCCATAAAACAAGCTGTCACGCTTCTTGCTGAGTGAGATGGTCACTCTAGGTTAGTTCTGCTATTCACCCATCCTCCTTTGATATGCAAAATCATATTGTAAACTTCTCATCTTTATGTACAGAAGGCTGTGTAGAACTGTTCAGGAGGATGGCTGGGTACTAGACTGAGAAATGTGAAAGCTATAGAGGCAGCACAAGGCTGTGCACACAAGATGGGATCCTGAAATGGGAGCAAGTGCAGCAATTCACATGGTATAGTCCCTGGCAATGAAGACAATGCCCACCTCCTAGAGATGTCGCAAGGACTGAGATAAAGCATGTAAACCCTTACCACTATACTCAGTGCCTAGAAAGGACTCAGTAAGTGTAGGTGATAAAGATGGATTACTTTAGATAATGGTCCCCAAAATACATTCTACTCAACAACAGTGTAACTTGTAATTGTTAATAGGTATATTGTGAAAAAAAGTTTGAGGTCACAAAAGACATCAATATACCAAAGGCTCTGTGGGATTGTAAAGAAATCCACTGAATTTTATTTAACCAAGCCTTTCCCAGATTTGTTTGAAAAGCTTGTTTTTCCCCCCCTCCTCTTGAAACATCTATTGACATCTGTGGATCACTAGCGTACCCAGAACTCTGCTGCTGCTGGCTTATGAAAATAATTTTCAGTTTTGTAACTAATTAAAAAATCCCATCACCAGAAAGCATGATGAAAGTTAAATATAAGTAGAAAACATGGCTTCGGTCAGTATTGGACCAATGTTGCACTTGGTTCTCAGCCCCCCTTGATTCTGGGGAACCGCCTAGATCATCGGCCATCTGCTGCAGAGGGGCAGCATGCAGGCTGGCAGGGCAGGATTTTAAGCTCTGCATCAGAGCTTACTGCCCTTAGTGCTGGCCTCTTTCTTAAGGAGAAGCCACTCAGAGCTCGAAGTGGCAGCTCAGGCCTTGGAAGAAAAGCTGTGAGCTCTGCCCTGTCCTCACTAAGACCACTCAGGCCAAACCTTGACATTTTTTTCTTCAGCCAGGAGTGGCCACACATATTTTGCACTTTTGTTTGAGTTTGTTTTGTAGGAAAACACATGCAAGTATAAACCAAATTGGCCTTGGCTGGCCTCCCTATGGGAGAAGCCCCACACAGTGATACTTTTAAAGAGGAAAGTTAGGATTTCTCAAAGAATATAGGGTTGATACCTGAAGCAGGATGACTTAGAGACCTGTGTTTAGACAATGGTCCCTCTTCACAGTGGCAATTCCTACTAAGGAAAAAGAAAAAATGAAAGCAGAGGTTTACAGAGCCTTAGAGAAAGTAGTTAGGGGGCTCAAAAGTCAGAGTAAACAGAAAGATCACTTCTGTGAGGGAAATGTATGTATTTTTTGTGGCATAATATTGAATTGATATAGTGTTAATATTGAGCTGATGGAAGAAAATTTAAGGGAAGGAGTCACCAGTTACTTCTGTGATGATATAGTTTGTATATCTTGCCAATAAGAACATGTTTAGTCTGATGCTTCAAGAATTGCTACATGGTACAAACATGGAATATTTACTAATTCACTCTTATGAATAAGCAACACTAAAACTCTAAAACCAAATTCTAACATCACAAAATCAGACCTGATTCCCCA
This sequence comes from Manis javanica, assembly GCF_040802235.1. Classification (NCBI taxonomy): domain Eukaryota; kingdom Metazoa; phylum Chordata; class Mammalia; order Pholidota; family Manidae; genus Manis; species Manis javanica. The sequence continues at coordinate 60,226,663 of NC_133165.1, read as the reverse complement.
GTTACAAATGAAATCTTTCAGACACAGCTGACACTGACTTAGGAATACCAATTGAAATTGAACTGAAATACTAAGAAATTAAATTCAGCAGCATTTGAAAAGATGATGATAATCTGACCAAGTTTTCAAGGAATGCAAGGAATGGTTTACTAATAGGAAGTCTATAAATAAAACATTTCAATAAGTGAAAAGAGAAAAATATCTTAGCAGATGGCACTCATTTATGTCTAAAAAAAAGTGGGGCTAGAGAATAATTCTTTGATAGTCCTTAATAGAGATACTTAAGACAGAGCATTACCTTTAGAACTGGAAATAGAATAAGGATGTCCAGATGAAGCTGTGCCTTACAGGGTAATAATAGTCACAGGCAATTCTTATTTTCCAGAGAACAGCAAGGTGCTTCCAAGCCTCCCTCAGAACTTCCACAGAAACCCACTAGGTACTGGTGAAACTGATGGAGCCATCTAGGGCATGCTCAGGATAGATTCATTTGCCCAGTCATTGACATTTTAGATGTCCTAGAAAAAAATTCTCCAGACAATGGAACTAACAATGTCCCCTCAGGGACTTGGAGATAGAGGTCTTGGGAGTGGAGGGTGCCATTAGTTGTTGCAGCCCAGACATAAAAGGGAACTGGCCATTAACAACAGAAAACATGTCCCAAATCAGCATGTAACTAATTATCAGAGGATGTGACCACCACTGTGGGATGGAGAAACCTGAGTAGGAATTTCCCAGCCCTCATCCAATCCCACACCCTCATGTTCCTTAAAAAGCCTCTCTAGCTACTGAGCAGGAAGATTTGAGCTAGCCTCCCATCTCCTTGCTTAGCTGTCTTGCAATAAAGCTCTTTCCTTTACCAAAGGTAGGGGGAGGAAGTCCTGTGTTCACATCAGGCTTTTTGGTTGCACACTGTTACTATTTTATGTTTTCTTGGAAGTTTTAGCCAGTAAAATATAGGAAATAACAGTGAGATAGTTACTTTGGTGTGTCACCTTGGCTAGGCTACAGTTCTGAGATGTTTGGTCCAACACTAGTTTAGATGCTTGTGGGTAAAACTGTAATATTTCCAGAATCTCTCACCTGGCCTTAGTGCATCTCTGTATCAATAGGTCTTTACAAGGGCTTGTGAGAAGTAGTCCAACTCCATATCAATAGGCAATTACAAGGGGGAGTGAGGGCATATCTAGACTGGAGACGTTGGCTGGGGTCCCTTTTTCTACAGCCGGGTCATGAGAGACACAAGTGAGCAGAAGTGGATGACTGCTGGTAAGCAATAAACAGGTTTCTCCCACTTTATTTCTTCCTTTGACTGATTTTGGTTTCAAAGGTATTTTGCCCCAGGATTTCCCCCCACCAGAGTTAAAATGCTGCTATGAAGATACTTTACAGATGTGATTAACACTTCAGTCAGCAGACTTTGAGTAAAGAAGTTTACTCCCCATAATGTAGGTGGGCCTCATGCAATTACTGAAAGGCCTTAAGAGGAAAAGACAGATGACCCTCAGGGAGAAGAAGTTCTGCCTTTGAACGCAAGACTGCAAGATCAGTTCTTCCTTGGGTCTCCAGCCTGTTGGCCTCCCTGAAGATTTCAGGTTTGCTAGCCCCACAGTGGTGTCACCCATCCCTTAAAATAAATCTCTCTATGTACAAAACACACCCATACCCTACTGATTCTGTTTCTCTGGAGAACACTGATACAAATAACAGCTAATGTCTACTGAAGGCTTTTATGTGTGAGGCAATGCCTCAGGGCCACACATGAATGTATTAAGTGATTGAATCCTCACAATATCCCTAGAAGTTAGTGTGATTTTTGTCACTATTAGAAACTAATCAGAATGAGAAACTCTGATGACTCAATAGGAATGTTCTAGGCTAATCAAGGGAGAAGAACCAAGAACCTCAAGTTCCCACTTTTTTACTTTTAGGCAAGTCACTCCAACCAGCTCTTTCTGGGTTCGACCTCTGTGGTCTGAGATGATGCCCTGATGGTGACCTTATGCCGTGGCAGTATCCAGTGGGATTAGACACAGGCTGGGAATCAATAGTTAGGAACTGCTGCAGGGTTCGCCTTGTACTTGATTTGTATTCTGACAAACCTGTATTGGTTTCCTACTGCAGCTGTAACAAATTAGTACAGACTCAGTGGGTTAAACAACAGATTTTATCTTACAGCTATGGAGGCCAGAGTCCTAGTACCAAGGTGTCAGCAGGGCTGCATTCCTTCAGGGGCTCCAGGGAGGACTCATTTCCTAGACTTCTCCAGCTCCCAGAGGCTGCCTGTGTTCCTTGGCTTATGACCCCCTCCTCTGTCTTGAAAGTCAGCAGCACGGCATTTTCAAATTTCTCTTTCTCTGACCTCTGTTTACATGGTTCATTGCCTTCTCTGATTCTGACCCTTCTGTCTCCCTCTTAGAAAGACCTTTGTGATTATTTTGAGTCCACTAGGATAATCTCCCTCTCTCAACATCTTTAATCACATCTGCAAAGTCCCTTTGCCATGGAAGTCCTTGTAACATTTACAATAACAGGGATTAAATGTGGACATCTTTGGGGGTATTGTTCTGCTCTACACACCAAGACCCATCAAATCCTTCCTGAGTAGTAGTGGGCATGCTAATGCACAAAGGGAGCTGACCTCTCAACTCATATTACTATCCTGGAAGACGTTAGCCTTCAGTGTTTCCATCCCCAGTTTCCTGGTGAGAAGCCTACTGCACCATAGGAGAGGGAAATATCCTTACAACACTGCCTTCTAACCTTCCCACATACATATAAGATGTTTTACAAAACAAAAAACATACCCACATATTTCTCATCTTTTGTGGGCAAGGCTATTCGAAATATAAAAACAAAGAAATTCACAATGGACAAGATTAATAGCTTTGACTTACTTGTGCCCCAAGATTCAAGAAACAAGACAGACTAACTCAGGGAGTCACGACTTACCTGGCAAAGAACCATGAGCAGAAGCGCCATGGAAACTAGTGCTGAAGTAAGAACTTCTACACTGCAACTGATGAATTGCTGGCAGCTCAGCATGGACAACTCTGACAGTTAAAAACTCCAGGAGGACCCCACAGTTTTGTGAGATTAACCTCCAGGAACTTGGCCAGGCTCTCACAGTAAACACTGGAGAAAAACCTCACTTGCCTCCAGCAGGGTAAGGGGAAGAGGAGGCACTTGCCTAGATGCACGAAGCCATTTTGAAACAAGTCAGCATGCTCTGTGCTTCTTCACAAGGCCTGCCCTCAGGGGAGACTCATCAACCAGAGCCTAACCTGCTGAGTGTATTTCCGGAGCTACCTGACCTGGGGGAAGGGAAATACCAGCTCCAGCCCAATCTAACCGTCCTGCCCACCTGAGGGGCAGAAAAGCTGAGAGGCGCTTTGGAAGGTCACAGTCCAGAGGCACAGGCTCACTGAAAGACTGAGACCTAATCCTAGGACTCCAGAATGCTTCCCCGCCCCGCGCCACCTCACAGCTACATGACTTATTTACAGCAGCTCAATGTACCCAGTCTATCATGTACAGCTATGGGGGGAAATATTAAAGGGCATACCACGGGCAAAAACACCATTGGAAGAGACAGAGCAAGCCTCAGAACCAGACATGGCAGGGATGTGGGAATTATCAGACAGGGAACTTTAAACAACTGTGATTAATATGCTAGGAGCTCTAATGCAGACAGCATGCAAGCACAGATGGGCGAGGTAAGCAGAGAGATGTAACTCCTGAGAAAGAACTGAAAAGAAGTGCTAGAGATGGGAAACACTGTGACCGAAATGAAGGTGCCTTTGATGGGCTTGTTAGTAGCCTGGATGTGTCTGTGGAAAGAAGCGCTGCTTGAGAGTTTGTCAACAGATACCTTCAAAACAAAAAAGCAAGGAGAATAAAGATGGAAAAAACCACAACAAAATGTCCAAGGACTGTGGGTCAACAACAAAAGGTGTACCACATGCATAATGGAAATACCTCAACGAGGAGAGAGGAGCAGAAACATTCAGAATAACACTGACTGACAATTGCTCCAAATTAAGGACAGACACCAAACCACAGCCAAGAAGCCCACAGAACACCAAACAATATGTCCAAAACAACACCCAGCCCCTAGGCATATTGTTTTCCAACTACAGAAAATCAAACATGAAGAAAAAACCTTGGAGGAAGCCAGAGAGAAGCACCACCTTATGTGTGAGAGGAACAAAGGTAAGAATTATATCTGACTTCTGCTCAGAAACCATGCAGGCAAGCAGAGAGTGGAGGGAAATGTTTAGTTTTAAGACAAAGAATGTCACTTAGAATTCTGTATCCTGTGCAGTTATCCTTCAAAAGTAAAGGAGAAATACTTTCCCCCCCAAAATTGAGGGAATTTCTCACAAGTAGACCTGCTTTGCAATAAATGTTAAAAGTTCTCCAGAGAAGGGAAATAATATAGGTCAGAAACTCAGATCCACTTAAAGACAGGAAGAGCATCAAAGGAGGACTATGTGAAGGTAAAACAAAAACAGTTGTTCTGTAAGACCCACGGGCCTTATTCAGGTCTGCGCTTCCCCCCAGTGAGGAGACGAGGGCCACGGCAGATCGATGCAACAAGCAAGAGCTTTATTCTTATTCCAGCTAGCTGGGGTCCAAGTGTCTGCCCGACACAAAGGGTTTCAACAAAGACCCCGAGCACTCAATGCCAAGGGTTTATATAGCATTTTCAAAACACTTAACTCATAGTAATTTTCCACAGCTGCACATTATTTTTGCAAGTCATACATCCTGGGGTTAAGCAAGAGCAAGATAAGACCACTCCTCAGTTGTTAGGGAGGTTCTGCACGATAAGCTTGGTATGTAAGATTAGCTGACCAAGGTTAGCTGACCAAAGGCCACAGCTGCCCACTACCCGGTGTTCATGATTAACTTGTTTTTCAAGGTCTTACCCAGTTCCAGTTTTTCTTTCTTTCTAAGTCATATACTCGGAAAATGGCTTCTAGGCCCTTAAAATGGCTACACTTATGCTAACCTATTTCCATTCTTACAGTTCCTCTTATTCTTAATTGATCTAACATAACTGTTCCAAATAATAATAGCAACAGTGTGTCTGATTATATATATACTTATGCATACTTATATTTGAGTGAAGCAAATGACCACAAAGATATGCAGGACAGGAGCAAGGAATTAGAATTGTTTTGTTATTACAAGTACACTACCAGAATTATTTTGTTATTACAGTACACTACCAGTATTACAAGTAACACTATTAAGTAATATGGTGTTATTTGAATGTGGATTGGGATTACTTGTAAGTATATATTGCAAATTCTAAGGCAACCACTGAAAAAGGTAGAAATGTAAGAACAATTGATATCCTAAGAAAGGAGAAAAAATGGAATCAGATAAAATAATTAAAACCACAAAAGGCCGAAAAAGAGTCAAAAACAAAAATAGGAACAAAGAACAGGGACCATGTAGAAAACAGTAACAAATATGGTAGATACAAGTCCAACTGTATCAGTAATCACTTTGAACATCACCAATTAAATGCACCAATTAAAAGACAAAGATTGTCAGGGTGGATCAAAAAACAAGTCAGCTAAATGTTTCTATAAGAAATATAAAGACTTTAAATATAAAGTCACATATATATTAAAAGTAAATGGATGGAGAAAAACATACCATGCTGACACTAATCAAAGGAAAGCAAGAGTAGCTGTATTAATTTCCAAGAGCAGATTTCAAAGCAAAGAAACTTACCAGTAATCAAGAAGGATATTACATAATGATAAAGGAGTCAATTCTTCAAGAAACAATAATCATTAATATGTATGTGCCTTTTAACACAAGTGTCAAACTATGTGAAGCAAAACCTGATGGAACTGCAAGGAGAGACCCATGAAGCTGCTATCAGAGTTGAAGACTTCAATACCCCTCTGTCAGAAATGGACAGATCCAGAGGCAGCAAATCAGTAGTGACTTAATGGAACTCAACACCACCAGCAATCAGCAGGATGGAAAGGACATCTACAGACTGCTTCATCCAATGACTGCAGAATGCGCATTCCTTTCAAGCTCATATGGAACATTCAGGACAGATGACATTCTGGGCCATAAAATACACCCTAACAAATGTAAAAGAACACAAATCATGCAATGCCTGCTCTCAGACCACAGTGAAATTAAACTAGGATCAATAGCTGGAAGATCCCCGAACAACTGGAGATTAAACAATTTACTTCTCAATAACACAGGGCTTAAAAAACAGAAACAAAATGAAAAAAACAATAAACCAGAAAAATATTTGCAAAATGTATAGCAAAGGGTTAATATCTTCAATATATAGAGAGTAGTTACTCTAAGGGAAAAAAGACAAAAGGAAATAGACGCTTCACAAAGTAATAGATCAAATGGCTTATATACATGTGAAAATGCTTAACCTCATAAGTATAAAGGGGAGTTATACAAAAATATCTTGAAAAATATAAACACAACTAATGTTGGAAAATATGTGGTGCAGCATTTGAGGCACCCTCTATATTGCTGGTAGGAGTTTGTATTATACAACATTGCTGGGGTTCCACTTGGCAATATGCATCAAAAGCTTAAAAAATTGTACACATTCAATGACTCAGAAATTCCACTTACAGGAATTTATCTGAAGGAAATCACAAGTATGTGTGAAAATTGAGCCACAAGGATTTTCCACATAGTCCATACATTATATATAACAAAATATTATACACATATATTATTATACATATGTGTACAAAATAGCAAAAGAAAGGAAATAACCTAGATATCTTAAGAAAAGATTGGGTAACAATATTTAGATCAGCTATACAATGGAATGGAATGCAGTCATTTAAAAATGAGAATTTTATCTATTCAATTTTATTTATTATCAGATTGTATACCAGATTGTTTTCTCTCACTAATAAACAAGGGCAGGAACTCTTCAACTGCTGTACTCTTAGTGAAATGTTCACTGATTGGCTTCCTGATATAAAATATGTTTTCAAACAACATAGTATGTGAAATGTCCATAATTTAAAAAGACAAAAAAAATCAAGATAAAAAAATTTATGGTATGATGTAAAAACAAGAAAAGATTAGAAAGAATCCATAAGAAAATGAGACTACATAAAATCAAATAGGCTTTGCACAGTGAAGGAAATAATCAACAACATAAAAATCAGCCTACTGAATGGGAGAAGATATTCACAGATGATTTATCTGGTAAGGGGTTAACATCAAAAAGAACTCACATATATATGGACCTGGACAGACATTTTTCCAAAGATGTACAAATGGCCAACAGACACATGAAAAGATGCTCCGCATCACTAATCATCAGGGAAATAAATGCCCAAATCAAAGCCACAGTGAGATAGCACTTCACACCTGTTAGAATGGCTGTCATCATTAAGACAAGAAATAACAAGTGTTGGTGAGGATGTGGAGAAAAGGGAACCCTCGTGCACTGTTAATGGGGATGTAAAATGTTGTAGCCGCTATGGAAACAGTATGGAAATTCCTCCAAAAATTAAAAATAGGATGCCATATGATCCAGCAATCCCATTTATAGGTATTTATCCAAAGAAAATGAAAGCTTGAATTAAAAAAGACACATGCACCCCTATGTTAATGTAGCATTTTTTACAATAGCCAAGATATGGAAGCAACTGAAATGTCCATCAATAGATGAATGGATAAAGAAGAGGTAGTACATACATATATACAATGGACTATTAGTCGGCCACAAAAAAGAATAAAATCTTGCCATTTGTGACAACATGGATGGACCAAAAGGGTATTATACCAAGTGAAATAAACCAAAGACAAATGACATTTGACTTCATTTCTTTGCATAATCTAAAAAATAAAGCAAATGAACAAATAAAACAAAACAGAAACAGACTCATAGATACAGAGAACAAACTGATGGTTACCAGAGGGAAGACGGGGTGGGATGGATGGGTGAAATATGTGACACTGACTAAGAGGTATGGTCTTCCAGTTATAAAATAAATAAGACATGGGGATGTAATGTACAGCATGGGGAATATGGTCAATAATATTGTAACAACTTTATATGGTGGCAGATGGCAATGACATTGTGGTGATTATTTCATAATGTATTATACAAATACAGAGTCACTATATTGTACATCTGAAACAAATACAGTGTATGTATGTGAATTATTCTTTGATAAAAATATCCTGTTTATAAAGGAAAAACTGAAGGAACAAAACAGCAGCAGAATCACAGAACTCAAGAATGGACTAACAGGTACCAAAGGGAAAGGGACTGGGGAGGATGGGTGGGTAGGGAGAGATAAAGGGGGGGAAGAAGAAGGGGGTATTAAGATTAGCATGCATGGGAGGGTGGGAGAAAGGGGAAGGCTGTACAACACAGAGAAGACAAGTAGTGACTCTATACCACTTTGCTATGCTGATGGACAGTGACTGTAAAGGGGTTTATAGGGGGGACCTGGTATAGGGGAGAGCCTAGTAAACATAATATTTATCATGTAATTGTAGATTAATGATAACAAAAAAAAGCAGTTCCTGTGTGGTGACCTCCAATGAGTTCTACACAATGATATAAAGGGCATATAAAAGTATAGGCAAAGGGTTTGTTTGTACTTATACAGAGGATCAAAGCCTAATTTGGCTACCCTGAAAATGAACTAAGATACGATATGAAAAAGAACTTCCAACATCAGCACTCTCTGGAAGACTCATGCCAGAAGATTATCATCAAAAAACCCCAACAAAGATCCACGCGCTGCTACAGGTGTAGATGCACTCATCCCACCAGTTCCTGGACATGCCATGGGAATGAAGAAGGAGATATCTAAGCTGGCCTGTGCATACAGTAAAACAACAAATTTGACTGGATCTACACTGTTGGAACTCAACCAAGTATTAGGAGAAGTGCAAATTGTAGCGCTCCAAAATCTTACAACTACAGACTATTTACTGTTAAAAGAACATATGGGATGTGAACAGTCCCCAGGAATGGGTTGTTTTAATTTGTCTGATTTCTCTCAGACTGTTCAAGTTCAGTTGGACAATATCCACCATATCATAGATAAGTTTTCACAAATGCCTAAGGTGCCTAACTGGTTTTCTTGGTTTCACTGGAGATGGCTGGTAATTATAGGTATGCTTTGGTTATGTAACTGTATTCCTATTAGGTTAATGTGTGTGCACAATTTAATTAGTACTTTAAAACCTATACATGCTGAAGTTACTCTACAAGAAGATATGTCAAAGAAATAATCAATCTTCCCATGTTTTCTTCCACCTGCTACTTCTATAGCTTTTCTTCTTCCTTCCTAATTACAACCCTTAAATAGAATTCGGGCCTCATATCAAAGTTACCGTGTATCACAATTCTTCCAAGTGGTAAAGATACCTCAAGACAAATGCTGGGCATAGAAGCCACAGGGCATAAATATGCAAAGAAGTAAAAAACTAACCTTTTCAAACAATAAGGCTTCTCTCTCACTTACCAACTTTACATTTCCCTGTATGGCCCCGGAAGATGACTGGTTAGCCAGAGACGGGTAAGATTCCTCAAGGGAGGAACAACCTAAGAGAGGCACAGTCGCAGGGGGGCCATCAGGTGAGAAATTGGGGATCAACAGAGGTGAGACTTAGAACCTCCCCTGCCCCCTGTTCTGAGAGAAATCTGCTGCATCCGTGGATGTTTTGTTGCCCTTGTCTAGCTTGGATTAACATATAGTCTACAGGCACACACCTGATCATCAACATTTGCTCTCTTACAGCACTAACCTATGTTTTCTACCTTTATCTTGCGTCTACCTACCACTTCAGCATTTTATTAAAAATAATAATAGTAAAGAGAGAAATGTGGTATTCACATATAAATCAAGTATAAAAATCAAATGAATATTCATATTTGAACTGACTGTTTAAAGTTCATAATGCATGATCAAAACTGAAAGTTTCTGTGATGACTGCTCTTGTACTATTCACCATGTAACTTATTCACTATGTAAGAATTTGTGCTCCATGTAAGAACTTGTTCGTTATGTTTCAGAATATTGGAGACTGACGAAAATTAGGCTTGGGGTGGATTAATGATTATACATTGAGCATTGAGTCCCCTATACAGAATTTTATTGTTGTTAACAACCATTTGATCAATAAATAGGAGAGATGCCCTCACAAAAAAGAAGTACATACTTCCAATTGTAAAATAAATAAGTAACCGGGATGTAATGTATAGCATAAGGAATATAGTCAAAATATTGTAACAACTTGGTATGGTGATAGCTGGTACCTAGAATTATCATGTATATAAATGTTTAATCACTGTGTTGTACACCTGAAACTAATGTAATACTGTGTGTCAACTACCCTTCAATAAAAAATAATTATCTAAAAAAAAAATATATATATATATATCCTGTTTATGCAGGTTATCTCTGGATGATGAAATCGAAGGTGATTTATTTTTTCAACATACATTTTATAGTTTCCAAACTCACCATAATGACTGTCTATTCATTCTATAATTAAAAACATTTCAGTAAGGATTAAAAATGCAAAAAAAAGAAGTATGTTTTGTCAAAATCACAATTTACTCTTTCTGGTCTTTTAGAACTGGCTACTCAATGTGAGGCCTGTGGACCAATAGAGCCTGAAAACTTATTTGAAGTACAGAATCTCTGCCTTACCCCGCTACTCTGTCAAAATCTGAGTTTTGAACACACATTCACATCTGAGAAGCCCTGTTTTAGGGCATTCTCAAGTGATCATTTTATTATTGTAGTAGGTTGGCTAATTACTATCAAGATGTAGCATTTTGAGTTTCTGTACAAAGAGGTTAATAAGATTTCAAATGTCTTTCTGGCATGTGTGGCATAACTTCCACACATTTCTAGTAGATCAGATGCCCAGGATCCAGAAACAGTTGGGTGAAATTTGCCTTTAGGTGGGTGTCCATCCTAGCACTTGCTCCCAGCTGGCTTACCCTCTGATTCAGCAGCTGCTCACCACTTTCTTTCACTCACCTCATTGTCTCCACTCACTGGCCCCTGCATGAGCGACCTCATTCAGCTTTTGCCCACCTGCTTGGCCATGCTCATTTGCATGCTTCCATTCCAAATAACAAAATATGCTGTCACTTCTGAGATTGCCCAGAGATTTTAAAAGGTTCATTGATCATATTTGGGGTCAGGTAGACAACAGCTGCTTTCATGGAGATTTATTTATTTTAATCGCTGAGCATTTCCCAGGTAACTGATTAATAGGACAATCCATGAACTTGAAGACCTCTTACCGAAATGGCAGGGATGGTGACGTTGTGGGGAGGCATCATGGAGAAATGCCGCATAGTGAGCTGATGGGGTATGTGCCCTCGAGAAGACTTGAGAGTGCCGCAGGAAAGGGGCCTGGGGAAAGCCAGGAAGGATTTGGGGAAGGGGTGACCTCCTTCTGTGACCCCACACCCCTGCCCAAATGAAGTTCCTCTCATAGCAGTCACATCCTCCAGCTGTACACACATCACTCCTGTAATTGTCATCTTCCCTGGGAAACTGGTAGTTCAGTAACAGCATACAAAGTGGGTGCTTAAGCCACATTTATCAAGTGAAGGGATATGATCTCAGTCCTACGGGGAGACTTGGACTTGGCTGTGAGGACAAGGGATGTTCTCACAGGCAGAGGGAGTAGCAGGCAAGAGGAATAGAACAATACAGGTTCCCCAAACCATCACTGGCGTACCTTCTCCAGCTGCTTATCAGAGGGGCAGGGAGTCCTTTCCATTTTGAAACAGGCTCATTTGGCTCTGCCATAGTTGGGGGTTGTACAGAATAAAAACTTTTGGCCAGGTAGCTGACAGATTCAAAGTCAAACCGCCAGCCACAAGCATGTCTCAGAATATGGTTCCCTCCTTGAGAGACAGGGCTGTGATCATGATGGCACCTGCCCTGGATTCTCCACGAGTGCTTTGTTTATGGCTGTCCCCTTCAAAGCAGAGTGCAAACGTGCTCTGAATGAGCAGGCAGTGTGGCATAGAGTCTGTGTACCTACAGCCCTCAACAAAGGCAGCAGAGCTGGAGAGCTGCCAAGACAGTAAGCTGCCTGCTGCACGACCAGGAAAAGGAACCACTAGGCTTCTGTCTCTGGCGCCTCCCCATCAATTTCTTGATATCCTTTGGCATCTGAACAGGCTGCTGTTGCTCAGGGGCAGAATGACACGCACAGTGATATTGGTATTAATGTCTTCCTGATGACTTCCTTCTGATTACCACACCGTAACATGAAGGTGAAATTATTCCAGAAAATGTAAAGTATGTGTTACCAAGACAACGGACTCACCAGGTTTGGGAGATGTGACCTACAGCCCAGCCCTGATGCCATCCCCTGTGTTTGGGGCACTGGGCAGGTTTGGCAGGACTGTCCAGGCAGGAGAGGCCCTCCCTGTTAGTGCATACTGTGCACCAGGGATCACACTGCAGGTGTGCAGGCCAGAGGGAAGTCTGCAGGATCTGGAATTGCTGGTTTCTGAAAGCTGCTCCCTGGTGAAGGCAGCCACTCCCCAGGGCCACAGCACCCTGCTTTGGGGCTCACGGGGCTTTGCCAGGCATGAATTCTGGGTCACCCAAGAGAAATCACACCTTCAGGTTCAGTAGGGGTCATCAGCTCTGTACACTCCAGTAGGAGATGTAAGAAGGACATTTGGGACATAGGAATCTGTGCTGAACCCACAGACATCGCATGTTTGCCTCAGGCCCACAGAAACTTCATTCAAACCTCTCGTGCAGGTGCATGTGTTCAGGCAAACCTGCCAGCAAAGTGTGACAAGGCCAGGATGTAAGGGAGCCAAGGTAGGTAGTGTGCATAAAATGAGAGTTCCTGTGGCCAGGATTCTCACCTGGCCGTGGCTGACTAGCTCACTGCACACCTGTGGGCAGTACATGGCTGTTGACTCTATAAAAAGAGCTCCACCCAGTGCTCTGGGTGCGTCACGGTGGCAGGGCCCCAAGGCTGCAGGAGAGCAGAGGAGAGGCTGGAGTGGTGGCAGCGCCAAGGACAGAAGCCCAGAGGATGGCTGTGTGGGAGGACTGTGCAGAGAAGCCCAGAGGACAGCTGTGAGGACAGAGGGGCCCAGAGGCAGAGATCGGCCTGCTGCATGCAGACTCGCTCTGAGTGAATGGGATTCCAGTGACTGACCTGCCACCTGGAAATAAAGTTGGCTATAACCCTTTCACCCCAAGAACGTTTTGCTGTCATTTTCTTTGGTCACACTGAATCCATAGCAAACTTGCCTGGGACTGAAACCCATTGGCAAGACAGGGAGGAAGAACTTTCTCCCTCATTCTTCACCAGGGGCAGGAACAACTGAAGAGTCAGTGCATGGGAATGGCCCTGCTGTTGGAGTATTTGGGGAGCATGGCTCTAAAACTTTGGTCCTGACTGCAGGAGCTGACTGTAAAAGCTCCCTTTTTATAGAACTGTTTTATGTACTTCTGAAGTATTCATGCATTTTCAGTCTCCTTTGAAGGACACAACCCATCTTGTGGGGTGGCTGGGGTCCCTCCTCTGCCCCTGTGATGCATATGGAAATGAAGGGCATGAGCCAGGGCCTCAGCTGTGATGGACCTACACTCCCAATCTCTGCCTTCCACAGCACTGTGGAGACGTGTCTTCATCCCTCACCAGAGGCCCAGAATGGGGCTGCCTCTGGAAAAGATGTAGATGTTTGGTTTGGCAAACTCACTTTCTTCTACAACTGGGACTAACATCTCAAGTTTTTTGTGGGATCTTGGATTTAATATTTTTCTTGGCTTGGTCTAAATATAATCTTCAGAAGGCAGAAGAGGAATGCTTAGAAGGTACACACCTTGCTGGTGTCAAGGGGAAAGAGTTCTAGTTCCTATTATACATACAATTCAGCTTCTATACCACTCAGATTTCTTTGTTCAGCTGCCATTTTTCTAATTCTCATCTGCAAACTATCTAAAATAATTACTCTCTGGGTCTACAGTAGTTTTTCCCTTTGGGAATCCTGCTAACATATTCCTAGAAGAATCTTGTTTCCCCAGCCTTCAATGGTGGATGGTAAAGCTCTGAACAGAGCTTGATACAAAAGAAATGACTTCAATTTTTAGAGAGGGTATCCTTTTCTTAATTTGCATAAAAGATCCCCATGACTAATGATGTGTCTGGGAGAAAGAGAACTCTGGCCCATGCTTTATATGTATTATTCCTTGTCTCTGAGCTTGCGGTTTGAGGAAGGGAGGGCCACTTTTCTCACCCACCTTCAGCCCTAATTGTTAAAATATTGTAACAAACATGCTAAATGGTTTTGAAAAAAGAAAGAAAATTAGTAATGCCGCAGTTATTCTTGCACATTCTGTCGTTCCTGTCCAAATGTAACATACAGATTATATCAGAACGTATTCACAATTTTCTATGCTACCATTTTTGACTGAACATTATATCATAAGCACTGCAGATTTCTATGGGTTTCTGTTTTTCATAATTATAATTTTACTAGTACATAATTTTCACTGAAGAAAAGAATGACAACAACTTTAGTCCTTTTCCTGTTGTTGGATTTTGACACTGCTCGTAGTGTTTTGCCTTCATAGCTCACACCTCTGCAAGTAGTGGTGGGTCTTCAGCTTGTTATGTTTTAATAAATTCCCAGAAGTGGGATAAAGTATTACTGGTTTAAGGGCCTTTGATATGTGTCACCATACTGATTTCTTATCTAAACGTTTACATCCTGTGGATTCTTTGTGGCTGAATACAGCACAAGCCAAGGCAGGAATGATTTTCAAAGTTTATCAACTAATTGGAGCATTGGTAGTGACTGATCTAATCTAAGGCCAGCATGTCAACCTGCCTGGGCACATTGCCTGGAAACGTATTAGCCCAATTAACTCTTAGAACAACACTGTCAGGTGGTTTAGTACCACTGTACAGACATGAACACTGAGGCTTAGAAGGTTAAGTTACTTGCCTAGACACACAGAGATGAAACATGACAGAGCTGAGATTCTAACCAAGTCTGGCTGGCACCCTAATTCTTAGTCAGGGGGTTGCCCAGCCCACAGGGTGTTAGGCTACAACATGAGCAGGAGGGCAAAAGGAGAGAGCTTGAAATCCTGGGGGGACTGAAAATGGGTCGTTTCAGTATCCTTTTTGCTCTTTTGTTTCCTACATTATTAAACTTTTTGATTAGCTTCTCCTGGTGTCATATTTTATTGTGCAGCTGTTAAACAAAAGAGGACTTCAGAGGGGGAATTTATTTAAAGCATAGTTATTAAAATGTCTATTTTGATTTAAGGATTTCTTCTGCTTTGCATTACTCACTCGTCTCATATCTCTTTAATCTATAGTCATTTCTTATAAAGAACATTCAGAACCTACCAGCCAAAGCACTTTAAGTGATTCTTGCAAGTCTCATTTAAGCATAATATCTCTCAGCCAAATTATCACTCAGCCATATCCTTGTCCTTTTATCATTTATAAACTTGGCAATGTGTCCATTCAGGAACATTACAAAGTCACTTATGTATATGAGACTGTGTCTTCTTTATAGTATCCCATATTCTCTTAACTGTAAAAGTCCCTGGTTGTTTTTCCCTGTAATGTGCAGTTGTTTTCAGTTGAATTTCTATGAGCTGGGCTGTAGATGTTGACCTTTGAATGGGGATGGATGACGGATGTTTTGGAGGTGTTGAGAAAAAGTTGTTTCTGGTTGTAAACATCAGAGACCCTAGGAAGAAAATTAGAAACCAGCATACAGGATTGAATCTCCTGGACGTTTCCCTCAAGAGCCTAAGGCCTGGAGAGAAAACTAGGACTGCTGTAGCAGGTGAGTGACGGTTGGAGTGGGCAATTTCCCTATATTAGTGTGAGTTTCCCCAAAGCAGAGACTGAAGCAAGAAACTGAGTCAAAGTAACTTATTTGGGAGGTGATCCTAGGATGTAGGAGTGAGAGAGCAGGAAAAGCAAGGAATGGAGAATGATTTAACGTGGGGGGACGTGTTCAATGTCAGTAATGCAGACTGGACTTCAGAGAAGTATATGGATTGTGCTCTACAATCTTCCACTTGAAAGACAAGTGACTGGAGCATTTATATGACTCCAGTCCCCTGTTAGTTGAGGTTGCTCTGGTGTAATAATGGCCCAGGCTGCACTCTGTGTAGGCTGTTCACAGGCCAAAAGGGCTCCTCCAGTCCTGGAGAAGTAGCCACAGGTGAGAGGGAGCTCCTGGAAACTATCGCAGCCATGGCTGAAGGCAGAGGTGAGCCAAGGCAAATAACACAGCCACCAGAGGGTTCCAGCGCACAACCACAGAATGAGATTTGAGGCTCTAACTCAAAATGTATCTCCAACTTGACTTCTTCCCACCTCTACCATCACCCAGGCCCAGGCCACCTTCATCTGTCACCTGGACCTCTGCAGAGCCTCCCAACTGGTCTTCCTGCCTCCTCACTTGCCTTCCTACATTCTTTGCACCTCAAGCACCCCTGGAAGCACATCATACCACCCTTAGAGGCAAAATCCTCCAAGGGCTTCCTATCACCCTGAGAATACATGACCAAATTCTCACGTACCCCTGGCTTCCTCTGCAGCTTTATCCCCAGCAACTCCTCTGCTTGGTAATTGGGCTCCAGCTGTGCCGTCTGCCTCACCGGAAAAACGGTTCTGCCTCTCCCTTTGCTTCAACCTGCCATGATCTTCCGTCTGACTTTCACTTGGCGCCCAGTCACGTTTTTTGCCCCCTTATCAGTGTGGTCTTCCCTGACAACTCTTCCTAAATTATAAGTCTAAACTCTCTAACTACCCGTATCCAGACTTTTTTCTTCATAGCACCTTTTGCCATCTAACACTAGCCTGTATATTCGTGGCTTAGTTTGTCACTTGTCTTCCCCATCAGAATAAAATTGCATGAAGACAGTGGTTCACCACTCTATCCGCAGCATCAAGAAACGCCCCTAGTGTATTATAGGTTCTCAATAAATGTTTGTTTAACAAATGAATAAATGGATAATGCCAGAAGCTTGCTGCCTCCTCCTTTGAATTCTCCCCCCAGTGCTCCTTCATTGCCATCACCCCAGTGACCCAGAAGGACATGCCTTCTGTGTGTGCCCATTACTTAGGTCAAGGCATAGAGCACCTGGTAACCTGAGGTGGGAGGGAAGGTGGGCAGGCAGGGGCGCACCAGCATGGGGCTGAGTCTCAACCAATCACCAACCTGAGACCAGCCCTGCTTGGCATGTTGTGTGAGGACCAGGGCTGGGATTGGCAAATTCTGTGCTTCTTGCCTCTTTTCTAACTCTTTCCTCTCTTTCACCCCCTTAGGAAATGACAAGGGAGGAAGAAATAGACCATCTGGGGCCGTGGGAAGGTCTGGCAGAGAAAAATACTTGACAGCGGTAGTACTTGGGAGGCGTAGGTAGCTTCATCTCCTTGTAGCAGGGGACGGATTGAAATAATGCACACCAGGGCTAGTTATGGATGTGAGCCTGGCTTTGGAGGAATTTTCACAAAAATTGGCATTTTTAGAGAGAGGATTTCTGTGAGGAGGCAAAATCTTTCTGCATGGCCCTTCTTTCTTCACCTGCACACCAGAAGCCCTTCTGCCAACACCAGGGAAACTTGGCATTTCCTCAAGTAGTGCCCCAATATCTGAACTCATCCACACATTTTGCTCTTCAAAACTTCCCTGTGCCCTTTAAGGCTCTGTTGTTGTTTTAAAGGGAAGAGGCCAGCATCCCATTCTCCTACTCAAGTAACAGTTTGATGGTATTCTAGAAACAACACCTGCAGCTTCCTTTTCTTGGTTAAAGAAATGACTCTAAGTATGTACCTTCAGGCTAGCAGGAGGAGAAGATGGGCCACTAGGGAGGAGAATTTGTGGCAGGCGAGACTTCATGGTGTGGACAGTTGTCTTCTTTGAGGACAGGCTCTAGGACCTGACTCCCAAAGTCCAAATCCTAGTTTTGCCATGTGGTTAGTTTTGGATCATTGGGGATTTGTTAACCTCCTCATGCCTCAATTTTATCTTCTGCAGACTGGCGATAATAGCTGGACCATCCTTGTAGAGTTGGTATCATGTTAAATGACAATAACCGGACCTTTCTCATAGGGTTCACATGAGTATCAAGTGAGGTAATGCATATGCAGGTGCTTACAAAAATACTTAGGAAACGAAGTTTCAGAGAAGGTGGCAATGATGATTCCGTAGGACTTACAAAGAGAATTCAGAAAAGCCAACAACACTTACTCCTGGCTCTGCCTTTGTAAAAGTGGCTTACCTGGTTTCCGTGTTTACCACACTGCCTCAAAAAACTGTTTTGGGTATGGAATAGCAAAAGTCCATCACTTTCTGAAACATTCTGTGACATATTGTTGACCGGAGAATGAAGTCAAGGACACTCAAAGATCTCTCTGATCTGTCCTCAGCTATGCACTATGATTCTAGTGGTCACAAGTGAAAACCATTTCAACTGGGTAAACAAATGGGGAATGTCTTGTCTTCTCTATCTGAAAAGTCAAGTGAAAGATTTCTTTAGACATGACAGGATCCAAGGTGTGTAAATGAGGTGACCTTTCTCTAGGGCAGGCACTCTCCTCAGAGAGACCATTAGAAATTTCAAGTTTTCATCCTCCTTTACAGCTACCACTCTCATGGAAAGAGACTCTTAAAATTCCAATAAAATTCCTAGAATTTAGTCTTGGGACATTGGATAACTTATGTCATGTACCTAATTATGAAGCAATTACTACATCCAGGGAAATGGAAGGTAGTGATGGGTCAAGTGATGACCACAGACTCTGCAGAGTCAGTTGGTCTGCAGATATTAAGAGTACATGGGTTTCCCCAAAAGAAAGAGTTTCCATAATGCAGAGAAGGGATTAAGTAAGAAAAAGTAACAGATGTCCGCCACAACCTACTCTTCCTCGAACACATGCTGCAAATTTCCATTTCCTGCCCTTGTACATGATGTTTTCTTTGTGCCTGTCTCACACCTCCACCTATCAAAAGTTCAAAGTATATTTTAAATAATACTTCCTTTATGCAGCCTACTCACTGACAATCATAATTTATTACCTTTCTTATAGTTCTTACTATCATCCAACTTGTATTATATAATGTATTGTGTACATGCCTTTCTTTTGTTACTGGAATGTAAGCTCCTTAAAGGAGAAAATCGTGACATGTACTATGTTGCACACATGTAACATGAGTGTCCTCTGCCATATGAGAGCTTTGTGTCAGCTGTAAAGATTAGCTGTTGTTTTCATCGTTATTTTTTTGTACTATGTTGTCTACTTCATAATTTCTTAATAAATGTTTGATTTACTAAAGTACCTAAGTGTAATCAGAAGTGATTTTTAGCAGTCTCAGAATTCTCTATATTCACTCTCTTTTCAAACTCAAGATTAACATTATTCAGGTGCAGAAATATGCCATCTTTCAAGATGCTTCAGGCATCTGGGCCAAGCATAGTTATGATTTTATTTTGTGTCTGCTTTTAGATTAAATTTTTTGGCATTGCTTCAGTTTTATCCCTTAGCAGCCTTCTACACATTAATACTCCCTCTTTATCTGATGGTTCCTAATCAAATGCAAAGCTTTGAGTTTTTAAAGAGCCTTCCTAGGGCCAGTGAGCATACCTCACTTGCCTTTGGATGGTCAAATAGCCTGTAATAAGAATGCATGTCACTAGCAGGCACTGGCCCATGCTACCAAGGCCTGCGACCTTGATCTGACCCTGTGACTTTGGCTTTACTCAGAACCTGCAGCCCATTCACCAACCTAGCAAATGAGTGTTGCTGGGCACAGGAAGGTCGATGCCTGGAAAAACCTGAAGTGATCACCATTCTTCCTCTGTCTTCCCTTCCCCCATTTGTACTTACCCTTCCTTTCCTGAGAGATGCCCATAGTCTACACCCTCTTGCTGTTCAGGGCTACATTTAGGGAAGGCCATCCACATCTCTATTTTCTCCCTTGTGCTTCCTCCTCCTCTGTTCATAACAGTTCTACTTGGTGAGGACTCTTTCTTTGGGACCAATAATGTTTTATTAGATTAAAGTTATTGGTCATAATCAATGAGTTATGGTTGTTGGTGACTTGATACGTCAATCCTTCCAGATCGCACATTGAATTCGCACCCTGAAACGGACTGTGCAGAAAAAACCTTCAGCTCAAAGAAAAGACAAAAAATGAGATGGATCTCAGGCAACAAAGCAGCTGTGTTAAAGGCCTTGGGATGGACCAGAGTTGGAACAGGGCCAGATAAGCATGCCGTTAGCAGCCTTTGTTAAATGAGCATCCCCTTAGAGTGAGCAAGAAACAAGAGTTGAGTGTGAGACCAGAGCAGAATATACCCACTGATAGTAATGCCAGAAACTCACTGAAAACACACATTACTCAGTCCTCCTGGTAAGCTAATGGTACTGCTTCTATTTATATTTTAAGAGGTGGGAGTCTGGGGTCCAGGGACAAAATCCATTGGTGAGGGCAATACTTTGGGCCAGTTTTTTTTGCTACACACTTAAACCATGTGCTTATGTGCTTTATATCTATTAACCCATTTAATCCACCTCTTAACCCTTCAGAAAAGTTGCTGACAGAAATCATCCTATTTTGCAGGTGAGGAGACTGAGACTCAGAGGTTGGCTTACATTTCTCAAGTTTCCCAGTTAGTGTACTGTATGAATATTCAAAATCAAAGTCTATTCCAAAGTCCTTGTTCTTCACCATCACTGTCCTCCTATCCAATCCTGTCAAAATTGGCAACTTAAGCCCTTCTCATACACAGACCTACAATCACTATGAATTACCAAGAATACCAAGATATGTAGCAAGTGCTCTGGGAGCAGTAAAGATGGAGCAATGAGCTTTGCCTAAGAGTTTGATGAATTTGAGTTGGTTGTTGAAAGATGAGCAGAACTTTGGCAAATAACAGGGAGAAAAATGCTTTAGAAGGAATCATATTGTTTCCCTTTTGGACTCCGAGAACATGCCTAGTCCCAGAAAGTGAGCACAGAGCTTGCCAGATGACCCTGACCTGGTTTGTGTTCCTCCTGTTCTATGTCCCTGGAAGAGGATGTGAACTCCTTGAAGAGCATGGGAGAAGGATGAGCAGGTCTAGGGTGACATGACACAGCAAGGAACAGTACAGGAAGCCTAGAAACTGCAGAGGGAGAATAAGAAACAGGAATGCTCGTTTGGCTTTTTCATAACTAGAGCTTAAGGAACAGAGAGGCGGAGGCATAGATGGTGAGGATGGTAATTTAAGTCAAAACAATATGGATGGTTAAAATGAAACAAAGACCTTTAGGCAGAGGTTTCGGGGAGACTGTCCTGGTTAATTTTTCTTAATGAGAAAAAATTCATTGGTTTGATAAAGTGATATTAGTGCTACCTAAAATAACAAAACAAAAACTCTAAATATTAAACCATAGGAGAACTATTAGGTAATACTTGGTGTATCAATGCAATTGAATCTCGTAAAGCCATTTAGAGCAACTGTGTAAGAACACAGAAACTGCTTACGTTAATATAGAACAATACAAGATTATATTCACACTCCCAGTGTCTAGGAACTATAAATTAATACACCAAAATGAAAGTGGTTGTGTTGGTTGGTATTATTTTTACTTTTCACATTTTAAAAGGGAAAGGTTATCTCAAGGGGATTTTTCTAAGGCTATGTGATAACATTGAGAGTAATGGCCACTAACATTTATTGAACACAGTCTATGTTCCAGACCCTGTTCTATTTCATGGATTACCTCATTTAATCCTCATACCAGCCCTGTCAGGCGAGTGTGGCTATTTGCTTATTTGACGAAGGACGTTGAAGGCTCTTGCACAAGATCTTACAGTCAGATCTGAGACAGAAACCCAGATAGTTAGACTTCAGAATTCATGCTTTTTGCCATCATGCTGTCCTGCCTAAGTTTAACAACGTCATTTTGACTTGAACAGCCTTTCTAGCTTCAAGGTGACCAATGTCATTCTGAATATTCTTGGGGAAAAATATTTTGAGTAGTCCATTAAGAAGACACACGTATTTAGGGCCAGTGGGCATAATGCAATCCTGCACATAAGAAAAGCTGGATTCTCTGTTCAGTTTAACCATGGAACAGCCCAGCTAATGTGGGAAATTTCCTCAAGTCCCTGACTCCAAGAATTATTTAATCTCTCTGTATAGTGCTATAGCTCCTGTTATACACAAACCCTACGTATCTAATAACTCTTAACAGAACAGATTCTTCTCTGTCAACAGAGGTAAAGCAATCAATTACTGGGCATAGATTTATAAGTGAACAGGGCATTCACTTTAAAGAGTCCCTGGAGGAGCTCTGTTAACATCATCCCCCAAAACCATCTAAGCTATGCCATGCCAGGTTCTGGCTGTGTGTGCAGTGAAGTAGGTTACTAGGTGCTGCACGATGTAGAATTTGTGATAAACACAGAATTGTACATTTTGTAACAAGAATGCAGCACACTTTCATAGAAGTTTTTAATTGGTCTTTGTTGGGGGTTGAATTGTGTCCCCTGAAAAATTCATATGTTGAATTCCTAACCTCCACTGTCTCTGAATGTGACCACATTTGGAAAAAGGATCCTTGCAAATGGAATTAGTTAAGATGAAGTCAGCCTGGAGCAGGGTGGGCCGCTGATCCCCTATGACTGGTGTCCTTCTCAAAGGGGGAAATGCGGAGACAGACATGCTCAGGTGGAGAACACAATGTGAGGATGAAGACGGGGTCAGGGTGATGCAGCAGAGCCAAGGAGCGCCAAGACAGTGCCCAGAAACTAGGAGGAAGGCTGGGCACAGATTTCTCCTTCACAGAACCAACCAACCCTGCCAACAACTTGATCTCAGACCTCCGGCCTCCAAAACTAGGAGACAATAGTTTTTTGTTGTTTAAGCTACTCAGTTTGCGATACTGTTATGGCAGCCCTAGTAACTAACATTGTCTCTATCTAAGTAGTCTCTTAAGAGACTAAACAATTATTCTCCCCCATCATACAAATAATAGTCAACACTTAACAAGTTCAGAAAAGGATCAAGCATCTTATATGCATGAACTCAATACTCACAGCTCTTAAGGGTAGGGATTTTATTATTCCCTCTGTTTTGTAGATAGAAACCAAGGCATGGAAACCAGGGTACCCCAGCTAAAAAGCGCTGGGGCCAGGATTTCAAATTGAGTGTTGTTTTCACAATGCCATGAAAGGGAGACAAAGGCATGGGAGAGCTGCAGAGCAGTAGAAATGAAATGACAAGGACACAATTATTGAAAAGGAAGTGGAATTTCTGGGCAGACTGAGACATGGGGATAGAAGCAGATGACAGGAAAATGAAACTTTCGGGGGTACATTTCCAAAAATGTATTTCATGGAAACCTGTCAGCCTGGCATGCTGCATGAAGAAATGGTTCCAGGGTTACCCAACTGGGAGAAAGGCTGCTTACTCTATTTCCTACTCAGAGATTCATGGCATCCCTCAGCATTTTAAATACTCTGACAAATTTTGCAGAAAAGAACTCTATTTAACTTTGTTTAACCCAGCACTATTCAAACTTATTTAATTATGGAATCTTTTTGCTGCTGTTTATCTCTAACGTTACAGAACAAGTTCTGTGGGCCAGAGAGAGCAGCTGGAGCAAAGAGGCCTATAGATGAGTCTACACGGGAGTTAACATCCTAATGCGAGTTAAGTTATTTGTCCAATTCCATCACCTCTTTTACTCTTTCATAGCATGACTCTCAAATATTAATAATTTTTTAAGTTAAACACTGGGCATACAAATAGTATATGGAGAATAATATAAAAAACACTCATATTAACATCACTCAGCTTAAGAAATGTAGCAGTATGCATACAGTTGGAACCTCCTGTGTAACTTTCCAATGAAATTCTCTTCTTTATAACCTCACCTGCTCTCTAGAGGTAGCTACCACTACTATCCTGAATTTCTTAAATATTATTCACATGCACATATTTATATTTTTATTACATATGTATGCATTCTTAAACAATATGGTGTGGTTTAAGATGTCTTTAAACTTGGTATCATTGTATACACCTTCCTGCAACTTGCATTTTTCTTCAACATTATGTGTGTGAACTTTCTCCATGTTAATATATTACCTCTAGTTCATTCACTTGTACTATAACATGGTGTTCCATTGCATGAATATGCCAATATATATTTGTGCATCCTCTTATTTTTTTCCATTTTACTATTACAAATAATCCTGCAATGAATAGTCTCATGCCTGAAGTGAGAAAAGTATGAGAAGCTTTCTTTAGCATATATGTAGAAGAGTTGGGTAGTTGCATATATGCATGTTTGGTTTTACAAAATTTGTATTGCTAAGCTGGTATCTAAAGTAGTTATGCTGAGTTCAATTCCTACTCACTGTGTGAAAGTTCCAGTGGCTCCACATTAACTCTTGTTTTCAGACTACATCATCCATGCCAAATTAATGGTTAGAAATATTTAATTATAGTTTTAATTTGCACTTGTCCATTTACTAATGCAATCACTGGTCTTATAACATGCTTATTGGCCATTCAGGTTACCTCCTCTGTGATTTGCCTCTTCCTTTGCATATTAATTTTCGTTTATTTTTTTCTACTGATTTATCTTTTGCTCAGACTTTGTAAGTTCTTTATTAGTTCTCAGTACTAATCTTTGCTCAACTATTTTCTTTGTAAATATCTTCCCAAAGACTAGGGATTTACTTTTCACTTTTTTTTGGAGGTTTCTTTGCATATTAGTTATAAATTATAATATAAGCAAGGTTATCTACATTTTCATTATGATTTGAACTTTCTGTGTCTTGTTTAAGAAATCTTTCTCAACACTCAAGTTGCAGAGATACTCTCCTCTTTTCTTCTAAAAGTTCTAAAGTTTTGCTTCTTACATTTATATCTTTAATAAACTTAGAATTGATTTTTGTATATGATGTGAGGTAATGATCCATTTTACCCCATTAGATAGCATATGGTCATAGCACCGTTTGTTGAATAGTCTATCATTTCCCACATAGATAATCTTTGCTGCTACCTCTGTCATGATATTTTAGTATTATACAAGTCCCTTTTGGATCATAATACATTATCATTATTTTGTTTATATCTACACCAATAGCATACAGAATTAGTTACTATCTGTAGCTTTATAATAAGTTGACTTCTGGTATGGTAGGCTAATTGCACTGATGGGTATAATTAATGGGCTCCTTGTATCCATGCCATTTGCAATACAACTTTACAGCTCATTGGATCAAGAAGTTAAGTCTATTTCTCCACCCTTGGATCTGGACTGGCCTGCTACTTGTTTTGGCCAATAAAATGTGGTAAATGTAACAGTGTGCCAGTTCCAAACCTAGGCTTCCAGAGACCCTCCATGCTTTTCACTCCCTCTTTTGGGATTCTGCCTTATGATGAGAATAAGCTCACTCAGGTGCTGAAGGATGAGAGAACACATGATGCAGGGTAGAGTCAATCCAAGCTGAGACCATCTTAGACCAACCAGTGCCAGCAGCTCACCAGCTGCCCTTGTGAGAGAACCCAGTCAAAATAGCCTCACACGGCTTAGAGCACCAAAACTGCCCGGCCATCTCATGAACTAACGGGCCAAAATAAATGTTTACTGTTTTATAATAAACTAAATCACTGAGGTTTTGTAGTCGTAGTCTCCACAACATAATTGTGCTAAAAGGTAACTGACATATAGGGCAAGTATCATATCTTGTTCTGTTATTTAAAACCATCTTAGTTTGATCATAGCCTTATGTGCTTCCTCATATAGATTTTAAAATTGGTTTGTCAAATTCCATGACTTGATTCCTTTATATATAACTCAAGTTTTGGACAGTGTCCTTTGCAGCATAGAGCCCCTTCCAAGACTTCACTTCATATTATCCCCAAAGGTGAAGCTAACTAGACCATTTGCTGCTCCTTTTCTGGTAAGTTGTTAATTTATTTGTATTTGCTTTCATATTATAATATCATTATCATAAGATGCTCGTTCTGTTGCCAGGGCAACCAAATGTGGTACGTGAACTTTTAGCTTTAACTAAAACCTTAACTCCTTTGGCTCCATTCCTTCTGGTTTCTCAGCTCCCTTCACTCATGAGGTTGAAAGAATGGAAAATATTCTACAATTCTATTTTATGCTTTACATCTGTTTCCACCTCTACACTTGTTAGCATGTACATCATTCTCAAAATTTAATACCCTAGCCAATTTCATTTCAACTATTTGTTCTTGATAGCTCCTCTCAGTCTATTGAACGATGACCTACCATGTGCCTGGCTCTGGGGTTCTAGAGGTGAATGAGACAGATTTGGCCTGTACCCTTCCAGACGTTATCAGGCTTGGGAGACAGGGATATACTAGGTTAGCACACAGATAATTTACCAGTATGGTGAGTGCCATGAAAAACAAGTATGGGCTGACAGGTGAGGGCCTGATCTAATTTGGATCAGTGATGATTTCTGTGGGGAATCCAGTTCAAGCTGGAACTGAGAAATAAGTTGGAATCAGCCAGAGCTGGGAAGGGGCACATCAGCCGGGTGTATAATGTATGATGAAGCCTTGAGGTCTGAGGAAGGATGAGAGTTGGAAAGGAGGCCAATGTAGCTAAAGATTAGAATTAAGAGCAAGAGGAGCTTGAGACGCATCTGGGGAGGTGGGCAGGGGCAAAACTCACAGGGGGCCTTAGAGGGTATCTGCACCCAATTGAGAAATTGAGTTAAAAGGTTCTGAACTGGTGAAGTCATCCAACAGAAGCTCATTTCTCCCCAAAGCCTGTAGCCATGTACAAAATAAGCAGTTTTAGAGATACTCTGTGTGTGCACTGGTCCGCAGGGTAGGGAACCCAGGCCGCTTCAGGCCTCGGTCCACACCACATCCTGCTGAGATCGGGGAGATGCTCCCCCTCCATCACGGGTTTCTCTGGTGCTGTACCCACCTCAGGGAAATCAGAAGTCAAGCCCAGAGGCATGGCTCTACAGTCTCACTGCCCCATAGCTTCAGTCTGTATACAACAGGTCTCTCTCCATCATCCTCCCTGGGACTTCAGTTGCTGTGATGTCACCGGACCCCACGCATGTCAGGTGGATCACCTGGTGGAAGAGTAGATACATCTTTACATGGAGATGACATAATCGAGGATCAGAACTGGGAAAAGTTGGTCTGTTCCCGGCTCCTTTATTTGCTTCTTGTCACTTTTTGGTATCTTCATTCTAATTTTTTTTAACAGGTTCTCCAATTTTTCTTTAATTCTAGGTCCTCAAACAGCAAGCATACTTTCAGGAAATAGAGTATGTTTAGGAAGGCATTTCAATATTGGTCACAGAGTAGACATACTCAGGGGTTTTTAGAGCCCCGTTTTTAAAGCTGGGGTCCATGATAAGGTTCCATGGCTTCCCCACTCACATGATATGCAGACTTCCATGAGTAGGTGTGTTTAGTGGACATTTGTGGTTTTAGCTTGTCAGCATCATTCCCTCCTCTCTCGGTAATATCAGGACACCCTTGAGGGCCTTGATCCCCCCTGAATAGTGCTCTGTTTTGGTGGCACTACCAGTCAGTAACCTGCACTTCCTGTAGCCATTGAGGGGCTAATCTAGCCCAAAGAATTCCTCAGAAAATCTTGCTTATGGCAGGGGGAAAATCACTGACAGCCATGAGAAATCATGCCCACTAGGAATTAGTTCCTGCTCTCTGGATCCCAGATCAGCTCTGTTTCCTCTTCCATTCCATTTCCTGCCACTAAATCCCTCTTTTCCTTAAATGGGCCAGAGTGAGCCTCTGTTGTGTGCAATGGAAGACCACAAGGTCTGAAGCAGCCTGGAACCCCTACCCTGAGGACTAGTGCACACACAGAGTATCGCTAAAACTGCTTATTTTGTACACGGCTACAGGCTTTGGGGAGAAATGAGCTTCTGTTGGATGACTTCACCATTTCAGACCCTTTTAACTCAATTCCTCAACTGGGTGCAGATAACCAATCTTTATTATATGTCAACTGTTGAGTACAAATTGTATGATTCCTTATTACCATTTTAAAATGAAAGGCTTTGAAAAAGGAAAGACATAGACAAGTGGAGCCACTTTGGGATCCAAAACACTAAAAGAAGAGACAGTTCCAAACTACACCCAACTTTTGTACCTATCCCATCCCTCTTTACCAGCAGAAATCTATTTTGGCTATATGCAAGGACAATCATTTTAAATTTAGGTTGGCTGTTTTGATTACCACTATTTAATCACACACATGTGCACACACATACTCTACTGAGCTCCGCTTCCATCTGTGCTTCCTCATCATTTCACATGGAGTGAGTTCAGGAAACTGTCTAGTCTGCTTCCCACAGGAACTGAACTGCCAGCGACAGTGGTGCCATCATTGCTTGGTGTTGGTCCCCTGAAGAAAGTGCTTCCGGAAAGTCATAGTAGGCACAGTGGAAATCCAGTTTTCATCAGTGAGAGCTGTGTTCGAATAAGGATTAGAACCAGGGTAAAGCAAATGCCCACTTTCAGTAGAACTCACACTGGCCTCCAGTGAGAAGGGGTCATGGCAGAGCGGTGTTCACCCACTATCATTTTACATTGGTGGGAGCTGAGGCCCACTGACTTTCACACGAGCACCATGGCAGCAGTCATTCAGGTTCCCTTGCTGTCTCTCCTAACTCAGAAGGTCAATCAGCAATTGTTTTAAAAATCTATTTCACTGTTCATCAGACTATTGTCCTGAATATAAATTTTTCATTCAAAAATCAACTTAGTACCATGCCTGTGCACAGGCCCTCATACAGGCCACTAGGTGATAGTGATGGAAAGATACACATTCTGATTGGATGGGCAAAAACTTAGCCAAGAAGCAATTTTCTTTAATAACTTATATTGATAACCATAAACCCAGGTATCACTTGCTGGGCAACTGGTACATTCTTGGAACTATGCAAGATGTTCCACATATGTGAGATCCAATCCTCCCAGCAACCATAGGATACCAGCTAGGTGTTACAGAGGAAAGTTTGTGTCTCAGTGGAAAACCACACATTGTTTGGTGCTGGCCTCCAGTGGGAAGGGGTCATGGCGGAGCAGTGTTCACCCACTATCATTTTACATTGGTGGGAGCTGAGGCCCACTGACTTTCACACGAGCACCATGGCAGTAGTCATTCAGGTTCCCTTGCTGTTCTCTTACAAGTTACCTGATTCTGCTTCTAAGAGGGGTGACTCTGAGCCTTTCATGGCTTTTAATGCTACTCTGTAGGTTACAGATAACAGATAGCAGTGCATAGATTCTGGTCTATGGATACCCAAATATATTCTGACTGGATGGAATTAAAGTGGCTTCTCCTCTCACTCACCGCCCCATTAGAAAAAGCCAGTTTCTATTTGTAAACTCATTTCCACATTCCTGTATGTCATATAAATTTGTGCTTCCTTTATTTCTACTGTGAAACAATTTAACATTAATCTTGTAGATAAAATCTTTAGAATGTGTTCATTTTATATCTGTATGAGAGTCACGATTTTATCTTTCTAAAAAAAAACCTTTTAACAATGTTATTAGCTCCATTTTACAGATGGAGAAATTGAGGCTCAGAGTGAAACTACAACGACTTGCCTAGGACTACTAATGATCAAGTGACCTAGCCAGGGTTAAATCCCTGCACTTTCTGACTCCATAGCTTATGTGCTTTCTTCTAATTATGCACCTGTTCTGTGCCAGGCATATGCAACTGCATGTGGGGATATTGTTTTAAGTCATTCAGCTATTAATAGCCTCTTCTATGCTGGCACTATGGGGTTGTAAAATGTTCATGATATGATCTCTTCTTGCCAGATGATAATCAAGGTACACAAAAAAAGAAGAAAAATGCATGATGCGGGAAGGAGAGTAAGGGAGTGGTAAGAGTACAATGGAATTAATCTTGAAAGTTTTTAGGATATGACATTTTCTCAATCTGCACTGTCTAAATGGAAGGTCCACAGAGGAGGCTGAAAATCAAAGCAACAATTTGTAAATTTATGTCCTGAAACTTTAAGTACTGTCACTTAAGAAGTAAGCAAGGGAACAGGATTATACCACTGCTTGCAGATTTCTTACCTAACAAGGTTAAAAAAAAAGGTGGCAAATGAAACAAAGCACCTATTCTAATGTTTAGCCATTTGTATACCTAACTATTTTGCATGAACTTTCCAGTGGCCCTGATCTGACTGGGTTGTGCTTACAGCTCGTTGTCGTTGGCTCCTCTGTGTTTGTAGGGAGCTCTAAACTCCTTTAGATCAAACATCTTGAATGTGGCCCCTACTCCCTTTTCACCTCTTCTGGTATCCAACAGCATTCCTCTCTCCTCGCCTCTCTCATATGCACACACCTCTCACAACCTAGGTTTCTGGCGCCCGGAAGTGTCTGCCATTCCTCACCCACCAGGCTCTGCAACTCAGCCCTTGTTGAAGCTTTGTCTGTACATCACCCTTTCCACCCCACCCAGCCTTGGCAAGCACCTAGTCATCACTCAACATTCAATTTCAGAGTCACCTTCTTTACGAAATACTGCTGGTCCTCATTTGTGAAAATTAAGTTTTCCCCTAGACGCATGTCGTTGCCAGCATGTATTTACCAAACCCCTGGTTGTACCTATTTGTTTACACATTTGCGCCCAGGGACAGTGCCTGGCCTGCTTCTGTCCCTCTTCTCCCATTTCCCACAGTACCCGATGAATAGTTGGTTCTTAATAATTGGCTACATATGCATCAATCCAGGGATTCACCGACATGATAGGCAAGGCGAGGGCATATGGAAGGGATGGCAGACGGCAGCGCATCGCGGCAGGGGCTCGGGTGCGGAGTGCAGGTAGTGCGGGAAGCGCCAGTGGAAAACCGGACTCACCGCGAGTTGAGTACCTGTTCTAACAGGCCCCACTGCTTTCTGGGGATCGAGGCGGGGGAGGAAAACTTCCCCAAGATAGAGGGATGGTTTCTACTTTGTTTTGTTTTTGCGGTGCTTTCATAATTTTGGTGAAGATATTTTTAAGCCAGAGAGCAGGGCGGTTCGGTTTTCATTACCCGACTTGAAATTTTCCTCCAGTCCGCAAAGCTGCTCAGAGGCCCTTATCGCAGCGCCATAACCACATCCCCCGCTGAGCCTGATGCTAAATCAACACTCACATCAAAACAAACACGCGCAAGTGTGCTGCACATACAGGCGGGAGAGCTTTTGTTCTAAGGCGAGAGTTAGCAAACTGGAGGGGGGATGAACCCCATCGTGACAGGCCACACACCCCAGTTCCCACAAGCCTGGGGTGGGGGCAGGGGGAGGAAGGGTCACCGAAGGCCTCTGGGGGCTGCAGGTCCTTTTGAAATCAGGTCTGCCTGTGAGAAGGCTGCAGAAATGGGGTTTTGTGCTTACATGAAAAGCTCCTGTCAGGCACTGCTTCAAGCTCCATGGGGCTGCTTAGGAGAGGTCCACACAGTGTGGCTGATATACACGACTCCCAAGTGTCCTTAGCTGCAGTGCCTGGTGGAGACTGGAGACCAGCAAAGGTCTGTTCAGGACAGGAACTTCCATAAAATCTTGTTTCAGAGGAAAAGGAGGACGTTACAACCTCTGTCTACAGCCTTCCATCCTACAGAGCAGATTCAACTCTTCCCCAAGGCCAAAACTCCTGTTCCTTTATTCCTGGAGCTGCCACCTGGGTGTCGCTGGGCCAGGTGCCTATAGGATGATGAGTGATAATAATTATCAGTAAGAAGAACCAGCCTGAATGCATGCTGGCCTGCCCTAAGTCCTTCATAGGTGTGCTAGTATTTAATCCCCACCTCAGCCCTAGGAGGTAGATATCACCAGCAGCGTCCTCTCCCCCTTGAGAGTAAGGGAACGGAGGGTCAAAGGGATCAATTAAATTGCTGGAGGTTATGCAGCTAGCAGGTCCATGGCGGAGCCAGGTTTCAGTTTCAGGCAGTTGGTTCCGAGTGCGTGTTCTTAGACTCACAATATTGCCTCAGCTCTGGGCCACGGATTTGATGGCTCCCAACCTCAGCTGGACATTAGAATCACCAATGCCAGCACTCAACTCCAAAGACACTGATGTGTGTGCTTTGGGGCAGCCTGGGTATTTTAACAAAGTGATCATGTGTGTGCCCGTTGTAACTAGCCTTAGGCACTTAAAGAGTACAGCTGGTGTTAAGTAGGAATTCCCACCATGCTCTCCAAAGTTAAGCATCAGGGAGGAATGGAACTGGGAAGTGCAGCCACCAACCGTCTGGCTGGGCATGGTGCGATGACTACCGCTTGGGGAAGCACACCAGAAAGAAGGCAGAGGTGAGAAAAAGCGGTGCTAGAAAGACAGGAAACCAACCAGTAGACACCTATCTCCCCATAGTGGGAAAAGGAGTGGGCAGAGAGGACGTGCCAAGGGAGAAGCCTCGGGGGAGACCCCCTCACGCCTGCACAGACTGTTCCTGGAACTTAGCAGTACTGCAAAGATTTGGAGTTCCCGGAAACGTGTTTTAAGAGAGAAACTTGCCCTGTAAATCACACCTGTTGGAGCTACCAAGGAGGTATTTAGTGAGCAGTACAAGAATCTGTTGATGCCAGGGGCTGGGGCTTGGGGTGGAAATGCTGGAAGTGCCGGTTTCCCCGCCCGCCCTTCAGTGGCAGGTCTGGAATCAGCCTGTGTTAGTTGCACTGTTCATCCTCACCCTGGAGGCGCTCCTCCCATTTAAGGCGTGTTTCAGAATTATGAAAATCATTTCTATGAAATACAAAATGTTTTAAAGTAGAAAAAATACATCACTCATAATTTTATCACCTAACAATTATTATTTAGAATATCCCATTATGTTGTTGTTTTTCCTGGACATAATTTTTTCCACACAATATTAGTCATACTATCTATGTAATATATAGAATCTGCTTTTGCACTTAAAATAACATAAGGCTGTTTATTTCTTACATCAGTTTCTTTATTTCCTTCATAATTATATTAACAGTGACTAGTTATTGCTGGGTTTCTGAAGATTGAAGAAACTTTGAAACCATTCTATGGGGGAAAAAAAGTTTGAATGAACATCCACTGTTGATAACAATTGTTTCTATTTTTACTTAAATATGTAAAGCCTAAAACCAGGTGTGAGATTCTTTATTACTGCAAACTACCAGGACATCAAAACAATTTTACATGTTAGAAACAAAATTATAAAACCAATAAGATTCAAAATAATGGTATTAATTAAAACCAATAAGATTCAAAATAATGGTTTTAATTAAACATGACAAACACCGTTCTGTGAGTTTAATTGTGGCTCACAGCTATGGTGCAAGCATATGGCCTTCCTGGTGCCTGTAGGGTCTGTGCCATGCACGCCCTTAGTTCTCCCACTTCTCTCTCTTCTGAACTCTTAGGACCTACA
This sequence comes from Manis javanica, assembly GCF_040802235.1. Lineage (NCBI taxonomy): Eukaryota > Metazoa > Chordata > Mammalia > Pholidota > Manidae > Manis > Manis javanica. The sequence goes on along the minus strand of NC_133165.1, from coordinate 60,193,209 downwards.
TGCACACAACCTGCAGGCACCATGGACCTTCACTTGGCATGTTTGCTTCCTTTATATCAGCTCTATTTTTCTCCTGTTCTCTCTAGCTCATGACCATTCGAGCAGTATCATTTGGGCCAATGTACATATAAACTCAGATTCCAAGTTGAGCCCTAAAATCTAATCCCAATGGATCTTTCAACCCACCTAGAATATGGCTATATTGATTTTAAGATTATGATTGAAAGGTAAACATAAATGTAAAACTGCTTCATAGAGAATTTCCAAATCTAGAGGATTCCTCATGAGACCCCTGCCAGTCTGAGAAACATTGGTTTATTGACTGCCTCTCTTCTACAGTAGCTGACTCACTCACCGTAAAAATGTGTAATTCCCATTGCACAGATGAGTTACTGAGGTTTGTAGAGGTTGTGAAACTTGCTGGAGGACACGAAGCTGTCAGATGGAGGAGCTATAATTCTAATCTCCACCTCTGCCATCCATAGTTCATTTCTGGGGCCGAGTCTCACACTGCATTCCACAATCTTTACAAAGTATTATTTTCCCATCTGGAGTTTAGCATGTTTACACTGACATGGGCCAGGGCTAGAGATAAATGAATGTTTCTTTCTTTTAGAGAAAATGTAGCATCTGTCATTTGTAGTATGTTTATTTAGGTATAAAACTAACCTGACAAGGATGGATCCTTTAAGATAGTTCTGTAGATTTGGCAGCAGCTTAGGTGACTGGCAGTAGCTTGCCAGTTATTAAATGGCTCTGAATATATGAAGATTTGTAATTTCCTTTTGAAAGGGCTTTGCCAAAGACACAGAGCCATGTGGCATAATCTTCAAACACACATTGGCATATACAGGAGCTCTGTTTGTGCAGATGGATTCTTGGAACCAATCAGACTAGCTTGGTATTTCATCTTTTGGCCCAATACTAGAAACTAGCACAAATAACACTACCCCTACCATGCACCCAAGTTCAGAATGATAAATCAGTCACCCTGTAATTACGGTGGGAGAGCCAGCTTTGCTCCCTTAGTGAGCAGACTGACGGATTTGCTTGGACTGGAGGCCTTTGGGCTCTCTGGGAACCTGGCTGACTTCCTTATGCCCAGGCAGGCACTGCCCGAGATCGCAGGGTAGAGGTGAGTTCCCACTGTGCAAGTCTGCTGGGACCAAACTGGTCACTAAACCTGTTTGTCTTCTCTTCAAGGTCCATAGCTGTCACAAGTGAAACAAAGCAAAGGGCTGGGGACAGCAGAAAGGCGCAAGCTCCGCCATCAGGCTGTGCAGGCCAAAAGGCCAGGGGGGCTGAGGCAGAAAGCCTGATCCCAGGTGGCTATCAACTTAATATTTGAGGATAGTCTCAGACAGAAGAGATTGGGCCAGGTTATCCTAGCAGCAGAGTTAGGTGGGCAAAATAAGACATCCAGAAAGGCCATTTTATACTAGGGGAGAGTTACCTTGTCCCTTGTCCAGCCTTGGTTCAAAGAACACATAAAAAGATTGCATTTACATGTTAATAAGAGGGTGGATGGGTGGGTGAAAAGAGGAGGCAAACTCCTCAATCCTGCTGTGAAAATGTGCCTGTCAGTCACATTACAATTTAAACATCCTTACCTTGTAGCATTAAGCTTGATGGATGCTTCATCAATACATTCTCAGACTTGTGCCCAGAGGTGTGAAAGGCTCCCCCATGGATACGTTCCCACCCGATTCCTGAATGACTTAATTGGGCCCTGCATGTCTCACTCATACGCCTTTCCCACATTTAATGAGATGGTTCATTTTCTGAGCTCAGGTTGGTATTTTGCCTTCCTGGCTGCCTCACCTTTGCTGCTGTGGTTTTCTCTGCTGGGAAACCTCTGCCTCTGGCTCCTCACATGCCTGGTGCCTCTGCAGTGCCCAGGCCTTGGTTCAGACTCCCCCTTCACAGAGGCCTTCCTCCCTGCCCTCCACTCCTAGCCACTCTCTGCCCCATATCTCTGTTGACTGCTTCACACACACTAGAATTATCCCATGTGTTTGTTTCCTGGTTTGCTCTCCAGACCCCCACCACCCTGATGGGTTTGTCCTGTTCTCTGTTGTATCTCCCATGCTTAGGCAACATTGTGCACACCGTGGGTGTGTGTGGAGTATTTCCTCTTATGGAATGGGCCCTTGTGTAGCACCCATCAAATGCCAGACACCATCCTAAGAGCTTTACAAATATTAACTCATTGAATCCTCACAACAAGCCTAGCAGGGAGGTCCCAGGCTTATTTCTATTTTATAGGTGCCCACTTAGGATCTGAACTTGACAGTCTGATTCCAAGTTCTCTGTGCACTAGACAACTGCCTTATGGGGCATTTCTAGCATTTTTGCTTCTGTCATTACCATTACCTGAAGACTCAGACTTATTATAAGCTCTAAGTTCAATAAACACAAATATTACAATCCTAAAAACAGATCTGAAATGTATATAGATGCCATACAAGGTTAAGAGTCATTAGGTTTAGGATGTCACTATCTTTAGGACATATGTGGACACAGCCTTATTTCTTGGGTCCTGTCCAGAGACAGCTGTGTAGCCTCTGGTAGAGGAATGGGAAGTTAAATCCCGAAGTGGTACTGGTACCATAAAAGGCAAATATTTTCCTCTTCAAGCTGCCACAGCCACTGAAAGATGGATCAAATGGCTGGAGGATGCAGGGAGCCTCAGCAATGTTTAAGAACCTTGGTGGGTTTTATAATTTTCTCAGTGTTTTTAAATGTATTATTACTCCTAGAGGTCTACCTCATAATTTTGGTTGACTGATTTATTTAAATTAATCTATCTTAAATCAGTATAATAAACATGTGTACACTTATTTAAAAAAGTCAATACACTTCATTTGCATGCACCCTTGGGAAGTCCTTGAGAATTTTAGAAACATAGAAGGCTGCATCGTTTTTATAAAGAATTTCATATTTATCGTCTCATTTTATTTCAGAACACCATGAAAGTAGGCAAAGCTGGAATAATGCTATTTTTTCTAGCCTAGTAGACCCCCAGATCAAGGGTCTGAACTCCGGTTTTCTTCCTGCTTCTGTGGCTGCTCTAAGACCCCCTTTTTTGGTTCTTCATCTTCAAACTTGGAAGGTTGGCATGACCCAAACTCAGCCTTTGGGCATCTGCTTCCCGCACACCCATCTTCCTGGTGGCCTCCCTCATTCCTTGACTGTAAGTTCTGTGCTTATGATAATGTTGCTCCAAAGTATGTTTCCCGCTCTGTTCATCTCTTTAGCTAAGGACTGTTAGCCTCTTTGACATCTCCACTTGGTCACCTAATGAGTATTTCAGACTTAAATGTCTCAAACTCGGCTTCCGAAGTTGCCCCTGTCTGTCTTTCCCACCTTAGTGAAGGACTGCCCGCCCTGCATCTCTGGAGCCTGGCCACAGACCTGCAGAGCCCAACACCACTCCCTCTTCCCCTCCCCATCAGAGCTGTCACATATCCTCTTGTTCTACTATTAAAATATAGTTTATCCAGAATCTGGCCTTATCTTTACATTCCACTGTTGCGGCCTGGGGCCAGACCATATCACCTTCTCCCCCACAGACTGCCTCATCCTAACCAGGATCCCAACTATTCTCAACACAGCAGCTAGAGTGGTTCTATTGCTGTCACATTATGACCCTCCTCTGCTCAGACAGCTTTAAGGACTGTCCCTGTCACTTAAAGTCCACAGTCCCTCAGTGAACTACCCAGGTCCCCATGCTCTGGCCCCCTGCCTCTCTGATGGACCCCCTGCTCCTTCCACCTCTCTCCTCCTGGCCACACAGCCTTCCTGCCATCCCTTCCACATCCTTCCACCTCAAGTCCTCTGCATATGCTCCTCTCTCTGCTTAGTGTGCCCTCCCCAGAGGGTTCCATGGCTTTCTCCTCCTTTCCTTAAGGTCCTTACTCAAATGTCACCTTCTAGTGACATTTCCTAGCCACCCTCTTTACTGCAGTGATGCAGCCCCAGCTCTTCCTACCCTCCTTCCGTTGCCTTATTTTCCTTTTTAACACTTAAATCATGATCTAGCATTCTATATGTGTTACATAAGCCTATTTCCTACCTGGTCTAAGCATAGCAGTAACAGACCTGATCCCACAGAGTGGGTGTGAGATTCAATGAGGTGGTGCCCAACACAGTGAATGTCCAGCAAGTGTTAATGAGCTTATGCTTTGTGCCCAGAACACCAAGGGCAGCATCTTACCACAGTGGATGCCCAGTACATTGCTTTTTAACAAATCAGTGACTTGATTGGCAGAGTCAGCATCTCCATTCTTGTCTTTGTTCTGGAGCATAAGCGCCAGTGAGGAGCAGCCCCGCACTAACATGACGCCTGTGTCCAGCTCCCAATGGTTAGAGATCCTCACCTCAGTCTTCTTTTACAGCAGCGATCTGAGTCAATATGACTTCAATAAAGGTTCTGAAGAATAGGTTGGGTTTCCCCCCAAGAGGAAGTCGTTACATAGGAGCACAACCTTTAAAGTGTACTCTGTAGTAATGCCTTCTGAAGCATTGTGCAATTAGATGTGTTTCATTAATTGTGTTTTCTCAGCAGAGCAATTTGAAAGAACATGTTCCCTTCTCTCTCACTGTCATGTTCTCATCAGCCTTTTCACAAATTAATCTGAATAAAAGCAGCTTCCCCTAAGCAGTAAGTTAAACTAAACCACTGTTCACATGATTACTACTTCATTGTGCTTTTACACACATTCCTCGGTGCTTTTTAATTATATATAATTACGAGGGGACAGAGAGTAAAATCTATTTAATCTAAAGTGAAACCTGCTAAATAGGTAACATTTCCAGTTTCTGTTTTTTCTTTAAAGGTACGACTGTAACTCAGGGAGCCCAGGTTCAAGAATGTAGACCCAAATCTTGCAGACAACGCAGACTACATGATTAAATGTTATCTGTTTCACATAGCTTGGTTAAAATTATCATGCAACTTGGCAACTCAAGTAGTGACAATCTGGGAGGGGATTATTTCAAATGCCAATTTTTTTCTCCTTATAAGATAATTGCCATTAAATGCAAACAAGAGTTAAACTTAATGGTGGCATATGGTTAAGATTAGAGTTACGTGTAGGGTTTCATGATAGGGTTAGAGTAAGGCTTAGGTTAAGGGTTACAGTTAGGAGTGGGTGAAGGTGGGTGTGAGATAGTGGCCAGGGTTATGATTAGAGTTAGGGTTAGGGTTTGATATTAGGTTTAGGGCTAGATTTAGGTTTAGGGTTGCAGTTAGGTGTGGGTGAAGATGAGAGTGAGGGTGAGAGTGTAGGAGTATGGGTAGGATTAGGGCTAGCGTTAGGTGGAGGATTCACTTTTGCTTTTGACTAACAGTGAGGTATGGGTAAGAGAAGGGTTAGAGGCTAGGATTAGTTAGGATTAGGTGTATGGTGAGAATATGGTTAAGTTTAGATTTAGGATTAGTTTAATGTAAAGGTTGTGGCTAGATTTAGGTTGTGGTTTACGAGTAGGGGTGGTTGAAGGTGAAAGTGATATGTTGGAGGTTGGGGAAAGGTTACAGGTACGGTCAGTGTAGAGTTAGGTTTAGGTTAAAGCTACTGTTAGGGTGACAGACAGCTTTACGGTTATGGTGAGAGTTAGGGGTAGAGTAAATTTAGGGTTCTGGTTCTCTGTATGTAACTCAGGGAGAGAGTGAAGGTTAGGAGGAAAAGGTTTAGCGATACTGTTAGGGTAAACATTAGCTGTAGGGTGAGGTTATGCTACTCTTAGAGGTAGTTCAGTATTCAGTGTTAGGGTAAGGGCATGGATTAGGCTTAGGGTTAAAGTTAGGTATGAGTAAAGGTGAGGGTCAGGGGTTAGGGGTGGTGGCAAGGGTTAGGGCTAGGGTTAGAAGAATAAGCACAGTCAGAAAACAAAAAGAATGCAATTCACCATGCTTCTAGCCCAGTCCTGCAGGAACAGAGATTAATTCCACAGGAATCATTTCCATGATACCAGTGACCCTCAAGGAAATCATGTGCATAAAGGTCAGACTAACAAGAAAGCTATGCGCCTAAAGAGCAGATCTTTGGAAATAAATGTTTTATCTGCTGCAGTTCTTTAGCATATGCAACTGGGGCTTGAACAAGACATGGTTTTTTCTTTGGATTCCTACATTTCTGGGTTAGTGGTTTGGGTGAGAGTCCACAGGTATTGTTCAGGGTTAGGGTTCAGATTCACATTCAGGGGTTAAGGTTAGGGTTCAGGGGGTCAGTTCAGGGTAAGGGGTCAGTGTTACTGTTGGGATTTGTGTTGGAAGTGTAAGGGTTTCAGTTTGGGTTCAGGGCTTCAGGACCCATTTCAGGGGCTCAGTTCTGGGTTAAGGTTTGGGTTTCGGTTCAGGTGTAAGGTTTCTGTTTGGGTTCAAGGATTTGGTTTATCAGATTCTGGGTGCTAGGTTTGGAGCATGGATTAGGATTAGATTCAGGGTTAGGTTTAGGGTGAAGTTATAGTTTCACTTTGAGGTAGGGTGAGGGGTTAGGATTAAATGTAGAGTTAAATTTATCTATAGCCTAAGAGTGAGGTGTGGGTGAGGGAAGGGTAAGTTTCCAGGGTTAGAGTTAGGCTTTGGTGGAGGGTAAGGTATAGTTTGAGAATACTGTTACATTGAAAGTTTGGGTTAGTTTGTATTGCTAAATTTAGGGCTATATTGAGGTTTAGGGTTACATTTTGTGTGGGGGAAGATGTGGTTGAGGATGAGGGGTTAAGGGCACATGTAGGCTTAGTGTTAGGGTTAGTTTTAGGATGAAGTTATGATTAGGGAAGGACTTAGGGAACGAGTTTAGGATTTGGGATAGCAATAGAGTTAGTTTAAGTGTTATGATTTCGTGTGAGTGAGGGTGAGGGTTAAGTGCTGGGACTAGCTTTAGTTAGTTTTTAGAGTTAAGAGTTAGGTGTAGGCTGTGGATATGGTTATGGTTAGACTTAGGTTTAGGGTCAGTAATAAGTTTGGAGTTAGGTTGAGGTTTAGGATTACAGTTAGGCATGGGTGAACATGAGGGTGAATGTGAGTGTTCAGTGTTAGTGGCCAGAGTTAGAATTAAGATTAGGTTTAGGGTTAACTGTAAGGGTGAGGATATAGTTATAGTTACAGTTATGTTTCAGGTTCAGTGTTAGGGTAGGGGTTAGGTTTAGGTTTTCAGGTTATGGTAAGGTTGCAGGTGAGGGTGAGGGTGAGTGTCCAGGGTTATTAATGTTACAGTTAGGTTTAGGGTGGGATGGGTTTATGGCATCAGTTAGATTTAGGGTAAGGGCTTAGTGTTAGGGTTAGAGCTCAGTTCAGGTTTAGGATGATGGTTAGCTGTGGATGAAGGTTAGGATGAGGTTGAGAGGTTAGGAGTAAGGGTAGTTTAGGGATAGGTTTAGGATGAGCTTGGTTAGCATTAGAGTTAGGATTAGGCTTTATATAAGGGTTAGCATTGGACATAGATTTCAGTTTCTAGATCCAACTGAGTGTGGGTGGGGTTGAGGGATTAGGTTTAGGATCAGCTTTAGGATTAAGGTTATCTTTAGGTGTAGGGTAAGGATATGGTGGCAGTTAGCATGCAGTTTAGGATTCAGTATTAGGTTAGGATTAGCTTTAGGATTCGGCTGACAGGTGTGTGTGAAAGTGACGGTGAGGGTGAAGGGTGAGTGTTAGTGCCTAAAGTTAGGGTTTGGGTTAGGTTTAGGTGTAGTGTAAGGTGATGATATCTTTATGGTAAAAGGGTTACGGTTTAATGTTAGCATTAGGACTACAGATACTTGTACTATTATGGTTAGGTGTGGGTGAAGATATGGGTGAGTGTGAGGGGTTAGGGGTATATGAGGTGTTTGGGTTAGTGTTAGGTGAAGGGTTAGGGTAAGGATGAAGGTTTGATTTGGGTTAGAGTTAGGATTTGGGTTAAGGGTGAGGGTCAGCATTAGTGTTAGGTTTAGAATTATGGTTAAGTGTGGGTGAAGGTGAGGGTGAGGATGAGGGTTTAGATTTAGTGGCCAGGGTTAGGTTTATGGTTAAGTGTTGGGTGAGGATATGGTTATGGATAGAGTTAGGCTTTGCATTCAGTGTTTGGGATTGGGTTAGATTTAGATTTAGGGTTATGGTAAATGTGGGTTTATGGTTGGTGGCCATGGTTAGGGTAGGTTTAGATGTAGGGTAAAGTGTAAGGTTACAATATTATTATGGATATAGTTAGGGTTTGGGTTAAGTGTTTGGGTTTGAGTTAGGTTTAGGGTTACACTAAGGTGTGGGTGCATGTTAGGGTGAGCTTGAGCTATAAAGGTGAGTGGCCAGGGTTAGGGATAGGGTTAGGTTTAGGGTTAAGCATAGGGTGAGGATTAGTTATTATAGGTTATAATAGGACTTAAGGTATTGTTTAATGGTAAGAGTCAAGGCCGTATTTAGGATTAGGGTTATGTTTATGTGGATGTGGTGAAGATGAGAGTGATGGTGAGGGTGGAGGATTACAGGTATGGTTAGGATCTGTTAGGTGTAGGGTGAGAATATGGTTGTGGTTAGAGTTAGGTTTTGGGCTTAATGTTAGGTTAAGGGTTTGGTTTAGGTTTCGGATTATGGTTATGTGTAGGTGAAGGTGAGGGAAGAGTGAGGAATTGACAGTAGGGCTAGGGGTAATGTTAGGTTTCCTCTTGGGTGTAGTGAAATGATATGGTTACCATGAGAGTTAAGATTCGGGTTTAGGATTCGGATTATGGTGAAGGTTAGGATTATGATTAGTTTTAGGGTTAAGTGTAGGGTGGGTTTATGATTACAGTCAGAAAACAAAAACAGTGCAATTCACCATGCTTCTAGCGCAGTCCTTCAGGAGCAGAGATTCATTCCAGAGGAATAATGTCCTCAGTGTTGCTCAAGGAAATCATGTGCATAAAGGTCAGACTAACAAGAAAGCCACATGCCTAAAGTGCATCTTCGGAAATAAATGCTGATTCTGCTGCAGTCCTTTAGCATATGCACCCGGGGCTTGAACAAGACAGGGTTATTTCTTTGGATTCCTATAGGACCAGGTCAGGGATTCGGGTGGGAGTCAGCAGTTGATGTTCAGGGTTCAAGGTTTGGATTCAGATTCACATTCAGGGGTTCTGGTTTGGGTTCAGGTTAATGGGTCAGGGTTAGGTTTTGGGTTCATGTTCAGGGTTTCAGGATCCACTTCAGGGGCTTGGTTCAGGGTAAGGAGTCAGGGTTAGGGTTTGTGTTTGGCTTCAGGGCTTTCGGTTTTCAGTTCCAGGGTGTCCGGTTTTGGGCCCAGATTAGGATTACATTCAACAGTAGGTTTAGGGTAAGGTTTAGGGTGAAGTTATAGTTTCGGTTTGAGTTAGGGCGAGGGGTTAGGGTTAGTTGTAGGTTTAAGTTTATCGTTAGCCTAAGAGTGAAGTGTGGGTGAGAGAAGGATTAGGGTTTAGGGTTAGAGTTAGGTGTACATTGAGGGTTAGGTGTAGTTTGAGGATATGTTTATACTGAAGGTTAGTGTTAGTATTAGTGTTTATTGTTAGGGTTAGGGCTAGATTTAGGTTTAGGGTAACGGTTGTGTGTGGGTGATTATGAGGGTGAGGATGAGGAGGTAAGGGTATGTGTAGAGTTAGGGTTAGGGTTAGTTGTAGGATGAAGTTATGTTTAGAGGTAGAGTTAGGTTTTGGGTATAAGTTAAGGGTTAGCAATAGAGTTAGGTTAATGGTTATGGTTCTGTGTGAGTGAGCGTGAGGCTTTAGTCTTAGAGCTAGAGTTGGTTAGGATTAGGTTTAGGATTAAGTGTAGCGTGAGGATATGGCTATGGTTACTGTTAGGTTTCAGGTTCAGTTTTAGGGTTGGGGTTAGGTTTAGGTTTCGGGTTATGGTAAGGTGTGGGTGAAGGTGACAGTGAGGGTGAATGCTATTTTTAGGGTTATGCTTAGGTTTAGGGTAGGTTTATGATTACAGTCATACTTAGGGTAAGTATAGTTGAAGATGGGAGTAATGGTGAAGATGGAGGCTATGGGTAGGTTTAGGATTTGTTTGAGGTGTAGTTTGAGGACATGGTTATGGTTAGAGATAGGTTTTGGGTTTAAGGTTAGTATAAGTTTTTTATTTAGGTTTAGGGTTATAGTTATATGTGGGTGAAGGTGGGGGTAAGGTTGAGGAGTTAGGAGTAGGTGTAGTGGTAGGTTTAGTTTTCATTTTGGGTTTGAGGTGACGATATGGTTACCATTAGAATTCGGGTTAGGTTTATGGTTATGGTGAGTGTTAGGATTAGGGTTGGGGTTAAAAGGAACCACAATCACAAGTTGTCTTGCCAGTGGGTTTCAGCCCTGGGCAAGTTTGCTATGGATTTGATGTGACTAAAGAAACTGACAGCAAAATGCTGTTTGGGTTAAAAGGGTTATACCCAACTTTATTTCCAGGTGGCAGATCAGTCACTAAAATTCTGTTCACTCAGAGTGAGTCTGCATGCAGCAAGCCGGTCTCTGCCTCTGGGCACCTCTGTCCACCCAGCTGTCCTGCACAGCTGTCCTCTGGGCCTCTCTGCACAGTTGTCCTGCACAGCCATCCTCTGGGCCTCTGTCCTCGGTGCTGCCTCCACTGCAGCCTCTGCTCTGCTCTCCTGCAGCCTTGCAGCTCTGCCACTGTGTTGTGCCCAGAGCACTGGGCAGAGCTCTTTTCATAGAGTCAACATACATGTAGTGCCCACAGGTGTGCAATGAGCTAGTCAGCCATGGCCAGGTGAGAATCCTGGCCACAGGAACTCCCATTTTATCCACACAAGTGTAAAAAGAGCTCAATTTACCAGGCTTCTAGCCCAATCCTGTTGGAATAGAGATTCATTGACAAGAATCATTTCCTTTCTGTGGATACAAATGTCCCTCAAGGAAAGCATGAACATAAAGGTCAGGCTAACAAGAAAGCCATGCACCAAAAGAGCAGATATAAGGAATGAAATGATGATTCCACTGCATTGCTTTATCATAGGCAACTGGGGCTTGAATAGGACATGGTTGTTCCTTTGGATTCCTAAAGGTCTGGGTCAGGGGTCCAGGTGAGATTCAACAGTTTAGGTTCAGGGTTCAGGGTTAGGGCTTGGATTAGTGTTCAGTGGTTCAGGGGCTCAATTCAGGGTAAGGGGTTATGGTTACAGTTGTGGTTCAGGTTCAGATGTAAGTCTTTGGGTTCGGGTTTAGGATTTTGGAGTTTCAGGATCAGGATATCTGGTTTGGGCCCCAGGTTAGGGGTGAGCTTTAAGATTAGGGTTAGGGTTAAGATTAGCATTATGTTTAGGGTAAGAATATTTAGCTATTGAATGTCAGTTACAATTAGAGTCAGGTTTAAGGTTCAGTGTTACAGTTAGGGTTAGGGTTAGGATTCTGGTTACAGTTAGGTGTGGGTGAGCACTTAATGAGATTTAATTATGGTTACCTATCAGGAAAAGTGAGCTCATGCTGCAAAAATAACTGTAAGAGTAAGAAATAACTACAAAATCCCAGCAGTGTGAAATAATTAAAAGCTATTTATTGCTCAAGGTGCATGTCTCTCATGGAGTAATCACTGACTCAAACTTGCCACTTGCTCTGACGGAGTAACCAGAAGTCTGGAGGGTCCTGCCCCAGCAGTTAAATGCTGCAGACTGAAGGCAGCACTATCACCTGTGTGCCTACCTCATTGGCCAGAATGAGTTACAGAGCCACACTTAGCCCCCCAGGGGCCAGGAAGTGCCACCCACCACATGCCTGGAAGGCAGGAACAAGCATTTTTGGCAAACAACACTTAGGACATCCACTGTTTCTGTTGCTGTTATGCTTCTGAAGTGAAAGCATTTGGTGCTCTCAGTTTGAGTGGGCTTAACCTCTTTGGTTGCTGGCTGTCACTGCTGGTTAAGGAGAACTGCAGGCTTCCGGGAAGGGCTTCAAGTGGGGGTGTCTTGGCGTACAGCCGGTTAAGCAGAAGGCTCTATTTAGCTATTGAATGTCAGTCTGAGCCACTGAACCATTTGCAATAAAAATGACTTATAAATGTCCTCCATTAAAAATAAAAAGACCAGTTCTAACACTTTAAACATGTTAGCTCAAAGACAACACTGGAAATACTGTCCATACCTGCAGTTGATGTCCACCTCCTCTATCCAAAACTCTGCATGGTTTCTCAACACCCAGTAGTTCTTGGAAATAAATTTATTTAGACATACCCAGGTGTATATGTATTTATTTGCTTTGAATTCCTCCAGGACCATCTGGATGCAAAAAAAAAAGAAGACTTACAGTTAGCTCTTGATTATCAGTACTAGCAGTTGGTAATCTTGAACAATGGGTATTTATTTGCCTTTGACTGGGCTTCTTCTTCTGTTCTGTGGCCCAAATCCCTGCCTCTCAGTGTGTGATCCTTCAGGGGTTCCTTCTCCAAAGGAAGGGTCATTCATTTAATTGCCCTATGCTCTCTATTTAATGGTCCCTCAGATTGACTGGGCTCCTGTTAGGGAGTGGCATGCTGGTTGGTGAGGGATGGGTTTTTGGCTCCTTTTTCAGCTCTAAATACCTAGATAATTTATTCTGGGTTCTCCCATTGCCATAGCATTGACGGAGAAAAGAGAAGTTCAGATTTCAGAAGTCAAGACTGGCTTGAAGAACAGGAGAGCAAAGGGAACTCTTTTTCTATAAGAATATTACTGGAAAGGAAAAGTCCTACAGCTATTGTCACACCCAGCCCCAACCTGCCCCATAACACACACCTACACACCTTTCCTTTACACTAGCCCCCACCAGCATATGCTGACTTCATAGGCAGAGGTAGATGTGTTCAGATTATGGGCCTACCATCCATTGTAGCTGTATACATGGCTGTTCTAAACTTACTTCACAGGCAAAGTTAAGGTTCAATAACACATAATGCAAAGGGCTATTGTGACAATTAGATAGTACATGTCAGTTCTTGGCACAGTTCCTGGCACATTAAATTTCTAAATTATTTGCAATTGTTACTAATTAACACCCAGATTAGGTTTCATCACATCTAGGAACTCTAATGCAATTCAAATTCTTCTATACAATATATTGGTTTTCAACTATGTATTAATTAGAGTAAGCTAAAACCCTATAATAAATTGACCCAAAATACTTTAGCTTAAATGTAGTCAAGGTTTATTTCTCTTATTGCCATCCAGGGAAGAAGTTCCAGGCTGGGGACTGGGGGAGGTGGCAGAGAGTTGTCTTTGTTCTGTACAGTCCCATAGAAACTCAGGATGATGTCATTTTCTTGTCCTCAACATGTGTCTTTCCAACATTACTCTGGTCTTTGTCTCTGCCATTTTCTCTAAGGCAAGGGAGAAACATGGAGGAGCATGTGTGGGATGTTGTGTGACACAGGCACGCCATGTCTGTCAGAGTCCACTGGAGAGAAATTAACCACAGGGCCACAGGTTGCTGCAAGGGGGACTGGGAGATGTGCTGTAGCTGGGCCCAAATGCCCCCTGCCATGAGGCAATCAGCCATCTGTCTCAGACTCCGACCCTTTGAGATGTGCTAGGAACATATTTTCAATTAAACTATTGGCTCCTTGAATTAGAGACTTTGTTTCAGCCTTAACTCACAAAGTTATGTTCAGTGGCAGACATAAAATTGCTCTCCTAACATGCTTTTTAAATTGACAGCACTCCTATTCATTTAGGAGTACTATACTTTGGCTAAATTTCCCAGATTTTGTCTCCATTGTATCTGAATGTAACTTCGTAGTTACTTCCGAGGAAAACAAAATCAAGTTTTTAATAGGTTTACTTAGGGATTTTGTGTCTTTGACAATTCATTCTTTGTAACAATTCAAATGAAGACATTGATGACAAAAACACTAAGAATTTTCTAGTGATGTGTGAATTCCATTAGCACCTCCCATTACTAAAGTGGTTCATTATAATTATTTACTGATACATTATGGAGTCCATTAGGTTCTCAGTGTTATATTCCAATCATCTTTTTAAACTACAGATTAATAAATGTTTTTTTCTTGAAGATAAGTAGCATTTATGAAAAAAGTATAGTGGATAAATCATAATTTTGTAGGAATTTCAGGTTAAAACTCTGGTGTCACCCTTTTTTAAGAAACCTCTGATTTTAATCTACAAGTCTAATAAAAACACATGTTTGGATTGGTAGGACAGTTTTCTTACCTCAGTTATGATTTTTAAAAAAGCATGCAAAAAAGAACCAAGAAAAGGGTAAGAGATACATTACAAGATAGGGTATAAATAACAATAGAGCACAGAAAAATATTTAAAATTTCCCCTCCTCCAGGCACTCGTGCCAGTTACTGTCTGATATTCCTCTGATATTTGGTGATGTCAACCAAACTTGGCTCTTCAAAGCACTTTGTTGCTTTGCCAGCTGCTTCTGGTCCTCCTCTGCTAACTGCATGTGCTAGACGCAGACTAGAAGATGGGAGGAGGGAGAAGCAACTTCCTTCTCTGCATTTGTTTCCTGCTCTTGTTGGATCTGCCTTGCAAAGTGTCTTGTTCCCAGTCACCTTTCATTCCAGTAGCAGCAGTTGAAGCCAGGCTGCTGCTGTTCTAAGGCTCAGAGTCAGCTTGTCACACCCTGCAGGAGGTCAGCAGCAGCCAGCTGATACCCTTTCCTCAGCGATCTGTGTCCCTGTGTCCCAGGGTCAGGCAGCCCCTTCTCCAGGCTCAGAGAGACCAGCCTCAGCCAAACAGCTGCCCCTTCTAAGATGTCTGATTTGGGCCCTATGGGCCCCACCTCTGAGCTTCTGATTCTAAATTGTAGTAATTCAAGCACCTTCCCTCTGTTCCTCCAGGCCTGGGAGAGGTAGGTGCTTCCTACTGCTGCAACTCCTATGATAGCCTTCTCTTTTTGCCTTTTTGCTTTTTCAATATCCAGCTAACAAGTTTTTATACTTTCTCTGTGAAAATGTCTCATGCAGTTTCCATCTCCTGACTGAGTCAATGTCTGAATGATATAATGCTTGAAGCTCCTTCTCTCAACAAGAAAGACCACCAGAATGCTGAATATTTGAATCACATCATCTTAACCGTCTGGAGATTTAGATTTTTTTAAGGTTCAGTTTCATGATCTACCCTTTTACTAAAAGTAACACTTAAAAGAAACAGCTAAATGTGATTTGCTTCTGCAGTTGGTGTGTGGATGTGGGCTAGCCAATGGCTAGATTTTTGAGATAAGCTATGCCTCTACTTCTATTAGCTTGAGAATGAATAAATTTTTTAGATGAGCTATGCCACTGATTCTATTAGCTTGGAGCCAAATCTTTCTCTGCCTCATTTTGCCCTAGCTGTATGGAGGGAAAATAGAACTTGCCATTGAGTGTCCCTTACCACACCTTCAGATGGGTGCTCCAAAGATAGTAGTAACAGAATTGTTCCTTAGATGCAAACTTTTTCTGAAGTGCTGACATTTTAAAGTGTTTGTTTAATGGACGTGTTTCTAAAACACCGAACTTAGTTCTTGTGCTGCAATAGAAGATGTTTTTTTCCTTTGGGATCATTAGTAGGTGGAGAGGTTCCCTATAAGCAAAAGAGCCCAGGCTAATTATAATGAGGGAGCTGATGAGGTGTTAGCAACAGCTAAGGTTAACAGTTACTGAGGCTCACTACATGCCAGGTTGTCCTCTAGGCCCTTTTACACGTTATCTCATTTAATCCTATAACAGCCCTGTAAGAGAGGTACCGTGATTATCTCTTTATTGATGAGTAGATGGGGGAACAGGTAGAATTACTGTCCAAGATTCTACAGCATATAGTGACAGAGCCAGAATTAAAGTCTGTCTGATTTCAGCACCCACCCTCTACTTCACTGTTTCTGTAGGTTTTGTGGTTTTACTTCTATTCTTATTTATGAAACAAATTCAGGACCAGCTATGTGAAGGCCACTGTGCTCAGAACTGTGGGTGTTATCAAAATGAGCCAGACATGGCTTTGCCTTCAAAAAATCTACAATCTAGTAAGACTAGGGGATTAAAAGAAGTATGCAGTACAAAGCAGTATGCAAACGCAAGTTGTGTCCTCAGGAGCACCCCAGAGAGGGAATGCCGCCTGAGGTCAAGGAGTCTCCATGGGGAAGTCTACGGTGACCAGGACACTGAAAGACTGGGGGCCCGGGGGGTGGGGAAGGCGGTCAGGAGGACAGGGGCAGACAGAGCGCCCTGCAGAGAGCAGAAGGCAGAGCCGCGCAGGGCGGCGGTGGCCGGGTGGCTAGGAAACCAAGCTGACTCTCCCGACAGTTTGCTGTTCGCTTTCATATTCTCTGCCATGTGTGAGAGCACTGAAGTTGTTAAAGTGACAATAAATGGGTGAGACATTAAAACCTAAAGCATCTGAGATCATTAAGAACCTCTTTTAGGTAGCCCTCACTATGTGACAAGCATGGGTCAAAGCACTTCTATCTTCACAACCCGAGGAAGCAGGTTTTTACAAGGGCAAAAATGAGGCACAGAGAGGTTCAGTTAGTTGCCCAGGGTCACTGGGCTAGCAAGTGGCTAAACTGGGATTTGAGCCCAGCCTGTCTGGCTCTAACTCTGATGGTCTTGATCTGAGCTGTTTTTAAGAAAAGGAAAAGGAAAAAAAAAATAAGTTAAATTCTCTCTGAAGTTTTCCCTGAATGCAAATAACACTCAGGAGGTCTCTCTTTGGGTCCTTTGCCCCATGGGGCTTCGAGTTACATGGGACTGATGCTTCCCAGGGTGGGCTTGTCTGTATCCCCAGAGACTGTATGGCTTTGAACATGGGAAAACTTCTCACCCATCAGCACGTACTCAGTGTCTGCTGAGTGCTTGGCCTGTGGTCTGCTCTGAGCATCTTTACTGGATAGCTGTGTAATCGCTAGAAAGAGATAAACATCTTAAATGTTGCACTTAGCTCTCTATTGTAATAACAACACAAGTTTTTTCTAATACCATTTTGGACTTTAGGAAACTTCTCACCTAAGTTGGGTCAGTCCTTCAAGATCCCAAGAAATAAAGCTGTCAGTGACTCTTTTCTTCTTGTTCCTGCCCTGACAATATTCTGATTCTGGTAAAACAAACAAACAAAGAAATACATACAAAGTATGTATTTTCTGGATGCCAAGAATAACTGATGGGAACAAGGCAAGTGCAAATGAAAGGAGATTTACTTACTATCAGAAAAAAAATCAATGCCAGCCACAACCTCTCTGTTGAGGGTGACAGAATCTGGTGCAATAATGGAGGATGTTTCATCTTTTCTGACCTGCTCTGATTTGTTTCTCATTCCTGAGATTTTCCCTGGAAGAGAATTAGAACACACTTTATTAAACCAAACTGAACAGCAATTAATCTTTTCTTTATGATTCTGAAGCTAATTTAGTACATTGTACAACAGAGCAACCATTATTGTGAACATTATTTGGTTTCACAAAAACTGTTCTGATTATTTGAACTTCCAAGGTATTTAGATTTTAGATAAATAAGAGTTTATAATGTTTGGATTCTGTGCAGAGTTTTGTGAGATAAATTTTTCCCTAAATTTTAGAGTAATAAGAAATAATACAGAAAATGGTCATTTATAAGCATGATTTAGACTTGTAAGGATATTTAGACATAATCTAGTCTCGAGATCCTTTATTTTCTAGGCTCACCCATGAGAAAGGGCTTATCAAAGTCTCAGGCCTCCCTGCTCAGTGATCTTTCTCTCTCTTCATGTATTTGACTGAAAGAGCAAGACCTTGATCTGCTTGGCTCTGATACTGACCCATCCTAAATGAGATGCATTCCCACCTGAGGGGACTAATGACTTAGAGGAGGCCAATTCTGACTCTATTTTCCTTACCTCTCCCATCTGTCTTCTCAACTTCAAACTGAAAAAGTGGAAAAGTATGTTGGTGTCAGACACAATAGTACTTATATTCAAATCAAGAACTGCAAAGTCATTTGCATTTTTGCTTTGCCCATATGCTGTGGTAAAATGTGAGGTTTTAGAGCTAATTTTGCATCTGTACAGAGATTCTAAATCTAAATCCAATTTTCCTTCATTGAATGAAGTAAGCAATATTTTTAGGTAAAATTAATTTAATGCCTCTGAATACAAAACCAATTAATAGCACCTTTAGCCACACTGAAGTAGACACTGGAGGCTCATAAAATACCCTCTTGGCTACCCATGCTTGGCACTACCTAGAGATGAGAAGGCCTCCTTGTGAAGTCCTTTGGGCACTTGTGCAAATCACTCCCCTTTACTGGTGTCCAGGCCGAGATGCCTTGCCCATAGTCCTGCACAGTGGTCAATAAAGCCCCAGGAAGGCCCCAGGGGGCTGCAAATGCTACCTAGCAGCAATATTTGTTATTTTCTAATTTACAGCCCTGCACTCAGTCATATCAAATGGAAGAGCAGCTGAAAGTTCATCCTTGTCTCCTTAGTTCCAGCAAAGGTGGGGATTAAAGTTTAAATAGATGACTTTTTTTTATAACTGCACTTGCAAGCTTGGAGCTCATAATACTCTTCCTCTGAGCATTATTTTACCTAGAGCCTGCTGATCTGCTATTATGTGAACTGTAAACTCTACTCAAAAGGGAGGTGATGTAAGGATACCTAACCTGCCAGGTGAGTCAACCAGCTGGTTCTGATGTGCTGGAGACAAACTGTTCATACCTGCTTAGTGTGCAGAGGAACTGAGGCAGTTTGACAGGGAGTTTCTTAATTTAACAGGGATTGCACAATCCCACTGGCTTTCTGACAGTCCACTCATCCCTCTTAAGGACCTTAGTGTGGTTTTCCTCTCCAGCCTTTAATTTTTCTCCATGGTCATCTGAGAGGGTCAATAGTTGGTGAGTACAGGGAAAATGTGGCCAAAATAAAAAGTACCCCCAACTTTGCTATTGTTAGAGAAATGCAGAGAAAATAATCAATGAAGAGGAAAATGCATTTGGATAAAGCAGGGGATGTTATGTGGAAAGACAAGTTTAAGGCCCAGAAGGGGGAACACTGGTAAAATCATGTTCTATTAATTATGCTTCTTTGGCTGCAAGTTGCAGAAAGTGTTCAACAAGGAAAAATTAAAAGAAAATAAAATTCTATTTTTTAACAAGTTGAATGGATACTGAAGTATATGACCCATGTCTAAGAAGAATTGCTTGAGAGGGTTACCCCTAACAGAATCCAGTGACTCCCTTTGTCTGGATTTCTCATGGTTTTGTTTGTTTGTTGCAATATGTTCTATAGGTCCTACACTGGATTGAGCATTGCCCTGGACCCACAGGCCACGGCCAGAGTGCTTTAAGCATTCACATTTTATAAATGGCTGCTGACAGCCATCTCTGGTCCCCAAAGAAGCTGGGAAGCCATACTAAAAAGTATCTAAGACATGTCTTCCTTTGTTGTTTGAAAAATGAATATTCACAGTATTTTTCTGGAAGAGTTTGCAGGTTGGGCAGCAGGGATAAAAGAAAGGGCCCAAGAGAGAGAACCAAGATGGTGGTGTGAGTATAGCAGCAGAAATCTCCTCCCAAAACCATATATATTTTTTAAAATACAACAAATACAACTAATCCTAAAAGAGAGACCAGAAGACACAGGACAACAGCCAGACTACATCCACACCCACGAGAACCCAGTGCCTTGCGAAGGGGGTAAGATACAAGCCGTGGCCTGGCGGGACCCGAGCGCCCCTCACCCCAGCTCCCAGCGGGAGGAGAGAAGTCAGAGCTGGGAGGGAGAGGGAGTCCAGGACTGCTAAACACCCAGCCTTAGCCATCCACACTGAAGCGCAGACACACAGTGCATGCGTTGGGTGCTGGAAACTAGGGAAACAGGACAGTAAGACCTGTGAGTGGGTCCCTGCAGCTGGTGCCCCAGGGACAAAGAAAAGCGAGTGCTTTTTGAAAGCCTTAAAAGGACAGGGACCCCACAGCTGGATGGAAGTGCCCCAGGACACTTAGCTCAGCAGCTGGGAATCCCAGGGAACTCGGGGTGCCCAAACCCCTGCAGCACAGCTCAGAGGCCCCTCAGTGATAAACAGCCTCCTGCCTGTTCCCCCTCTGATGCGTCTCTGCCATATTGGAGAAGCAGACTGAGGCAGGCCATGCCCACAGCAACTGCCCAGCTAAATAAACTCCATAGCAGCCGGGCAAGATCAGAAGACCCTTCTGCATGCAGCTGCCCAGCACAAGCCACTAGAGGCCACTGTTCTTCCAAGAGAGGAAGGCCACAAATGGGGAAGAAGGGACTTTCTCTTACCCAACACACACGCCAGCTCCCCACAAATATATCTATTGCCATGAAAAGGCAGAAGAAATTGATACAGACCAAGATCACAGAGGCAAACCCTGAGAAGGAGATAGACCTAATCAGTCTTGCTGAAAAAGAATTAAAATTAAAGGTCATAACCATGCTGATGGAGCTGCAGAGAAATATGCAAGAGCTAAGGGATGATGTCCAGAGGATATTACAGAAATGAAACAATCTCTGGAAGGATTTATAAGCAGAATGGATAAGATGCAAGAGGCCATTGATGGAATAGAAACCAGAGAACAGGAATGATAGAAGCTGACGCAGAGAGAGATAAAAGGATCTCCAGGAATGAAACAATATTAAGAGAACTGTGTGACCAATCCAAAAGGAACAATATCCACATTATAGGGGTACCAGAAGAAAAAGAGAGAGGAAAAAGGGATAGAAAGTGTATTTGAATAAATAATTGCTGAAAACTTCCCCAAACTGGGGGAGTAAATAATTGATCAGACCATGGAAGTGTAGAGAACTCCCAACATAAAGGACCCAAGGAGGACAACACCAAGACACATAATAATTAATATGGCAAAGATCAAGGACAAGGACAGAGTTTTAAAGGCAGCTAGAGAAAGGAAAACCCATCAGGCTATCATCAGGCTTCTCAACAGAAACCTTACAGGCCAGAAGAGAATGGCATGATATATTTAATGTAATGAAAGAGAAGGGCCTTGAACCAAGAACACTGTATCCAGCATGACTATCATTTAAATATGAAGGAGGGATTAAACAATTCCCAGACAACCAAAAGTTGAGGGAATTTGCCTCCCACAAACCCCTCTACAGGGTATTTTAGAGGGGCAGCTCTAGATGGGAGCACTCCTAAGGCTAAACAGATATCACCAGAGAAAATAAAATCACAGCAAATAAAGCAGACCAACCAAATACTAACTAAAGGCAAAAAATAAAATCAACTACCCACAAAAGCAGTTAAAGGAGGCACAAAAGAGCACAGAATTAAACAACTAACATATAAAGAACGGAGGAGGAGGAGTAAGAAGGGAGAAAAATAAAGAATGACCAGACAATGTTTAAAATAGCTCAATAGGTGAGTTAAGTTAGACAGTAAGATACTAAAGAAGCTAACCTTGAACCTTTGGCAACCATGAATCTAAAGCCTGCAATGGCAATAAGTACATATCTTTCAATAATCACCCTAAATGTAAATGGACTGAATGCACCAATCAAAAGACACAGAATAACAGAATGGATAAAAAAGCAAGACCCATCTCTATGCTGCTTACAAGAGACTCACCTCAAACCCAAAAACTATAGGAACAAAGAAAGACTGAAGGAACAAAACAGCAGCAGAATCATAGAACCTAAGAATGGACTAACAGTTACCAAAGGGAAAGGGACTGGGGAGAAAGGGAGGGAAGGGAGGGATAAGGGTGGGGAAAAAGAAAGAGGACATTACAATTAGCATGTATAATGTGGGGGGGTGGTGCATGGGGAGGGCTGTGTAACACAGAGAAGACAAATAGTGATTCTACAGCATCTTACTGTGCTGATGGAGAGTACTGTAATGGGGTTTGTGGGGGGGATTTGGTGAAGGGAGGACCCTAGTAAACATAATATTCTTTTTTTATATTTTATTTTGGTATCATTAATCTACAATTACATGAAGGACATTATGTTTACTAGGCTCCCCCCTTCACCAAGTCGCACACACATACCCGTTCAGTCACTGTCCATCAACATAGTAAGATGCTGCAAAATCACTACTTGTCTTCTCTGTGTTGCACAGCCCTCCCCATGCCCCCCCACACTATACTTGTTCATTGTAATGCCCCCTTTCTTTTTTCCCACCTTATCCCTCCCTTCCCACCCATCCTCCCCAGTCCCTTTCCCTTTGGTAACTGTTAGTCCATTCTTGGGTTCTGTGCTTCTGCTGCTGTTTTGTTCCTTCAGTTTTCTTTTGTTCTTATACTCCACATATGAGTGAAAGCATTTGGTACTTGTCTTTCTCCGCCTGCCTCATTTCACTGAGCAGAATACTCTCTAGCTCCATCCATGTTGTTGCAAATGGTAGGATCTGTTTTTTTCTTATGGCTGAGTAATATTCCATTGTGTATATATACCACATCTTCTTTATCCATTCATCTACTGATGGACATTTAGGTTGCTTCCATATCTTAGCTATTGTAAATAGTGTAGTGATAAACATAGGCGTGCATCTATCTTTTTCAAACTGGAGTGCTGCATTCTTAGGGTAAATTCCTAGAAGTGGAATTCCTGGGTCAAATGGTATTTCTATTTTGAGCATTTTGAGCAACCTCCATACTGCTTTCCACAATGGTTGAACTAATTTACATTCCCACCTGCAGTGTAGGAGGATTCCCCTTTCTCCACATCTTCACCAGCATTTGTTGTTCTTAGTCTTTTCAATGCTGGCCATCCTTACTGGTGTGAGGTGATAGCTCACTGTGGTTTTAATTTGTATTTCCCTGATGATTAGTGATGTAGAGAATCTTTTCATGTGTCTGTTGACCATCTGAAGTTCTTCTTTGGAGAATTGTCCCTTCATATCCTCCACCCATTTTTTACTCGGGTTATTTGCTTTTTGGGTGTTGAGGCATGTGAGTTCTTTATATATTTTGGATGCTAACCCCTTGTCAGATATGTCGTTTACAAATATATTCTCCCATACTGTAGGATGCCTTTTTGTTCTGTTGATGGTGTCCTTTGCTGTACAGAAGCTTTTTAGTTTGATGTAGTGCCATGTGTTCATTTTTGCTGTTGCTTCCCTTGCTCAAGGAGATGCGTTCAGGAAGAAGTTGCTCATGTTTATATTCAGGAGATTTTTGCCTATGTTGTCTTCTAAGAGTTTTATGGTTTCATGACTTACATTCAGGTCTTTGATCCATTTTGAGTTTACTTTTGTGTATGGAGATAGACAGTAATCCACTTTCATTCTCTTGCATATAGCTGTCCAGTTTTGCCAACACCAGTTGCTGAAGAAGCTGTCATTTCCCCATTGTATGACCATAGATCCTTTATCATATATTAATTGACCATATATGGTTGGGTTTATATCTGAGCTCTCAAGTCTGTTCTATTGGTCTATTGTTCTTTTCTTGTGCCAGTACCAAATTGCCTCAATTACTGTGGCTTTGTAGTAGAGCTTGAAGTTGGGGAACATAATCCCCACAGCTTTATTCTTCCTTCTCAGGATTGCTTTGGTTATTCAGGGTCTTTTGTGGTTCTGTATGAATTTTAGAATGATTTGCTCTAGTTCACTGAAGAATGCCATTGGTATTTTGATAGGAATTGCATTGAATCTGTAGATTGCTTTAGGCAGGATGGCCATTTTGACAATATTAATTCTTCCTATCCATGAGCACTGGATATGTTTCCATTTATTGGTATCTTCTTTAATTTCTCTCTTGAATGTCATGTAGTTTTCAAAGTATAGGTCTTTCACTTCCTTGGATAGGTTTATTCCTAGGTATTTTATTCTTTTTGATGCAATTGTGAATGGAATTGTTTTTCTGATTTCTCTTTCTGCTAGTTCATCGCTAGTGTATGGGTATGCAACAGATTTCTGTGTATTAATTTTGTATCCTGCAACTTTGCTGAATTCAGATATTAGATCTACTAGTCTGAGAGTAGATTCTTTAGGGATTTTTATGTACAATATCATGTCATCTGCAACCAGGGACAGTTTAACTTCTTCCTTACCAATCTGGATGCCCTTTATGTCTATGTTTTGTCTAATTGCTGTGTCAAGGACCTCCAGATCTATGTCGAACAAAAGTGGGGAGAGTGGGCATCCTTGTCTTGTTCCTGACCTTATAGGAAAGACTTTCAGCTTCTTGCTGTTAAGTATGATGTTGGCTGTGGGTTTGTCATTTATGGCCTTTATTATGTTGAGGTACTTGCCCTCTATACCCATTTTGTTGAGAGTTTTTATCATGAATGAATCTTGAATTTTGTCAAATGCTTTTTTGGCATCTATGGAGATGATCATGTGGTTTTTATCCTTCTTTTTGTTGATGTAGTGGATGATGTTGATGGATTTTCTAATATCATACCTTCCTTGCATCCCTGGAAGAAATCCTACTTGATCATGGTGGATGATCTTTTTGATATATTTTTGAATTTAGTTTGCTAATATTTTGTTGAATATTTTTACATCTATGTTCATCAGGAATATTGGTCTGTAATTTTCTTTTTCTGTGGGGTCTTTGCCTGGTTTTGGTATTAAAGTGATGCTGGCCTCATAGGATGAGTTTTGAAGTATTCACTCTTCTTCTGCTTTTTGGAAAACTTTAAGGAGGATGGGTATTAGTTCTTCATTAATGTTTGGTAAAATTCCTTTGTGAAACCATGTGGTCCAGGAGTTTTTGTTCTTAGGTAGTTTTTTGATTACCAGTTCAGTTTAGTTTCTGGTAATTGGTCTGCTCAGATTTTCTGTTTCCTTCTGGATCAACCTTGGAAGGTTGTATTTTTCTAGAATGTTGTCCATTTCTTCTAGGTTATCCAGTTTTTAGCACATCATTTTTCATAGTATTCTCTAATAGTTCTTTGTAGTTCTGTGATGTCCATAGTGATTTTTCCTTCTCATTTCTGATTCTGCTTATGTGTGTAGACTCTCTTTTTTCCTTGATAAGCGTAGCAAGGGGTTTATCAATTTTGTTTATCTTCTCGAAGAACCAGCTTCTGCTTTCATCGATTCTATTGTTTTATTCTTCTCAATTTTATTTATTTATGCATTAATCTTTATTATGTACCTCCTTCTACTGACTTTGGGCCTCCTTTGTTCTTCTTTTTCTAGTTTCATTAATTGTAAGTTTAGAGTGTTCATATGGGATTGTTCTTCTTTCCTGAGGTAGGCCTGTATTGTAATATACTTTCCTCTCAGCACAGCCTTCGCTGTGCCCCACAAAGATTTTGAGGTGTTGAATTATTGTTGTTATTTGTCTCCATATATTGCTTGATCTCTGTTTTTATTTGGTCATTGATCCATTGGTTATTTAGGAGCATCTTGTGAAGCCTCCATGTGTTTGTGGGACTTTGTGTAATTTATTTCTAGTTTCATACCTTTGTGGTTTGAGAAACTGTTGGTACAATTTTAATCTTTTTAAATTTACCGAGGCTCTTTTTTGTGGCTTAGTATATGATCTATTCTTGAAAATGTTCCATGTGCACTTGAGAAGAATGTGTATTCTGCTGCTTTTGGGTGTAGAGTTCTGTAGATGTCTGTTAGGTCCATCTGTTGTAATGTGTTGTTCAGTGCCTCTGTGTCCTTACTTATTTTCTGTCTGATTGATCTGTCCAGTGAGTGAGTGTTGAAGTCTCCTAGAATGAATGCATTGCATTCTATTTCCCCCTTTTAATTCTGTTAGTATTTGTTTCACATATGTAGGTGCTCTTGTGTTGGGTGCATAGGTATTTATAATGGTTATATCTTCTTGTTGGATTGACCCTTTTATCATTATGTAATGTCCTTCTTTATCTTTTGTGACTTTCTTTGTTTTGAAATCTATTTTGTCTGATACAAGTACTGCAACTCCTGCTTTTTACTCCCTATTAGTTGCATGAAATATCTTTTTGCATCCCTTCCCTTTTAGTCTGTGTATGTCTTTGGGTTTAAAGTGAGTCTCTTGTGGGTAGCATATAGATGAGACTTGTTTTTTATCCATTCAGTGACTATGCCTTTTGACTGGTGCATTCAGACCATTTACATTTAGGGTGATTATCCATAGGTATGTACTTATTGCCATTGCAGTCTTTAGATTCATGATTACCAAAGGTTCAAGAGTAACTTCCTTACTATCTAAGAGTCTAACTTAACTCACTTAGTATGCTATTATAAACACAAAAAAATATGGAACGCTTCACGAATCTGCATGTCATCCTTGCACAGGGGCCATGCTAATATTCTCTGTATTGTTCCAATTTTAGTAAATGTGCTGCTGATGTGAGCATGATGCTATAACATTTTTCAGGATAATTAATGGCTGTAATTATAAATTCTTGGACCACATCATGAATCTTGTGCCCCTTATAAAAGAACTCTTACCACTACTTATTTAGAGATGACATTTTAAAATCATGATTAAAATTACATATTTTTCTATGTTCTATCTTAAGACAGTGCCCTAAAAATCAACTTGGCTGTGAATTTTGGGAAAATCCTACCCACAGATCATAATGTTCCCGCTTGCCATGGTAATGTGGCTGGGAAATGCTGAATGTGTTTCAGACATATAGGATGAAACTCTCACCAGGGCACAGAATTGACTGTACTAGAAAGAGGAAGCTACCAATTAAGAAAGACCATTTTCTTGTTTACTAAAATAGAGTTTGTTCTCTAATTAGAGTTTATATTAAAAATGTAAGCCAAATCATGTCATTCCTCTTTCAGGACCCTGTGTGGTTCTCCATTTCACTTGAAGTAGAACTTAGGCCCTGCACCCCTTCCACAGCATGCCCACCTCTACCCTTTCCTCTCTGCCTTACCTTCCCCTCGGCCCTTTTCATTTGCTCTGCTCCAACCACTCTGGCCTCGAGGCTATTCCTGGAATAAGCTAAGCAAGCTCTTACTTTCAATCTGCCTTTGCATTATCTGATGTCTGCCTAGGGTTTGTTCCCTGCACGTCCATGTGGACAACAATTGCTTGCTTTTTCTGCTCCAACACTTACTCAAGTATTATCCTCTCAATGAGGCCTACCCAATGCCTTTATTTAAAATTGCAGCCTGCCCCCTATTCTCCCACATTTCTGATACCCCTTATCTGACTCAACTTCTTCCTCCATAGTAATTGTCACCTAACACCTACAATTACTTACTCTGATGTTTATTGTCAGTCTCCTTGTGAGAATATAAGTTCAGTAGGCCTGGGATCTTTGTTTTGTTCTCCAGTGTATATCCCAAAGGCCTAGAACAGCACCTGGAAAGTAGCAGACATTCAAACAATATTTGTGGACTAAATTACACACATTTTGAAAGGAAAATACAGATGGAGAGTGGAGTGCTATGGATGGCATTTGACTGGGTATCTAGAAGAAGTATATGATCTAATTTTGTCTTATGCCACTTTTTTGATAATAGAGATCACATTGCTTATTGGTTGATTGGATAAGCCTTTATTAGTCATGGGCTATGTATCAGTACCATGCTAGACCCTAGGAATGTAAGAAAGGAAATAGAACCTCTATCTTCAGTGGGTGAATTTGTAGACTAGCACATAGGAGGGCATCCAACCCTGTCTTGCTGGTGACTGTTCAGGAAAGACTGGGTGTGACACTGAGACCTGGAGCAGGCAAAGGCCAGAAGAAGGCCTGAGCGGGAGGCATCCGAGAGAAAGAGCATGCAGGAGGCATTCCAGATGAAAGAGTTAGCATGTTTAGTGGTCTGGCATGATGTGGTCCTGCTTACCCTAATTTCTATGCTGGGAATGTGGATGTTATCTTAAAGTGGTAGGGAGCCACAGAAACATTGCAATAGAGCGTAACAGCCACATTTCCATCTTACAAAAATCACTGTCCTCTATTCTCAAGGTGTGTTAAGCAAGCATTTAATTTGATAATACTTTAATCAATACATTTAATAATACTATAATCAAAATGCTCTTCTTTTGTGTTTGGGGAAAATTAGAATGGTATGTCTAGGAAAAGTTTTTTTTTTAACTATATTGATAAACC
This sequence comes from Manis javanica, assembly GCF_040802235.1. Lineage (NCBI taxonomy): Eukaryota > Metazoa > Chordata > Mammalia > Pholidota > Manidae > Manis > Manis javanica. Next base: position 60,165,325 of record NC_133165.1, on the reverse strand, counting down.
ATGCTCTAAGCATAAGAACAAGAGGTATTGAAGGAGTTTCATTTTTCCAAAACCAATCTCAATATTTTTATGTTGGAAAAGATATGAAAATCTTTTTAATGTTAAGGAATTATTTATTTTTCTTTTCAAAATTTTGTTTTTTACATTATTAAATTGAATCATTTAAAGGAGTTTGATTGTCTTTAGTTCTTAAGATTAAAAACTCAAAAAAGTGGTCCAAAACACTGACTGAGAAGTCAAAAGAAACATTTACACCTCAATGTCTATAGACTTTGTTGCTGCTTCAGAAGCCTGAAAGAAGCAAGTTGGGTATATATCGTGAAAGCATATTTGACACATGTGACTAGAATTTACAAAGAGGTGAAGCTGTTCTTTACAAATTCCTGGCCTTTTGGGCCTGGGGAGGATAACCCTTGGGCCACTGGTGTCATGTCCTGTCATGGGTGTAGCCGAGGTGTGAAGAGCTACCCCACGCTACACCCTCCGGATGTCCAGTGGTGTGATGAGTACCCTGGCTCTGGCCTCAATAAAAAACTCTCTGGGCAGAATATCCTGCTATGCCCTTATACTACCTTTCTGATGTTGCCTGATATTTTGTCACCTCTGGGGTTTCATATCAGAGAGATGGGGATTGCGGGGAGATGAAAGGCATTTCTGTAAGAGTTTTTGTTGATTGCGGTTAGATTTTTATATTCTTAATTGGATCTATCTGTTCAAAGATTGTCTAATTCAAAACAGTATTATTGACTCTGCAAGAGAGGGATCTTTCCCTGTACCTTCCACAGAACTACCTTTGAAAAAGGCTATAAATAACTTCATTATTTGAGTGCTCTTATTGTATTTCTCGAGTGTTTTCCAATGCCACCAAGTTAAGTAATTCTCCCATTCTCAGCAGACACTCACTGAGTGTCCTACAAATGTAACTCAGTCCTGACACTATTGACCTGGAGATCTCCAGCCCCCACTGCACCCTTCACAGAGGTTGGTGAGCAGGACTGAAAGTTCTAGCATGCTAATCACTTGTCTTCTGGTGACCAGCTGCTTTCTGAGACTCCCTAGGAACCCCACCTCAGCCACTTCAGTAGCATGCACTCAAGCATGCTCCAAAGGGGCCCCTCATGAACCACAAAGGACACTCCAATCTCTCAGGAAATTCCAAGGATTTTAGGAACTCTACCAGAAATGAGGAGGAACAAAGAGCAAATATATTCCTTATTGTATTATTCTCTATTTGGTATAGCAATGGTTAAGATCATGGACTCTAGAGCAAGGGTACCAGGGTCCAAACCAAACACTGCAACTAATTAGATGTGCAACCTCAGGCCAGCTGCTTAACCTCTTTTTGTTTACCTTTCCCCATCTGTAAAATGGAGATAACAGTGATGGTGTTCAGGACATGCTACCCCAAAATGTAGAACCTTGGTATATTAAGCATCTTAAGCTGAAGGAATTTTTTAAAAAGGCAGAAGTAGGAAGGTCACTCTGACCTTTCCCTCCTTGCCACTCTTCCCTGAAACAAATCTTAAGACACACATGTGACAGGTGCCCTCCCAGAACCAGGAGGAAGGAAGATGCTCTCACACCAGAGGTGGGAGTCTGGAGTCAAGAAATCTGTACACACAAACCTCGTTAAACTCACGCTTATCTTCCCGGTGACTCCTTCACTGCTTACTGCCCAAAGCCCAAACCTCTTGGTCTTGTCAATTTTTCACTAATTTATTGTTTCTTTGTTTAAAAGATATAAAAGCTTCCTGCTCTGGTCACTCCATTCACTGAGGAAGTATATGTAAAGACTAAAATTTGTATCCTTTTCTCGTTAGTCTGTTTTTGTCAGTTATATTTAGTGACCCAGCCAGGGGCCCTAAGAAGGTCAAGGTAAACTTTTTCCCTCTATACGACAGTGTCCACTTCATAGCCCTGTGCATAGCCCTTGTGGCAATGCCGATTCAGGGTGAAAGCTTTGTAAAAATTGGCTATTATCATGGACCCAGCTTTACATCACCTCACAGTGCTTTGAAGAAAAGTCAGCACTAAAAAATACCCTGAAATAGGTGGATAACAACTCTAGAATTAATAATCACTTTGGAAAATCGATCACATCCCATTTAAACATATTTGACGGCATATATAATGAACAGTGATCACACCCATGTCTAAACAAACCCTGACAGATCAACAGTTAACAAGAACTGTAAGATGGACAATGTAGTGTCCATTTTGCTTTGCTTCAAAATTTTTGTTATGAAAATAGCAGACTTTTCTGGTGCATGTGAGTGTGTGTGTGTGTGTGTGTGTGGTCTCCTTTTCAGCAGTTACATTGTTTTAAGTTCAGAAGAAGCATTCTGCATTTGAATAATATAGGCCCATGAGTTGTAACATCTTAACCCACATTAAGGTGTTAGGTCTGTTAAAAAATAAACTGAGGCATATTACACATTAGCAGTTTATTTGAGCAAATATCAGTTTGAACCAGGCAGTGCCAAATGGGAAGTGGTAGGAGTGTTGCACCAGCAGGGGCTGGGGGGAAAGATTTTTATAGAGAGGAGGAAAAGCAAAGAATTGTTTCATTGGCTATAGCTTAAGCATTTGCTTTATATGGCAAAGCCTATTTGGCTGTTTGATTTCTTAACCTTGAGGGATATACAGGCTAAGCTTTTGATTTACTTAGCTATGTAAGCTATTAAGGCATGAGAGCCACCTCAGTTCAATGGCCTCCTTGCTTAATTGGTTTAACAAAACAAATGTAGCCATCGATGATGCTGCTGAATTAACAGAGTGGAACTCGGACCCAAAAACATACCCCACAGCCACAAGGACCTAAACATGCTGTCCAAAAGGCCTTATTTCAGATGTGTTGGTAAGAGCCAGCAGAGTTACCATAATAGCAAAATTAAATCCTTTACCCCTTAGTCTAACCTAACTTGAAATGTTGAATTTCCCTTTATTCAGATATTAAGGTTCCACATGTTTGGAACTCAATGGTAGAGGTTAACTTTGATAAACCAAGAATTGTTGGTCATGTCCAAAAAAAATGTAAGAAATAAATCCATTTATTTTGGCTTCTATCTTTTTAAAGATCATACAAACACCCTCATGACTGGAAGCAGGCTTCTTCTTTTCAGACTTTAATGCTGAAAGTACAAAAGTTTAATCTGATGGTATTACTACCTAACTCATTCATCAAATATTTAAGAACTATTATGTCTCAGGCACTGTTCTAGGTACTGAAAAAGAGCAGTGGAGAAAAGAATGCCCAAATCCCTGCACATACAGTGTGAAATGTATGCACTGTGGATGGAGGCAGGCAGAAAACAAGTGAGCAAAACACTCAATATGACAAAAATAGAGGGTCAGGGAAGGCCTCTCCCAAAAGGCAGCATTTACCAAGACCTCAGTTAGATGACAGCTTTCTAGGGAAAAGCATTCTGGGCACAGGAACCAAGAGACACACAAGCTGTGAAGTGGGGCATGTGTGGTGTGTTTGAGGAACAGCAGTAGGGCCACAGTGTTGGCAGCCGCGCTCAGAAAATAGCGCCCAATGCAGGGCAGCCGGAAGGCCCCGAACTTCCTAATGACAAATCATCCCACACCACTAAACTACATGCTAATTGCGCCTTGGCATAAGGACCAATGAGACCCACCAAATGGTTATGCTAATAAGGCATATGGAGCCGCACCAACCAGGTCAGAGCATGAGAACTATATAAGCAAGCCTCTCCTTCCCCTCTGGGTCCTGCCCAACTCATTTGTTTCACAAAGAGCTGAAGAATAAAGCTTTCTGCAGAAGAATCCTGCTGTTGTTGCATGCTGTTCTTGCCGGCGAGGACAGGGCACGCGACAAGTGGTGCCGAATCCCGGGAACCAGAACATCACCGGCACAGGGAGGACCCTTCAGACATCTGGAGAGGATTCAGAACTGCAGGTCAGAAGAAAGCCCGGAGGGGTAAGTTCCGAGAGGCCCCTGCTTTTTAGGATGATGGTTGATGGTTCTCTGTAAATAAGGAGGCACCATGGGGAATGCACCGTCATTAGTCACGGTGCTGCAGACAGCTCTCAAAGAGCGAAACTTGAAGGTCTCCAGCAAAGTCTTAGGATCTTTTGTGAAGGAGATAGACCGTGTGGCCCCCTGGTTCATTTGTTCAGGGTCCCTCTCAATCCCGAGCTGGGACAAACTGGGGAAAGATCTTGATAGAGAGGAGGAGGAGGGTAGCCTGAGGGGAGGCACCAGGCCCCTCTGGAAACTGATTAGAGCTTGTCTGCAAGGTGAGAGATGTGAAAAGGTAATAAAAGAAGGTCAGAGAGCATTGACAGATATCCAAGAGAGCATGTCAGAAACGGAACGGGAAACAGAGAGCGCGTGCGGCCGAAAAAAGGCCACAAAAACGAAGGTAAAGAAACCTCAGAGTGAGGGAGAAAGCCCGCCTAGGGCAAAAGCGAAAGAGCCCCGAGAAGCGAGTGATGATCGCCTCGGAGAAAATAGTAAATACCCCTGGAAAGAGTTGAGGGACCTCCAACTCTCCAATAGGGAATCTGAGGAGGAATTAACGTCCGCAGAGGAAGGGGAAGAGAATAAAACCGCAGAGTGTAGAAGTAAGGGAACCAGCAAAGTTGAAAAGCGGACCAAGGAAAAAATGAAAGCAGGGTGTCCCCCGACGCCCTTTGCCCCGCCACCTTACGTGAGTGGCGCACTCTCCTTTTGCCACCCAGATACTCTTCAGGCAATTAGACAAATGTTTCCTGTATTTGAGGATAATGGCGTACGCTCTCACCAGCCCCTGAGCCATAAACAAGTTAAGGAGTTAGCAGAATCCGTTCGGGCTTATGGAGTCAGTGCTAACTATACCATAGCACAAGTTGAGAGATTAACAGAGACAGCCATGACACCCGCAGACTGGCAATATGTAACTAAGGCATGCCTTTCTAGTATGGGGCAATACATAGAATGGAAGGCATTGTGGCATGATATCAGCATGACCCAGGCACGCGCAAACGCGGCCGAAGGACAGCCTGCGTGGTCATATGATATGCTGACGGGCCAAGGACAGTGGGTAGCTGACCAGACCGCCTTCCCCTTACAGGTATACGCACAAATAAACACGTGCGCCGCCAAGGCATGGAAAGCCCTCACCAACAAAGGAGAAGTATCAGGCAATTTGACAAAAATTATTCAGGGGCTGAGCGAGCCATTTTCTGACTTTGTCGCTCGTATGATGGAGGCCGCAGGCAGAATATTTGGAGATCAGGAACAAGCAATGCCCCTAGTGGAGCAATTAGTATTTGAACAATGTACCAAGGAATGCAGACAGGCGATAACACCCTGGAAACAAAAAGGGATACATGCCTGGTTGAAAGCCTGTAGAGAAATAGGAGGGCCACTCACCAATGCGGGCCTAGCCGTGGCCATATTACAGAGCCACAAACAAGCCAGGATCACTAACAGAAGTATCAAATGCTTTCAATGCGGGAAATTAGGACATATAAAGAGAGAGTGTAGGAGCCCAGCTTCAGAACAAACAACCCAAAAGACCCCTGAGTTGTGCCCTAAGTGTAAGAAAGGCAGGCATTGGGCTAATGAGTGCCGGTCTATTAAAGATATAGAAGGGAAACCCTTAGAACTGCCAAAAAACGCCCAGAGGGGCCCCCGTCACCAGGGCCCGCAAATATATGGGGCAACCAGCACGCAAGTGTCATTCGGGAACAACCAGGCCCCCCAAGGAGAGCCACTTCAGGTTCCGCGGGATTGGACATCCGTGCCACCACCAGAATAGTGTTGACTCCACAGATGGGAGTTCAGCCTATCCCTTCAGACTTTAAAGGCCCCCTACCACCAAATACCATTGGGTTACTCCTAGGGCGCTCTTCTGCTGCATTGAAAGGCCTGGTAGTTCATCCCGGAGTTATAGATCAAGATTATGAAGGACAAGTAAAAATCATGTGTTCGGCTCCCAGAGGAATCTATCCTATATCCCCGGGAGACCGCATAGCCCAGCTCTTAGTTTTACCTAGTCTCCACGCCAATTATCCTGCTACCAACACGGAGAGGGGAGAAAGGGGCTTCGGCTCCTCTGACTGGGATTCAGCCTTCATAGTATTAGATTTAGCAGACAGACCAAAATTAACTCTTCAAATAGAGGGAAAGAGCTTTGAGGGAATCCTAGACACTGGAGCAGATAAAAGTATTATCTCTGCAACCTGGTGGCCCTCCAAGTGGCCTGTGACCCAATCCTCACATTCATTACAAGGTTTAGGATATGAGTCAAGCCCTTCAATTAGTGCCAAACCATTGAAATGGCGAGCCCCTGAAGGACAAGAGGGTACAGTCACCCCTTATGTACTCCCTCTACCGGTCAATTTATGGGGGAGGGATGTCATGAGAGACTTAGGCCTCAAACTCATTAATGAATACTCCACCCCCGCCCAAGGCATGATGATGGACATGGGATACATCCCTGGCAAGGGGCTGGGGAAACACCAACAGGGACACATAGAGCCCATCCTGCCCAAAGTAAAGAATGACCGTCACGGCCTGGGTTTTTCATAGGGGCCATTGAAGATGCCATGCCCATACCTTGGCTCACAGAGGAGGCCGTATGGGTTCCTCAGTGGCCCCTATCCTCTGAAAAATTAGAAGCAGCTCATTGCTTAGTGCAAGAGCAGCTCCAAGTGGGACACCTAGAACCCTCTGTGTCCCCATGGAACACACCCATATTTGTAATCAGGAAAAAGTCAGGATCATGGAGGTTGCTTCATGATCTGAGAGCAGTAAATGCTCAAATGAGAATGCTTGGACCCGTACAATGGGGACTGCCACTCCTCTCTGCCTTACCCAAAGAATGGAAAGTGCTCATAATAGATATTAAAGATTGTTTCTTTTCTATACCTCTAAGCTCCAAGGACAGGGAAAGATTTGCTTTTACTTTGCCAGCTATTAACCATGAACAACCCGATGCCAGATTTCAGTGGAAGGTCCTCCCTCAAGGAATGGCAAATAGCCCCACCATATGTCAACTGTACGTTCAGCGAGCGCTAGACCCAATTCGTAAGACCTATCCCACGCTAAAGATCATCCATTACATGGATGACATCCTTCTTTGCTCCCCACAACCAGCAGAAATAGAAGAAGCATATATAGATCTCACTAGATCCCTAGAAAATTGGAGACTGAATATAGCAAGCGAGAAGGTCCAAAAATCTAGTGTTAGCAAATTCCTAGGAGCAACCATTTACACAGATGTAATTTGCCCCCAAAAGCTTGAGATAAGACATAATCAATTGCAAAATTTGAATGACTTCCAAAAACTCCTAGGGGATATTAATTGGTTGCGCCCATACTTAAAGATACCCACCACTGAATTGACTCCACTATTTAAAACCCTAGAAGGAGACCCACAACTAACGTCACCGCGCTCCCTCACACCTGAGGCATTACAAGCCATTCGCAAAGTAGAACAGGCTTTGATGACAGCACAATTAAATAGAGTGCAATCGAATGAACCCTTTGAGTTGTGTGTGCTTCCCACCCCGGAGCTGCCAACAGCAGTTTTATGGCAGCACGGCCCACTGATCTGGATCCATTCCCAAGCCTCTCAGGCTAGGACAATAGAGTACTATCCGGCAGCCGTGGCCAAACTTGCTTTGAGAGGAGTAAAAACCTCCATGACACATTTCGGAGAGGCTCCAGCTAAAATTATAACCCCTTACAGCGTAGAACAGATACAAGTATTATGTGCTATGAATGATGATTGGGCCATACTTGCTTACAGTTTCTCAGGAACCTTTGATAATCATTTCCCTAAACATCCCCTCATCAACTTCACCAAAAATCATCTCCTAGTATTTCCTCGGGTCACTAGCCTAACCCCGCTGCCTCATGGAAAAACAGTTTACACGGACGGGTCTAAGACAGGCACAGGTGCCTATGTCCATGATGGCAAAGTTGTGACAAAAGGCTACACGCCTGACACTCCACAAATAGTGGAATGTCGCATAGTCTTAGAGGTCCTACAAATCTTTCCTGAACCTTTAAATATTGTGTCTGACTCCTGTTATGTAGTTAATGCAGTCAAATCTCTAGAAGTGGCCGGGCTAATTAAAGCGTCCAGCCCAGTAGCCACTTTGTTCAAACAGATACAATCAGCACTACTTCATAGGCAATCTCCTTTGTATATAACTCATATCAGAGCACATTCAGGCCTTCCCGGGCCTATGACCCAAGGCAACCACCTGGCAGACCTCGCAACCAGAAGCATAGCCTTTCCCCTGCTAGACCCTGTCACCACAGCTTCAAAATTCCACACACAGTTTCATGTCACTGCCGAAACGCTGCGCAGGCGGTTTAGCATAACCAGGGCCGAAGCTAGGAACATTGTCCTTAGCTGCCAACATTGCTGCAGCTTCCTTCCCACACCTCATGTTGGGATCAACCCCAGAGGTATTAGGCCTTTACAAGTTTGGCAAATGGATGTGACGCATATTTCGTCTTTTGGGAAACTGAAATATGTACATGTATCCGTGGATACTTGTTCAGGAGTCATCTTTGCCTCCCCATTGTCAGGAGAGAAAGCTTCCCATGTCATCCAGCACTGCCTTGAAGCTTGGAGCGCATGGGGGTTACCGCAGATTCTGAAAACAGACAATGGCCCAGCCTATACCTCTACAAAATTTGCTCAATTTTGTCATCACATGGGGATAAAACATATCACTGGCCTTCCCTACAACCCACAGGGTCAAGGGATTGTGGAACGCGCGAACCGCACGCTCAAATCCTATTTACTTAAACAAAAAGGGGGAATTGAAGATATACCCCCCACACCAAAAACTGCCATAGCCCTAGCACTTTTCACTATAAATTTTTTGAATCTGGATGCTCAAGGCCATACAGCAGCGGATCGCCATAATCAGTGGCCAAAAGACCCACAAGAACTAGTAAAATGGAAGGACGTGTTATCTAACCAATGGAAGGGCCCGGATCCAATCATAATCAGATCCAGGGGAGCTGTGTGTGTTTTCCCCCAGGGTGAAGAAAATCCCTTCTGGATCCCAGAGCGCCTAACGAGGAAAGTCCTAAACAAAGGAGATGACTTCGCTGTACCTCCTGACCCTGCTCCTGACACTGGAGACCCCGACTCAGGGAGTATTGAGATGGGGAATCCTGTCTGCCTTTCCTAAGCCTATGCCTGTCCGTTTCAATGCAGCCGTTTTTCCGCACTTTTTCACTACCAATGCTAGTATGAACTTGCCCTACTTAGTTAAAGACACCCTAGTAGCTCCCCTGGGAGAAAACCGATCCTTCGTAACTAATGGGTCATTATGCTTCACCACTCAGAATCTAGCTGGCTGTATCTCCCTGAAACGGAGGAAATACGGATGGTTCAGTGACATAATTCTAGAGGCCAGTAGCCTCCCCGTTATGTCAGCTAAATTTGAAGGGCCTAATAAGGAAGGGAGCCCGTCCTATAAGAACATGACTATCCACCAGATGGTTCTCTGGATCAATGGCACATTTGTACACTCTCCCAGGAACAATTCCACCGACAGGCCTCGTCAACCCAAATATGCCTCCCATTGTGTGGGCGACTATGAGGGAGAGCTGTGGCCCTGGACTGACTGTCAGTCAACTGTAGTAACGTGGGCAACTGAGAGGCAGGAGTTTACCATCTCCCCAGATATGGAGGGACGGCCAGCCAATGAGGCTTGGTGGCCAGTAAAGGTGCTCGAAGGCGAGTTTCGTCAGCAGCTGAGCATGAACCCCTTCCATAAATGGATGCTGTGTGGAGTCAATGGCTCGTGTACCGACCTCTCCCCCTTTTCCGCCCTCCAGGGTGGGGGAATCGGTGTAAAAAATATCACCTTTTGGTGCGAGAATAACCACATGCGCGCACACTGGAACATGATCATGACCCATAACAACGAGAACTACACGTGTTCAGCAAAATCAGGTCCAGAGTCACCTAATTCCCTTTTTCCACCTTCTCCAGTATGCGTATACCCCCCATTTCTGTTTATCTTATCCAATAGTAGCTTTGACTCCTGCTCCAATGAAACCTGCTTTCTGTCTCAGTGTTGGGATGCGCGTAACTTTACCAATGCTTTGGTAGTCCGCATCCCCCGTTGGGTCCCTGTTCCCGTAGACGCCCCTAACACCATGACTCTGTTTCGAGAAAGGCGCGATTTCGGTGTTACAGCCGCCATAGTGCTCCTGATCTCCGCGACCGCGGTCGCAGCCACCGCCGCTGGTATAGCTTTAGACACCTCCATCAAATCGGCTACAGAGCTCAATAACCTTGCAGCCTCAGTAGCTTCTGCCCTGGACCAACAGTCCACACTTGATGGCAAACTGAAAGGAGGAATAATGATCCTCAATCAACGCAAAGATCTCGTGGAGGAACAAATGGAGGTGCTCTGGCAAATGGCCCAATTGGGATGTGAGCGGAAATATCATGCCCTCTGCATCACTAGCATTCAATATAAAAATTTTACACGGGCAGCTAATCTGTCACGAGACCTGTCCCAGTATCTTTCAGGAAACTGGTCCCAAGACTTCGATGGGACACTAGAAGAGCTGCGGCGAGAAATTATCCACATCAACTCCACCCGTCTAGATATCTCCGTAGCGGAAGGACTCTCTTCCTGGTTCCTCAGAGCTCTCTCCCACGTCAAGGAGTGGGCGGGCATGGCTGGGATGGGCGTGTTCCTGCTTGGAGGTCTCATGCTCTTACTCTGGTTGTTATGCAGACTCCGCAACCAACATAAGCAGGACAAGGTGATCCTTGCTCAAGCCCTAATGGCGATAGACATTGGCGCCTCTCCCCAAGTGTGGCTCAACATGCTTAAGAAGGAAGCTCGGCTTTAGCTTGAGGTAGCTCTTGCACCCTGAGCCCATGTGGCACTGCACCAGGCCCGAGTACCTCAATGCTTAATCACAGCTTTCTTTAAGAAGCTCATGGTGCAAGAGGGTTGAGAAAAAGGGTCCAAACCCTTTGTACCAAGCGGTCCCAACGCCAGCCAGAGGATGCGAGGCAAAGCACTGCAAGAGGTCTTGGACCCCTCTGAGAGGCATGCCTGACTGCATAGGGGTAGATGCCCAGAACCCCTCTCCAAAAAGGGGGCATCAGGAAGTATGATGGAGGTCAGGCCTCTGTCTCCGCCTCTGCTGGCAAGTTCCGCCTTGAGCTTCTGTTAGACAAAAAAGGGGGAGATGTTGGCAGCCGCGCTCAGAAAATAGCGCCCAATGCAGGGCAGCCGGAAGGCCCCGAACTTCCTAATGACAAATCATCCCACACCACTAAACTACATGCTAATTGCGCCTTGGCATAAGGACCAATGAGACCCACCAAATGGTTATGCTAATAAGGCATATGGAGCCGCACCAACCAGGTCAGAGCATGAGAACTATATAAGCAAGCCTCTCCTTCCCCTCTGGGTCCTGCCCAACTCATTTGTTTCACAAAGAGCTGAAGAATAAAGCTTTCTGCAGAAGAATCCTGCTGTTGTTGCATGCTGTTCTTGCCGGCGAGGACAGGGCACGCGACACCACAGTGGCTGGAATGCAGTGAGCAAGGTGGGGGAATGCGGGACGCAGGTCTACAGACGTAAGGACATATGGCGAGAGCATGCAGGTCATACTGGAGATTTTGGCTGCTCTAAGGACTTTGGCTTTTACTCTGGCCAATGGGAAATGTGAGGAGTTTTGAGAAGTGATACAATCTAACCTTTCAAAGAGATCAGTATGACTTATGTAGAGAACAGACTAAAGGGGGCAAAGGAGACCAGGTAAGAGGTGACTTATGTAATTCAGGTGAGGGTTAAGGGTGCTTTTGATTATGCTGATAATAGTGGCTGTAGTGAGAAGTGGATGGATTCTGGACTTTTTTTGAAATATAGGCAACAGGACTTGCAGATGGTTGGGATATGGGGTGTAAGAGCAAGAGAGAAATCAAGGATGACTCCAGGGTTTTTAGCCTGAGCAACTGAAAGGCTGGAATTGCCATTTGCTGAAATAGGGAACACATCAAGATAAACACATTTGGAAAGATGGAATCAAACATGCAATATTTGACATATTATATCTGAGATAACTGTTTATTATATAGCTAAGCAGCAATGTTGGAAGAGCAGTTTGCTTTATGATTGTTCTGGGTCCTGAATGTATTCCTGTAGGATCTGAAGAATCAAAAGTTAGCGTAAGTACAGCCATCTTAAAGGCTTAAATACCACCCCCTAACCTAGAAGGAGGAAAATTATTAGAATCTTGAAAAACAAGTTAGTCAGCCAGTGTTAAATGTAGTGACCTTTAATTAGCTGACCTCAAATCAGTTAATCATACACACCAAGCTTATCTTGCTAGGACCACCCTAAACATTCCGAAGGTAATCTTATCTAACCAGACCCCAGGATGTGGCCCCAGCCAAAGATTTATGTGTCTATGAAAAAACACTGTATTGTGATTGTGGAAAATGTTGCCCTCTTTGAAAATGCTATAAAACCTTCTGGCTTTGTGTGCTCAGGTTCCTTGTTGAGACCCGCTGCGTCGGGCTAACTTGGACCCCAGCTAGCTGGTTCCTGAATAAATTCCTCTTGCTTATTGCATCAAGAGACGCCTTTCGTGAGTGATTTGGGGCGGCATCCTCCTCTGGGAGAATCCAACATTTGGGGGCTCGTCCGGGATCGTGCGCTCACCCCGCTTCACTCCCGAAGTCGCTCTTGGAGGAAGAGGTAAGATTAGTGGCGCCTTGAGTTGTCTGTGTTCTGTCTTCTGTTTTTCAGTGAGACCGGTCAGAATTCTGAAAGGGGTACCCACTGTCTGGCAGTCGTCCCGATCCCGTAAAGGGGTCAAGACCGTGGTCGGTAGACGTACTTGTAGCATCACAGGCTGCAACCCTGGGGGATGCCTCGGGGAGAGTGGAGGGCCAGGGACGCCTGGTGGCCTCTCATCTGTTTTTCGGGCAAGGTGAATCTGATGAGATAGGGTTGATTTTCGGGCGCCAAGAGTATCAACCCTCCGATTCCTTTCGGTTTCTGATTGAAAATCTGAGGAAAACAAGGAGCGGCCGCAGTGTGTCTAATCTGTGTGTGTCTCTGTTTTTTTGTGTCTTTCACGTGCCTAATAATTGTTATACTGACAATGGGACAGATTCAGACAACCCCCTAAGGGTGTAAATGAATATATCTTTCTACCTCCGGATGGTATTAATGAAATTGATTTAAAGACAAGCGCTTGTGCAAATTGAGTATTCTAAAACTTCCAGAAAACCTGATAAAAAAGTGTTAAGCATTAATGCTAATTTGAGTTTGCCTAAGGCGGGCATGTCTTGGTAGTTGGTCGGCTGCCTGAGTTTACCTAGAGTCATTTGAGTCATGTTATCTGCTAAATCTTGTAAGAATAGAATGCTTAGAGGCTTGGCTTTGTCTAGTGTTCAGTGGGGGCCTTGTGAGTAGTCTAGCGTAGTTGTTGCAGGTGGGTGAGCTGGATAAGTGTGGCAAGTGAACACCTTTTTTTTTTTTTTTTTTTTTTTGAGAGGGCATCTCTCATATTTATTGATCAAATGGTTGTTAACAACAATAAAATTCAGTATAGGGGGGTCAATGCTCAATGTACAATCATTAATCCATCTCAAGCCTAATTCTCGTCAGTCTCCAATCTTCTGAAGCATAACGAACAAGTTCTTACATGGTGAACGAATTCTTACAGAGTGAATAAATTCTTACATGGTGAACAGTACAAGGGCATTCATCACAGAAACTTTCGGTTTTGATCATGCAATATGACCTATAAACCATCAGGTCAAATATGAATATTCATTTGATTTTTGTACTTGATTTATATGTTGATCCCACATTTCTCCTATTATTATTATTATTTTTATTTTTAATAAAATGCTGAAGTGGTAGGTAGATGCAAGATAAAGGTAGAAAACATAGTTTAGTGCTGTAAGAAGGCAAATGTAGATGATCAGATGATCAGGTGTGTGCCTATGGACTAAGTATTAATCCAGGCTAGACAAGGGCAGCAAGACATCCACGGATGCAGAAGATTTCTCTCAAAGCAGGGGGGGGTGAGGTTCTGAGCCTCACCTCTGTTGATCCCCAAATTCTCACCTGATGGCCCCCCTGCGACTGTGCCTGTCTTAGGTTGTTCCTCCCTTGAGGAATCTTACCCGTCTCTGGCTAACCAGTCATCTTCCGGGGCCATACAGGGAAATGTAAAGTTGGTAAGTGAGAGAGAAGCCATATTGTTTGCAAAGGTTAGCTTTTTACTTCTTTGCAGATTTATGCCCTGTGGCTTCTATGCCCAGCACTTGTCTCGAGGTATCTTTACCACCTGGAGGAATTATGATACTCGGTAAATTCGATATGAGGCACGAATTCTATTTAAGGTTTGTAATTAGGAAGGAAGAAGAAAAGCTATAGATGTAGCATATGAAGGAAACTTGGGAGGATTGATTATTTCTTTGACATATCTTCTTGTATAGTACCTTAAGTATGTATAGGTTTTAAACTACTAACTAATTTGCACACACATATTAACATAATAGGAATACGGTGACATAAACAAAGCAAATCTATAATTACCAGCCATCTCCAGTGAAGCCAAGAAAACCATTTAGGCACCCTAGGCATTTGTGAAAATTTATCTATAATATGATGGATATTTTCCAACTGTACTTGAACCATCAGACAAATTAAAGCAGCCCATTTCTGGGATCTGTTCACATCCCATATGTTCTTTTAACCATAGATAGTCTATAGTCATGAGATTTTGGGGTGCTACAACTTGCACCCCTCCCAACTCCTGGTTGAGTTCCAACAGTACAGATCCAGTCAAATTCGTTGTCTCACTGTATGCACATGCCAGCCTAGACATCTCCCTCCTCCTTCTTATGGCAAGTCCAGGAGACGGTGGGCTGGATGCAGCCACAACCGCAGCATCGTCCGGATCCCTGGGGAGGCTTTTTGATGATCATCCCCCGGCACGAGTCCTCCAGAGAGTGCTGATGCCGGAAGCTCCTCCTCATATCGTATCTTATTTCATTTTCTGGGTATCCAAGCTAGGCCTTGATCTTCTGCGTAGAAACAAACAGACCCTTTGCCCACACTTTGACATGCCCTCTATACCACTGTGCAGAACTCATTGGAGGTCAGCACACAGTAACTGCTTTTTTTTTTTTTTTTAATTAAGAGAAAGGAATATTATCAGAAAAGAGTACCTCCATAGCTGATCATCTGACACCCTTTAAGTGATCAACATTAAGGATATTTAAAGCATGCGTTGATCTTTGATTTACCAATAGTTTTATCCTGTTAACGAGTAATCCCCTTTTCTTTCTTTCTTTCATTCTTTTTTTTTTTTTTTTTAAATTTTTAATCTACCCTTACATGAAGAATACTATGTTTACTATGCTCTCCCCTATATCAGGTCCCCCCTAACAACCCCATTACAGTTACTGTCCATCAGCTTAGCAAAATGTGGTAGAGTCACTACTTGTCCTCTCTGTGTTGTGCAGCCCACCCTCCCCTTTCTCCCTCCCCCCCATGCATGCTAATCTTAATACCCCCCTTCTTCTTCTCCCCCCTTATCCCTCCCTGCCCACCCATCCTCCCCAGTTCCTTTCCCTTTGGTACCTGTTAGTCCATTTTTGGGTTCTGTAATTCTGCTGCTGTTTTGTTCCTTCAGTTTTTCCTTTGTTCCTATACTCCTCAGATGAGTGAAATCATTTGGTATTTCTCTTTCTCCGCTTGGCTTATTTCACTGAGCATAATACTCTCCAGCTCCATCCATGTTGCTGCAAATGGTTGGATTTTTCCACTTCTTATGGCTGAGTAGTATTCCATTGTGTATATGTACCACATCTTCTTTATCCATTCATCTACAGATGGACATTTAGGTTGCTTCCAATTCTTGGCTATTGTAAATAGTGCTGCGATAAACATAGGAGTGCATCTGTCTTTCTCAAACTTGATTGCTGCGTTCTTAGGGTAAATTCCTAGGAGTGGAATTCCTGGGTCAAATGGTAGGTCTGTTTTGAGCATTTTGATGCACCTCCATACTGCTTTCCACAATGGTTGAACTAATTTACATTCCCACCAGCAGTGTAGGAGGGTTCCCCTTTCTCCACAGCCTCGCCAACATTTGTTGTTGTTTGTCTTTTGGATGGCAGCTATCCTTACTGGTGTGAGGTGATACCTCATTGTAGTTTTAATTTGCATTTCTCTGATAATTAGCGATGTGGAGCATCTTTTCATGTGTCTCTTGGCCATCTGTATTTCTTTTTTGGAGAACTGTCTGTTCAGTTCCTCTGCCCATTTTTTAATTGGGTTATTTGTTTTTTGTTTGTTGAGGCGTGTGAGCTCTTTATATATTCTGGACGTCAAGCCTTTATCAGATCTGTCATTTTCAAATATATTCTCCCATACTGTAGGGTTCCTTTTTGTTCTATTGATGGTGTCTTTCGCTGTACAGAAGCTTTTCAGCTTAATGTAGTCCCACTTGCTCATTTTTGCTGTTGTTTTCCTTGCCCGGGGAGATATGTTCAAGAAGAGATCACTCATGTTTATGTCTAAGAGGTTTTTGCCTATGTTTTTTTCCAAGAGTTTAATGGTTTCGTGACTTACATTCAGGTCTTTGATCCATTTTGAGTTTACCTTTGTATATGGGGTTAGACAATGGTCCAGTTTCATTCTCCTACATGTAGCTGTCCAGTTTTGCCAGCACCATCTGTTGAAGAGACTGTCATTTTGCCATTGTATGTCCATGGCTCCTTTATCAAATATTAATTGACCATATATGTTTGGGTTAATTTCTGGGGTCTCTAATCTGTTCCACTGGTCTGTGGCTCTGTTCTTGTGCCAGTACCAAATTGTCTTGATTACTATGGCTTTGTAGTAGAGCTTGAAGTTGGGGAGTGAGATCCCCCCTACTTTATTCTTCTTTTTCAGGATTGCTTTGGCTATTCGGGGTCTTTGGTGTTTCCATATGAATTTTTGAATTATTTGTTCCAATTCATTGAAGAATGTTGCTGGTAATTTGAGAGGGATTGCATCAAATTTGTATATTGCTTTCGGCAGGATGGCCATTTTGACGATATTAATTCTTCCTAGCCATGAGCATGGGATGAGTTTCCATTTATTAGTGTCCCCTTTAATTTCTCTTAAGAGTGACTTGTAGTTTTCAGAGTATAAGTCTTTCACTTCCTTGGTTAGGTTTATTCCTAGGTATTTTATTCTTTTTGATGCAATGGTGAATGGAATTGTTTTCCTGATTTCTCTTTCTATTGATTCGTTGTTAGTGTATAGGAAAGCTACAGATTTCTGTGTGTTGATTTTGTATCCTGCAACTTTGCTGTATTCCGATATCAGTTCTAGTAGTTTTGGAGTGGAGTCTTTAGGGTTTTTTATGTACAGTATCATATCATCTGCAAATAGTGACAGTTTAACTTCTTCTTTACCAATCTGGATTCCTTGTATTTCTTTGTTTTGTCTGATTGCCGTGGCTAGGACCTCCAGTACTATGTTGAATAACAGTGGGGAGAGTGGGCATCCCTGTCTGGTTCCCTATCTCAGTGGAAATGCTTTCAGCTTCTCGCTGTTCAGTATAATGCTGGCTGTGGGTTTATCATATATGGCCTTTATTATGTTGAGGTACTTTCCCTCTATTCCCATTTTGCTGAGAGTTTTTATCATGAATGGATGTTGAATTTTGTCAAATGCTTTTTCAGCATCTATGGAGATGATCATGTGGTTTTTGTCTTTCTTTTTGTTGATGTGGTGGATGATGTTGATGGATTTTCAAATGTTGTACCATCCTTGCATCCCTGGGATGAACCCCACTTGGTCATGGTGTATGATCCTTTTGATATACTGTTGAATTCTGTTTGCTAATATTTTATTGAGTATTTTTGCATCTACATTCATCAGGGATATTGGTCTGTAATTTTCTTTTTTGGTGGGGTCTTTTCCTGGTTTTGGTATTAGGGTGATGTTGGCTTCATAGAATGAGTTTGGGAGTATTCCCTCTTCTTCTATTTTGTGGAACACTTTAAGAAGAATGGGTATTATGTCTTCTCTGTGTGTCTGATAAAATTCCGAGGTAAATCCGTCCGGCCCCGGGGTTTTGTTCTTGGGTAGTTTTTTGATTACTGTTTCAATTTCTTTGCTTGTAATTGGTTTGTTTAACTTTTGTGTTTCTTCCTTGGTCAGTCTTGGGAGGTTGTATTTTTCTAGGAAGTTGTCCATTTCTTCTAGGTTTTCCAGCTTGTTGGCATATAGGTTTTCATAGTAGTCTTTAATAATTCTTTGTATTTCTGTGGAGTCTGTCGTGATTTTTCCATTCTCATTTCTGATTATGTTGATTTGTGTTGACTCTCTTTTTCTCTTAATAAGTTGGGCTAGAGGCTTATCTATTTTGTTTATTTTCTCAAAGAACCAGCTCTTGGTTTCGTTGATTTTTGCTATTGTTTTATTCTTCTCAATTTTGTTTATTTCTTCTCTGATCTTTATTATGTCCCTCCTTCTGCTGACTTTAGGCCTCATTTGTTCTTCTTTTTCCAGTTTTAATAATTGTGATGTTAGACTATTCATTTGGGATTGTTCTTCCTTCTTCAAGTGTGCCTGGATTGCTATATACTTTCCTCTTAAGACTGCTTTCGCTGCATCCCACAGAAGTTGGGGCTTAGTGTTGTTGTTGTCATTTGTTTCTATATATTCCTTGATCTCTATTTTGATTTGTTCATTGATCCATTGATTATTTAGTAGCATGTTGTTAAGCCTCCATGTGTTTGTGAGCCTTTTTGTTTTCTTTGTAGAATTTATTTCTACTTTCATACCTTTGTGGTCTGAAAAATTGGTTGGTAGAATTTCAATATTGTGGAATTTACTGAGGCTCTTTTTGTGAGCTAGTATGTGGTCTATTCTGGAGAATGTTCCATGTGCACTTGAGAAGAATGTATATCCTGTTGCTTTTGGATGTAAAGTTCTATAGATGTCTATTAGGTCCATCTGTTCTAGTGTGTTGTTCAGTGCCTGTGTGTCTTTACTTATTTTCTGCCCGGTGGATCTATCCTTTGGGGTGAGTGGTGTGTTGAAGTCTCCTACAATGAATGCATTGCAGTCTATTTCCCTCTTTAGTTCTGTTAGTATTTGCTTCACATATGCTGGTGCTCCTGTATTGGGTGCATATATATTTAGAATGGTTATATCCTCTTGTTGGACTAAGCCCTTTATCATTATGTAGTGGCCTTCTTTATCTCTTGTTACTTTCTTTGTTTTGAAGTCTATTTTGTCTGATATTAGTACTGCAACCCCTGCTTTCTTCTCACTGTTGTTTGCCTGAAATATGTTTTTCCATCCCTTGACTTTTAGTCTATGCTTATCTTTGGGTTTAAGGTGAGTTTCTTGTAAGCAGCATATAGATGGGTCTTGCTTTTTTATCCATTCTATTACTCTATGTCTTTTGATTGGTGCATTAAGTCCATTTACATTTAGGGTGACTATTGAAAGATATGTACTTATTGCCATTGCAGGCTTTAGATTCGTGGTTACCAAAGGTTCAAGGTTAGCTTCTTTAGTATCTTACTGCCTAACTTAGCTCGCTTATTGAGCTGTTATATACACTGTCTGGAGAGTCTTTTCTTCTCTCCCTTCTTATTCCTCCTCCTCCATTCTTCATATGTTGTGTGTTTTGTTCTGTGCTCTTTTTAGGGGGGCTCCCATCTAGAGCAGTCCTTGTAGGATGCCCTGTAGAGGTGGTTTGTGGGAAGCAAATTCCCTCAGCTTTTGCTTGTCTGGGAATTGTTTAATCCCGCCATCATATTTAAATGATAGTCGTGCTGGATACAGTATCCTTGGTTCAAGGCCCTTCTGTTTCATTGCATTAAGTATATCATGCCATTCTCTTCTGGCCTGTAGGGTTTCTGTTGAGAAGTCTGATGTTAGCCTGATTGGTTTTCCTTTATAGGTGACCTTTTTCTCTCTAGCTGCCTTTAAAACTCTTTCCTTGTCCTTGATCCTTGCCATTTTAATTATTATGTGTCTTGGTGTTGTCCTCCTTGGATCCTTTCTGTTGGGGGTTCTGTATAATTCCATGGTCTGTTCGATTATTTCCTCCCCCAGTTTGGGGAATTTTTCAGCAATTATTTCTTCAAAGACACTTTCTATCCCTTTTCCTCTTTCTTCCTCTTCTGGTATCCCTATAATACGAATGTTTTTCCTTTTGTATTGGTCACATATTTCTCTTAGTGTTGTTTCATTCCTGGAGATCCTTTTATCTCTCTCTCTGTCAGCTTCTATACGTTCCTGTTCTCTGGCTTCTATTCCTTCAATGGCCTCTTGCATCTTATCCATTCTGCTTATAAATCCTTCCAGGGATTGTTTCACTTCTGTGATCTCTTTCCTGACATCTGTGATCTCCTTCCGGACTTCATCCCACTGCTCTTGCATTTTTCTCTGCATCTCATCCCACTGCTCTTGCATTTTTCTCTGCATCTCATCCCATTGCTCTTGCATTTTTTTCTGCATCTCTGTCAGCATGTTCATGATTTTTATTTTGAATTCTTTTTCAGGAGGACTAGTTAGGTCTGTCTCCTTCTCAGGTGTTGTCTCTGTGATCTTTGTCTGCCTGTAGTTTTGCCTTTTCATGGTGATAGAGATAGTTTGCAGAGCTGGTACAAGTGACCGCTGGAAGAGCTTCCCTTCTTGTTGGTTTGTAGCCTTTTCCTGGGAGAATAGCGACCTCTAGTGGCTTGTGCTGGGCAGCTGTGCGCAGACAGGGCTTCTGCTTCCTGCCCAGTTGCTTTGGGGTTTATCTCCGCTGTTGCTGTGGGCTTGGCCTGGCTGGGGCTGTTCCTCCAAAATGGTGGAGCCCCATTGGAGGGGGAGCAGCCAGGAGACTATTTATCTCCGTAAGGGGCCTCTGTGCTCCCTGCTGCCCAGGGGGTTAGAGTGCCCAGAGATCCCCAGATTCCCTGCTTCTGGTCTAAGTGACCTGTCCTGCCCCTTTAAGATTTCCAAAAAGCACTCTCCAAACCAAAACAACAACAGCAACAATGAGAGAGGGAACAGAAAGAAAGAGAAAAAAAAAAAAGGAAAAAAAAAGGAAAAAACAAGCGATTTTTTTTGTTTTTGTTTTTTTGTCCTCAGGTGCCGGTCCCAGGCACCCGCTCACTGGTCCTGCTGCCCTGTCTCCCTAGCACCAGGGTCCCTGTCCTTTCAAGGCTTCCAAAAAGCACCCACCCACCGGTCCCGCAGGGAAGGAACGCTCAATATTCTTTGTCCTCAGGCACTGGTCCCACGCACCCGCTCACCAGTCCCGCCGCCCTGCCTCCCTAGCACCGGGGTCCCTGTCCCTTCAAGGCTTCCAAAAAGCACTCGGCAAAAAGAGAGAAAAAAAAGGGGAAAAACGCGCGATTTCTTCCGTCCTCAGGTGCTGGTCTCAGGCACCCACCCACCGGTCCCACAGGGAAAAATGTGGGATATTCTTTGTCCTCAGGTGCCGGTCCCAGGCACCCGCTCACCAGTCCCGCCGCCCTGCCTCCCTAGCACCGGGGTCCCTGTCCCTTTTAGGCTTCCAAAAAGCACTCGCAGAAAAGAGAAAAAAAAAAGGGGAAAAACGCGCGATTTCCTCTGTCCTCAAGTGCCGGTCTCAGGCACCCGCCCACCGGTCCCGCTGGGAAAAACGGGGGATATTCTTTGTCCTCAGGCGCCGGTCCCAGCCACCCGCTCACCAGTCCCGCCACCGTGCCTCCCTAGCACTGGGGTCCCCGTCCCTTCAAGGCTTCCAAAAAGCGCTCGCCCAAAAGAGAAAAAAAAAAAAGGGGAAAAACGCGCGACCTCCTCCGTCCTCAGGCACCGGTCTCAGGCACCCGCCCCCAGGTCTCGCAGGGAGAAACGCGGGATATTCTTTGTCCTCCGGCGCCATTCCCAGGCACCTCCTCACCGGTCCCGCCACCCTGCCTCCCCAGCAACGGGGGCCCGTCCCTCTAAGGCTTCCAAAAAGCGCTCGCCAAAAAAAAAACCGCTCCGGTTTCTCTCCACCCGCCGGGAGCCGGGGGGAGGGGCGCTCGGGTCCCGCCAGGCTGGGGCTTGTATCTTACCCCCTTCACAAGGCGCTGGGTTCTTGCAGGTGTGGATGTGGTCTGGATGTTTTCCTGTGTCCTGTGGTCTCTATTTTAGGAAGATTTTTCTTTATTATATTTTCATAGCTCTATGTGTTTTTGGGAGGAGATTTCCACTGCTCTACTCACGCCGCCATCTTGGATTGTCTGAACACCTTTTTAATTGTGTGTTGCAGTGTGTATGCCTACCTGCAGCCTGAGAATCTTTGTAGTAACTTAAAGCCTTAGAGTTTTGTTAAGTTGAGAAGATGTGCTCTGTGTTTGCTGGGAGATTGTGCTGTGAAGCTCATGGTTGCAGAAATTGTAGAATGTGTTCATAAGTTTGTCAGTCTAGGGAATGTTGGTTTGACAGTTTGCAGTGTCCTGCTTCTCAGTGTTCACTGGAGGTTGAAGTTTCTAATAGTTTTGAGTTCTGGTTAGAACTGATGGAGAGGGCATTTCTCTATGCTGGAGGATGTATGTTTTAATGAGAGAAAGTGTAAAGAACAGAAATTCGTTTTGTTGAAAGTAAAAGAGAGTGATTGTTCTGAAGTGCACCTATTTGTTTAAAGAGAGAGAACACTGAATGTAAAAAGAAAGTTGTAGAAGGCTTGTGGAAGAGTTAGTATAGTCATGCTATGTGAAATTGAAGCGAGTAAGTCTTGGTATCGAGTGCACAGCAAAATTAGAATCTCGTTTCCAGTTAAACAGTTTTCTTTAACTGTTAGTCTGCTCTTAATGTTGAAAGATCAAAGCAGTTTCTCATGCTTAAAGTCTCAGTGAGTTGCAATGAAATCCTAATGTTAAAAGGACTTAAAGCTAAAGTTTGTTAACAACTGTATAACTTTTATTTGCCTTTGAAATATTTTGTTATTGAAAATGATTGCATGGCCTGAGAAATTGAATTATTTATTCCATATATTTTTATAAGTGGAAAAATCTCTAACCAACAAATGATTAAAGTTGTTAGTGATTGTTTTCTTAATTTATCCTAAGCAGAATGGTAACAAAGCTTTTTTCAGCTGATTAAATGCACTTAGTTAACAAACCAAAATTTATTCTTAAAAATTAAACTGTGTAGAATCTAGACAAGATTATGTTTCTCCCAGAAAAACAGGTTTCACTGTAAAGGTTTAGATGGACGAATGTGTGACCACTTTTGAGAAAAGTTGTAATAGATTTGTTTGAGAACCACCAGGTCTTCTTGTTTAATTTATATGCTGTGGATATGTTTGTATGTTTTAAAAAACATGGAGGACTCTCCATATTTTTTAAAGCAAATGATCTTAGAGCTTTTAATAGAATTTGCATAGCAGCTTATATCTACTATTAAAGAGTAAAACATTCTTGAAGCTTTCAGGGAAGACCTGTAGACTTAAGCACTTTCTCTGCTTTTTTGTATCTGGTCTTAGACACTTATGCTGAGTTATGTTCTTATTATTTTCACTGTTTGTAAGCTATTGATAGTAAGCCAAAGATCATCATTTCTCAGTCCCTAAATGAAGAAGTAAAATGCCTGATCTCTTTCATCTCAAAGCATATTTCTGGTCATATCTGAGTATCTGTGTGAAGGAGAGAGACATTTAAATTTGAGATTCTGCTTAAACTTTTAAGTTGAATTTGATTATAGCCATATTCATTCTTTGTATGTATCTCTAACAGGTCTTTTGTATGCCTGGTGATATTATACTCTGCTTGAGTTTAGACAGTTCTTTCAGCTAAATGTGAATTCTTATTGTAGCTTTTTTTCCCTTCCTGAAGATGAAAGCAGAAGAATCTACCATCTGCTACCATTCTCTCAAGAATGCTTGGTAACCTAGAATTATTTTGACTTTCTATATATTGTCTTTTAAACTGATAGCAGCAGTCTCCCCTGCTGCCCCACCTTTTTAAGGTATCTCCTTTACTGTGCTGGGTATATAGATAATAAATATGTAATGATAGACAGTTCTAATAGAATTAAATGCAAAAAAGTGCTTTTACCTCTAGTTAACTCTGACATGTTCCAGAGAGCCCCTGGAACATGTCAGAGGATTTTTTTCTCATTGGAGAAAGTATTTGACTGGTTTGGCTTGTTTATCTGATATATATATATATATATATTTACCCGAAAAGCTCTGTCAAAGAGAATGATGCTAAATTTTGTTAGTGAATGTTTTGTATTACAGAAATATCAGAATTTCCTTATGTCAACTGTCTTACAGTAAGCTCTCATCAGATCTTTAACCATTGTCATTTGAAAGTCTTTTGTCATTTATAGTCAGTTTTATTATTCCTAAACTAGTAAAGAACTAGATTTGAGCAGAACAGGTATTAGTTACATAAGTTTACATAAACTAAAGAAAATGATTTTGTGTCTTTTTGTTTCAAATGTTGCTGATAATGTGTTTTAACCTTGTTCTCTTAAACTGACAACAGTTTAGTAAATGACTCAGAATTGAAACATCCTTCTCTCTACTTGATCCCTCCAGAGTTTAAAAACTTTCAGTGACTGTTTTTGTATTCCATGGCAGTATGTTTATTTGCACGAGTTCAATAAGAATCTGCTTTCCTTGTGAGAAGACTACTTAAGAACACTGGTTATACTGCCAGGGCTTTGCCTGGAATGTCATACTTGAGAGACATGTGCATGGACTCAGATATGAACAACTTTAAAGAACTAAGATTGACTTTATAAAGCCAACAAAGTCCTTAGAAGAACTGGCCTGGTACCTTGCTTACAGAGTTCCCAGCAACCTTACCAGGTGAGTAAAGAAGGTCACTTCCTGGCAGGTGCAGAGACCTCGAGAAGAGAGAAATTCATCCAAATCTACAGGTACTGCAGGCAAAGCCTGATGGCAAGTGTGGCTTGGCTGTCTGGCCTCAAGAGGCCTTTAAAAGTTCAATCTGAAATTCCTTACAAAAAGTTCCAGCAAAGCATATTTAAAAGAGCCTGTGTAATCAATTGCTCTTCTTGCTGCACCTGTGCAAATAATCAAACCAGCTGTTAATTATTTTCTTAACCTAGTTACTTCTAGTAAAAATGAGAGTGATTTTAGAGAGAAGTATTATTTCAATAATGCAGCCTCCTTCCAGAATAAAAAAATCCAACTCCAGATGTTGCTACATAACCTAATAACACAATTTGTTTTATCTTGCCTAGAAGCCACAAAACTGCAAATAGTAATAGAATGAAACCCAGAATAGAAGTGCCAGCCTTCTGAGGCCCTCTCAACTGACCAGTGATGGAGACCTAGCTGCACCCTTTACTGCGCCCCCTTCTCAGCACGAAGCAGCCAGAGCGGTCATCGCCCCTTTTCCCTAGCAGCAGCTAGAGTCTCTATCTGTAGAAGAAAGAATGAGACCATACCCATAGCCTTCCCCGGTAAAAACAGGTATTTAATCCCTCCTCCCAAAGGATGGTGGGCTTCTAACACTGGAGTGACCCCATGTGTCTCTACTTCTGCCTTCAACTCCTCCCGTGATTTCTGTATCATAGTTCAGCTGGTGCCCAGGTTGATGTATCATGATGATCTCTCATTCGTAGCTGAATTTGAACCTAGGCATAGATATAAGAGAGAGCCAGTCTCGCTGACCTTAGCTGTGTTGTTAGGGATAGAAGTCGCAGCCAGAGTGGGAACGGGGGCAGCCGCTATTGTCCAAGGGAACCAACATTATGAAGGACTAAGGACAGCTACTGATGAAGACTTAAAGACCATAGAGCAATCCATTACAAAACTTGAAGAATCTCTGACTTCCCTCTCTGAGGTAGTCTTGCAGAATAGACGAGGGCTGGATCTGCTGTTCCTAAAAGAAGGAGGACTGTGTGCAGCTTTAAAAGAAGAATGCTGCTTTTATGCAGATCATTCTGGAATAGTAAGAGATTCAATGTCAAAGCTTAGGGAAAGGCTAGACCAGAGAAAGAAAGAACGGGAAGCCGGCCAAGGGCTATTTGAATTTTGGTTCACTAGATCCCCGTGGTTTACAACCCTGATATCCACTCTGGCTGGGCCCTTACTCATCCTTGTGTTGCTCCTCACTTTAGGACCCTGCATACTAAATCAGCTGATAACTTTTGTTAGAGAAAGAGTGAGTGCCGTTCATGTACTAATGTTGAGGCAACAATATCATTCACTCACTCAACAAAGAGACACAAACATTCCATGATTGGAATGTCCCTAAAGAGAAGTGGGGAAATGTAGGATCTGAAGAATCAAAAGTTAGCGTAAGTACAGCCATCTTAAAGGCTTACATACCACCCCCTAACCTAGAAGGAGGAAAATTATTAGAATCTTGAAAAACAAGTTAGTCAGCCAGTGTTAAATGTAGTGACCTTTAATTAGCTGACCTCAAATCAGTTAATCATACACACCAAGCTTATCTTGCTAGGACCACCCTAAACATTCCGAAGGTAATCTTATCTAACCAGACCCCAGGATGTGGCCCCAGCCAAAGATTTATGTGTCTATGAAAAAACACTGTATTGTGATTGTGGAAAATGTTGCCCCCTTTGAAAATGCTATAAAACCTTCTGGCTTTGTGTGCTCAGGTTCCTTGTTGAGACCCGCTGCATCGGGCTAACTTGGACCCCAGCTAGCTGGTTCCTGAATAAATTCCTCTTGCTTATTGCATCAAGAGACGCCTTTTGTGAGTGATTTGGGGCAGCATCCTCCTCTGGGAGAATCCAACATTCCTTAGAGCTAAATGTTTCTGTAGTACTGAGACACATTTGAATTGCTACCAGATATAAAACATGTTTATGAACTTCTGTAGGAAGTTCAGAACCTCAACACTGCTTTCAGAGAAAGTAAATTGCTAACAGTAAGAATATAACATGTGTGCTTACAATGAATAGAGTCCCAAAATAGAGCTAACTCTGTCTACAGCTACTATACAGGTCACCAAAAGGGCAAAACAAAAAATTGCAATTGGGTCTCAAATGTGCAGTGGTTTTTAGGGTCTTTACATGCTTTGGTACTAAATATAAATTGGTTTGACTTTCAAGCACAAGGGAAAACAGTGTTTCTTGTGCCAGATATGTGTTTTTGCACAAAACCTGTTTGAAAGACCTCAGTATGAATTCCCAAGTTGCAATTGACCTCTGTCAGGCATGGCAGTAGGCCAAGCAATGGGGCATAAGGAATGAAAAGGAAGAAGTGTAGGGATGAATTTGGAGCAACAGGGAATGGCAGTGAGAAAACTTCAGAAAATACAAAACTCAAGTGAAGATTAAAAACCTAAATGCCTGCTGGAGAAAGGCAGGCTCCTGTCAATGAGTAAAACCAGCCTTGCATAATAACAGGAAGTGGTAGAGACTGTGGTGATCAGCAGTGCACAGGTTTCCTTTGAAAGGGAGTGGGGTCCTTTGATGCCATGCAAGACTGGGAGCACAGTCTTGCCAGATCTTGCCTTATTTCCTGAAAAGCCAGAGATTTTGATGTTAATATGAACTCTCCTGATTTTTAAATGTTGGCATTGAGTTCACATTTTCAAAATGCACTGGGTAAGCCAAATGAAATATATCTGCAAGCTGCTTTTGGTCTTTAGGCCCCCGCTTTGCAACTTCTAACATTTTCATTTACGTACAAACAGGTTTAATTATTAACTAAATTGAGCCATCAAATTCCAACATAGGACAACTATTTCTCCTACACAAGAGAAATCCTACTTGTTTTGTATACGACCTAAGTTTCCACTTCAAAATGAAGTCCTAATATTCAAATACAAAAGAGTAAAAATAAAGTAATAATAAGTAATAATCATAAGAAGAAGAAGAACAAAAAGAATCCCTTTCCTTTTCAGGGTTTTCGGAAATGGAAGTTACTGACCTTTGTTACTACAAATCTTCTCAAATTAAAGGTAAGGCTGCACTCAACTATGTATGATGTTAAATATGGCAGAGTCATGCTGTGCTCCTTCCAAAATAGGTTGACATTTCACAAGATTCTCCTGGAATATTTTTTAAGGATGTTTGGCTTCAGAAATTATATGGGCTGATGGGAAAGGACTGTTTCAGATGATAAACAAGTGGAGAAGGACTTTTTCTCTATGATTAAGGCTAATCTTCATAGTTTTTCCTAGTTATTCATTTTCTCCATCATTCTATACTGAAATCAGCAAGCAAGAATACTGGATGATTAAATAGACTTGAGGGAACATTTAAACTCAATTTGTTCGATCCTTGCTCAGTGCCATGATTTGAGAGGGCTCTGGGAAGAGTTTTGTCTTCCAGGGACCTGTCCTAAGAGACTCCTGCCTTATGGGGGCTTCATTCCTACTCTTTGTACCGTTACAGAT
The DNA here is from genome assembly GCF_040802235.1 of Manis javanica. Lineage (NCBI taxonomy): Eukaryota > Metazoa > Chordata > Mammalia > Pholidota > Manidae > Manis > Manis javanica. Next base: position 60,136,964 of record NC_133165.1, on the reverse strand, counting down.
AGATCTGGGGGCCAGGAGAAGGTCATCGTCATCTTATTTGCTTTTTTTTTCTTTGCTAAGTAATTGAGAGAGCAGATCTCCCCAGAATTAGGGTAATGTCTTAAAACTCTTATCAGCTAACACCCTAGGTGGGAGAGTGACTTCTTTTTCTTCTCGTCATGAGCAGGAGCTGAGAAAGCAAGACCGTGATGGAATGGAGGAGATCCAGAGTCTGCAAGGATGGCGACCTGGAAGTGTGAGGGCATCAGGCAGTTCTGCATATGCCAAGCTCCCGATTCCCAGAAGAGTGAACGGGCAGATTAGTCTGAAATCACGTTTCATATGGTCCCACCACTGGTAAGTCAAAATGTCCTCAGGTTTTTTTTTTAGGGGATGAAAATAAAATTATCTCTTGCTTAAAAGGAAAATAGATAATGACTTAGAATGTAGAGAGAAGAATGATTATTTTGTGTAACTCCACCCACACCTCCAATTTATGCATAGTCCCAATCCTTTCAGGAAAACTTTCAATGACTAGGAAGAAGATGAGTGGAGGCTCTGGAGGAAAGAGAGAGAAAACAGAAGAGCTTGTCTCCAGGGGAAGCTCAATTATGTATCGTGGTCACTTACCGTAAATGCAGCAGATCTTTCTTTGCAAATTTTGGGGAGATTTGCTGACATAGGCTTAGAAGGGGTAAGCTGAGGTCAGAAGTTTCTTTTGAAAATGTGGCCCTTTGCACAAATAAGGAAGTTCTCAGTCTGCTATGGGCTCTGGTGCAGGGGCCAGCTAGACATGTAACAGCCCAGTGATTTATTTGGCACTTTGCAAGACCTTGTAGGATTTCAGGATATTAGTGTTTCCTCTTACCTTACTCTTCACGAACAGTCCTTTTAGACATGCTTTGCTACCAGTTAGTGCCACGTGAAACTACTTTTGGTAAAAAAGTCAGGGCAGAGAGAGCTGCCTTTCTCTTTCTCATTGCCTTGTCAAGATAGAGAATTATTTTCCACCAAGAGGGTCATTGTATTATTTTATTTTTTAAAATAACTATCGGTTATGGATATTTAGTCATCTAATGGGATCTGTGCTTTCAACCCACAACATCTTTAGATAAAGTTGCTTTCATCAAAGGGTTATGTTGGTTTTTCATTTCTTGAGGAGGAAAAACTCAACAAATATGATATTATACATATTTTTTGGTTTGTTACAAAGATCTGAGACAGTGATGTTTTGGTGTTGGGTAATCTTTCTCTACCAAGTTAGATTAGTAGTCAACATTCCCATTTACAAATATGATGGTACTTGACTGAATCAGATCAGAAATGTGTAATTCTATCCCAGCTCACATACGTGATAGAGAATTTCTTTGCATAAATTCCCTTGCTTCATTTTCCCCCCAGATGCTGTCTTAATAGCTCAGAAGTTAGATGAGGCAATTCTGTTCAGTAGAGATAGGCACATAAGGGAAAACAAAATAAGGGCCAAGCTCGAAAACAGCACCATGGAAACAGACAAACAGCACATGAGGAAGAGACCCTGGGTTCTGCTTGAGCTGAGTGTGCTGATGGCTGGACTTCCATGGAGGCAATTCCTCTTCCCTTCCACTTGCCAGCCATTAAGAGGAGTGCAGAAGTACCACCACAGAAGCTGAAGGTGCCACTGAAGATCAGGTGGAACTATGTGGGCATTCTCCACACCCTCAGCAATACACCATCTGTTCTGGGTGAGTAGGAATGAGCTTTGGCCTCAGATTTCCCTGAATCCAAATCCGTTCACTGTTCATTACTAACCAGTCACTTAACCAGTCGGAGCCTCTGTTTACTTATCTCTAAAATGAGAGTAACACACCCGCCTCTTTGGGTTGTGTGAGGATTCTAGAGATAGTTCAGGCAAAACAGCACACAGAATGACATAGCTCAAGGATGAAGCAATGGAGGAATTCCTTTCTCTAAAGTGTGTATTACATGAAATGTTTGGCAGCTTCCTCACTCACTGGGGATCAAGCAAAGAGGAAAGCCTAAGAGGACATTGGGATGAGAGGAGGAGAGAGAAGGGAAGAGAGACAGCTGGACTGGTACCATCCAGGAAGGGGGAGAACACACGTGGCACTAAATGGAGAGGGCCAAAGAAGCAGAGAGAGCACTTGGTAAGGTGGGCCCCAGGCATAACCACATGTGTTGTAAGAAAATTGTTTGATCTTAGCATCCTAGTCCTACTTCTACATTCTGTTTTCCCACCTTTATCTTCCACTTAAATGTACCTTATACAAGTCATGTGTCTCTTCTTCCTTATAAAAATTTCTATATAATTACCCCCCTTCTCTCTGACTCTTGCTCTTTCCCCACACCCATTTTCTTCCTTTTCATTCTTACCAGTACCTCCATGATGATTTATTTCTCTTTTGCTGTTCTTTTAAAGTATTGTCCTCCCTAGCCTACCAGTTACTTTATTTTTTGACCCTTCCTGGTCATGAGTAAACTATTCTTTGTTTCTCCAAAAAGCAATTCTGACCACTTAACAAACTCCCTCTTAATCCCAGTTATTTATTATCTGCCTACCAGTAGCTCATTATTTCTTGGCTAATTTTTCATTCTTTCTGCCAGTTGGGGATGCCAATGAAGGGCCACCCATCTGCATGAGAGCTAAATGCACGTCTTTGCTTACAGGCATTTAGATTTTCTGTATTTCAAAACTTTCACGAGAGAATGTTGCTGTGTGAACAATGGCCCTGTCCAATATCATCTTATGAGGTGTAACAAGCACAATGTATTGTCTGTAATGATATTGAAAGTAGCTTTTCCCCAATAAAAGATATTTTGAAATATAAAAGTGCCTTTCAGACTTTAACCTCAATAAGAGCGCAGATGCCCATAACTATGTAAATTAACAGAAAGCAATTCCCTAAGGATCTAGGGTGCTCTAGGCTCCATCAGGGGCTCACCGTGTTGGTAGAGAGGACTCATTCTACTAACTTACCTGCCTCCTCTTTCCTATTTGCTTGAGGCAGAGGGGCTGATTTGCTACAAAAGTATTAAGAGGAAATAATTAACTTGTGTTTGGACTTTTTGCTTATCTGTCAAAGTTAGTTCTTTAATTCTGGCCTTTAAGAAAGATCAGACTCAAATCATTCTTGGGGAAGCCACATTAGGAATTTGTGCCCCAAGTTGTGGCACATCAAAACTTGACCATTGTGTGGCAAAACTATCCCTTCATCTCTGAAATGGAGGAAATTTTATAATTGGTTTGAGGACAAAACAAAAGGAAAATTTGTCAGCAGTCAACAAACCTGGATTCCAACTCTAACGCCTCCTCTAGCCCTGCCTGTGTCTCTGGGCACGCCACTCTCTTCTCTCCATCTCACTGTTCTCACTGATGAAGTAAGTTTCTCTTGAGTAATAGGTTACTGAGACTAACCAGAGAGCTGAACGACATACAGACATGGAAGGCTTCTCTGAAATGTTCATATTGTGACATGCAGTTATTGACAGTGATGATGAGACTGAAGTGATCACGATGCTTATCCGGTCAAATCTCCACCTAGTTCCGAGAGCTGCAATCACACAGACTCTACAGCCAGAGTAATTGTCTGGTCATTTCTTAGATGTGTGACTTGGACAAGTTAGTTAACCTCTATGTGCTTGCATTTCCTCATCTTGAAAATAGAACTAATATTAGTACCTTCCACACTGAAGGTTGTGAAAGTCATATTAGTTGACATGAGTAAAGTTCTTAGAATACAACCTGGACATACAAGTGCCTTATGAAATTATTAGTTATTATTTTGAGTGTGCTCAGGCAGCTAAGATGTTCCCAATGGCACCATTACTCCTCAGGAGGGTCCCTTAGTCTTAGAACCCACCTGCTGTATTCTTTCCATTTCACCCAGGTCATCAGCTATCAGAACCAGAGTTGGTTTAGCATCTATGGGTTTCTCTGATGAGCAGGGCCATACTGAGCCAAACTCTTCTGAACTTATCAGACCTATACTTGAGAGAGACCAGATTTGCAGCCCAAGACTTGGTCTATGCAGGCCTGGAGCTAGAAGGTCCAATATGCAGGAATGGATCATATGTCCAAGGTGTATGGGACCCAAGTGCCCAGGGCTATCTAGTAAACTGGGGCATGAATCACTCCAGATCTTGGGGTACCTGAGTGCCCCTCTCCTTCATCTTTGTAATACCTCTTAAAAGCAAGCTAATGAAAGGAAAAGAGGGGGTGTCTTCAGATCTTTGTGTTCTCTTTTAATATGTGTGCCTAGTTTGAATTTAAACACCTTGTACCCCAAATGAGTTCCATTAATCGTCATGTTAGATGAGACATCAGCTAATAAAACTCAGCCCCAGAACAAATTATGTGCTCCTTACCCAAGTTGCCTCATTTTCTCCCTGAATGAATGACAAATCCTGTCTATAGACCACTGGGAAAGGATATTCTGGGGGAATATTTTTGGATTCCAAGTTTTCCTGACCTTTCATCTCTTAATTACATCTCACTTCAGCTGATGATTTTAATGAGCTTTATTGCAAAGTATCTAGATAAGCAGATTTAAGAATTGTGTATGCTTCTGAACCCTGAAGGGAGCAAGGAAAATATTTGGTGCCCATTACTTCTGGCCTCTCCTTCCTTGAAAAAACTGCCTGTCTGGGGCTCTACAGAGAGAGCATCAAAATAAACAGTGTCTGCCCCTGCCTCTTTATGGGACCACCCTCAGCTACTTCTGGAAACCACTCCAAACCAGTCTTTCCTGTCTTAACTCCCCCTGCACTCCAGTCTCGAACATGATGCAGCCAAATTGATCTATGGTCTTTGCTTAGCACCTTTCTCAGGTCAACTCACTGCCCTGAACTCTGTCCGGTGTCCCTTGTTTCCATTCCCAACCAAGTGGAAACCCTTCTTTCTGACTTGCACTGCAGTGCATGACCTGGTGTGCCCCACCCTGCTGCCCACCATCTCTCTTTCTAGTACCCTTGAGTTCCCATCCTCATTCTAGGGGTGGCTGCGTCTTCTGCAATGTTTATCCCCACTTCTCTGCCTTTGCTTACCTCGTTCCTTAGCCTGGAGTGCTTTTCTGCGGCATAAGAGAAGTCTGTTATTTTCTGAGGCCCAGATCAAATCCTACTTTCTCCAGGAATCCCAATTCCTCCAATAAGAATAAGAATATATTCTCCTAGCCCTTTACAGTTATATGGCATTTAGGTTCCATAGCCTACACTATATAGGACTTTTGTATATGTTGTCCTCTGTACCAGTCACTATCTGGCAGAAAAAACATGGTGCAACCAGAGTTTAATTAAAGAACTATGTATAAGAGTATGGGTAGGGTGGAGGGAAATCAGCAAGGGGAAATGAAGCCCAATAGACAAGCGATAGCAGGAAACCCTTAGCCACTTCTAGAGGCTTGGAGAGACTGACTGTTGTCCAGAACACCAAGGGAATCAGCTATGTAGGAAAGGGCTGCCTGACAGGAGCTGAGGGCTTCAGTCAAGGGACATAGAAAGTCTGGGGCAAGCTGGCATGGGGAGAACAGGGAGCCAAATAGCCTGGCCTCATTGTCCTCCAGTCTTTGGGTCTCTTGCCAGGACCTTGCACTGGTTAAATCTGATGGGAAGCTAGTGGGCCAGGGAGCCCACTGATGGCATCTGCACAGCCTAGCCCAGTGCAGAGCAGGGTGGGGAAGAGTGGATCTGAAGGGCAACAGGAAAATATACAGCACTTGCTCTTTACTGTGTGCATTAGATGCTTCCTGGAGTATGAATTTTCTCCCAAGCTAGACTGAAAGCTCCTTGAGTAGAGACCATGGCTGGTGTTTCGCTTTACCTTCTACAGTGCTTAGTTCAAGGTAAATTATAAATGGTGTAAACATGAATAGACACTGAAGAGTGGAAAAAAAATCAACTGTAACCTCCCACCCAGTCTTGGTATCTTCTCAAGCACCTAAGCCTTGGTTTCCCAAATTGATCAAAATAAAGTCAAAATTCCTTAACATGGCCTGGGTCCTAGCTGTCCTCTGACCTCATCTCTTTGGCTTTCCCTCTTGTGCACTTCACTGCTCCAGCCACCTGCCCTCACGTGGTGCCTGGAATGTGTTTCCATTTCGGGGCCTTTGCATCTGTTGGGCCCTCTGCCTGGAGATTTCCACGTGTTTGTCACTTCTGAGTCTCCCTCCTCATTAGGGGGACTTCACTAATGGCACTAAGTACCCATCTCCACCTCTCCCTTTCCTCTCACCTTACTTCATTTCCCACATAATACTTACCACCACTTGCCATGTAATATGCATATTGTCTGTTACTCGTTATTCTTTCTGCTCTAGAATATAAGATCCATGGAGCATGGACTTAATCTACTTTGTTCCAAATACTTAGATCAGTGCCCCACAATAGTAGAAACTTGATAATATGATTTTATCTGCATATTTATAATGCATTATACATATATATAATGGGTTATATATACATTGAATATATATTCATTATATATACATATATTATGTATATATTATATATATTAAATATATATAATATGTACATATGTATCACTTAGTGAAGTTGGGTCCCTTTTCTTTGTTTATAGGCAGTTCTGATGATCTGAAAGTGGATGTTGGCCCTTAGCCCATCCTTGGCTAAGATAAATTCAGTCCGATTCAGGAAGCATTTATTGAGTCTGTGTGAAGCAAACCAGCAGCAGTGCTCCATGTAGTGCTCACAATGCTCATGGAACAGGCTATTCCTTCCCACTTGTTCCTTCCTAGCTACTAGATGGCATTACTTTTGGTTAGAGCAGCCCAAGACCTGGAATATTACAGATCCTTCCCCGCTACAGTTCTCTAGTTTGCAGAGTTGCACCACTGTTTTTCTTCTTATTTTTTCTTTCATTTTTTATTAAAGTATTATTGATATATAATCTTATGAAGGTTTCAAATTCACAACACAGTGGTTTAACATTCACCCATATTATCAATTCCTCACCCCCTCCAGTGTGGTCACTGTCTATCAACATAGTAAGATGTAACTGTATTCTCCATGCTGTACTACTGTCCCCATGACCAACCTATATTGTGTTTAAGAATTATAGTGCCCCTTAATCCCCTTCTCCATACCCCTGCACCCTCCCCAACCCCTTCCCTTTGGTAACCACTAGTCCTTTCTCGGTGCCTATGAGTCTACTGCTATTCTGTTCCTTTCATTTTGCTTTGTTTTCATACTCTATAAATAAGTGAATTCATCTGGTATTTGTCTTTCTCCACCTGGCTTATTTCACTGAGCATAATACCCTCTACATCTATCCATGTTTTTGCAGATTGCAGGATTTATTTTCTTTTTATACCTGAATAATATTCCATTGTGTATATGTACCACATATTTATCCATTCATCTATTGATGAACACTTAGGTTGCTTCCATATCTTGGCTATTGCAAATAGTGCAGCGATAAACATAGGGGTATGTTTGTCTTTTCACATCAGGGATCTTGTCTTCCTTGGGTAAATTCCTAGGAGTGGAATTACTGGGTCAAATGGTATTTCTATTTTTAGTTTTTTGAGGAACCTACATGTTGCTTTCCACAATGGTTGCACCAATTTACATTCCTACCAACAGTGTAGGAGAGTTCCCCTTTCTCCACATCCTTGCCAGTATTTGTTGTTTCTTGTCTTTTGGATGCACCACTGTTTTTTTTTTTGATTTATTTTATTTTATTTTATTTTATTTTATTTTATTTTATTTTTTTTTTTTTTGAGAGGGCATCTCTCATATTTATTGATCAAATGGTTGTTAACAACAATAAAATTCTGTATAGGGGTCTGAATGCACAATCATTAATCCACTCCAAACCTAATTCTCAACAGTCTCCAATCTTCTGAAACATAACAAACAAGTTCTTACATGGTGAGCAAATTCTTACATAGTGAATAAGTTCTTACATGGTGAACAGTACAAGGGCAGTCATCACAGAAACTTTCGGTTTTGATCACGCATTATGAACTACAGATAATCAGGTCAAATATGAATATTCGTCTGATTTTTATACTTGATTTATATGTGAATCCCACGTTTCTCCCTTATTATTATTATTATTATTATTATTATTATTATTACTTTTATTTTTTATTTTTTTATTTTTATTTTATTTTATTTTTTTTTGAGAGGGCATCTCTCATATTTATTGATCAAATGGTTGTTAACAACAATAAAATTCAGTATAGGGGGGTCAACGCTAAATGTACAATCATTAATCCATCTCAAGCCTAATTCTCGTCAGTCCCCAATCTTCTGAAGCATAACGAACAAGTTCTTACATGGTGAACGAATTCTTACATAGTGAATAAATTCTTACATGGTGAACAGTACAAGGGCATTCATCACAGAAACTTTCGGTTTTGATCATGCAATATGACCTATAAACAATCAGGTCAAATATGAATATTTGTTTGATTTTGTACTTGATTTATATGTTGATCCCACATTTCTCCCTCTATTATTATTATTATTTTTATTTTTAATAAAATGCTGAAGTGGTAGGTAGATGCAAGATAAAGGTAGAAAACATAGTTTAGTGCTGTAAGAGAGCAAATGTAGATGATCAGATGATCAGGTCTGTGCCTATGGACTAAGTATTAATCCAGGCTAGACAAGGGCAGCAAGACATCCATGGATGCAGATTTCTCTCAAAGCAGGGGGGGTGAGGTTCTGAGCCTCACCTCTGTTGATCCCCAAATTCTCACCTGATGGCCCCCCTGCGACTGTGCCTGTCTTAGGTTGTTCCTCCCTTGAGGAATCTTACCCGTCTCTGGCTAACCAGTCATCTTCCGGGGCCATACAGGGAAATGTAAAGTTGGTAAGTGAGAAAGAAGCCATATTGTTTGCAAAGGTTAGCTTTTTACTTCTTTGCAGATTTATGCCCTGTGGCTTCTATGCCCAGCACTTGTCTCGAGGTATCTTTACCAGCTGGAGGAATTATGATACTCGGTAAACTCGATATGAGGCATGAATTCTATTTAAGGGTTGTAATTAGGAAGGAAGAAGAAAAGCTATAGATGTAGCATATGAAGGAAACATGGGAGGATTGATTATTTCTTTGACATATCTTCTTGTATAGTACCTTAAGTATGTATAGGTTTTAAACTACTAACTAATTTGCACACACATATTAACATAATAGGAATACGGTGACATAAACAAAGCAAATCTATAATTACCAGCCATCTCCAGTGAAGCCAAGAAAACCATTTAGGCACCCTAGGCATTTGTGAAAATTTATCTATGATATGATGGATATTGTCCAACTGTACTTGAACTATCAGACAAATTAAAGCAGCCCATTTCTGGGATCTGTTCACATCCCATATGTTCTTTTAACCATAGATAGTCTATAGTCATGAGATTTTGGAGTGCTACAACTTGCACCCCTCCCAACTCCTGGTTGAGTTCCAACAGTACAGATCCGGTCAAATTCGTTGTCTCACTGTATGCACATGCCAGCCCAGACATCTACCTCCTCATTCCTATGGCAAGTCCAGGAGACGGTGGGCTGGATGCAGCCACAACCGCAGCATCGTCCGGATACCTGTGGAGGCTTTTTGATGATCATCCCCCGGCACAAGTCCTCTAGAGAGTGCTGATGCCAGAAGCTCCTCCTCAAATCGTATCTTAGTTCATTTTCTGGGTATCCAAGCTAGGCCTTGATCTTCTGCATAGAAACAAACAGACCCTTTGCCCACACTTTGACATGCCCTCTATACTACTGTGCAGAACTCATTGGAGGTCAGCACACAGTAACTGCTTTTTTTTTTTTTAATTAAGAGAAAGGAATATTATCAGAAAAGATTACCTCCATAGCTGATCATCTGACACCCTTTAAGTGATCAACATTAAGGATATTTAAAGCATGCGTTGATCTTTGATTTACCAATAGTTTTATCTTGTCAAGGAGTAATCCCCCTTTTCTTTCTTTCTTTCTTTTTTTTTTTAATTTTTAATCTACACTTACATGAAGAATACTATGTTTACTATGCTCTCCCCTATATCAGGTCCCCCCTAACAACTACATTACGGTTACTGTCCATCAGCTTAGCAAAATGTTGTAGAGTCACTACTTGTCCTCTCTGTGTTGTGCAGCCCACCCTCCCCTTTCTCCCTTCCCCCATGCATGCTAATGTTAATACCCCCCTTCTTCTCCCCCCCATCCCTCCCTGCCCACCCATCCTCCCCAGTTCCTTTCCCTTTGGTACCTGTTAGTCCATTTTTGGGTTCTGTAATTCTGCTGCTGTTTTGTTCCTTCAGTTTTTCCTTTGTTCCTATACTCCTCAGATGAGTGAAATCATTTGGTATTTCTCTTTCTCCACTTGGATTATTTCACTGAGCATAATACTCTCCAGCTCCATCCATGTTGCTTCAAATGGTTGGATTTTTCCACTTCTTATGGCTGAGTGGTATTCCATTGTGTATATGTACCACATCTTCTTTATCCATTCATTTACCGATGGACATTTAGGTTGTTTCCAATTCTTGGCTATTGTAAATAGTGCTGCGATAAACATAGGGGTGCATCTGTCTTTCTCAAACTTGATTGCTGCGTTCTTAGGGTGAATTCCTAGGAGTGGAATTCCTGGGTCAAATGGTAGGTCTGTTTTGAGCATTTTGATGAACCTCCATACTGCTTTCCACAATGGTTGAACTAATTTACATTCCCACCAGCAGTGTAGGAGGGTTCCCCCTTCTCCACAGCCTTGCCAACATTTGTTGTTGTTTGTCTTTTGGATGGCAGCTATCCTTACTGGTGTGAGGTGATACCTCATTGTAGTTTTAATTTGCATTTCTCTGATAATTAGCGATGTGGAGCATCTTTTCATGTGTCTCTTGGCCATCTGTATTTCTTTTTTGGAGAACTGTCTGTTCAGTTCCTCTGCCCATATTTTAATTGGGTTATTTGTTTTATGTTTGTTGAGGCGTGTGAGCTCTTTATATATTCTGGACGTCAAGCCTTTATTGGATCTGTCATTTTCAAATATATTCTCCCATACTGTAGAGTTCCTTTTTGTTCTATTGATGGTGTCTTTCGCTGTACAAAAGCTTCTCAGCTTAATGTAGTCCCACTTGCTCATTTTTGCTGTTGTTTTCCTTGCCCGGGGAGATATGTTCAAGAAGAGGTCACTCATGTTTATGTCTAAGAGGTTTTTGCCTATGTTTTTTTCCAAGAGTTTAATGGTTTCATGACTTACATTCAGTTCTCTGATCCATTTTGAGTTTACCTTTGTATATGGGGTTAGACAATGGTCCTACAGGTTCATTCTCCTACATGTAGCTGTCCAGTTTTGCCAGCACCATCTGTTGAAGAGACTGTCATTTTGCCATTGTATGTCCATGGCTCCTTTATCAAATATTAATTGACCATATATGTTTGGGTTAATTTCTGGGGTCTCTAATCTGTTCCACTGGTCTGTGGCTCTGTTCTTGTGCCAGTACCAAATTTTCTTGATTACTATGGCTTTGTAGTAGAGCTTGAAGTTGGGGAGTGAGATCCCCCCTACTTTATTCTTCTTTTTCAGGACTGCTTTGGCTATTCGGGGTCTTTGGTGTTTCCATATGAATGTTTGAATTATTTGTTCCAATTCATTGAAGAATGTTGCTGGTAATTTGAGAGGGATTGCATCAAATCTGTATATTGCTTTGGGCAGGATAGCCATTTTGACGATATTAATTCTTCCTAGCCATGAGCATGGGATGAGTTTCCATTTATTAGTGTCCCCTTTAATTTCTCTTAAGAGGCACCACTGTTTTTTTTTACAGTGAACTCTCTAGTAAACAGTTGCTCTCAGAGGTGCTACTGCCTCTCTTACTTGTTTTTCCTTTACTGGGTGCAGGGATCCTGCATGATTCAAGGGGCTCTGGAATCAGCCTGTTCCTGGTTGGTTGCTCCTGGTGCAGTCTCCTGGAGGTTGACTCTGCTGGCAACTGCTATGGGAGTTGCACCAATGGCATGGCCACTACCATGGAAGAATTGTTCTGGGAGCCAGCTGCTGGGGACACTACCTAGTCATGATATTCCTATTCCTTTAAAGCCCCTGGACGCAATGGGCTGCATTACCCGCACCTGTCGTGGTAGTGTCAAACACAGAGTTTGAATAGAGGTCCCCCAGAGCTCTTGATCATGCACTTTCCACTTTCAGAATATAGCTTTGTTTTCTCTGCTTACTGGTTTTTAACATGAACTCTGTCCTTAGGGTGCACTTGGAAAAAGCAGTGGCCCCAAGAAACATTGGACAATAAACCCCAGCCATTCTAGAGATCTAGCTTGTACTCTCCCACACCTAAGATTAAGGAAATTGGCTGTGTAAGTACCCTGATCAAAATATGACCAACAAAACCAAAGATGGAAGCATGAGAGGAGAGACAGAGGCTTCCTCCTAAAACTGGATACAATCAGAAAATATAGTTGGTGCATCTAATCCTGAGAGAGCAACAGGAAAGAGGACGGCGTCAGACTGCACACACTTGGAGAAAAGAGCAGACCTCACCGAACTGGATAATGTACCAGAGCTGTGGCTCCACGGGACCTGAGCCCTTCCCCCACCCCAGCTCACCGGCGGGAGGAAGAGAAATGGAGCAGGGAGGGAGTGGAAGGCTTGGGACTGCTGAATACCTAGCTCCGGAGATCTGCGCTGGTGGCACAAACCTACATTTCATGGTGTTTTCATGAGACTCGCATGATTTCTGGGTTGGAAAGTTAATACAGGCAGAATTCCTGGGGAGACTGGGATTCTGGCAGCTTGTGGAAAGCAAGGATCCATATCCGGCTGCTCTGGGACAAAAACTTATACCTGTGTGCCCGGCCAACTGGCTCAGGCAGTGGAGAAAGACAAAAGACACAGCAGCCAGGAGGCGGGGAACAGCTCTTTCCTCCCCCAGGCACCAGTACCACTCCCCTGTGACCCCCGACATTGCTTCAGGGGCTGAGCAGCTCCAGAATAGAGGTTCTAGACACTAGAGAACACCATATACAAACACAAAATGCCAAAAGAACCTTGTCCAGAGTAAAATTATTAATACAACTCCCAAGAAAGATTTAAATGATATGGACCTCATGACTCTTCCTGAAAGGGAGTTCAAAATAAAAATCATCACCATTCTAATGGAGGTATGGAAAGACATCCAAGAACTCAGGAATGAATTCAGGTCGGAGATCCAATCATTGAAGAGCACGATGGAGGGTATTAAAAGCAGGTTGGATATGGTGGAGGAGACAGCAAATGAAATAGAAACTAGAGAAGAGAAATACAAAGAAGCTGAGGCACTGAGAGAGAAAAAAGGGTCTCTAACAATGAAAGAATATTGAGAGAACTGTGTGACCAATCCAAGCAGAACAATATTCACATTATAGGGATACCAGAAGCGGAAGAGAGAGAGAAAGGGATACAAAGTGTCTTTGAAGAGGCAATTGCTGAAAACTTCCCCAATCTTGGGAAGGAGATAGTCTCTCAGGCCATGGAGAACCACAGATCTCCCAACACAAGGGACCCAAGGAAGACAACACCAAGACACATAGTAATTAAAATGGGAAAGATCAAGGATCAGGATAGACTGCTAAAAGCAGCCAGAGACAGGAATAAGATCACATACAAAGGAAAGCCCATCAGGATAACATCAGACTTCTCAGCAGAAACCTTGCAGGCCAGAAGGAATGGCATGATGTATTTAATGCCATGAAGCAGAAGGGCCTGGAACCAAGATTACTTTATCCAGCAAGAATATCATTTAAATTTGAAGGAGGGATGAAACAATTTCCAGATAACCAAAAGCTTAGAGAATTTACCTCCCACAAACCATCTCTACAGTCTATTTTGGAGGGACAGCTATAGATGGAAGTGTTCCTAAGGTTGAGTAGCTGTCACCAGAGGTAATAAAACCACAGTGAAGAAAGAAGAGCTATTTACGAAGCAAATGCAAAATTAAATTAACTCTCCCCAAAGTCAATCAAGGGATAGACAAAAAGTACAGAATTTGATACCTAATATATAACGAATGAAGGAGGAAGAGAAAGAAAGAGAAATAGAAAAGAACCTTTAGATTGTGTTTGTAGCAGCATACTAAGTGAGTTCAGTTAGAATCTTAGATAGTAAGGAAAGTAACCTGGAACCTTTGGTAACCATGAATCTAAAGCCTGCAATGACAATAAGTACATACCTATCGATAACCACCCCAAATGTAAATGGACTGAATGCACCAATCAAAAGACATAGAGTCACTGAATGGAGAAAAAAACAAGACCCATCTATATGCTGCTTACAAGAGACTCACCTCAAACCCAAAGACATGCACAGACTAAAAGTCAGGGGATGACAAAAGATACTTCATGCAAACAATAGGGAGAAAAAAGCAGGTGTTGTAGTACTACTATCAGACAAAATAGACTTCAAAACAAAGAAAGTAACAAGAGATAAAGAAGGACATTACATAACGATAAAGGGCTCAGTCCAACAAGAGGATATAACCTTTATAAATATAAATGCACCTAACACAGGAGCACAAGCATATGTGAAACAAATACTAACAGAGATAAAGGAGGAAACAGAATGCAATGCATTCATTTTAGGAGACTTCAACACACCATTCACTCCAAAGGACAGATCCACCAGACACAAAATCAGTAAGGACACAGAGACACTGAACAACACACTAGAACAGATGGACCTAATAGACATCTATAGAACTCTACAAGCAAAAGCAACAGAATACACATTCTTCTCAAGTGCACATGGAACATTCTCCAGAATTGACCACATACTAGGCCACAAAAGAGTCTCAGGAAATTCAAAAAGATGGAAATTCTACCAACCAACTTTTCAGACCACAAAGGTATAAAACTAGAAATAAATTGTACAAAGAAAGCAAAAAGGCTCACAAACATATGGAGGCTTAACAACATGCTCCTAAATAGTCAATGGCTCAATGACCAAATTAAAATGGAGATCCAGCAATATATGGAAATAAATGACAACAACAACACAAAGAACCAACTTCCTTGGGATGCAGTGAAAGCAGTCTTAAGAGGAAAGTATATAGCAATCCAGGCATATTTAAAGAAGGAAGAACAAACCGAAATGAATAGTCTAACATCACAATTATCAAAATTGGAAAAAGAAGGACAAATGAGGCCTAAAGTCAGCAGAAGGAGGGACATAGTAAAGATCAGAGAAGAAACAAATAAAATTGAGAAGAATAAAACAATAGAAAAAAATCAATGAAACCAAGAGCTGATTCTTTGAGAAAATAAACAAAATAGATAAGCCTCTAGCCAAACTTATTAAGAGAAAAAGAGAACCAACACACATCAACAGAATCAGAAAAAAGAAAGGAAACAACACGATGGACCCAATAGTAATACAAAGAATTATTAGAGACTACTATGAAAACCTATATGCTAAGAAGCTGGAAAACCTAGAAGAAATGGACTTCTTAGAAAAATACAAGACTGACCAAGGAAGAATCACAAAATCTAAACAAACCAATTATCAGCAAAGAAATTGAAGTGGTAATCAAAAAACTACCCAAGAACAAAACCCCCGGGCCAGATGGATTTACCTCGGAATTGTATCAGACATACAGAGAAGATATAATACCCATTGTCCTTAAAGTTTTCCAAAATATAGAAGAGGAGGGAATACTCCCAAACTCATTCTATGAAGCCAACATCACCCTAATACCAAAATGAGGCAAAAAACCCCAACAAAAAAGAAAATTACAGAACAAGATCCCTGATGAATGTAGGTACAAAAATACTCAACAAAATATTAGCAAATCGAATTCAAAAATACATCAAAAGGATCATACACATGACCAAATGGGATTCATCCCAGGGATGCAAGGATGGTACAACACTCGAAAATCCATCAACATCATCCACCACATCAAAAAAAAGGACAAAAAGCACATGATCATCTCCATAGACGCTGAAAAAGCATTCGACAAAATTCAACATCCATTCATGGTAAAAACTCTCAACAAAATAGGCATAGAGGGCAAGTACCTCAACATAATAAAGGCCATATATAATAAACCCACAGCTAACATCATACTGAACAGCAAGAGGCTGAAAGCTGTTCCTCTGAGATTGGGAACAAGACAGGGATGCCCACTCTCCCCACTGTTATTCCTCGTAGTACTGGAGGTCCTAGCCACAGCAATCAGACAAAACAAAGAAATACAAAGAATCCAAGGTGGTAAGGAAGAAGTTTAAATGTCACTATTTGCAGATGACATGATATTGTACATAGAAAACCCTAAAAACTCCACTCTAAAACCACTAGAACTGATATCGGAATACAGCAAAGTTGCAGGACACAAAATTAACACACAGAAATCTGTGGCTTTCCTATACACTAACAATGAACTAACAGAAAGAGAAATCAGGAAAATAATTCCATTCACAATTCCATCAAAAAGAATGAAATACTTAGGAATAACCTTACCAAGGAAGTGAAAGACCTATACCCTGAAAACTACAAGACACTCTTAAGAGAAATTAAAGAGGACACTAGCAAATGGAAACTCATCCCATGCTCTTGGCTAGGAAGAATTAATATTGTCAAAATGGCCATCCTGCCCAAAGCAATATACAGATTTGATGCAATCCCCAACAAATTACCCACAAACATTCTTCAACAAACTAGAACAAATAGTTCAAAAATTCATATGGAAACACCAAAGACCCTGAATAGCCAAAGCAATCCTGAGAAGGAAGAATAAAGTGGGGGTGATCTCGCTCCCCAACTTCAAGCTCTGCTACAAAGCCACAGTAATCAAGACAGTTTGGTACTTGCACAAGAACAGAGCCACAGACCAGTGGAACAGAATAGAGACCCCAGATATTAACCCAAACATTTATGGTCAATTAATGCATGATAAAGGAGCCATAGACATGCAATGAGGAAATGACAGTCTCTTCAACAGATGGTGCTGGCAAAACTGGGCAGCTACATGTAAGAGAATGAAACTGGATCACTGTCTAACCCCACACACAAAAGTAAATTTGAAATGGATCAAAGACCTGAATGTACGTCCTGAAACCAGAAAACTCTTAGAAAAAAACATAGGCAAAAATCTCTTGGACATAAACATGAGCGACTTCTTCACGAACATATCTCCCCAGGCAAGGAAAACAAAAGCAAAAATGAACAGATCAAGCTGACAACCTTCTGTACAGCAAAGGACACCACCAACAGGACAAAAAGGTACCATACAGTATGGGAGAATATATTCATAAATGACAGATCCGATAAAGGGTTGACATCCAAAATATACAAAGAGCTCACACACCTCAACAAAAAAGCAAATAATCCAGTTAAAAACTGGGCAGACTAGCTGAACAGACACTTCTCCAAAGAAGAAATTCAGATGGCCAACAGACACGTAAAAAGATGCTCCACATTGCTAGTTATCAGACAAATGCAAATTAAAACCACAATGAGATATCACCTCACACCAGAAAGGATCGCCACCATCCAAAAGACAAACAACAACAAATGTTGTGAGGTTGCAGAGAAAGGGGAACCCTCCTACACTGCAGGTGGGAATGCAAATTAGTTCAACCATTGTGGAAAGCAGTATGGAGGTTCCTCAAAATGCTCAAAATAGAAATACCATTTGACCCAGGAATCCCATTTCTAGGAATTTACCCTAAGAATGCAGCACTCAAGTTTGAAAAAGACAGATGCACCCCTATGTTTATCGCAGCACTATTTACAATAGCTAAGATATGGAAGTAACCTAAATGTCAATAAGCAGATGAATGGATAAAGAAGATGTGGTATGTATACAATGGAATATTCCTCAGCCATAAGAAAAAAACAGGTCCTACCATTTGCAACAACATGGATGGAGCTAGAGGGTATTATGCTCAGTGGAATAAGCCAGGCGGAGAAAGACAAGTACCAAATGATTTCACTCATATGTGGAGTAGAAGAACAGAAAAACTGAAGGAACGAAACAGCAGAAGAATCACAGAACCCAGGAATGGACTAATGGTTACCAAAGGTTAAGGGACTAGGGAGGATGGGTGGGAAGGGAGGGATAAGGGCAGGGAAAAAAAAAGGGGGCCTTACAATTAGCATGTATAATGTGGGGGGGGCATAGGGAGGGATGTGCAACACAGAGAAGACAAGTAGTGAGTCTAGAGCATCTTACTACGCTGATGGACAGTGACTGTAATGGGGTTCATGGGGGGGAGGACTTGGTGAAGGGGGGAGTCTAGTAACCATAATGTTCTTCATGTAACTGTAGATTAATGATAATAAAATGAATTCAAAAAAATTTATATTATAATCAGCATCAGATGTTTAAAATCATTAGCTTAAGGATCTGTTTTTAAAACTTAGGTTATTTAAGCTTTAGTTAGCAGGCTGACAACCTCTTAAGGTTTTCCTGAAGCTCCCAGAGTGATGAACTGACCATCAATCACTCAGGCTGTGTTATAGCCACTGAACTACAGGCACCAGGCTAAGAGCACAGGTGATGAACTATCTAGGTTAATGGAAATGTTCTTTGTAGTGTTCAGTATGGTAGCCATGATTTATATGTGGCTAAAGAGAACTTGATATGCAGCTGGTGCAACTAAATAATGGAATTTTTAATTTTAATTGTAATGAATTTAAAAGTAAACAGGCACAGGTGTTTAGTGCTACCATACTGGACAGCCCAGACTAAGATTATCATTAAAATCCTGTGGCAGACTAATCCATTTTACTTCATATACCTGTTATTTGTAGTCATGGTCAGAAACATCAAAACTGTTGGTCATCTTATAGCTGTATCATTCAGTGATTTCAGGGACAAGATTAATCATAGTTGTATGTATATATCTATGCATTATTTATTAATTAAGTACCTTAGATAAGATAAATAATCTGCCAATTCTTCTTGACGAGGAAGGTCATCTGGGTCAACTTTCATGATTTCTTTCCAGTTTATATTAGGGGCCATCCTGAACTATTTCACTGTGCTTTACCTTCTGTAACAAAACAGGCAGGTATTAGCATTTTCAAGGCAAAAACATTACTGTTTTTACAGCAATCTGCAGTTTTTACATATTACGTCTATGGTGTTAGCGAAGAGCTATGGCTCCTTAACCGCATAACAGGTAAGTGGGCAAAATAATCCTCATCAAAATTACAGCAATTAGCACAAACCATCAGATACTGTACTGGCTAAATAAACAATGACGGATTCCTTTCTAAAACTAACCTAGGTCAGAACTAAGGTTGAATCCCCTCCTCCACGTCCCCCTACCAACGCGAGAGAACATCTAAGGGTGCCAAGCCCTGGGATCCTTGGAAGGCTGAAAATGAGCCCTGATTCGGAGAAACTGGAACTAAGGGTAAAATTAAAAACTACGGTAATTACCGATTGAAATGAGTGCAGTTGGGCCGAGGAAATCACAGGTGAAGCTAGAAGAAGGCAAACGGACTGCAGACCAAAGACTAAGGGGTCGGGAAGCTGGACTGTTGCACAGGACCCTGAGGCTTAAGGAACCTGCATGGGAAGGAACTCGCTGCTCCCGCTCACCAAAATCCACCTACCTACACCAAGTCTGGCAACCAGCAGCGGTGTCTCATTTACTGCAACCCCCGAGCCTGGCCCCGCCGCCCAGCCTGACCGCTCCCTAGCGCGGTGACAGCAGAACCCTAGATCCCGCCACCTGGTCCAGAGTAAATGATAGCGCCGACAGCTGCTAGGCGACCCCATTTCCCAACCGGCCAAGGCCGGGAAAAGGCCCCGGTTGCAAGTTGAGCCTACATTTCACGACGGTGGATAATGCTTTACGTTTAGATTCCCCTGTGGCAAAGACTGTAGAAGGCGCGGGATGAGGACTCCAAATTCCAGAGTGCACTTCTCCCTGGCGGCTTGTGCATGCTGGGAGCTGAAGTCTCTGGAAAGAAGAGGGAGGCCGTCCTGGCGTGCAGTGCGGCGGGCTGCGCCTGTACCGGGGCGCTGGGGGAAGGAGCTGGAGGCGGGAGGCGCAGTGCTCAGGCGCGTCTCCGCTGGTGACCTGAGTACAGTAGAGGATGACTGCGACTCCCAAGGCGCCGCCCGCCAGACCGCTCTTCCTGAGGTTTCCCTAAGCCATCTCCTAGGGAACAACTCCCAGGTGAGGTAGGACTGCTGGTCAGCGGCGGGGGTGGAGTTAAGGGGAGCGGTCCCGGCTACGAGAAGCTCGGACTGTGTGGACGGAAGGACTCGTTCCCGGTGTAGAGGTGGGAAAAGCCCGTCCTCTCCTTAGACGTTTGCAAGTGGTACTCCAGGGGGTCCCCTCTGTAAGCGGGGGGAAAAAAAGTTTTAGCCTTTTTTTGCTGTCAGAATCCACTCCATAAGTGGAGTGGGGGCCGCGCAGCCAAGATCGTGGTTTGGGGTAAATGAAGCATTGAGTAGAGGGCATCTCGTTTTCTCCGATACCGCCTGCCTTTCTTGTAGCACCATTGTCTTTGCGAACTGGAGGACTTTAAGGTTGAGGAGCTAGGATAGAGCGAAGGCTCTAGAGAGAAGAGTTTAGAATTTGTCCCAGCTAACTGCTGGGAGTGGAGAGAGACTAAGGGGCCTCAATTGTCACCAGTCCTATGCTGTAACTTGCTTGGTTACTAAGTGTGCCCTTACATGAAAGTGCCTGCTCAGGTGTTTGCAGCTCTTCTTGTGCAAGTGTTGCTCATCCCTCTGTTTTCAGCCGTTCTGGAGTATAATATGCCACTAGGTAACTTCCTTAAGATGTAGATTTGAAATCTAAATGACATTTTCCACTGGTTGGACAGCCCCTCTCATCTTTACCTTTTTTTTTTTAAAGCACTTAAAAAATATAGTTGACAGTAGACATTCCTTTGAAAATAAAAAAAAATAGTAGATATCTCCAGACCATGTGTTTGGGTAAAACAGGAAATAGCTCTTTAGAAAATAAAAACAGTACTGATTTTGTGAGGAGTATTTTAAAGACATTCATCAGATTTGAAACTATCGTAATTTTTTCTAATCCTTTACTGAGAGATTATATCCAAGTACCGTTCATTATTATTTTTTACCATGCTATACGTTACATCCCCAGGACTAGTCTTGTCTTTCTCTGACTTACTTTACTTAGCATAATCCCCTCAAGGCCCATCCCTGTTGTTGCAAATGGCACAATTTCATTCTTTTTTAAGGCTGAATAATATTTCTTTGTGTATATACACACATTTTCTTTATACATTCATCTGTTGACAGATACTGAGGCTATTTCCATGTCTTGTCTGTTATAAATAATTCTGCAGTAAATATGGGGTACAGATATCTCAAGGTAGTGATTTCATTTCTTTCAGATTATGACCAAAAGTGGAATTGCTGGTAATGTGATAGTTATGATTTTAATTTTTTGAGAAATCTCCATACTGTTTTCCAGAGTGGCTGCACCAGTCAGTGCCTGAGGGGTACCTTTTCTCCACGACCTTACCAACACTTGTTATTTCTTGTCTTTTTGATAATAGCCGTTCTGACAGGTATGAGGTAAATATGTCATTATGGTTTGATTTACATTTCCCTGTGATTAGTGACTTTGAGCATCTTTTCAGGTGCATGTTAGCCATCTGTATCTCTTTTGAAAAATGTTGAGATCCTTGGCTCATTTTTAAATTAGATTGTTTTTTGTTACTGAGTTGTGTGAGTACTTTATATATTTTGGGTAATAACCCCTTGTCCAAAAGATGATTTGCAAATACATTCTCCCATTCTGTAGGTTGCTTTTTCATTTTGTTGGTGGTTTTCTTTGCTGTGCTAAGCTTTTTAGTTTGCTGTAGTCCCACTGGTTTATTTTTGCTTTTGTAGCCTTTGCTTTTGGTTTCAAACCCAAAAAATCGTAGTCAAGACAAATGTCAAGGAGCTTACCCTTGTATTTACTTGTAGGAATTTATGGTTTCAAGTTTTGTGTTCAGGTCTTTAATCCATTTTGAGTAGATTTTTATGAGTACTGTAAGATAAAGTCCCAGTTTCATTCCTTTGCGTGTGGCCCTCCAGTTTTCCATTGACCAGAAAGACTATCCTTTCTTCATAATATTTCTGGTCTTTTATTTCCAGGCTTTCTATTCTGTTCCACCCATGTGTGTGTGTATGTGTTTATGCCAATACCATACTGTTTTGATTACTACACTGTCATTATCCCATTAAATCTTCATAACAATCCATTGTAAAAGGTGCTTATATTGTCCTCATTTTCCAACAAAGTTAAGAAACTGAGGATTGGAGTGGGTTTATGCTGTGCTCAAACTTAAATGGTGTAATTGAACAGAGATCTTTCTGGCTGGAAGACATGTTCTTAACAGTTATGCTGTCTCCTAGGCATGCTAGGAACCCTATTTGTAAAGTGCTTCTTCAGTCTTGCTATCTATAGTAAATATATTCTTATTATATAACTTTGTTTACTCAATAGTTTGAATTACATATTCCTTATTTAGCAGGGGAAGGTAGGGATAAAAATCTAATAAATCTTGAGCACATATAATGTCATATCCTATGTTTAAAACTTCTTATTTATTTTCATAGT
Source organism: Manis javanica (assembly GCF_040802235.1). Taxonomy (NCBI): domain Eukaryota; kingdom Metazoa; phylum Chordata; class Mammalia; order Pholidota; family Manidae; genus Manis; species Manis javanica. Next base: position 60,114,433 of record NC_133165.1, on the reverse strand, counting down.
AGGAATCTGTTGCAGCACCTTGTTTTTCCATTCATTATAGCTATTATTTTCCATTTATTCATTTACTAGTTTTGTTTTGTCACTATTGGTCTTTTCTACACTTGCTCCCCTCACATTTATATTCCCAGCAACTCAGGTTACCTGGTCAAATGGTAAACTTTATTCTCATTTTTCTGAAGTGAAAACAGGTTCAGAGAAACCACGTAATTTCCTAATAGTTAATGAAGGTAAGATTGTAACCCATATGTCATTACAGTCATGACTAAATGCAAAATCTTGTTAAATTTCATTCTTTTGCTCATTCTAATATTTTTGGGCTTGTATATCATGCTACACACTGGAGATAAGCAGGATACAAGTTATCTATGGTATAAGTCCTAATGTACTGTAGTGTATTTGTAGCTAACTGTGAATAAAATTTAGCTCAAGTTCAGTCACTCACTATATAATTTTGCAGAAAATTGCTTAAACTTGCCATTATTTTTTCATCAAATTTTCTGCATGAGTCAATTTTTACCAAGAGAAAGGATTTATGTGACAAGTTTATAAATGGCCTCACTACTGGAACACTTGTCTGAACTTGCATTCTTTCTTCTCTGTGGTTTTATGAGCAGTTTTATCTGACTAAAATTACTTCACAGGAGTCTTGACTTTTATAATTGCTTCATCTGTTTTCTGTACCAGTCAATCTATATTCCATTCACTTTTTTGCTGCATTATCAAGAAAATGAATGATAACCTACTTCTTCAGCATCTAATACAAAACATGGCCATGAGAAATTTAAAATCCACTATTTGTAGTAAATGTTTCATTTTGCTGTGTTCTCAGGGAGAGAAATCAGTGTGCAGCAAGCTGTGGACATGAAAAGACTGGAAAGATGAGTTGTCCTTGTGAATTCAGACTTTGCAGATGCTGCAGGCCAAAGTTTTACAAACTTTAATAAAGTATATTAGGTTGTTTTTATTAAAATAGTTAAAATCATGAAATTTTTGAACTGAGAGGACTTAACTTTGCAAGCTAAATATTCCAGATCCATGTAGTTTTTCTACCGGTTAATTTTTCCACAATTTTACTGTTGGATTATTAGAAAAAGTGGGCACTCAGTACAATTCTGTTGAGGAATTATATTAAGTTCTGGATCTCTGTAATATAGCTCATGAGTGACTTTCAATTGCAGTTGAATTTTTTGCACATATTTAGTGACCTTTCACTTTTTTAAGCAAACATAAATCAGTCATCCCATCTATTCAGAATATGTGTTTCCTGTAGGGAAAATGCAAGTTCCCGTGGGCAGGATCCTCACCTGACCCGAATCTACTTGCCCACTGCACACAGGCACAATGTCCACAGGCATGTGCTTGCACTTGTATTGGAAATGAGCCTTTATAAGAGCTCCACCCAGTGCTGTGTTGGGCTGGAAGAGACAGAAGCTCAGGGGAATTGCAAACTTGCCACTTGCAAATGTGATTTTAGCACTTGACCTGCCACTGTGAGAATAAAGCTTGGTATTAACCCTTCTACATCCAACATTCTGTTGTCGTCACTCAGTCTCAGCAAATCCAGAGTGAACTTGCCCAGAGGTGAAATCCCCGTCTGGCACAATAGTTATGAATATGCTTGTATGCCTAGAAAAAGACTTGGAAGTTTCCAGTTTTAGTCTATTCATGTGGCTATAAAGTACCCTAGATTAGGTACTTTGTAAACAATGGGAATTTATTTCTCACAGTTCTGGAGGCTAGGAAGTCCAAAATCAAGGAAAGCATCCACAGTATCCGTGTCTGGTGACAGCCCCCTTTCAGGTTCATAAAAGGTATCTTTTTATTGTATCTTCACAAGGCAGGAGCAAGGGATCTCTCTCATGCCTCTTTTATAAGGACACTCATCCCATCGGTGAGGGTGCTGTTCTCATGACCCAATCATCTACCAAAGGCACCACCTCCAAATACTATCACATTGCGTATTAGAATTTAACTTGAATTTTGGGAGTTTACAAACATCCAGTCTATCATTTCTGCAACTAACATTTAACAATGATGTGCTACATTGTACAGTAATGGCCCCTGTGAATGTGCTTCCCTCTGTCTATGCCTTTATGTCACCCTCTCCCCTTTGCTGGCCTCTGCCCTTACAAGTGGCTCTTTTGGACATAACTTAGGATGACTCCAAAACTGAGCTCATGACATGCATAAGAACTAGCTCCCTCTCCCTTTCTCTCATAATATACTTGGAAACTCTTGAAAAATTGTGTTACCTTGGCTCTTGAGACCTCTTCCACATTGATTCTGGGTTTGCCTTGTTGATGGATAGTAAAAAATATGCATTAAGCAGAGACTTGAAAGGGGTTTGTACCTTAAGACTTGCCCTCCTGAGCGCATCATTTAAGAAGTTCAGGTTAATCTACAGAGTATGACCATAAGTAGCAGAGACTAGCTTTCCAAGCTGAGACCTGTTCCTTTTAGATATCCATCCTTAATTAAGCAGAAGAACTGTAAGCGCATAAATGACCACACACACAACCAGCAGAACTATATACATATATATATATATATCATTTATAAAGTATCATTGATATACAATTTTATAAAAGTTTCACATGAACAAGATTGTGGTTTCAGCATTGACACATATTATCTATTCCTCACTGCCCCCCCAACCGATTGCAGTTGCTGTCTGTCAGTGTAGTGAGATGATATAGAGTCACTAATTGATTCTCCCTGCTGTACTGCCTTCCCAGTGATCTACCTATATTGTAAGTGTTAATTATAGTGCCCCTTAAACCTTTTCCTCCTCCCTTCTCACCCACCCTTCCCAACCCCTTACCTTTGGTAATCGCTAGTCCCTTCTTGGAGTTTGTGAGTCTGCTGCCGTTTTGTTCCTTCAGTTTTGCTTTGTTGTTATATGCCACAAATGATTGAAATCATTTTGTACTTGTCTTTCTCTGCCTGGCTTATTTTACTGAGCATAATACCCTCTAGCTCCATCCATGTTGTTGCAAATGGTAGGATTATTTTCTTTTTATGGCTGAATAATATTCCATTGTGTATATGTACCACCTCTTCCTTATCCATTCATCAACTGATGGACACTTAGGTTGCTTCCATACCTTGGCTATTGTAAATAGTACAGCAATAAATATAGAGGTGCATATGTCTTCTTGAATCAGGGATTTTGTTTTCTTCAGGTATTGCCTAGGAATGGAATGACTGGATCAAATGGTATTCCCATTTTTATTTTTTTGGGGAACCCCCATACTGCTTTCCACAATAATTGAACTAATTTACGTTCACATCAACAGTGTAGGAGGGTTCCCCTTTCTCTGTATCCTCTCCAACATTTGTTGTTTCTTGTCTGTTGGGTGTTAGCCATCCTAACTGGTATGAGGTGATATCTCATTAAGGTTTTAATTTGCATTTCCCTGGTGATTAGCAATGTAGAGCATCTTTTCTTTTCATGTGCCTGTTGGCCATCAGAATTTATTTCTTGGAGAAGGGTCTGTTCATATCCTGTGTCCATTTTTTAATAGGGTTATCTTTTTTTTAGGTGTTGAGGCGTCTGAGTTGTCTTTATATTTTGGATGTTAACCCCTTATCAGATAAGTAGTTTATGAATATAGTCTCACATATTGTAGGATGCCTTTTTTTTCTGCTGATGGTGTCCTTTGCTGTACAGAAGCTTTTTAGTATGATGTAGTCCCATTTGTTCATTTTTTATTTTGTTTCCCTTGCTGGCGGAGATGTATTCAGAAAAAAGTTGTCCATGTTAATATTCAAGAGATTTTTGCCAATGCTTTATTCTAAGAGTGTTATGGTTTCATGACTTACATTCAGGTCTTTGAACTATTTCAAGTTTACTTTGTGTATGGACTTAGACAGTAATCCAATGACATTCTCTTTTTTTGTTCTTTTTATTTTGATATCATTAATATACAATCCCATGAGCAACATTTTGTCCAGTTTCATTCTCTTACATACTGCTGTCCAGCTTTGCTAAAGAGGCTGTCTTTTCTCCATTGTATATTCATGGCTCCTATATTGGATATTAATTGACCGTATATGTGTGGATTTATATCTGGGCTCTCTATTCTATTCCATTGATTTATGGGTCAGTTTGTGCCAGTACCAAGTTGTTTTGATTATTGTGGCTTTGTAGTAGACCTTGCAGTCAGGGAACTTAACCCTTTGCTTTATCCTTCCTTCTCAGGATTGCTTTGGCTATTTGGGGTCTTTTGTGGTGCAATGAATTCATTGAAGAATGCTTTTGGTATTTTGATAGGGATTGCATTGAATCTGCAGATTGCCTTAAGTGTGATAGCTATTTTGATAAGATTAATTCTTCTATCCCTGAGCCCAGGATGTATTTCCATTTGTCGGTGTCTTCTTTAATTTCTCTCGAGAATGCCTTGTAGTTTTCAGGGTATATGTCTTTCACCTCCTTGATTAGGTTTATTCCCATGCATTTTATTCTTTTGGATATAATTGTAAATGGAGTTGTTTTCCTGATTTCTCTTTCTGCTCATACATTGTTAGTATATAGGAATACTAATGATTTCTGTGTATTAATTTTGCATCCTGAAGCTTTGGTAAATTCAGTTTTTCTTGTAGTTTTTCAGTGGATTCTTTAGGTTTTTCTTTGTACAATGTCATATCATCTTGAAATGGTGACAGTTTTACTTATTCCTTACCAGTTTGGATGCCTTTTATTTCTTTGTGTTGTCTGATTGCAATGGCTAGGACCTCCAGTACTATGATGAATAAAAGTGGGGAGAGTGGGCATCCTTCTCTTGTTCCCCATCTTAGAGGAAAAGCTTTCAGCTTTTCACTGTTAAGGATGATGTTATATATGGCCTTTATTATGTTGGGGTACTTGTGCTCTATACCCATTTTGTTAAGAGTTTTTTCATGAATGGATGTTGAATTTTGTCAAATGCTTTTGCAGCATCTGTTGAGATGATCGTGTGATTTTTGTCCTTTTTGTTGATGTGGTGTATGATGTTCATTGATTTTTGAATATTGTATCATCCTAGCATCCCTGGAATAAATCCCACTTGGTCATGATGAATGACCTTATTTATTTACTTATTTGTTTGTTTGTTTGTTCGTTCGTTCATTTTGTTATCATTAAACTACAATTACATGAAGAACATTATGTTTACTAGACTCTCCCCTTCACCAAGTCCCCCTACAAGCTGCATTGCACTCACTGTCCATCAGCATAGTAAGATGCTGTAGAATCACTGCGTTTTATCTGTGTTGCACATCCCTTCCTATGACCCCCCCACATTACACATGCTAATCGTAAGGCCCCCTTTCTTTTTCTCCACCCACGCCCCACTCTTCCCACCCATTCTCCCCAGTCCGTTTCCCTTTGGGAACTGTTAGTCCATTCATGGGTTCTGTGATTCTTCTACTATTTTGTTCCTTCACTTTTTCTATGTTCTTATACACCACATATGAGTGAAATAATTTGGTACTTCTCTTTCTCCGCCTGGCTTATTTCACTGTGCATAATACCCTCTAGCTGCACCCATGTTGTTGCAAATGGTAGGATCTGTTTCCTTCTTATGGCTGAATAGTGTAACATTTTGTATATATCCAACCTCTTCTCAATCCATTCATCTACTGACGGCCACTTAGGTTGCTTCCATAACTTGGTAGTTGTAAATAGTGCTGCAATAAACAGACAGATGGTATTCTCACATGAAGCTGGTGTATTTTAAGCAATTTACCAAGTATTCTGCTAAACTCATACTGTATTAAAGTTCAGAGCTTCAAGAACTGAAAGAAAGATTTGCAACAACGTGGATGGGGCTAGAGGGTATTATGCTCAGTCAATTATGCCAGGCAGAGAAGCACAAGTATCAAATGATTTCACTTATCTGCACACCATAAGAACAGAAAAAACTGAATGCACAAAGCAGCAGCCAACTCACAGAACCCGAGAAAGAACTAACCAATACCAAAGGGAAAGGGACTGGGAAGGGTTGGTGGGAAGGGAGGGAGAAGGGGAATAAGGGGCATTAGGATCAGCATACATGATGTGGGCGGGGAGCATGGGGAGGGCAGTATAGCACACAGAGGAGACAAGTAGTGACTCTATAGCATCTCCCTGCACTGATGGACAGTGTCTGTAACGGGGGAAGAGGGGGGGATTTGATAATGGGGGAGTCTAGTAACCACTGTGTTCCTCATGTAACTGTACCCTAATGATACCAAAAAAAGGTAAAAATTAAAAATAAAAGGAATAGTAAAATGAGAGAAAAAAAGGAACTGAAAGAAGGGCACAGTTCTGGCAGCGCATCTCATAGGGAAGGCTAAAGTGAGGCAGGTGAAGCGCACCAAGATGTTTGAAGAAGTGAAAAGGGCACAGAGCCCACTTATCACTTAAAAAATAAAACTTTCAAAGTCAAGCCCTCCTCAGTCTGGGGAGCGTCAGCGTGTCTTACCAGCGATGAGGCCTCCGAAGGGATCCGAGGAAAAGAGTGGATACTGAAGTGGGAATGCGATCGCGGCAGGCAGAGGGAGGCCGCGGGGTGGGGCTTGCGGGGCTTGCGGGGTGGGCGGGGTTTCCGAGGAAAGCAGGGCGCTCCCTCCAGGCCTCCAGAACGGGTGTGGAACGCGAGTGGAGGGGCAGAGCTTGCTCAAAGCCCCTCCCGATATGGAAGATCAGGGAGCTCTGTCAGGCTGCCGAGCGACTTCCGAGTCTCTCTCCGCTAGAATGCCTGGTTCGCTAGTGCGCCTGGGCTAGAGGCGGGTGGGCAATGTGTTCTGGCAGCGGGTGATCCCAAGTTGCTAGGAGACGGCACGCGAATTTTAACCCGGGGCTCGCGGCTCAGGCAAACCCAGGCCGCGGTGCCCCCACGCCACCGCCACCCAGCTCGGCCTCTGCGGCCCGCCCCAGCACCAGGTACTCAGGAGGACACCGGTTGATGAGACACCGAAAAAGATAAGGGAAAAGGGAAAGAAAAGCATTGAAGTCTTTCATAAATGTTAATTAGTATAATATGAACATTTTTTCCTTTTCATTTTTCATTAAGGTATCATTGATATACATTGATCCGAAGGATTCACAAGAAACCTTCAATGTGGGTACTACCTTCACCCATATTATCAAGCCCCTCTGTACCCCATTACCGTCGCTGTCCATCAACAGAGCAGGATGCCACGGAGTCCGTTCTTGTCTTCTCTGTGCTACATTGTTTCCCCATGACCCCACACACACCAGGTGCACCAATCATAATACCCCTAAATCCTCTTTTCCCTGCCATACCCCTCCCCTTTTGTAACCGCTAGTCGCTTCTTGGTGTCTGTGATTCTGCTGCTGTTTTGTTCCTTCAGATTTGCTTTGATTTAATAGTCCACAAATGAGGGTAATCATTTGGAACGTGTCTTTCTGTGCCTGGTTTATTTCACTGAGCATAATACCCTCTGGCTCCATCCATGTTGTTGCAAATGGTAGGATCTGTTTCCTTCTTATGGCTGAATATTGTAACATTTTGGGTATGTGCAATCTCTTCTCTATCCATTCATCTACTGAGGGCCCCTTAGGATGCTTCCATAGCTTGGTATTTGTAAAGAGGGCTGCAATAAACAGACAGATGGTATTCTCACGTTAAGCTGGTGTATTTTAGGTGATTTATGAAGTATTCAGCTGAACACACACTGTATTAAAGTTCAGATTTTTAAGAACTGAAAGAAAGATTTGCAGCGACGTGGATGGGTCTAGAGGGTCTTATGCTCAGTCAAATATGCCAGGCAGAGAAAGACAAGCATCACATGATTTCACTCATCTGCGGACCATAAGGACAGAAAAAACTGAATGCACAAAACAGCAGCCGACTCACAGAACCCGAGAATGAACTAACAAATACCAAAGGGAAAGGGACTGGGAAGGGTTGGTGGGAAGGGAGGGAGAAGGGGAATAAGGGGCATTAGGGTCAGCATACATGATGTAGGCGGGGAGCTCGGGGAGGGCACTATAGCACACAGAGGAGACAAGTAGTAACTCTATAGCATCTCCCTGCGCGCATGGACAGTGACTGTAATGGCGTATGAGTGGGGAACTTGATAATGGGGGGAGTCTAGTAACCGCTCTGTTGCTCATGTAACTGTACCCTAATGATACCCAAAAAAGATAAAAAGTAAAAATAAAAGGAATAGTAAAATGAGCGAAAAAAAGGAACCGAAAGAAGGGAATAGTGCTGGCAGCACATCTCACAGAAAAAGCTAAAGGGAGGCAGGTGGACGCGCACCAAGATGTTTGAAGAATTGAAGAGGGCACACAGCCCACTTAGCACTTAAGAAAAAAAACGTTCAAAGTCAAAGCGTCCTCGGTCTGGGGAGGTCCCCTTATCTTACCGGCGATGAGGCCTCCGAGGGGACGCGAGGAAACGAGTGGGTACTGAAGGGGGATTGCGACTGCGGCGGGCCAAGGGAGCCGACGGGGCTGGGCTTGCGGGGCTTCCGGGTCGTGCGGGGCTTCCGTGGAAGGCCGGGTACCGGCTCCTGGCCTCCATAAAGGCGTCGGCCTGCGGGGGGCAGAGCTTGCTCAAAACCCCTCCCTTTTGGGAAGATCAGCGAGCTGTGACCCACGGCCGAGCGACTTCCGCGTCTCTCTACGCTAGAATGCCTGCGTTCGCTTCCGCGCCTGGGCTAGAGGCGGGTGGGCATTGTGTGCTTGCGGCGCGCGCTCCCAAGTAGCTAGGAGACGGCGAGCACATGGTAACCCGGGCTCGTGGCTCAGGCAACCCGAGACCGCTGTGCCCCCCACACCCCGGCCACCCAGCTCGGTCAGTGTGGACTCCCGCCGCCAAGGTACTCAGGTGGACACCCGTTGGCGACACAGCGAAAAATATAAGGGAAAAGGGAAAGAAAAGCATTGAAGTCTTTCGTAAATGTAAATTGGTATAATATGAACATTTTTGTCCTTTTTATTTTTCATTAAGGTATCATTGATATACACTGCTCCGAAGGTTTCACGAGAAAACTTCAATGTGGGTACTTCCTTCACCCATATTATCAAGCCCCTCTGTACCCCATTGCTATCCCCGTCCATCAATACAGCACGATGCCACGGAGTCCATTCTTGTCTTTTCTGAGCTACATTGTTTCCCCGTGACCTTACACACCCCAGGTGCACCAATCATAATACCCCTGAATCCTCTTCTCACTGCCATACCCCTCTCCTTTTGTAACCGCTAGTCGCTTCTTGGAGTCTGTGAGTCCGCTGCTGTTTTATTCCTTCAGATTTGCTTTGCTTTAATAGTCCACAAGTGAGAGCAATCTTTTCGTACTTGTCTTTCTCCGCCTGGCTGATTTCACTGAGCATAATACCCTCCAGCTCCATCCATGTTGTGACAAATGGTAGGATCTGTTTCCTTCTTATGGCAGAGTAGTGTAACATTTTGTATATGTGCAAGCTCTTCCCTATCCATTCGTCTACTGAGGACCCCTTAGGATGCTTCCATACCTTGGTAGTTGTAAAGAGGGCTCCAATAAACAGAAAGATGGTATTCTCACGTTCAGCTTGTGTATTTTTAGTGATTTACAAACTATTCTGCTAAATTCACACTACATTAAAGTGCAGATCTTTAAGAACTGAAAGAAAGATTTGCAACAACGTGTTGTGGCTAGAGGGTCTTATGCTCAGTCAATTATGCCAGGCAGAGAAACACAAGCATCAAATGATTTCACTCATGTGCGGACCATAAGTACAGAAAAAACTGAATGCACAAAACAGCAGCTGACTCACAGAACCCGAGAATGAACTAACAAATACCAAAGGGAAAGGATCTGGGAAGGGTTGGTGGGAAGGGAGGGAGAAGGGGAATAAGGGGCATTAGGATCAGCATACATGATGTAGGCGGGGAGCACGGGGAGGGCACTATAGCACACAGAGGAGACAAGTAGTAACTCTATAGCATCTCCCTGCGCAGAGGGACAGTGACTGTAATGGCGCATGAGGGGAGCACTTGATAATGGTGGGAGTCTAGTAACCGGTCTGTTGCTCATGTAACTGTACCCTAATGATACCAAAAAAGGTAAAAATTAAAAATAAAAGGAATAGAAAAATGAGTGAAAAAAAGGAAGTGAAAGAAGGGAATAGTGCTGGGAGCACATCTCATAGGAAAGGCTAAAGGGAGGCAGGAGGACGCGCACCAAGCTGTTTGAAGAAGTGAAAAGGGCACAGAGCCCACATAGCACTTAAGGAAAAAAAAACTTTCAAATTCAAGGCCTCCTCGGTTTGGGTAGGGTCAGCGTGTCTTACCGGCGATGAGGCCTCCGATGGGACCTGAGGAAACGAGTGCATACTGAAGGGGGAATGGGGTCGAGGCGGCCCAAGGAAGCCGGCGAGGCGTGGCTTGCGGGCTTGCGGAGTGGGCGGGGCTTCCGTGGAAAGCCTGGCGCCAGCTCCTGCCCTCCAGAACGTGGGCGGCCTTAGGGGGGGGCAGAGCTTGCTCTAAACCCCTCCCTTTTGGGAAGATCAGCGAGCTGTGTCCGGCGGCCGAGCGACTTCCGCGTCTCTCTCCGCTAGAATGCCTGCGTTCGATTGCGCGCCTGGGCTACAGGCGGGTGGGCATTGTGTGCTGGAGGCGCGCGCTCCCATGTTGCTAGGAGACGGCGCGCGCATGGTAACCCGGGGCTTGCGGCTCAGGCAACCCGAGACCGCTGTGCCCCCCACACCCCGGCCACCCAGCTCGGCCTGCGCGGCCCCACCGACCCCATGGTACTCAGGAGGACACCCGTTGGCGAGACAGCAAAAAAGAAAAGGGAAAAGGGAAAGAAAAGCATTGAAGTCTTTCATAAATGTAAATTGGTATAATATGAACATTTTTGTCCTTTTTATTTTTCATTAATACACACAGCACCGAAGGTTTCACAAGAAAACTTCAATGTGCGTACTTCCATGACCCATATTATCAAGCCCCTCTGTACCCCATTAATATCCCCGTCCATCAACATAGCACCATGCCACGGAGTCCGTTCTTGTCTTCTCTGAGCTACATTGTTTCCCCGTGACCGCACACACACCAGGTGCAGCAATCATAATACCCCTGAATCCTCTTCTCACTGCCATACCCCTCCCCTTTTGTAACCGCTAGTCGCTTCTTGCTGTCTGAAGTCCGCTTCTGTTTTGTTCCTTCAGGTTTCCTTTGATTTAATAGTCCACAAATGAGGGCGATCTTTTGGTACTTGTCTTTCTCCGCCTGGCTTATTTCACTGAGCATAATACCCTCTAGCTCCATCGATGTTGTTGCAAATGGTAGGATCTGTTTCCTTCTTATGGCAGAGTAGTGTAACATTTTGTATATGTGCAACCTCTTCCCTATCCATTCATCTACGGAGGGCCCCTTAGGATGCTTCCATACCTTTGTAGTTGTAAGCAGGGCTGCAATAAACAGAAAGATGGTATTCTCATGTGCAGCTGGTGTATTTTAAGTGATTTACAAACTATTCTGCTAAACTCACACTATATTAAAGTACAGATCTTTAAGAACTGAAAGAAAGATTTGCAACAACGTGAATGGGTCTAGAGGGTGTTATGCTCAGTCAATTATGCCAGGCAGAGAAAGACAAGAATCAAATGATTTCACTCATCTGCGGACCATAAGAACAGAAAAAACTGAATGCACAAAACAGCAGCCGACTCACAGAACCCGAGAATGAACTAACAAATACCAAAGGGAAAAGGACTGGGAAGGGTTGGTGGGAAGGGAGGGAGAAAGGGAATAAGGGGCATTAGGATCAGCATACATGATGTAGGCGGGGTGCACGGGAAGGGCACTATAGCACACAGAGGAGACAAGTAGTAACTCTATAGCATCTCCCTGCGCGGATGGAAAGTGACTGTAACGGCGTATGAGTAGGGGACTTGATAATGGGGGGAGTCTAGTAACCGCTCTGTTGCTCATGTAACTGTACCCTAATGATACCAAAAAAAGGTAAAAATTAAAAATAAAAGGAATAGTAAAATGAGCGAAAAAAAGGAACCGAAAGAAGGGAATAGTGCTGGCAGCACATCTCATAGGAAAGGCTAAAGGGAGGCAGGTGGACGCGCACCAAGCTGTTTGAAGAAGTGAAAAGGGCACAGAACCCACATAGCACTTAAGGAAAAAAAACTTTCAAATTCAAGGCCTCCTAGGTCTGGGTAGGGTCAGCGTGTTTTCCCTGCGATGAGGCCTCCGAGGGGACCCGAGGAAACGAGTGGGTACTGAAGTGGGAATGCGATCGCTGCGGGACAAGGGAGCCGGAGGGGAGGGGCTTGCGGGGCTTGCGGGGCTAGCGTGGCGGGCGGGGCTTCAAAGGAAGGCCGGGCGCCGGCTCCTGACCTCCGTAAGGGCGGTGGACTGCGGGGGGCAGAGCTTGCTCTAAACCACTCCCTTTTGGGAAGATCAGCGAGCTGTGTCTGGCGGCCGAGCGACTTCCGCGTCTCTCTCTGATAGAATGCCTGCGTTCGTTTGCGCGCCTGGGCTACAGGCGGGTGGGCATTGTGTGCTGGCGGCGCGCGCTCCCAAGTTGCTAGGAGACGGCGCGCGCATGGTAACGCGGGGCTCGCGGCTCACGCAACCCGAGACCGCTGTGCCCCCAACACCCCGGCCACCCAGCTGAGCCAGCGCGGATCCCCCGCCCCCAAGGTACTCAGGAGGACACCCGTTGGCGACACAGTGAAAAATATAAGGGAAAAGGGAATGAAAAGCATTGAAGTCGTTCATAAATGTAAATTGTATAATATGAACATTTTTGTCCTTTTTATTTTTCATTAAGGTATAATTGATATACACTGCTCCGAAGGTTTCACGAGAAAACTTCAATGTGGGTACTTCCTTCACCCATATTATCAAACCCCTCTGTACCCCATTGCTATCACCGTCCATCAATACAGCACGATGCCACGGAGTCCGCTTGTCTTTTCTGAGCTACATTGTTTCCCCGTCACCGCGCACACACCAGGTGCAGCAATCATAATACCCCTGAATCCTCTTCTCACTGCCATACCCCTCCCTTCTTGTAACCGCTAGTCGCTTCTTGGAGTCTGTGAGTCCGCTGCTGTTTTATTCCATCAGATTTGCTTTGCTTTAATAGTCCACAAGTGAGAGCAATCATTTTGTCTTTCTCCGCCTGGCTTATTTCACTGAGCATAATACCATCTAGCTCCATCCATGTTGTTGCAAATGGTAGGATCTGCTTCCTTCTTATGGCAGAGTAGTGTAACATTTTGTATATGTGCAACCTCTTCCCTATCCATTCATCTACGGAGGGTCCCTTAGGATGCTTCCATACCTTTGTAGTTGTAAACAGGGCTGCAATAAACAGAAGGATGGTATTCTCATGAGCAGCTGTTGTATTTTAAGTGATTTACAAACTATTCTGCTAAACTCACACTATATTAAAGTACAGATCTTTAAGAAATGAAAGTAAGATTTGCAACAACGTGGATGGGGCTAGAGGGTCTTATGCTCAGTCAATTATGCCAGGAAGAGAAAGACAAGCATCAAATGATTTCACTCATGTACGGACCATAAGAACAGAAAAAACTGAATGGACAAAACAGCAGCCGACTCACAGAACCCGAGAATGAACTAACAAATGCCAAAGGGAAAGGGATTGGGAAGGGTTGGAGGGAAGGGAGGGATTAGGGGAATAAGGGGCATTAGGGTCAGCATACATGATGTAGGCGAGGAGCACGTGGAGGGCACTATAGCACACAGAGAAGACAAGTAGTAACTCCATAGCATCTCCCTGCGCAGATGAACAGTGACTGTAACGGCGTATGAGTGTGGGACTTGATAATGGTGGGATTCTAGTAACCGCTCTGTTGCTCATGCAACTGTACCCTAATGACACCAAAAAAAGGTAAAAATTAAGAAAAAAAAAAGGTATAGTAAAATGAGCGAAAAAAGGAACCGAAAGAAGGGAATAGTGCTGGCAGCACATCTCATAGAAAAGGCTAAAGGGAGGCAGGTGGACGCGCACCAAGATGTTTGAAGAAGTGAAAAGGGCACAGAGCCCACTTAGCACTTAAGAAAAAAAACTTTCAAAGTCAAGGCCTCCTCGGTATGGGGAGGGTCAGCTTATCTTACCGGCGATGAGGCCTCCGAGGGGACGCGAGGAAACGAGTGGGTACTGAAGGGGGATTGCGATCGCGACGGGCCAAGGGAGCCGGCGGGGCGGGGCTTGCGGGGCGGGCGGGGCTTGCGGGGCGGGCGGGGCTTCAAAGGAAGGCCGGGCGCCGGCTCCTGACCTCCGTAACGGAGGCGGCCTGCGGGGGGCAGAGCTTGCTCTAAACCACTCCCTTTTGGGAGATCAGCGAGCTGTGTCCGGCGGCCGAGCGACATCCGCGTCTCTCCCCGCAGGAGTGCCTGCGTTCGCTTGCGCGCCTGGGCTACAGGCGGGTGGGCATTGTGTGCTGGCGGCTCGCGATCCCAAGTTGCTAGGAGATGGCGCGCGCATGGTAACCCGGGGCTCGCGGCTCAGGCCAACCCAGGCCGCGTTGCCCCCTCCCCCCCTCCACCCAGCTTGGCCAGCGCTGCCCGCGCCGGGCACCAGGTAATCAGGAGGACACCCGTTGGGGATACAGCAAAAAAAGAAAAGGGAAAAGGGAAAGAAATGCATTGAAGTCTTTCGTAAATGTAAATTGGTATAACATGAACATTTTTGTCCTTTTTATATTTCATTAAGGTATCATTGATATACACTGCTCCGAAGGTTTCACGAGAAAACTTCAATGTGGGTACTTCCTTCACCCATATTATCAAGCCCCTCTGTACCCCATTGCTATCCCCATCCATCAATACAGCACGATGCCACGGAGTCCGTTCTTGTCTTTTCTGAGCTACATTGTTTCCCCGTGACCGTACACACACCAGGTGCACCAATCATAATACCCCTGAATCCTCTTCTCACTGCCATACCCCTCCCCTTTTGTAACCGCTAGTCGCTTCTTGGAGTCTGTGAGTCCGCTGCTGTTTTATTCCTTCAGATTTGCTTTGCTTTAATAGTCCACAAGTGAGAGCAATCATTTCGTACCTGTCTTTCTCCGCCTGGCTTATTTCACTGAGCATAATACCCTCTAGCTCCATCCATGCTGTGGCAAATGGTAGGATCTGTTTCCTTCTTATGGCATTGTAGTGTAACATTTTGTATATGTGCAGCCTCTTCCCTAACCATTCGTCTACTGAGGGCCCCTTAGGATGCTTCCATACCTTGGTAGTTGTAAAGAGGGCTCCAATAAACAGAAAGATGGTATTCTCACGTGCAGCTGGTGTATTTTAAGTGATTTACAAACTCTTCTGCTAAATTCACACTACATTAAAGTGCAGATCTTTAAGAACTGAAAGAAAGATTTGCAACAACGTGGGTGTGGCTAGAGGGTCTTATGCTCAGTCAATTATGCCAGGCAGAGAAGCACAAGCATCAAATGATTTCACTCATGTGCGGACCATAAGTACAGAAAAAACTGAATGCACAAAACAGCAGCCGACTCACAGAACCCGAGAATGAACTAACAAATACCAAAGGGAAAGGGACTGGGAAGGGTTGGTGGGAAGAAAGGGAGAAGGGGAATAAGGGGCATTAGGATCAGCATACAT
Organism: Manis javanica; assembly: GCF_040802235.1. Lineage (NCBI taxonomy): Eukaryota > Metazoa > Chordata > Mammalia > Pholidota > Manidae > Manis > Manis javanica. The sequence goes on along the minus strand of NC_133165.1, from coordinate 60,098,846 downwards.
GATGTAGGCGGGGAGCACGGGGAGGGCACTATAGCACACAGAGGAGACAAGTAGTAACTCTATAGCATCTCCCTGCGCAGAGGGACAGTGACTGTAACAGCGTATGAGTGGGGAACTTGATAATGGGGGGAGTCTAGTAACCGCTCTGTTGCTCATGTAACTGTACCCTAATGATACCAAATAAGGTAAAAATTAAAAATAAAAGGAATAGTAAAATGAGTGAAAAAAAGGAACCGAAAGAAGGGAATAGTGCTGGCAGCACATCTCATAGGAAAGGCTAAAGGGAGGCAGGTGGACGCGCACCAAGCTGTTTGAAGAAGTGAAACGGCACAGAGCCCACATAGCACTTAAGGAAAAAAAACTTTCAAATTCAAGGCCTCCTCGGTCTGGGTAGGGTCAGCGTGTCTTCCCGGCGATGAGGCCTCCGAGGGGACCCGGGGAAACGAGTGGGTACTGAAGGAGGAATGCGATCGCGGCGGTCCAAGTTAGCCGGCGGGGAGGGGCTTGCGGGGCTTGCGGGGCTTGAGTGTCGGGCGGGGCTTCAAAGGAAGGCCGGCGCAGGCTCCTGACCTCCTTAACGGCGGCGGCCTGCGTGTGGCAGAGCTTGCTCTAAACCACTCCCTTTTGGGAAGATCAGCGAGCTGTGTCTGGCGGCCGAGCGACTTCCGCGTCTCTCTCCGCTAGAATGCCTGCGTTCGATTGCGCGCCTGCGTTACAGGCGGGTGGGCATTGTGTGCTGGCGGCCCGCGCTCCCGTGTTGGTGGGAGACGGCGCGCGCATGGTAACCCGGGGCTCGCGGCTCAGGCAACCCGAGATCGCTGTGCCCCCCACACCCCGGCCACCCAGCTCCTCCTGCGCGGCCCTCCCGCCCCCAAGGAACTCAGGAGGACACCCGTTGGCGAGACAGCAAAAAAGAAAAGGGAAAAGGGAAAGAAAAGCATTGAAGTCTTTCATAAATGTAAATTGGTATAATATGGACATTTTTGTCCTTTTCATTTTTCATTAATACACACAGCTCCGAAGGTTTCACAAGAAAACTTCAATGTGGGTACTTCCATCACCCGTATTATTAAGCCCCTCTGTACCCCATTGCTATCCCCGTCTATCAATATAGCACCATGCCACGGACTCCGTTCTTGTCTTCTCTGAGCTACATTGTTTCCCCGTGACCGCACACACACCAGGTGCACCAGTCATAATACCCTTGAATCCTCTTCTCACTGCCATAACCCTCCCCGTTTGTAACCGCTAGCCGCTTCTTCCTGACTGTGAGTGCGCTTCTGTTTTGTTCCTTCAGGTTTCCTTTGATTTAATAGTCCACAAATGAGGGCGATCATTTGGTACTTGTCTTTCTCCGCCTGGCTTATTTCACTGAGCATAATACCCTCTAGCTCGATCCATATTGTTGCAAATGCTAGGATCTGTTTCCTTCTTTTGGCTGAGTAGTGTAACATTTTGTATATGTACAACCTCTTCCCTATCCATTCATCTACTGAGGGCCCCTTAGGATGCTTCCATACCTTGGTAGTTGTAAATAATGCTGCAATAAACAGACAGATGGTATTCTAAAGTGAAGCTGGTGTATTTTCAGTGATTTACCAAGTATTCTGCTAAACTCACACTGTATTAAAATTCAGAGCTTTACGAACTGAAAGAAAGATTTGCAACAACGTGGATGGGGCTAGAGGGTCTTATGCTCAGTCAAATATGCCAAGCAGAGAAAGACAAGCATCAAATGATTTCACTCATCTGCGCACCGTAAGAACTGAAAAAACTGAATGCACAAAACAGCAGCCGACTCACGGAACCCGAGAATGAACTAACAAATACTAAAGGGAAAGGGACTGCGAAGGGTTGGTGGGAAGGGAGGGAGAAGGGGAATAAGGGGCATAAGGGTCAGCATACATGATGTAGGCGGGGAGCTTGGGGATGGCACTATACCACACAGAGGAGATAAGTAGTAACTCTATAGCATCTCCCTGCGCGGATGGACAGTGACCTTAACGGCGTATGAATGGGGGTCTTGATAATGGGGGAAGTCTAGTAACCGCTCTGTTGCTCATGTAACTGTACCCTAATGATAACAACAAGAGATAAAAATTAAAAATAAAGCGAATAGTAAAATGAGCGAAAAAAAGGAACCGAAAGAAGGGAATAGACCTGGCAGCACATCTCATAGGCAAGGCTAAAGGGAGGCAGATGGACGCGCAGCAAGTTGTTTGAAGAAGTGAAAAGGGCACAGAGCCCACTTAGCACTTAAGAAACAAAAACTTTCAAATTCAAGGCCTCCTCTGTCTGGGGAGGGTTAGCGTGTCTTCCCGGCGATGAGGCCTCCGAGGGGACCCGAGGAAACGAGTGGGTACTGAAGGGGGAATACGATCGCGGCGGTCCAAGGGAGCCGGCGGGGAGGGGCTTGCGGGGCTTGCGGGGATTGCGTGGCGGGCGGGGCTTCAAAGGAAGGCCGGGCGCCGGCTGCTGGCCTCCTTAATGGCGTCGGCCTGCGGGGGCAGAGCTTGCTCTAAACCCCTCCCTTTTGGGAAGATCAGCGAGCTGTGTCCGGCGGCAGAGCGACTTCCGCGTCTCTGTCGACTAGAATGCCTGCGTTTGCTTGCTCGCCTGCGCTAGAGGCGGGTGGGCATTGTGTGCTGCCTGCGCGCGCTCCTAAGTTGCTAGGAGACGGCGCGCGCATGGTAACCCGGGGCTCGCGGCTCTGGCCACCCGAGACCGCTGTGCCCCCCACACCCCGGCCACCCAGCTCGGCCAGCGCGGACGCTCGCCCCCATGGTACTCAGGAGGACACCCGTTGGCAAGACAGCGAAAAATATAAGGGAAAAGTGAAAGAAAAGCATTGAAGTCTTTCGTAAATGTAAATTGGTGTAATATGAACATTTTTGTCCTTTTTATTTTTCATTAAGGTATCATTGATATACAAGGCTCCGAAAGTTTCACGAGAAAACTTCAATGTGGGTACTTCCTTCACCCATATTATCAAGCCCCTCTGTACCCCATTGCTATCCCCGTCCATCAATACAGCACGATGCCACGAAGTCCGTTCTTGTCTTTTCTGAGCTGCATTGTTTCCCCGTGACCGTACACACACCAGGTGCACCAATCATAATACCCCTGAATCCTCTTCTCACTGCTATACCCCTCCCCTTTTGTAAGCGCTAGTCGCTTCTTGCTCTCTGTGAGTCCGCTTCTGTTTTGTTCCTTCAGGTTTGCTTTGATTTAATAGTCCACAAATGAGGGCAATCATTTGGTAGTTGTCTTTCTCCGCCTGGCTTATTTCACTGAGCATAATACCCTCTAGCTCAATCCATGTTGTTGCAAATGGTAGGATCTGTTTCCTTCCTATGGCAGACTAGAGTAACATTTTGTATATGGGCAACCGCTTCCCTATCCATTCATCTACTGAGGGCCCCCTAGGATGCTTCCGTACCTTCGTAGTTGTAAAGAGGGCAGCAATAAAGAGAAAGATGGTATTCTCACTTGCAGCTGGTGTATTTTAAGTGATTTACCAAGTATTCTGCTTAACTCACTCTGTATTAAATTTCAGATGTTTAAGAACTGAAAGATTTGCAACAACGTGGATGGGGCTAGAGGGTCTTATGCTCAGTCAATTATGCCAGGCAGAGAAAGACAAGCATCAGATGATTTCACTCATCTGCGGACCATAAGAACAGAAAAAAACTGAATGCACAAAACAGGAGCCGATTCACAGGACCCGAGAATGAACTAAGAAATACGAAAGGTAAAGGGCCTGGGAAGGGTTGGTGGGAAGGGAGGGAGAAGGGGAATAAGGAGCATTAGGATCAGCATACATGATGTAGGCGGGGAGCACGGGGAGGGCAGTAGAGCACACAGAGGAGACAAGTAGTGACTCTATAGCATCTCCCGGCGCTGACGGACAGTGCCTGTAACGGGAGATGAGGGGGGCTGTTAATAACGGGGGGAGTCTAGTAAGCGCCGTGTTGCTCATGTAACTGTATCGAAATTATACCAAAAAAAGGTAAACATTAAAAATAAAACGAATAGTAAAATGAGCCGAAAAAAAGGAACTGAAAGAAGGAACAGTTCTGGCAGCACATCTCGTAGGAAAGGCTAAAGCGAGGCGGGAGGACGCGCAGCAAGATTTCTGAAGAAATGAAAAGGGCACAAAGCCCCCTTATCACTTAAGAAAAAAAATCTTTCAACGTCAAGGCCTCGGTCTAGGGAGGGTCATCGTGTCTTACCGGCGATGAGGCCTCCGAGGGGACCCGAGGAAACGAGTGGGTACTGAAGGGGGAATGCGATCGCGGCAGGCCCAGGGAGCCGGCGGGGCGGGGCTTGCGGGGCTTCCTGGGTGGGCGTGGCTTCCGAGGAAGGGCCGACGTCGGGTCCTGGCCTACGGAACGTGTGCGGCCTGCGGGGTGGGGATGGGGTGGCAGAGCTAGGTCAAAACCCCTCCTTTTTGGGAAGATTAGCGATCTCTGTCCGGTGGCCTAGCGACTTCCGCGTCTCTCTCCCCTAGAATGCCCGCGTTGGCTCCGGCGCCTGGGCTAGAGGCGGGTGGGCATTGTTTGCTGGCGGCGCGGGATCCCACGTTGCTAGAAGACGGCGCGCGCATGGTAACCCGCGGCTCGCGGCTCAGACAACGCCAGGCCGCGGTGCCCCCATCCCCCCGCCACCCAGCTCAGCCAGCGCGGCCCGCCCCCGGCACCAGGTACTCAGGACGACACCCGTTGGCGAGACTGCGAAAAAGAAAAGGGAAAAGGGAAAGAAAAGCATTGAAGTCTTTCATAAATGTAAATTGGTATAATATGAACATTTTTTTCCTTTTCATTTTTCATTAAGGTATCATTGATATACACTGCTCTGAAGCTTTCACAAGAAACCTTCAATGTGGGTACTACCTTCACCCATATTATCAAGCTCCTCTGTACCCCATTGCGGTCCCGGTCCATCAACATAGCACGATGCCACGAAGTCCGTTCTTTTCTTCTCTGAGCTACGTTGTTTCCCCGTGACCCCACACACACCAGGCGCGCCAATCATAATACCCTTGAATCCTCTTCTCTCTGCCATAACAAGCCCCTCTTGTAACCGCTGATGGCTTCTTGGAGTCTGTGAGTCCTCTGCTGTTTTTTTCCTTCAGATTTGCTTTGATATAATAGTCCACAAATGAGGGCAATCATTTGGTACTTGTCCTTCTCCCCCTGGCTTATTTCACTGAGTCTGGCTCCATCCATGTTCTTGCAAATGGTAGGATCTGTTTCCTTATTATGGCTGAATAGTGTAACATTTTGTATATGTGCAACCTCTTCTCTATCCATTCATCTACTGTGGGCCCGTTAGGATGCTTCCATACCTTGGTCGTTGTAAAGAGGGCTGCAATAAACAGATAGATGGTATTATCACGTGAAGCTGGTGTATTTTAAGTGATTTACTAGGTATTCTGCTAAACTCACACTGTATTACAGTTCAGAGCTTTAAGAACTGAAAGAAAGATTTGCAACAACGTGGATGGGGCTAGAGGGTCTTATCCTCCGTCAAATACGCCAGGCCGAGAAAGACAAGCATCAAATGATTTCACTCATCTGCGCACCATAAGAACTGAAAAAACTGAATGCACAAAACAGCAGCCGACTCACAGAACCCGACAATGAACTAACAAATACCAAAGGGAAAGGGACTGGGAAGGGTTGGTGGGAAGGGAGGGAGAAGGGGAATAAGGGGCATTAGGATCAGCATACATGATGTAGGCGGGGAGCACGGGGAGGGCACTCTAGCACACAGAGGAGACAAGTAGTAACTCTATAGCATCTCCCTGCGCGGATGGACAGTGACTGTAACGGGGGATGAGGTGGAGACTTGATAATGGGGGGAGTCTAGTAACCGCTCTGTTGCTCATGTAACTGTACCCTAATGATACCAAAAAAAGGTAAAAATTAAAAATAAAAGGAATAGTAAAATGAGCGAAAAAAAAGGAACTGAAAGACGGAACAGTTCTGGCAGCACATCTCATACGGAAGGCTAAAGGGAGGCAGGTGGACGCGCACCAAGATGTTTGAAGAAGTGAAAAGGGCACAGAGCCCACTTAGCACTTAAGAAAAAAAAAAACTTTCAAATTCAAGGCCTCCTCGGCCTGGGGAGAGTCAGCATGTCTTACTGGCGATGAGGCCTCCGAGGGGACCCGAGGAAACGAGTGGGTACTGAAGGTTGAATGCGATCGCGGCAGTCCAAGGGAGCCGGCGGGGCGGGGCTTGCGGGGCTTGCGGAGCGTGCGGGGCTTCAAAGGAAGGCCGGGTGCCGGCTCCTGGCCTCCTTAATGTCAGCGGCCTGCGTGGGGCAGAGCTTGCTCATAACCCGTCCCGTTTGGGAAGATCAGAGAGCTGTGTCCGGCGGGCGAGCGACTTCCGCGTCACTCTCCGCTAGAATGCCTGCGTTCGCTTGCGCGCCTGAGCTAGACGCGGGTGGGCATTGTGTGCTGGCGGCGCGCGCTCCCAAGTTCTAGGAGACGGCGCGCGCGTGGTAACCCGGGGCTCGCGGCTCAGGCAAACCCAGGCCGCTTTGCTCCCGCAGCCCCGCCGCCCAGCTTGGTCAGCGCGGCCCGCTGCCCCCAAGGTACTCAGGAGGACACCCGTTGGCGAGATAGCGAAAAAGAAAAGGCAAAAGGGAAAGAAAAGCATTGAAGTCTTTCGTAAATGTAAATTGGTATAATATGAACATTTTTGTCCTTTTTATTTCTCATTAAGTTATCATTGATATACACTGCTCCGAAGGTTTCACAGGAAAACTTCAATGTGGGCACTTCCTTCACCCGTATTATCAAGCTCCTCTGTACCCCATTGTGGTCGCTGTCCATCAACATAGCACAATGCCACGGAGTCCTTTCTTGTCTTATCTGAGCTACATTGTTTCCCCGTGACCCTACAGACACCAGGTGCACCAATCATAATACCCCTGAATCCTCTTCTCACTGCCATACCCCTCCCCTTTTGTAACCGCTAGTCCCTTCTTGGTGTCTGTGAGTCCGCTGCTGTTTTGTTCCATTTATTCAGCACGAGACCCGTGGGTGAAATAGCAAAAAAGAAAAAGGAAAAGAAAAGCATTGAAGTCTTTCATAAAAGTCAATATTATAATGCAAACCTCATGGTAACCACAAACCAAAACCCTCTTGCACACACACACAAAGTAGTGAGAAAGAAATCCAAGTGCAACACTGAAGGGAGCCATCAAATCACAGAGGAGGGAGCAAGAGAAGAAGAAAGGAGCAGAGAACTAGAAAACAACCAGAAAGGAATTAAGAAAATGGCAGTAAGTTCATACCTAGCAATAATTACTGTAGATGTAAATGGTCTAATGCTCCAGTCAAAAGACATAGGGTGACTGGATGACTGAAAACAAGACCCACCTGTAGGCTTTCTACAAGAGACTTACTTCAGACCTAAAGACACATATAGACTGAAAATGAAGGGATGGAAAATGATATTCCATGCAAATAGAAGTAAAAATAAAGTTGGGGATATCAGACAAAATAGACTTCAAAATGTAGAATGTAACAAGACAAAAAAGAACATTACATAATGATAAAGGGATCAATAAAACAAGAGGATATAACCATTATAAATATTAACCCAACATAGTAGAGAAATTGGCATTAATACAATAACAGTAGGGGTCTTTAACACCCCACTTGCATCAATGGGTAGATCAGCCAGACAGAAAATCAATAAGGAAACAGGGACTTTGAATGACACATTAGGCCATATGAATTTAACAGATTATCTATAGAATATTCCATCTAAAATCAGAAGAATGCACATTCTTTTCAAACACATGTGGAATGTTCTCCAGGATAGATCACTTGTAAGGATATTTTTCTGAAGAACACATACAGATGGCCAACAGACACGTGAAAAGATGCTTAGCACCACTAATCATCAGGGAAACGCAAATCAAAACCACATGGAGATATCACCTCACATGGGTCAGAATGGCAAGTATCAAAAAGTGAAGACATAACAAGTGTTGGCAAGGATGTGAGGAAAAGGGTACCCTGTACACTATGGGTGGGAATGTAAACTGATGCACCCACTATGGAAAGCAGTATGGAGGTTCTTCAAAAAATTAAAAACAAATACCATGATTCAGCAATTTCACCTGTCAATATTTTCCAAGGAAAATGAAAGCACTAATTCATGACATTATGCTAAGTGAAATAAGTCAAAGACATCATGTGATCTCACTTATATGTGGAGCCTAAAAAATAAAACAAATCAACAAAAGCCCAGAAAGAGACTCATAAAGCTGGTGGTTGCCAGAGGGAAGGGTGGTTGGGAAGATGTGTGAAATAGGTGAAGGGGATCTAGTTATAAAATAAACAAGTCACAGGGATGAAAGATACAGCATGAGGAATATGGTCAATAATATTGCAGTAACTTTGTGTGGTGACATAAGGCAGCCACACTTATCATGGTCACTGGGTTGTACTTCTGAAACTATTATAACATTATGTCAACTATACATCAATAAAAAAGTGTGCAGGTGATACAGTAATACAAACTGCTGTACAAAAAAAAGCCCCATGAAACGCATATTACAATAAAATGCTACAATAAAATGCTACAGTTCCTCTTTATCTTTTCCAACTCTCCCTTCTACTGTGGAGATAGTATTACTGATAATAGTTTTTTGGGCATCATTCTAGTTTGTTTTGAGCATTTTTATATGTAGATATAAACCTGTCTATTTTTCAATCATAAATGGGACAATTAACATAATTTAATATTTTGTTTTATTGGCTGTCCTACTAAATGAAGCTCAGACTCATCACTGTGGCAGTGAAGACCCTTCACTATCTGCCTACTTTCTACCCTCACATCAACACCTTGACAGGTGCTCTGTCTTCCAGAAAAGTACCCTGTTTTCTCCTTCATGAGATCTGAGTGCTACCCTCTCTGTAGATTTGCTGTTACTGATTCCCCAGCCTGGAACGTGCTCTCCTATTTTTTCTACCTTTCCTGATGGCTCCCTTCTTCAAGGGCCAGCCAAACCCTCTTTCCTCGGAAGGCCTTCTCAGACTGTCCAATCTCCTTGAGATTTCTTAGTACGACCAGCTCCACCATGACCTGTGGACCTTGCTGTGTCTATTCAACACATCACCGCCTGCTGAAGCAGCTCATGTACGCATCTCATCCCTTCAACAGAATTCTGAGTTTTTTTAATTTGAAGACTATACCCCATACCACCTAGTCTTCTTCCTGCGATGTTTAGCACACATAACAGGCATCAAGGCATACTTGAAGACTTGAACTGCATTGTTTTAAAGGAGGGAACACAAAAGAGGGCCTTTGAGTATTAAGCCTGGGGATTGAGGTTATTAATATCTTTTTTGTGAGCCATTTTCAGTTTATTCACTTTAGAAAAGGCTGATAAAGCAGCACCTTCTCTTGTGGACATCCCTAGGATCTTCTATGGTGCTGGGGGTGGGTGGGCCTTGCAACATAAAGAAATACTGTGAATTGCACTAATATGTATGTTTAATATTCCCCAACACATGTCAAGTATTTTCCATTTCTACATTTTTTCGTTCGGTCATTATGCATTGGCCACATAATCACTGAAATAAACCTGAATTCGGTGGTCACAGCAAAGGAATTGTGTAGCCAGTTGTAAGATCGCTGTTTGTGACCGAGAGAAAACTGTCCATGAGTTCCAGCCACCTTATGTATAGAAACCAGGCTGTGTAACATGAGATCCAGTGAAGCTTAGCTGGGACAGAGCTAAAGCAATAAAATATGGAAAACAGGTGGACTATTTAAATTTACTTACAATTTTACTTCTGTTAAAGTATTTTTAGTAACTGAATGCCAGGTCAATTTACCAATTTCAGCAAATTGCTGGTGATAACTGAAAATTCACTTGTATTGGGAGTATAAATAATAAATATTAAGCATAAATAAATAAATGGTTGATTTAATGGGTTTACTACAGTAAACCTTCAAGCAAGTGTGCCATAGAGTCATTTATTTTTATGTAATAGCCATATGTTAGTAACCCTTTAAATCTTATTACAGTAATCTTCCTGGGGCTGATGCTAAATTCTTTGGACTGGAATTTGGGTTTTTAACGAGTGGGTGGTAAACTGAACTTTGGAGCTCTTTGCTTTACAGTACAATTTTGAACCTATGTGACTTTTTTAAATTTAAATTAAGTTTATTCATTTTTTTTATTGAGGCATAATTGACATATAACATTATATTAGTTTCAGGTTATAACATAATGATTGGATATTTATATAGATTGTGAAATGACCATACTCAGTCTAGTTAACATTCATCACCAAATGTAGCTATAGGATTATTTTTTATGTTGAATACCTTTAAGATGTCCTTTCTTAGGAATTTTCTAATATACAATACAGTATTACTAATTACAGTTGCCATGATGTACATGTCATTCCATGACTTATTTATTTTATAACTGAAAGTTTGAACCTTTTCACTCCCTTCACCCATTTTGCCCCCCACATCTGGCAACCACCAATCTAGTCTCTGAATCTCTGGGCTCTTTTTTTTTTGACTTTTTAAGATTCCACATGTAAGTGAGGTCACATGGTATTTGTCCTATGTGATTTTTAAAAATCTTTGTTTCCCCTAAATCCCTAGCACTTTTTTCCTCCTTATATTCCTCTTTGCAGATGCAGTACATACAATTTTTTTCAGTAACTGCTTATATTCTTGCCTATATTATTCGGCAGTTGTGGACTTGTACCTTACTTCCTCACATTTATTATGTGAAGCGTCCTTTGTAAACTGGCATCCCATTATAGAAATAAATCAGTTATTGATGAAAAGAACCTTCATAAGCAGAATGCTGTAGAAACACATCATAAATTTTTTCTCCTTAGCTCATTTGAAAAGCATTAAAATAAATGACAAAAAACTTACTAAATGTTTATGACTTTGGTTTATGCACATGGGATAATGGGATGAATGACTAATCCATCACTTGGCCCTTACTGCATTTAATTGGTCTGATCACTGTATACTGTATGGGAAATACCTTACCTCCTTTTCTTTTTCTGAGGACAAAGTAAAATGAACAGTAACAGGAGATGGTTATCTTAAATTCAGGGTTGATGTAAATGGAGAGAAAAATAAAGTTACTGTAGAAAACAAACCAGGTGCACCTACAGCCAGCAGCCACTCTGAGCTCTGACTGCCTGTACAGACCATGTCAGTTTTGGGCCATGCTTGCTTCCTTCCATCATTGCTATCCTATTTCATCTGTGACATTACATCAATGATATCCTGAGTAGGCAACTGTTACAGAGAGAGGTATACAGGGTTTAGGAGCAAGACTCATAGACTCACATTCTTATTTTCAGGAAATGCTTCATATTCATATGTCTAAATTATGCAGCATTGAAAAAATATAAAATCACTATTAGTTGTTCATAACACAAATTTGAAAACTAGAGTGTTTCCTTGATTGGAGCTCCACAGTGATAGGTTATGTGGAATAGCAATTCTGTTGATTTCTTTTAATTTTTAAATTTCACCTTCAGGGAGGTATAACTGACATATAAGATGGAAAGATATTTAAAATGTATATTGTGGTGAATTGATACATGTATGCATGGTGAAAGAATTCCCCCCAACTAGTTAATGAACATATATATCACCTCCCATATTTATTTATTTTTTTATATGGTGAGAACATTTAAGTTCTACCCTTAGCAAATTTCACTTATATAATACAGTGTCATGTTTTTTTATACCATAATAACCATGTTTTTGCATTAGATCCTCAGCTTATTCATCTTATAGCTGAAACTTTCTTTCTTTTTATCAGCCTCTCCCTGTTCCCCCACCTCCTAGCCCCTGGCCACTTTTGAACTATGTTTCTATGAGTTTGACATTTATTTTTAGATTCCACATATAAGTGATACCATGAAGTGTTTGTCTTCCTCTGCTTGCTTATTTCTCTCAGCATAAATGTCCTTAAGAGTCATTCATGTTCTTACAAATGGCAGGATTTCCTTATTTTTCATGGCTAAGTAATATTCCACTGTGTGTGTATGTGTGTGAGTATGTGATATGTGCTTTATCCATTTGTCTGTTGGACACTTAGGTTGTTTACACATCCTGGCTATAGTGAATAATCAGAAGTTTTGTTTTTAACAGAAGAAATCCCATGGTTGTGGTTTGATAGACATTCATTAACTTCTATAACAAATTATATAATAAAAATTTATTGGGCAAAAAAAATATTTTGGGCAATAAAGGTGGCAGCCAATTACAACCTTTTACCCAGATTTAAAAGGCTGGCTTCTAGCAGCATGCTCCAGGAGAGACGTGGACACTGACTGGGGTCAGTTTGTTGTGTTGGACACCTTGGTTCTAGTTGCAGTTTAGCAACTAGTTGACTGTGTCAGTTATCAAAAAGTAATTTAAACTGTCCTGGATTCAGCTTTCTTGACTATAAAATGAGAGGGTTTTCCAGATTACTGGCTTTGAGGCTGTCTTGAGTAAAGATTCAGTACTTCCACATCCTACAATGGACGCCCCAAAGTCAAGAGCAAGGAGGGGAGGAGTCCCAAAGAAATGGGTCTCCACGACCTCTGAAACACTGCTCTTATTTGTTGGGCTTCTTTTTTGGGGAAAAAATTTCTCTTCTTAAAAAAAGAGTTGGAAAAACTTCCACCCAAGATGATAACTAGGTCTCCTTCCAGTCTTTTCATTCCACACTTTGAAATATTAGAAATAACTTGCAAAATGTATTAAAAATGTGTATAATTTTTGCCATCCAAAAGACAAACAACAACAAATGTTGGCGAGGCTGTGGAGAAAGGGGAACCCTCCTACACTGCTGGTGGGAATGTAAATTTGTTCAACCATTGTGGAAAGCAGTATGGAGATTTATAAAAATGCTCAAAACAGACCTACCATTTGATCCAGGAATTCCACTCCTAGGAATTTACCCTAAGAACGCAGCAATCAAGTTTGAGAAAGACAGATGCACCCCTATGTTTATCGCAGCACTATTTACAATAGCCAAGAATTGGAAGCAACCTCAATGTCCATTGGTAGATGAATGGATAAAGAAGATGTGGTACATATACACAATGGAATACTACTCAGCCATAAGAAGAGGGTAAATCCTACCATTTGTAGCAACATGGATGGAGCTGGAGGGTATTTTGCTCAGTGAAATAAGCCAAGTGGAGAAAGAGAAATACCAAATGATTTCACTGATCTGTGGAGTATAAGAACAAAGGAAAAACTGAAGGAACAAAACAGCATCGGAATTACAGAACCTAAAAATGGACTAACAGGTACCAAAGGGAAAGGGACTGGGGAGGATGGGTGGGTAGGGAGGGATAAGGGGGGGAAGAAAAAAGGGGGTATTAAGATGAGCATGTATGGGGGGAGGGAGAAAGGGGAGGGCTGTACAACACAGAGAAGACAAGTAGTGATCCTACAACATTTTGCTATGCTGATGGACAGTGACTGTAAAGTGGTTTATAGGGGGGACATGGTATAGGGGAGAGCCTAGTAAACATAATATTCTTCATGTAAATGTAGATTAAAGATAACAAAAAAAAAGAAAGAAAGAGAAGGGGGATTACTCCCTGATAGGATAAAACTAACTGTAAATCAACGATTAATGCATGCTTTAAATATCCTTAATTTTGATCACTTTAAGGGTGTCAGATGATCAGTTATGGAGGTACACTTTTCTGATAATATTCCTTTCTCTTAAAAAAAAAAGCAGTTCCTGTGTGGTGACCTCCAATGAGTTCTACACAATGGTATAATGGGCATATCAAAGTGTGGGCAAAGGGTCTGTTTGTGTTTATACAGAGGATCAAAGCCTAATTTGGCTACCCAGAAAATGAACTAAGATACGATATGAAGAAGAACTTCCAACATCAGCACTCTCTGGAAGAGTCATACCAGAAGATGAACATCAAAAAACCTCAACAAAGATCCAGCTGATGCTGCAGTTGTAGCTGCATCCATCCCACCAGTTCCTAGACTTGCCATTGGAATGAAGAAGGAGATATCTAAGCTGGCCTGTGCTTTCAGTAAAACAACAAATTTGACTGGAGCTATACTGTTGGAACTCAACCATGAATTAGGAGAAGTGCAAGTTGGAGCGCTCCAAAATCTTATGACTACAGACTATCTACTCTTAAAAGAACTTATGGGATGTGAACAGTGCCCAGGAATGGGTTGTTTTAATTTGTCTGATTTCTCTCAGACTGTTCAAGTACAGTTGGACAATATCCATCATATCATAGACAATTTTTCACAAATGCCTTGGGTGCCTAACTGGGTTTCTTGGCTTCACTGGAGATGGCTGGTAATTAGAGATCTGCTTTGGTTATGTAACTGTATTCCTATTATGTTAATGTGTGTGCACAATTTAATTAGTAGTTTAAAACCTATACATGCTTAAGTTACTCTACAAGAAGATATGTCAAAAAAATAATCAATCCTCCATGTTTTCTTCCATCTGCTACCTCTATAGCTTTTCTTCTTCCTTCCTAATTACAACCCTTAAATAGAATTCATGCCTCATATCGAAATTACCGAGTATCATAATTCCTCCAAGTGGTAAAGATACCTCAAGACAAATGCTGGGCATAGAAGCCACAGGGCATAAATCTGCAAAGAAGTAAAAAGCTAACCTTTTCAAACAGTATGGCTTCTCTCTCACTTACCAACTTTACATCTCCCTGTATGGCTCTGGAAGATGACTGGTTAGCCAGAGATGGGTAAGATTCCTCAAGGGAGGAACAACCTAAGACAGGCACAGTCGCAGGGGGGCCATCAGGTGAGAAATTGGGGATCAACAGTGGTGAGGATTAGAACAACCTCACCCCCCCCCTGTTTTGAGAGAAATCTTCAGCATCCGTGGATGTTTTAATGCCCTTGTCTAGCTTGGATTATCACATAGTCTACAGGCACACACCTGATCATCTACATTTGCCCTCTTACAACACTAAACTATGTTTTCTACCTTTATCTTGCATCTACCTACCACTTCAGCATTTTATTAAATATAAAAATAATAATAATAATAAAGGGAGAAATGTGGGATCCACATATAAATCAAGTGTAAAAATCAAATGAATATTCATATTTGACCTGATTGTTTATAGTTCATAATGTGTGATCAAAACCGAAAGTTTCTGTGATGACTGCCCTTGTACTGTTCACCATGTAAGAACTTAATCACTATGTAAGAACTTGTTCACCATGTAAGAACTTGTTCGTTATGCTTCAGAAGATTGGAGACTGATGCGAATTAGGCTTGGGGTGGATTAATGATTGTGCATTGAGCACTGACTCCCCTATACAGAATTTTATTGTTCTTAACAACCATTTGATCAATAAATATGAGAGATGCCCTCTCAAAAAAAATAACAAAAAAATGTGTATATTTTAAAAAAGAAATGCCTTTAGAGCAACACATATTCTTTTCCATTGGAGTCTTGGAATTTTATATATGACCGTCATTAATGGTGCACACTGTAGATGAAGAGAAGGCAATTTGGTGGTTAAATTGACATTCTTTTGGCTAATTGTTGCATATGATATTTATCTCTGTGAATCTAATGAAGCCAAACAGGCTACCCTTAAAGTGATGCAGATTGAATGTGGTGCATATAAACAGTTCTCGCAGTTGAAGATGTCCTTATCTTGAATCAATTTCACTAATTTAATTAGAAACAGTTGGTTTTGTTAATCACAGTTTCCAATATAGTGTTTTCATAGTCTGATTTTTTAAATGTAAAATTTCCATGAAGTGTTTTAAAACAATATATTTTTTAAACGTTTATAGAAATGATGAGGGTAGAGAAAAAATTAAAATGAAGACTTAGCAAAAGGAGATTTAAAATATGCCTAGGAACACATTAGAGGCATGGCAGTTTATTCAGTGAGTGTATAAAGGTCTGAAATTAGAGGCAGAAGCCAGTTTAAGAATCACTTCTCTGGTTTGGAAAACTGTGCTGCTGTGACTTAGATATGGAGCAGAGGGAGGCCAAAGGAGGTGGGGGAGCAAATGAGGGACCCTTATGTCTTCCCTGTGGTTTCTGGCATCATTTGTATCTGCCACCTGCCATTTCACACTACAGGGCTCCTGGGGCCCCAAGCCTACTGGAAATATGTGTCTTGATTTCTATGGGAAGTGGCAAGGCAGCCTGTGTGTTTTTGTTACCATGCTGCCCCCTGGGCTCTCCCTCTCTTCCGATAAACCTTGTCCTTTAAACCTATTAATACTTTGCCCCAAGAAATCTGCCCCTATGTAAAGAAGGAACATCAGTGTCAGGATTTTCTGGGCTTGAGCTTAGAAGGGCAGAAGGGCCTCTGTAGTCAATACTCAGGAAATGTCACTGCTGCTAAACAGGGACAATAAATCCCAAGCCACCTAGTAATGCAATCTCCCTCAGCATGGAGAAAGGTCAGGCTTGCACTGTAAATAAATTCCTGTCACACAGCAGCATGTCTCTTCAGGTGACATGGTAAATCTTCATGCAGATAAGTAGGTACACACATCATAATTCTCTTCCTAACTAATGAAGTCTTAGGCTTCATGAGTCAATTTTTCTAGAGCCAATCTTCCATTAAACTTGGGCATTAACATCCCCTTGGTGTGTAAAGAACACACAGCCTAGATGAAATGGGGTGGAGGTTGGATGCTAGAGGTTCTATACTCTATAAACCATAAACAAAATTTATAGAGTGTAAGTTCTAATCCCCTTGCAGGGAAGGAAATTGTGATTTACAGCCTGTCTGTATTTAAAGGAAGATAGGACAGAGGTGATACTTCCTTTGGTATATAAAATTCCTTAAAGTTTTAGTAACCTTTTAGAATGCTGTAAAGGGAATAATCTCCCACATGTTACAACATATCATATCCAACTTTCCTCATGTTAAAAGTCCAGAGGTTACTGCTTGGAGTCAGAGACTCAATTCTGATTCTTTAGCCAGTCAATCAGCACTTAGGAAGCTATCAAGCTGTACAGATGCAAAGATGGATGAAGTTGGCTGCCCCAGAGAACTCATGGCCTGGCTGCAGAGCAGAAAGACACACAAATGATTAAAATATAATATCATCAGTGCTATAACTAAGGTTTCCCTAGAGGGCAGTAGAAACATGTAGGAGAGATCCATTAGCTGTCTGAGGGATTTGGAAAGGTTTCACCAAGGAAATGGTAACTGATCAGATTTTTGGAGAAAGAATAGTTTTCCTCTAGTCAGAAAGGAAGGGGAAATGTGTACAGATAGAGGAAAGTCTACACACAAAGAAGCAGAGATGTAAAATGGTACGGCATATACGAATAACTGGAGATTTCAGTACAATGAGAGCTTAAGGTATATGTTGGGAAGTGGTAGGAGAGGCAACCTGAAAAGTTAGCATAGCTGTCATCAAGTTCAAAGACATGCATGCCAAAGACAAAATACAGTTGGTCTGGCAGATTTCTACTTGTCCCTTATAGCCAAGTACCAGGCAAGCTCAGGCTTCTTTCTATCCCTATGACACACCCCTATCTTTGCAAAATAAAATCTTGTCCTAGGTAGCCAGATGAGCTTCAGTACTTCATCAAAGTCTTCTGGCTTTGAACTTGAATCATGAAGGATTCCTCACATGGCAGTGCATTTTAGAGGAAGCCCTTGTCTTTGACCTGTTTTTCTCATTAGGCAGAAGTTAAGAATGAGTTTCCTGGAATATAGTGATCAGATAAATGATCTAAGAACTTCTAGAAGAAAGGCAGTCATTAGAGAGGATATTTGTAGTTTGTTTCATATTTTGGCAACATATTTTTTTAATGTAGAGCAATGTTTTAAAACATAAACTGAAAAAAAATTATTGCTAGCATTATGCATTTGTTTTACAACTCTTATCAATAAATGCAGAGGAGGAGGTGATTAGGCAGTAAGCAATCTGAGAGAGGCTGCAGGAGCCCTACCTTGCGGGACCGGAGTTCTCACCAGTGTGAGCAGGATCGTGACTAATTCCCAGGTCTGGCAGTGAAACAGGAGTTCTGGTCAATTACAGCCAGCTGTTTGAACAGGCACTAAAACCTTTGCAGTCTCAGGAGAATTGATAAAATTAGCACTGAAAGGACACATACATCCAAAGAACAACAGCTTTTCCTTTTCTTTTTTCAGAAAGGAATTCTGTTGTACTTAAAATGAACTTTCAAGAGGATGGAAGATGCTGGAATGGATTTCTAAGAATCCCCTCTTCTTGCTTAGATATTTTGATCTGAATGCAAGGATGTGTTCATTTACTCTATCAACAGATACAGATTGGATTTCTTTCTGACTTAAGTGTTAGGAATATTGTGTGAATAAGATAAATAGTTACCATACCCTAGGGAACTGCAGTCTAATTGTGTTGAAGTAAATAAACAAGACAATTACAGGCTGAAGCTTGGTGGACAGTAAATAGACAGGTGATGCGAGAGGTGATAACCCAGCTGGTGGTGTCAGGGACGCCTGAGGGGTGTGTGTATCAGCTGAGACCTGAAGGGTGAGCCATAAGGAGAAGCAGGGAAGAAGACTCAGGGCAGATCGGGGTAGTATGTGCAAAGGCTGGAAGCAGGAAAGAAGCTGGATTATTTGAGGGGTGGAAAGCAGCAGAATGAACAAGGGCAGGAGTGGGTGAGATGAGACTGTATAAGCAGGAAGGGTCATGCATGGGTCAGGAGTCCCAAGAACACACCCAGTTTCAGAGACCTGTTAGGAGGACTCACAGAACTCAGGGTATAGCTGGTAGTCCTCATGCCTATGGTTTATTACAGCACAAGGATTCAAGAGCAAAACTGGTGAAGAGAAATGGCACACAGGGTGAAGTCTGTGGGGACCAGGCACAAATTCCCAGAGGTTATTTCCTGGTAGAACTGCATAGGATGTGCCTGATTTCTGCAGCAGTGAGCTGTGGCCAGGGACTTTCATGAGATACACAATGTCAGGGTTTTGGAGATTGGTCATGTAGGCACACTTTCCCTAGCATACACTAGAATTCCAAACTCCCAGCAAAAAAGCAGATATTCAGCATATAAACAGTTTAGCACACTGAGCGTTTTCAATTCTGGGAATGGTGGGATCTGCCCTGACATCCAAGTTCCCATGTGTCATCAGAGGACAACCCTGCCAGGCCTTTCTGAGGGTGGCAGTCTCAGGCCTGCCATATTAACTCTTTTCTGCACAGGTGGGCTGGCTCCACAGCAAGGGTACCAGCGCCAGCTCTCTGTGCCCCATGCAGTCCCACTGTGGCTGGCCCAGGAGAGCTCTGGCCTCTTCTCCCAGCAGATGGACCAGCATATCTGCAGAGATGTGCAGGTAGAGAGGCTCTGGCCAGTCTGCAGTATGTCAGCAAGGAAGCCTGGGTAAATTCCCATCTTTCATGTGTGCAGTAGTCAGGCAGGATGTCGTCTAAATGATTGACATATCAGCTCTGAGTTGATTTCCAACCATGGGTCCATGAGACTTGGCTAATCCTTGGAAATAGAAATGGGCTTGCACGCTTCTAGACACCCTTGGTACCTTCAACCTTGTATATGACCCGTATCCCACACCGTATCATAGGACAGCTATACCGAGGACCGAGTTAGTGTTATGTGAGTATAAACAGGCTGGTTGCCTCCCCTTGGACTGCTAAGAAAGGGGAAGGACATTGGGTTGGTTGGACAGCTTCTAGGACTTAGTACTCACCAGGATAATAGAGCTGCAGAGGCTCAAAAATACTTGAATAGCTAGAGAGAGCCTGGAGCTTTTCCTGAAAGAACAGGTTGAGTTTAGGATGTTAGACTAAGGTAAGGGGATGGAGAGAGATTTGGCAAAAGTCAACCCTGGCTGCACTTGGGAGAGGAGGTGAAGAGCCCAGAAGGCAGCAGATGCTATGAAGAATGAGACTATGAGAAGAGGACCCCTATTACAGTTGTTTTGGGTTGTACAATATAATGTTTGTTGCATACTTCTTTGAAATATTTCAGTATATTCATATATTTTTAAAAAATGTTCTTCAGTGTCATCTGGTATGTGTAAGTACAACAGAATTCAGCAACATTAGACCATCCAGATTTGTTGCATTACTGAGCTTTGTTTTTCTCTTACCTATTCCATTAACTTCTGGAGGACAGGAAGTGGAAAGGATACTTTGCACATGGTGGATAGTGACACAGATTTGAAGTAGTGAATGAAAACGCACAAAAGAAAAGGACAGTGATGTTGTTTTGGATATGCGCAGCAATTGGGATCTAAGTAATGCCAGAAAGGAAGAAAAAAAAACCCCAAAACATGTGAAAGGATTTTCTGGGAGGAACAAATAAGTTATACCAGACGCCAGACCACACTCTAGATGAGCAAAACACAGGCCTGAGATGTGTAGACAGGCGAGATTTTGAAGCATAGTGTGAAGCACTCCAAATACTCTAGTGGCAGGATCTTGAAGAGCTCTGAAGGGACAGCAGGTACATCTAATCCATCAACTGAATCTGATGTGTTTGAACAGAGCAACAAAGAACAGGTATAGAGCAAAGTCATGGCCAACTGGCTAGTGTAAACTTCACCAACAACCCCAAGAAACAGTCTTTATAAAGATCCAACAAAATGATTTTTAAGATTTTAAGGCAATTTTGTTGTGAACTGGTGTCAAATGTATTACATACTTGCTGCAAGTGAAGAGATCTTGCAGGTCAATTCAAAGATTTACTTTTGGTAAGAATAGGAAAAGGGAATGGCCAGGTAATCTTTGTTCAACTGGATATAACAAAAAACAACGTCTGGTTTAGTACCATTTGATTCCTAACAGAGAGCCGAGAGGGAGGGTAGCAAGTTCCCAGAAGAGATCTTAAGCTCCTTAAAGTTTTTCAGAAACTTGCTTAAGCATTTTTATTCAGGAATCATAATTTTTCTCCCAGAAGAAGGTTATAGATAGTCTTAGAAAATGATTTTGTTCCCAACCATGTTTGGGCATTCTTTTCCCTATAAATTAAAAAAGAAAAATTTTTCAGTGAAATCAGTATTAACAGACACATATATAAATCTTAAAACATAAAGGAGTCTGTCACATGTCCCCTGAACTGAGGCAATTAGAAAAAGAATGACTGTGGTCACCACTGGGGTCAGCTGAACCTCTTGTCTCAATTATATGTCATTACCGAGGGTAATGAGACACATGAGGTTGATCACTTGCTGTACCTTACATCTTGAGCTAGCTTAAAAATAACAAAAATAAGTATAAGGAAAAGGAGTGGCTTATAGAAACCAAAAGCTAGAAATAGGTGGGCCTTGGGAAGGTTGCCATGCGTATCTGGAAACCTGTTGGGGATACAGAACGCACCCTCTGCTGTCTTGATCTGCTTCTGTCTGCATAGCTGCATTCTTTCTTGGGCAACAGATTTTTCTGCTACTCAGTCCAGTGGAAGATGAGAGCCAACAATTTCCAAGTTCACAAGGTCTAGCCACACTGAGGGTCTAACCTTGTTTTGTGCTCCCGATTCTATATTTCTGGGGGCCAGGCTTCTGAGTTGCTGTACGTCTGGGGAGAGGAAATCCCAGGGCAAAATACTTCTAAAAACCGAAATCAGTCACAGGGAGAAATAAAGTTTAAAATCTGTTTAATGCTTACAAACTGCAGTCTAGGGCCTTCTCTCTTTCCTGCTCCAGCAGAAGCAAAACCGGCCCTCCCCTTCATCTACAAACTTCAGTCTGGGGCCATCTCTCTCCCCTGCTCTGGAAGAAACAAGCCAGCAAGCAAGCCAGACCTTGCATATCTGGAAACCTGTTGGGGATACAGAAAGTCCTTAACCTCTCTGGTTCAGACATGGCCTTAGTTGCCTAGTTAATTACCCATTGATAAGGAGATGAACTTCTCTCCACCCCTGAGGAATGATGCAAATGCCCTATAGCCATACTTCTCTTCACTCTTGACTGTCTGTTGATATGCAGATGTACTAAAGCCAGGTGAGATATTCTGGAAATATTACAATTTTACCCCCACTTGCTCAGCTGGGAACATTCCCATTTCACTAAACTGAGGCCAGTATTGTATAAAAGGTCTGCTGGGTGCCTTCCCTATTGATTGGGAAATTCTTGGAGAAGGAAGAGTAGTTATAAGCTGGGCTATTATACACCAAAATGTATGACATTAGGATTGTTAAAAAAAAAAACAGATTATTTAAAAGTTCAGTGTAGCAAGAGAGAAACCTGTAACTACTGAACAGTCTCAGAGAACAAAAACTTCAATCTTAGCTCTAGAAGGTACAATAAGATACCATCCTCTATAATGGCTTCTAAACCTGCCCAGTCACCAGAAACTGGTTTAGTGCTTTAAAAATAGATTACCTCGTTCTTGCTGGAGAGTCTGGATCATTAAGTCTGAAATCTGCATTTAAAATTTTTTTCTATTGATTCTGGTAATCAAGCAGATTTGGGGACCACTGGTCTACCACATACCCTGGCTTCTGGATTGCAAAGAAATCTTGTTCAAAGGGTTTCTTAGGGAAAGACACTCATAATCTGAATCCTTCCTTCTCCTTATTTTTTGACCTGAAGATCAGAAACTTTTTATTCACAACCAAATAAAAATTTCCATCCACAACTGAAACATATAAGGAATGTTCTACCTTGTATTTATTCTATGTTTATTGTTTCTCAGCTTCCATGTGAATTTTTCTAGACCTTTATACATTTCTAATTCTGGAACTGTAATCAGTGGAGTCCTATCATAAATGCATTATTCATATTCACCTAGACAAAAACACTTTCTTTTAAAAGATCCCGGAAATTCTGACCAACCATTGTCCAGTTCTTGTCTTCAGAGACTGGGGCCATCCAAGCAGTAACTTCAGTCTTGCTGGCTAGTTGCAGGCTGGACTTTGGAGGGTGTTCTGGACTATGCTGCAGAGTTGCTCATATATTGCCCTCTAAGACCTCTGGGGAGGGGCTTACTTGAGAGATAGAGTCCTGGGGTAGGTGGGGAGTACACATCTTTCTTTTAAGCCTTCTTTGCTGAATCATGGTTAACAGATGTCTTACTGAGGTTCTCAGAGGACAGCATGGAGGCAAATTCATCCAGAATGTTGTTACATTTGGACCTACCTGGATGCAAATTACCAGACTAGGACTCCTGAGTATTTTCATACCACCATATCTGATTCCAATTACAAAAGAAATACTATATATTTAAGTGAAAAGTAAATGTCACACTCCTTCTCAGTCTCATCTACCAGAAATAACTGATAATGTTTTCTTATTTATCATTCTGTAAATTTTGCATGCACATGAACGGGAACATGCCACATGTGATCATACTATTTACATTTCTTCAGCTTTTTTCCATTGAAAATGTCTAGCTCATTTACCACAGACTTTCCAACTTCATCCTTCCCGAGGGCTATAGACAGCTGTAGAGTATTCTACCCTGTGGCTGTTCCATTCATTACTCAAACAAGCCCGTATTTCAGAATATTTAAGTTGTATAGTAGATGGTTGTAAGTTGCTTATTAGTATCCGTTCCCACTTCTTTCTGTTAACGACAACTCCAGTTTTGTTCAAGACAGCAATATTCTCAACTAAAACTACTACTGTCTCCAGACTCTTTTGTAGTCAGGGGTACTTGGCTTAATGGAATCACAATGTCCCATTATATGGGCACATCATAATTGGGTATAGAGGTTGTTTTTGAATGAGTGACATTATAAATAAAGCTTCGATCACTGTCCATTTGTTTGATTATTTCTTTGGACAAAAGAACTGAGTTTATGTGATGGAATTTTGAGCAGTAGCCAGGGGTATGGGTGGTACTTTAGGGTGGGAAGCAGCCATCTCTTTGGCTTTTGTATGCCACAGGCCCTGACCTCTTGGATTTTGTTGCTAATATGAGTTGACTCAGTAGTACATTGTGCATTGTCAACATAATCACTACACTTAATCATATCTCAGTTACTCCCTGGCTCCTTCCCTGCCTGTCTGCTTCTGGCATCTTGTGGCCAGAGGTCAGTTTTCTGTCAGTGTCTCTGGTAGTCTGGATGCTATTTTGATTTGCATTCTAATCAGTTCTGTTCTGATTATTTCAGCTTGACTTGGTCACAGGAGAAGAGCACGTGAAGTCAGTTCCTCTCGTGGGGAGCCAGTTCATCCAGGCTGCAGGCAAATTTATTTCTGTTGCATCTTGATATCTAAGGTGGAAATAATTGAGGTCGCACATCACAGGCAGACAGAGAATAGAATTCTGAACTATTTTGGAGCAATTTCAGTTTATTGGAAATACATTGCAGCATAGGGATGTTCAGGGGAGATAATCAAGATACTCAATATTCAGAAAATGTGGATGTCACATCAGAATGGATGCTGGCATTAAAAAACTGGGGTGGCTGCATTAGTGTGAAGCAATTGAATATCAGCTAGGGGACAGGGAACTGAGATTCTTCTTTTTATCCCCAGGAACTAAATTATGAAATTCTTGTCAGCTGGACTTCTTCTCAGCCAATTCTTATCTCTCTCAACCAGTCCAGGAGAACCAAACTTCCTGAAATGCCCCTTTAAAAATAACTTTGATTAAATCATCAATGGATTATATATTTTAAAAAAGAATTTAAAGAATTTTTTTTAAAATTCCAACTTGGATGCCATGGTATCACTCTTTGGGTTGCAAATGACAGAACCCAGTTCAGACCATAATGAACATAAAGGGAAGTTTTGGGTTTACTGAACTAGGAAGTCCGACATGGAAGACTTCAGGGATATTTGAATTTGTTCAATGGTATTATTATTACTTTAAAAAATTTTTATTTCATATCATTAATGTACAATTACATGAGCAACATTATGGTTACTAGACTCCCCCCATTATCAAGTCCCCACCACAGACCCCATTACAGTCACTGTCCATCAGTCAATGGTATTATTAAGCCTGTTCAATAATTGTTCTGGAACTGTAATCAGTGGTGTTCTATCATACATACATTATTCATATTCACTTCATATCCTCTTTATATGTTGGTCTTCTTCCAATATGGTGACAGGGCTGGCTTCATGGATTTCCAACTCCTGAACTCTTGAAGTTCCTGGCGCTAGAAGGACCCTGAGCACAGACATGTGAGCAAGCCCAGCCCAGACTAGCTGAGCCAAACTCAGAGCAGCAGAACCTTCCAGGTAGCTTACAGACAATAATAAATACTTATTGTGTTTGAGTTTGGGGGTGGTTTGTTATGTAGCATTATTATGGCAATAGATAACAAATATAGGTGTCTTTACTGTCCCAATGCTCTACCATACATTGAGACTTTTTAAAGCATACATTATACAGTATTTATCTTTCTTTTGCCCACCAGTAAATAGCACAGTGACTTGCATTTAGCACTTGGATGATAAATATTTGTGGGGAAAAACAATTACCCTGTAGCTGCTACTTTTCTATTACTCTGCTCTGTGCCTTGGTGAAATGTCCTCAGTGGCTTTTCTGTAGTGCTGAACTTCATCCCCATTGCACAGACCTTCTGTCCCCACCTCTCCATTGAGACTGTCCTTGAATTGTTCGCCAGCACTCTCTGTGCTGACTGCGGTGGTCACGCCTCTTCCTTTCCCTTATTTGACATCTGCACAGCTTTAGGTACACTTGGCTACTCCTTCTGCAGAGATTGCTTTCTTCTGCTGGATTTTGGGTGCACCACACTTGAGTTTTTCTCTTACTTTGCAGCTGCTTCTCTGTTGGCTCCTTTGATGAATCTTCCTTCTTCTCATAAACAATGGACTCTCCCAGGGCTTTGGACCTTGGATTTCTTCTTCATTTTTCTTTCTGTCCTTCTCTCTCAGTGACTTCATCTATCCCCCTGGCATCAAATACCATTTCTATATTGATAACCCCAAAATGTTATTCCCAGCATGGACTTCCCCAAATGTATTTGCCTATCTGACATCTTAATTGAGTGTCCAAATGGTATCTTAATTCTAACATGATGAGAACAACTTTTATTTTTTATTCTTTGCTGACCTCTCCACTCTGCTTTTATTCCTTAGGCTCCATTTCAGTTAGTGGCACCACCACATTTTGCTCAAGACAAAAATCTGGCATTATTTTTGTTTTCTTTATTTCCCTTACTCCTGTATTAATACCCCAACAAGGACTACCAAGTCTACTTCAAAGTCTATTCTGAATTCTGCCACTTCCTTCATCATCGCTACCACCCTAATTCAAGACACCACAATCTCTTGCCTGGAAGATTGTAGCAGTTTCCATGTTGATTTTCCATTCTTGTCTTCTTACAATTAATTCTTCCCACCAGCAGCCAGCCAGAACACAGTATAAATATGTGGGTCAGCACTATTTACAATAGCCAAGATATGGAAGCAACCAAAGTGTCCATCAATAGGTGAATGGGATAGGAGAGGAAAAGATGGTGGAAATCTCCTCCCAAAACCATGCATATTTTGAAAATATAGCAAATACAACTATTCCTAAAAGAGTGACCAGAAGATACAGTACACCAGCCAGGCTACATCTGAGAGAACTGAACATCTCATGGAAAGGGGTAAGGTGCAGAGCACCATGCAATGTGACCCAGAGGAACCTGAGCACTCCCCTTCCCCAGCTCACCAGCAGGAGGAAAAGAATCAGAGTGGGGAGGGAGTGGAAGCACAGGCTGCTGAATAACCAGCCCTAGTAATCTGCAGAGACAGGCATTGCATGGTGCTCTGGATATTAGAGAAGTGGAAAAGCAAAATCCTAGACTAAGACTGCAAACAAGTTCCCACAACCAGCTGCCCTGGAACAAAAGAAAAGCAGGCACTTTAAAAGTCTTAAAAGGAAAAGGGTTTAACAGGTGGACAAAATCGTCCCAGCACACTCAGCACAGCAGGCTGGGAATTTTAAGGAACTTCAGGTACCCTAATCCCTTGGTTGGCAACCCCTCACTGTGATAAGCTGCCTGCTGTTCCTTCCTATCTTCTGGCACTGCAAGCGAACTGGATGATCCGCCATTGCTGCAGAACAGCAGGAGAACAGCCTCACCTACAGCAACCACAATGCTTAACACAGAGGCTTCTCACTGCACGCAGCTAACCAGCCCAGATCGAGGCTGCTCCCTGCGCACAGTTGACTGGCACAGTGAACACGGTCACAGAGTCTGGAAGGCATGAAGGGACTTTGTTCTCGTGGCAGAACAGCACCACATGCCTGCAACCACGGCCAGCACCCTAGGCCATCCTGTGGGCCACCCCACCACAGCAGCTCAGGGGATTAACCCAGAGATTGCTCCCTGTGTGTGGTTAACTGGCAAAGACAGCAGAGACAGGCAAGGTGACCAGAAAACATGAAGTGAGTCTTTTCTCCCAGCTGACACACATGCCACTTGCCGGTGACCACTCCCATTGCCATGAAAAGGTAGAAGAATGTTGTTCAGCCCAAATCCACAATGTTGCTCATGTATTTGTACATTAATGATACCAAAATTAAAAAAAATATAGATGAATCTTTAAAGAAGATGTTGTGCATATATACAGTGGAGTATTATTCAGACACAAAAAATGAAATCTTTCTTTTGCAACATGGATAGACAGAGAGGGTATTATACTAAGTGAAATAAGCCAGGAAGAGAAGGACAAATACCATATGATTTCACTTATATATGGAATCTAAGAAAGCAAAACAAATAAACCGAACAGAAAGAGATACACAGACACTGAGAAGGGACTGGTGGCTACCATGGGGGAGGAGTGAGGGCAGGTAGGTGAAACACGTAAAGGGGATAAAGGGGCACAAAATCTCAGTCAAAACACAAATTAGTCATGGGGGGGAAAGTACCGCATACAGAATATAGTCAGTAGTTCTGTTACAACTTTCTGTGTTGACAGATAGTAACTACACTAGTTTGGGATGATCATTTAATAATGTACTTAACAGTTGAATCACTATGGTATATACTTGAAATCAATATAATATTGTACTACAACTGTATTTCAATAAAATGTAATAGTAATACAAAAAATAAAAAATAAATAAGATGTAGAAAAAAAATGTGGAGCAGATCATGGCTATGTTAGTCTTTGGATTGAAATACCCTCAGCCTCCTGTTTGATGTGCTGTACAACTTAAAAAAAATACAAAGTCCTTCTCCCTTCTTGGAAAGTCCTCATCACATGACCCTTACCTCCTTCTCTGGTTCCATTTCATAGCAGCAACATATTATCCACAGGTCTCAGCCCCACTAAACTTCTTTCTGCTTCCTGAAATTCATTCCTACTCTAAATCTTTTGCATGAGCATTCTGTCTGGAATGTGTTTGTTCTTCCTTGATCTTTTTATTTTTTATTTTTTTTATTTTGTTATCATTATTACATGAGGAACATGTTTACTAGACTTCCCCCATCACCAAGTCCCCCATTACAGTACCCCCCCATTACAGTCACTGTCCATCAGCATAGTAAGATGCTATGGAATCACTACTTGTCTTCTCTGTCTTGTACGGCCCTCCCTGTGCCCCCCCCGCTACATTATGCCTGCTAATAGTAATGCCCCCTTTTCCCCCTTATCCCTCTCTTCCCACACATCCTCCCCAGTCCCTTTGCCTTTGGTAACTGTTAGTTCATTCTAGGGTTCTGTGAGTCTGCTGCTGTTTTGCTCCTTCAGCTTTTTTCTTTGTTTTCATACTCCACAGATGAGTGAAATCATTTGATACTTGTCTTTCTCAGCCTGGCTTATTTCACTGAGCATAATACCCTCCAGCTCTGTCCATGTTGTTGCAAATGGTGGGATTTGTTTTCTTCTTACGGCTGAATAATATTCCATTGTGTATATGTACCACATCTTCTTTATCCATTCATCTACTGATGGATACTTAGGGTGCTTCCAATTCCTGGCTATTGTAAATAGTGCTGCGATAAACATAGGGGTGCATATGTCTTTTTCAAACTGGGCTGCTGCATTCTTAGGGTAAATTCCTAGGAGTGGAATTCCTGGGTCAAATGGTATTTCTATTTTTAGTTTTTTGAGGAACCTCCATACTGCTTTCCACAATGGTTGAACTAATTTACATTCTCACCAGCAGCGTAGGAGGGTTCCCCTTTCTCTACAACCTCACCAACATTTTTTGTTGTTTATTTTTTGGATGGTGGCGATCCTTACTGGTGTGAGGTGATATCTCATTGTAGTTTTAATTTGCATTTATCTGATGACTATCGATGTGGACCATCTTTTCATGTGTCTATTGGCCATCTGAATTTCTTCTTTGGAGAAGTGTCTCTTCAGCTCCTCTGCCCATTTTTTAATTGGATTATTTGCTTTTTGTTTGTTGAGCTTCCATCATGTTTGCATGACAGTTTCTCATTATGTCAATCACCTTTAATTCACCTTCTCAGAGAGGTATTTTCTAGACCACCCAATCTAATTTACTAAGGAGTCACTCTTACATCATCCTACTTTTCACCCCTTTGTGACTTTTATCACCCTCTCATAATGTTCTTGGCCTTGTCTGTTTCACTGTTATATCCCACTGCTTATGATATTTTCTCAAACACGGTGGCTCTGCATAAGTATTTGTTGAGTGAAAATGAGAAAATAAATGTTGAGTGAATAGTGTGAAAGGCTGAATACTTCCCTAATTTTTCTTTCATTAAAAATTCTTCATGACCCAAATCTGAAAATAGCACTCTGGCAATCTTACACATAATCCAGCCTTTGGAGGACCAAAGTACAACCTTGACTGAGAGTATCTTTATGACAATGACTGCTGAAAAAAGAAAGAAAAGGAGGAGGTGTATATCCTAAGTAACTTTAGTACTAATTTAGGTGAATAACTCGTATTGCACAAACATAAAATTCTCAAAAATAAATGATTATTGGAATAGGCCACCAACCAAGATTCATGTACTCATCAACCTCTTTTTCTTCCCATCACTATCTTTGGGTACATATGATGGAATTTCAAAAAGAGAAATATTATTCAAGTCAATATGACATGCATTACACCACACTAAGAACTGTACAAATTAGGAGAAAGACACAGGTCCATTCTCTCTGGTAGCAGCTAATAGGCTAAGATGAGAGCTCGTTTGAAGAGTTACACATTTTGGAAAGGGGATGAAATGTGAGTTAGATGACCTTATATTGTAACATCCACAGCACAGTCACTAAGATCAGTAGAAGAGGACAGTTTCTTTTAGGAACGTTTTTAGCTTAGAAAATGGAAAACAAAACCTTATTCTCTATCTTTAACAAAAGTCATATAGATTCTCATATTATTGGCTTTCCTGGTCTGAAACAAGAATGAATAGAGCTTTGCACTCAAGCTATTTGCTATAGCTGCAAATGCTCCCTAGGCCTCGTTCTGCAGAGAGGAAGAGGAACTGCTGGTTTTGGACAGCGTTCAGCAGGCAGCGGTCCCAGAGCCACTAATGAACTGATCAGCACCCCCTGTAATTAGGCATTTGCTCTGAATTTCAGACCATAAACAGGCTTTCTGGTGGTGTCAGGCCTCACTTTTCTCCCAGATGACAGAACCCTTGAGAAGGCAGAACGTTCCTTAGAAACATGCCCCTGTTGGAGAATTGAATGCAAATGAGCAGATGTGTGCACATTACTTGGAAGGAGGACATAAATTGATCATGACATGTACTGAAGGACAAAGGAATCCCCAGTTACCTTCTATAATCAAATATCTGTTATGGATAGCTGGAGAAATGGGATATGATAATGAAATCAGTAGCACACAACCTGTTATTAGGTGGAGTCTTTAAGGCCAGGGATGGCTTAGGGAGTTTCCACGTGATTGTGGGATCAGGACGGTGCCAGAGAGTGAGCTGAGCTAAGAACTGAGTGAGAACACTTTGCTCAAGAAGGTGAAAAGGAAGAAGGAAAGCCACCTCAGTAGAAGGGTCCCTAGGCCAGAGCACTGCTCCTAAGGCTCAGAACCAGAAATACATGAAAATGCAAAACTACAGCACTGCCCATAACTGTGAGTGGTTGGGTGTGTTGCCTAGAACCAACCCATCCTGCAGCTGTTCTTCTAGGTCTCTGGGAAGCAGGAGGTAACTGGGTGGACTGTGGCTCCAGCAGATGATGCAAAATGGTGGCCCAGAGGCCAGATCCAGCCCCTAGATGTTTTATGTTTTGCACAGAGAGTTTTGTTTGCTTTGTTTTTTTAACTGAATCACTTGGCTATATTAAATGTAAAGCATTGCCATGAAAATCAGATTTTGTTACAGTCTCTGCTGTTCCCTTTGGTCTCCTCTCCAGTTTTAGTTGTGTTCTTACTGTTTCACCTGGCTCATTTCACTTCTTTACTTTATTTACCAGTCTGGCCCCAAAGGCATTTAAGTTTGGACTCTTAGTTTAAAAGGACAGGAAAAGAATGAACATGGCAAATAATCTCTTAGGTTTGCTATAAAGATTGCTTAAGATTATACACCAAGTGCCTGGGCAGTTTAGAAAGTGGTAGGTGTTCAGTCAACATGAGATCCCCTCCTATCTCCTTCCTAGTTGCCATTTTGCCTCAGGTGTATTTCAAGGCTGTCAGGAAGTCTTAGGTGTGCATGAGAGGGGAGAGAGTTTCTGTCTGTAAGCACATGCCACTTGTCACTTTACAGGAGAGACAGGCAGTATCGTTGTGTTTGGCTGTCAAAATGAACTGCTGGGTTCATAATGATTAAATACTTCCTGGAGGTAGGTCTGGGTCCCAGTGACCTGGGATATGACACTCAGCAGAGTGTGTTTATGCTAGATAAGCTGTGCAAGCAAGACTATAATTAGTTCAGCAGTCACCTAGGGATTGGCCACCTTTAGAGGGAAGAGAAGGACACATGTTAAGTGGCAATGCAAAACTTTTCAGTCTCACAATCTACTGTCTGACTGTCATTGGATTTTGCACTTTGCTTGAACCAGAGACATGAAGAGAAGATCACTCTGGGCTCTGGGTTTGCTATCAAACATGAAATCAGAGCATAATTGGATCTGTCTGTAGAGTCTCACTTATAAAATAAATAATGTACCATGTCAACCCCCCACAATGGCACCCGAGGGAGAAAGGAACTTGGCGAGAATCTCCATAGGGGTTCAGTGTGTTTTTCAGTCTGAAATGTGGTGGTAAAGAGGGCTTTATAAAACTGAGAAGAAAACAGGACATTCAGTAGTCTGAGAATATTTTTATACCTCTCGATATTTGTTTCCAGATCCCTGAAAGAGTTGATCATCACAAAGGCTATACCTGTCGGCGAGGCCTTCACGTCTCAATTAACAAAGTCTGTAAAAGCAAAAAATTTCTTCTTTGTAATGAGATTCTGCTTACTCGATTAAGTGCATGATTTTCTTGTGCATACCATTTTCCTGGAATGTCTAAAAACAAGGTAATACTAGTGATTAAAATTTTAATATAGTTTTGACACATAATATAATGCATTGTGTTAATATCACACACATTATGAGTGTTTCTCGGTTTCTACTGTACCTAAGGATTGCCTGGAGGCAGTGATTTGCATAGAAATGGTCTAATTACTAACAATCTGGGAGAGAACAAAAAAGCCCTCAATGGTAGCATTTGCCAATTTTCCTGGTGTAAATACTTCCACTGTGGCAAATTTCAGTCCACCAACATGGACTCATTTGGCTCGCAAATTCCTAAAATTCCTGGAATCTTTATACTCCGTTCTCAGAAGTTGGTATGTACCAGCTCCAGTACGACAGTGCCTGGAGGGCTTACGAAAACTAATATTTCTGGATCCCACCTCCACAGATTCTTATTCAGTAAGTCTGGGTGGAACTGGAGAATTTGCCTTTTTAAGGAACTCCCTGCCCCTCCCAAGTGGAAGATGACTATGGCAGCATTTTCCAGATGGGTTTGGTGGAGCCCTACTTTAGTAAATGGCAATAAATGTTTCAGAGAAATAAAAAGACTTCATTTCTCAATTTGAATGTTGAGAAATACGAAGGAAGGCAAAGTTAAGTAGGCTTTCTTAAGTGCAGGGCTTGGCAAGATCTAATATGCCCTTGTACAAGGTGCATCAATGAGAGGGTATCAAGTACAATATTCTGGAAATGCATTTTATCCTGAAACTTTTTCCCCAGGCATGCTGTTTTGGGGAATAATATAAGTATATCTACTTTCCATTTATGGAGCTAGAGTTAGACCTCCAAGTCATGGTTTTTATTTTTTCTTTCTTTTTTTTGAGTCATGGGATTTTTGTAAACAGATTTGTTCCATGTTCCATGGTATGAGGCATGAGTTGTATTACAGACTTTGCAGAAAAAGTTTAAAGGTCAACAAGTAGCAAATTGGAAGTACTTTATCTAAATACAACCTTTGCCACCTTTTTCAATACCAAGTTGAGGCAAGGGAACAGATACAGACCTCCTTAGAGTTCTTGAAGCTTGTGGCCTAGAGGAAAATGAATTATTCAGTCTCAGAATTTTAGATCTAGAAGAAGCCTCAGAGACTATAGTCAGAGAGTTTGAGAGCTGGAGGAAATGGAGAGGTCATCCAGTCAGATCCTTTTTTTAACTTATGAGGAAGGAAAAGCCCAGGGAGATTAGGTACCTTTCTTAGTTTTGGGGCTAAAACTGTCTGATGCCATCCATGGCTCTTTTACATTAAAATTTCTTCTCTTTCCTGGAAAAAGTTCAAGATTCCAGCTGCCTCTGATGCCTGTTTGAGCTAACAACTGAGAGGGCAAGAATCCAAATATCCTATTCAGAGCTCTTTGGGAATAAGCCTCTTAAATTAGACTAGATAGCTGCATTCTTGGAAATCCTGATTAGTTAGGGGTGTTTGATTCTGATAACCCACCAGGGACGAAATTATGCTGTGAGGTCCAGCAGCTGCCAGAAGTTGAGCCATCAGAGTCAGTCCAGCACAGTCTCTCTTTCTCTCCATTTTATCAGCACAGCAGCTGAGAACAAAGGCATGAAGGGGAGAGCTGCATGAGGAGCTATGGCGCGGACAGCTGGCCTATGCCCAGCTCTGTTCCTGTACGGGCAGTGCTATTTTCTGATGTTATTTAATTAGACTGAAATACAAATATCAAACAAAACACCCATGATATGTGACAATAGAAGGTTATAGATCTGAGTTACCAAAGACAAAAATGTTCCTTTGTACTCTTTAAGACAACACTGCCCTCTTATCAGTTACATCCATTATGCCATTGGAATGCAATCCAAAAGGCTCTGGTTGAGTTCATGAAACAGAATAATCATTCTCTTATCTTCCTCTCAATACCTCCCCCTGCCACCATCCCATCCTCATATAGAAGCGATAGGTGGCTCAGCTGGTATAAAGAATGGCATTGAGGTGACACAGTTAAAACCAACAAGGCTTACTCTCTCCCCTTATTTATGTACTGGTCACAGCTATGTGCCATCTACTGTGCTGCGCCAGGGGGTACAACACTGAGCCACAACCAGCCTGCTGCCCATTCTTATAAAACTAGGAGCCTGTATAGGAGACAGACCAAAAAAAAAAAAGCACAAAAATATACACAAATGACCAGCTGTGATAAATGCTTTGAGAGGAAGGAGGGGTCTGGCACTGTGAGTGTGTCACATGGCAATGTGACCTAGACCAGAGCTTCTCAAACTCAGTGCTCAAGGACCAGTTGTTCTCTCCAGTCTACTGCGTACTGATACAAGTATACAACTGGTGCCACGTGTGACTAACCACATGAGTTTGATAATGCCTGGACTGGTCTTTACATTGTTCAACAAGATTAGTTAACTGATCATGTGTGTGGCAGTCATGGTAATATTAAAATACTATGAAAATTTCTAAATGCTTATTTCTCAATTCCTGCACTTACCTCACTGTGGACAACTTGTGGACTGGTCCTGGGCCGTGGATGGCACTTTGAGCAGCCCTGACTTGGACTGTCAAATCAAGGAAGTCTTCTAGAGGAAATAAAGTTTTTTGCAGTGATCTGAAAGATGAATAGGAAAAACTGAGATGGGAAGGAGATTTCCAGGTAGGGAGATCACAGATGAACAGCATAGCTGGAGCATGAGCATGTGGGAGATCAATCAAGGTGACCTAGCTGGGAATGGCCAGGCCAGGCCTGTGTTATCTTCCTGCTTCTTTCCTGGCAGTGGGCAGCTCTTAGAAGGTTTTAAGCAGTGTAGACAATACATTAGCAGGGTAATAGTGAAAATAGGGAGACTCATTAACAGACTATTACAGTAGTCCAGGTCACTTGGGCCAGGGTGGGGCCAGAGGGTATGTAAGAAGTGGGAAATTGAGGGAGTAAGGTAGGATTTTGAGGTAGAATGGATATGGGGTTGAAGGAATGGGGTGGATCAAAGATGACTCTTCCTGATGCCCCACTCTAATGCACACAGGAATATTGCTTCTTTTTAGTTTGGTCCCAAAGGAGTCTCTGTCCCAAAGTGGTTTCCTGGCAGGGAACGGAAATCCATTTCCCAAGTCCTCCAGATGCCCTGTCAGTGTTTTTAGATGTGCTTTACAACGGCCATTCTTTCTTCTTTTCACTGTCCATTTAGGAAACTAGTTGAGTTCTTTCTTTGTGTATAAATTCTCCACTACACTGTTTCCTCAGTTTTTTCCTTAAAACATTAGTTTTAGAAAATATTAAAAGTACTGGATAAAAAAGGGGTCCTTAAGGATATATTTGAGAAAATGTGCTAGACAAACTTTTTTTTTCCTTTGATGTGGGACTTCTCAGAGCATTTAATATGCTAAAGTGCATCTTCAGTTTCTAAGAAGGGAAGCAGAAAATAGAGCATTTCCAACACTTACTTAGTTATGGAGTCCCTTTTGCCAGGAGCATCTACTAGGCTAGTGTCTTGGGGATGCTCTTTGGGAAAGGATGTTTCACGGCGACTACAGATGCCTCATCCTCAGTACTGCAAGTTCAGTTTTGCTACCCACATTTTGAGGTAAGAAGAGACTGTGTGTGTGTGTGTGTGTGTGTGTGTGTGTGTGTGTGTGTGTGTGTGTGTGGTGTGTGTGTAAGAGACAGGACAATCTAGTTTCACTTCTTAAGATGCTTTTACTGAAATGTTCAGTCTTTGAAATCAGGAATGGCACCATTTATCTGTCTAAGCTTGTGGGTCCAGCTCTGTGGTACAAACTGCTGTGGCAGCTCCAAGTGTCGACCTAGGGCAGCATCTGATGTGTCTGTCTGGGGACAATGTGTCCCACCCAGGCAATGTATCTGGAAGGGGGAACTGGAGTCCTACCCTGATGGACTTCAGTAACATTTGTGTGTGAGCAGGAAGTTTGCATTCAAGCTGAATGGCGAGTAGCAGTAATTATAAATGATAGCTTTGTGGGCTGAGGCCACCCTTCTTTTCATCCTCCCTTCTTCCTGGCCTTTGTAGGTAACCAGGGAGAACAACAAAGAAAAGCCTTTTTCTTTCTTTGGTAAATAAGTCTCATGCACCTTTACACCTGCATCTGTTCATGGGTGATCCAGAGCAGAGCCTCTCAAACTAAGGTGCAAAAGAACCCCTTGGAGATAATATTAAAAGTGCAGGTATGGATGTAGTCAGTCTGTGTGGGGCCAGAAATCTGCATTTCTAGTCACCTCCCAGGTGAGGCCAGAGCTCTGGCGAACAGAATACACTTCAAGTAGCAGGGACATAGAGGTCGTTAGTCCTCAAATTTCAGTGTGCCTGTGACTCCCTGGACCATTTCCTAAAAATGCCTATCTTGGACCTTACTTCTGGAGATTCTAATTTTGTAGGTCTGGAGTTTTACCTTTATCTTTTTACCCTCATATACTTTAGTGTACATTTCTTAAAAATAAGACTATCCTCTTCATAATCATGGTGCAGTGATCAAAATCAGCAAATTAACCTTATTATAATAGTGTTATTTTCTCTGCAGATATTATTCAGATCTTTCTAACTGTCCCAATAAATTCCTTTATAGCACATATTACTCACCCCCACTGCCCAAAAGAAAATATTGGCCCAGGCTAAAAGGCATAGGTGTTTAAAATTCTCCAATTAGCTCAGACCTAAGATAATAACAAATACTAGGAGATGGTGGGAATTGTGGCTACCTGGGATGAGGCCCTTGCCTGAAAGCATTTCAATGAAAACATCTAAAAACTACAGTGCCTGTGGAAGCTGCCAGTCACTCACACACTCTCCCACCCCCACACCCAGCCTCTCTGCCTCAGGCATACCCTGGGCCATGACCTTGAAGTTTAAGACCTCCCAAGGGGGCAGTCTCCTCATTCACAGCTCTTAGTTCCCCTAAGAGAACTATTCTGCCTTCCCATGATACATAACCACGGTCAGTTATGATGCCACTGAGGTGATCCATTACTCATTCAGACAAATGGGTAAATGCTGGTTATAAATGCCAGGTGAGCTTGTGAGCTTTTATGCTTGTTAAATGTGAGACACGACCATGCCTTTTTAACTCCTGATGTGATGCGAGTTGTCAAGGATCATAACTGGAAAACTAGGTGTGGTTCCTTCAGCTGGTGAGAATCAGGTTCCATTCTGGTGTCCAATGCTTCCTGGGAAAACAACAGCCACTGTCAAGACAATAATAGTTCTGATTTGACATGTCTAAAAGAAACCTCCTTCCTTCAGAAAGGCATTCTCCCTCCCTCGTGCTTGGAGGAAGTTGGCTGCTCAGAAGTCAGACTTCTGACTTTCCTGAAAATGGGAATCTGGGCCATCAAAGCCAGTCAGCACAAATGAGGACCTTTGTCAATCCTAGCCCATAAGCAGGACACAGTGTCTGCCCATTAGCGTGATGGTCTGCAGGTGCACATGGTCTTATCTGCTACCCCGGTGCCCAGACGTATTCCAGAATTCAGACGTTTTTGGAGTTTAGGAAAGCAATACAGACCATGCACCATGATACTGTGCAACACCCCAACAGAATCTGGGGCCATACCTCATAAGCAACATTAATATTTCTGCAGCAAGACTATGAATAGTCACAGTCAAATGCAATGAGTAGATTTTCTCAAGAGTCCTGGTGAGGGTTAGTGCCACATGATTTAGGTCAGCTCAGATTTTACTTTCAAAGAAGTTGTGAAAAAACTGCCAACTTTTTATGCCTTTCTGTATTTTTGAGTTGCAGATATGGACCTGTTCACTTAACTGTTAGTGTAGGCTTTAGTCTGTTGTGCTCCATACCATAGATTTTTTAAAAAAGAGTTGCAATTATGAAAATGAAGGAAGTGAAGTGAAAGTAAGAGACATGATAAAATAGGTAATGCTGGCTTATTCTGTCCATTACAGTAAATAACATCATGTGGAAGCTTTGTTAGGAATTAGGCGGGATGCTTTCCATTGATTTTTACATCATGACAATTAAGAACCCAATGAGGATGGTGCTATTATGAGGAAACTGAGGACCAGAGGGGATAAGTAACCTGCCCAAGGTTACCCTGCTAATAACTAACAGAGCTGGAAGTGGAGCTGGGGTCTGTCTGACCCCAGGGAGCCTCAGGTCTACATTCATGATGCGGCTGTGCCCTCACCAAGCTGGCACGCAATGTGTTCTGTTGTCTGTGCTTATGTCTGCAGTTAATCGAGAGAATCATCTAATTTCTGGAAGTGTAATTGGCTATTGTGAAATATAAACAGATTACTTCCTTGTTCCTACTTCAATTTGCAACATTTCAGTCAATTCATTGATCCAAAGCCTGTTACCCCCATTACACATTATTACCATGTTAAAATAATGTCTGTGTAGCTTGTGGAATTGATTCATTGTGTTATTTACACTTTTATTCTCAAGAGTAGTTGTGGATTAAAGATATTCTTTTAAATTTTGGTATACTGATGACTGCTAAAGAAGAGAGCAGCTATCGCCCAGTGTTAAACAACCAGTTACAAATGGAGTCCCGTGTAAGTGAGAAGGTCATTACTGAGCCCTACTTTGTGTGTTATACTGAAGGAGTTACTGAAGTGAGTGAAGCTCGGGCCCTAAGGCACTCATAACTGGGTGGCAGGCAGGCAAGGAGACAAGTCATTTTTTGGCAGGGTGGGAAGAGCCACACATGGATGTGAAGCAAGGGAGCTTAGAGGGGAGAAGCCAGAGAGGAGACTGTCACCCCAGGACACACACAGCCTTCCCTCAGGGCTGTTCATTATATAAACTGTTCCACTAAAAAGAAGCCACATCACACTTTGTTAATGCACGTGTGTGTGGAGGGGAGACAAAACCAGGCCTGACTGTGAAGTGAGGGAAACATTAGCATATCTTTCTTTAGGGTTAAGTTTACATTTTCAAAATGCCTGGCTTGATCAAATTCCCCCTCCTTGCCTTCCGGCCTTCTGTCTGTGACATCACCTTCCCTTCTCCCTCTCACTCACTCCACACCAGCCCTGCTGGGCTCCCCAGCTGTGCTTTCACCAGGCTTCTGTACTGGCTGGGACAGTCTTCTCCCAGGTACCCACACGGGAGGTGCTGGCTCCCTCACCTCCTTCAAGCTCTAACCCCACTGCTGCATTCTCAGGGATGCTTACTCTGATCATTCCCATGCCCTGCAATTCTGTGCACCTTCCTTGTGCTGTTTTCCCCACCTCAGTCATCATGAGGGGACACATTCTGTACTTTAGCTGTTTGTTTATTATGTATGTGTTTGCAACCATAACCAGTAGCTCCCCGGGGTCAGGAGTTTTGATCTAATTCACTGCTGTATCCCTGCTTTGGGCTCAGTATTTGCTGATGAATGAGTACATGTCTATCGTCAGCCTGGTCATAGCCTTCTGACTATTGGTGTTAGCCAAGAGTTTATTAGAGTTGTTATCCTCTGTTAATAAGAAAGAAGTCCCAAAGAATGTAACCATTTTACAATAATCCTCAAGCATTTTTTTCTAGAAAAGCCCCCCTGTCACCACTGTCCTGGAAAGCTTTCTCTCAACAATGAAGAAGGCTTATTCATGCTGAAAAACAATGAAACTTTGACCACAAAACAAGATTTCAGGGTTCTATATAAATGGAAAGCCAAGGTATGGAAGCCAGGTCGTTGCAGGAGGTATTTCCTTAGGGGGTATATCTCTGCATAGAAATGGCTCACAGATAGAACTGCTTTGGTGATTATGCTTCGCCCTAGGATATGACCCTCAGCCTCACAGGGTGGGAACCTCAATCTAGCCAGTGCCCAATAGTTCATGAGTCTTGGGGAAGCCAACTCACACACCAAATTTAGAAGAGACTCTACGAACATTCCAGAATGTGAGACATTAAGCTCAGAATGGGAAATGGACCTGTTACAGGGACTAGACGGCTCCTCTGTGTGGCTTGAGTAGCGTCTCCTCTCCCTGTTGGCAGATGGACACAGGGACTCAAATGAAATTCAGAAGCCTTATTGTTGAGGATGGGATCTGATCATGTGGCTGCTCAGGGTTGTGAGAAATACGCTCATTTACTTAGGAGGAGTGGACACAGAGACAGTGGAGTGAGGCTTTAATGGAGGTCTTGCAAGATCGGGTGTCTGGTGAGCAGGCATACTCAGGGCTGTTACAAGTAATTTATTTCCTAGCACGTGAGTCCCTCCTCTGGTTGCTCATTGGCCAAGTACTACAGGGTTCACATTCTTTCCTGGACATTGCCTAAGCCAGTTATATCTATATTAGGCTTTCTTTACATTTGTCTTAATTTTACTGGGTGTTTCAAAACTTTTTCTGCATTTTTCTGAAGTGATGCACAGCCCACTCTTTCTCAATCTCCCTCTTCCTCCCAGATGGAGTGACTCCCTGATACATGTTCTGACATGTAGGCTTCTTGTTAATACCCTTTAGTTTAAACATTAACTCCTCTGGAAATAAATCACATTTAGTTTTATGACACTTCTAACAAGGGACTTCAGGTTTCATCAGTGAGAGCACCCAGCCCCTCACGGGGGTTTTGTCTGCCATGGACCAGGGCCAGGGAACCTCTTTGCTTTGCTACACACACACATGCCTCTTTCATCTCTCCAACTCTCTTTAGATGACCAGCTGCCCCAAGAAACATTGTTTTTCTTTGGATGCATCAATTCCTTCCAACACAGAGCCAAGTCTTGCTCTGTCCTGTGAGCTGCTTTATCTTGTGAAGGTAACTGCCACGCTCTAACACCTCCATTGATTTCACCATTTAACTCTGAGAGAGCTACTGGATTTTTAATTTCTTAGAGAGCACTTCCCATATGGCTTCCAATCCTAATGAATGAAAATACCATCACTGTCACCTTTGACTCTTCATAGCAGACAGTGAGCAGTTCTGGATAAATAAATATGTCTTCCACTGAGATTTGTATGTGTGGCCACAGGAGGTGGCTTCTACGATTTATGTGCACTCAGGCAAATTGTTGGCTTATGGAAACTGCGCCCTGTCTCTGTAATGATTTCTAGGCACCAATTGATTTCAGGGTACCGACTGTCTTAGAATTTTATTGAAGAGATATCCAGTGGGGCTGAGGCATAAAGTTGTCACTCTGAATACTGCATCAAGAGGACTGGAGATTCAGTAAGAGAGACCTCTAGTGTTCCGCAAAAATTTTGAATCAATAATGCTGAAGAAGTTTCTTTCGATGCTGTTTCCTATTTTCTATTTGTCAAACAAGAGTGTACTTTTATTCACAGTTTGCTGTTCTACTATGAAATAAAGAGGCAAAGCCTATTCAGATTTCTGTCTAGGTACTTCTAAGCCGATGAAGTTAAATGCCCCATCTGTGCTGGAAATGCTTTCTATGCAGCACCAGGACACACTGTTTCCATCAGCCTAGAATGACCCCAGATCCCATTTACTGAGCACTTACTGAATGCCCTGCACTGGCACCTGGCTCAACACAACACGCGCATAGCTTCTTGTGAGCATTAACTGCACTATTCTGAGGACCATACAAGTAGCAACAGAATGACATTTAGCCATCTTCATTTACTTTACAAGTATATAATGGATGCTTCATATGTATGCAGCCTTGTACTAAGCCCTGAAGATACTGTGCCACTAGAAGGAAGACATGATCTCTGCTTACACAGAGTTCACAGTCCAGGGGGATGGCCTGGCAAGACACCAGAGCAGTGGTGTAAATGCTTTGACAGGATATGCTCAGGTGCTCTGGACTCACAGGAGGGCACACAACCTACGCTTTAACTGTGGGAGGTGAATGTCAAAGAAGACTTCCTGGAGGAAGTAGCTTCTACAGAGAGGTCTGTAGAATGAGTCACTTCAGCCTGGAAATGGGGATGGGGTCGGGGGACTGTGTCAGGCAGATGAGTCTTAACTTGAGTAAGGGTCAGAGGCAAGAGGGAGCCCTGAGAGGCCTGAGAGGACCTGAGAGGACTATGCCAGCAGGAGGTGACTAGAACTGAGGCAGGAGTAGGGGACAGATAATGATGGGTTTCATAAGCAGCCTGTAGGTTGGCAGTGCTGTCATGACTTGATAGCAGAAGGCTTTGAGCTCGGGGGGTAAGTGACTTGCCCTGCCTCACACATACAGGTGGCAGATATCTGCCCTGCAACCAAATAGGGAGCACTTTCTACATTAGTCCTCTGCAATTTTTTCTTTCTTCTTTTACTTGGGGAAAAGTTTGATTAAAATTTGTACCCAAGTAAATAATGTATCTATCTCTAATAGACCCCTCTGCTCCATTTTGACCCAGAAGCCACTTGATCCTCTCAGGATTCAACAAATTGAAATGAATTTTAAACTATTCTTCTCTGATACTGATGGAGGCAGCAAATCACCAGGAACATGGCTCTGTGCTCAGGCCTAAAGTAGCTGTTTGCAAAAGCTTGGACGAGCCAGGTCCTATTTGTATTCCAAGTGAGAGTCCAGAGAGAAAAATGCACAGCAGTTTCT
Source organism: Manis javanica (assembly GCF_040802235.1). Lineage (NCBI taxonomy): Eukaryota > Metazoa > Chordata > Mammalia > Pholidota > Manidae > Manis > Manis javanica. Next base: position 60,056,080 of record NC_133165.1, on the reverse strand, counting down.
TTCATGAAATTTTTTTTTTAACAATCTGTTTTAATTTCTGATCATTTCTTCTATCTATTTTAATCTGTTTTATGTAAAAAAATATATCCTTTTGTCATCCATACTTAGTTTTTCTTCTTTCATAAAATTAAACTAACTCCAAGTAGCTCAACATGTGTCCAATTCCAATATTCAAATTACCTTATGATTTTCTTTTCTAATCTCTTGCTTTTTTTTTTCTTGAGAGGGCATCTCATATTTATTGATCAAATGGTTGTTAACAACAATAAAATTCTGTATAGGGGACTCAATGCACAATCATTAATCAACCCCAAGCCTAATTCTCAACAGTCTCTAATCTTCTGAAGCATAACGAACAAGTTCATACATGGTGAACAAGTTCTTACATAGTGAATAAGTTCTTACATGGTGAACAGTGCAAGGGCAGTCATATCACAAAAACTTTCAGTTTTGATCATGCATCATGAACTATAAACAATCAAGTCAGATATGATTATTAGTTTGATTTTTATACTTGATTTATATGTGAATCCCACATTTCTCCCTTATTATTATTATTATTATTATTATTATTAATAAAATGGTGAAGTGGTAGGTAGATGCAAGATAAAGGTAGAAAACATAATTTAGTGCTGTAAGAGGGCAAATGTAGATGATCAGGTCTGTGCCTATAGACTAAGTATTAATCCAAGCTAGACAAGGGCAACAAAACATCCACGGATGCAGAAGATTTCTCTGAAAACAGGGGGGTGTGAGGTTCTAAGCCTCACCTCTGATGATCCCAAATTTCTCACCTGATGGCCCCCCTGCGACTGTGCCTGTCTTAGGTTGTTCCTCCCTTGAGGAATCTTACCCGTCTCTGGCTAACCGGTCATCTTCCGGGGCCATACAGGGAGATGTAAAGTTGGTAAGTGAGAGAGAAGCAATATTGTTTGAAAAGGTTAGCTTTTTACTTCTTTGCAGATTTATGCCCGTGGCTTCTATGCCCAGCATTTGTCTTGAGGTATCTTTACCACTTGAAAGAATTATGATACTAAGTAATTTTCAGTATGAGGCACGAATTCTACTAAAGGGTTGTAATTAGGAAGGAAGAAGAAAAGCTATAGAAGTAGCAGATGGAAGAAAACATGGGAAGATTGATTATTTCTTCGACCTATCTTCTTGTAGAGTAACATAAGCATGTATAGGTTTTAACAAACTACTAATTAAATTGTGTACACACATTAACATAATAGAAATACAGCTACATAACCAAAGCAGACCTACAATTACCAGCCATATCCAGTGAAACCAAGAAAACCAGTTAGGTACACTAGGCATTTGTGAAAACTTATCAATGATGTGTTAGATATTGTCTAACTGAATTTGGATAGCTTGAGAAAAATCAGACAAATTAAAACAACACATTCCTGGGAAGTTTTCACATCCCATATGTTCTTTTAACAGTAGATAGTCTATAGTTGCACGATTTTGGAGCGCTGCAACTTGCACTCCTCCTAATTCTTGGGTGAGTTCTGAGAGTATAGATCCAGTCAATCTTTCATGAAATTTTTTAAAGAACCAGTTTGCTCATGGCCTTGGTTGATTAGGGGCAGGAACTTGTCATTATAATGCTGGATAGACTAGGGAAATTTTTTCACTGGCCTGTGCTCCTTCAGATCAGCTTCTCCAGCTTTAGCTTTGCTGCACTTAGCCCTTAGGAAATACAAGTTGGTTTGAAGATTTTCTTTTTCTTTGCCTCTCTTAACATTTGGGGCAAAATCCAGTATAACTGCAGCATTTAAGTGAATGCCACATACTACTCATAAGTGAGACATAAAGTTCATTGAGAACAATAAGTGTTGTCATAGCTCATTAAGAACTCACAGCACCTATATCCACATGGCTGTCTTCCTGGCCAAAAATCTGAGGGCAGGCTTACCATTTTATCACAGGGTTTTGCGCTACAGCCACTCTATGTCTCCCTCCCTGGGGCATTACAGACCCTGGCTCATCTTGGACCAAAATTGAGAAATAGGCAATAAATGCCTATGAGACTGTCAACTTGCCTTTTCTTCCTCTGCCCGTGAAGGTTTACACCCCCTGGCTTAGGTGCCCAGTGCCACAAAGTTTCTCCTTCCTCTCTCATCAAAGTGACAAGCAAGAAGGAATCTCAAACTTAACCATCAGAAGAGAGGAAGGAGTAACTATGACAATAAGAGCTAATGTTAGTGTACCCTTTGTGCAAGACACGTGGTACTCAGAGTTTGGTGTGCATGACTCAGTGAGTCACTTCAATAAATCCTTGCACTAGAATCATTATTCCTCCATGTTACAGCGAGGTTAGTTCACTTATATCATTAAAATGTGGTAGAGCATGGTTTAAACCCAGGAAGTCTAGTTTTGTCCATTGTATTATGAGAATGGGAATGATTTATTAACCAAGATGTTGCAGGCACTGTGTTAGATACCAAAGTGCATTATTTTATTTAGCGCTAACCACCTTCTGATAGAAGGTTCTATAACTCCAGTTTATGAAAAGGAAGACAGAGAGGATAAGTGACTTGACGACATTTTATACCTAGTAAGTGGCGGAGCAAAACTGAAGCCATGGTCTGAGTGACTGCCGATTCCACTGTCCACCACATCATTCCATCCAGGTCATCAATCACAGAGTGTTAGTCTCTTCAGATTTTGTACTTTAAAAAGTAGCAGAGTATTAAGTTAGACTATTGCAGCTATGATCATCTGAGGTGGAACTTTGGGTAGCAAACAGGAGGCTGGAGAAACATTGTATTTGGGAGTGGCAGAGCTCGTGCTGAGACGTGTGTGGACACCGAATCATAGTTTGTAGGCCAGTGACCACTTGGCCATGCTTGTTTCCCAGCCTCACCTAGAAGCTTTTTCTCCTCATTTCTAACCCAGTATATTTGTCTGTCTTCTCCCAGTTTCACAGCCTCCCCAAAGTGGCCATTTGTGAAACTAACCCCACCTTCCTTCTGTTCCCATCCAGGCTTAACAGCATCCCCTAGGCTGGAAACCCCTCTCCTCCTTCACCTGTCACATCTGATCAGCCGGTGAGTTCTGCAGGTTCTGCCTTTTGCAGATATTTCTGGCTCATTCTTCTGTACCTCACCACTCATCCTTCTCTGTTAGGTGTTTATCATCATTCACCTAAATTATCAGAGTTGTCTCCCAAGTGACCTCCTTAATCCCGGTTTTCTCTCTCCCCTAATCTACCATCATTGCTGCCCCTGGGTAATTGCTCTAAGATGGAAATCGATCTTGTCACTTCCTTGCTCAAAAGCTGTCAGAAGTGGGCCCCAAGGACTTATGTAATACTTGCTTAAACTTCATGCTGTGGTCTTCAGCAGTGCACTCTCAGGGATGATAGTAGCTCTTGGGCATTAAAAAAATCCCATTTTTAACTTCAAGGACAGTTTATAATTTGAGTATATGCATCTTTGAGGTCATTTGATGACCTCTTGTAACCTGGGGCCAGGTAGCCCTATTTTATTGTCCCAAGCTATGGAGAAAGGAACAGAGATGAACTTGGCACATAGGGGTGTGGTGGCCATATGACATCACATAGTTTCTTTTGACGTCAGTTCCATGCTAGTCTGACTAGAACGGAGTGGGAAAGTTGAGTCATTACTTAGCACCCAGTCATAGACATGCTGAATTTAAAATAGTGCACATGCTTTTAGCAAGTGTCATGTTCACATGCCAGAAACCATTTGGTTTCAGTTGAACAAGAACATCCATTGCATTAAGTGAATTTCATTAAATTACATTAGATTGGATTTTACTTTGTAAGTTTGTTTTGGTTTTATTGTTTATAATGGCTATAAACATTGGGAAGTTATATCTGGGTTATGTTGGTATATATTTAAGTCATGTTACAATAAAAAGAAGTCATCAATACCAAGAATATTTAATAAATTCTTTCTTTCAGTTGATCCATAGTATTTAATACTCAAGTTCAGGAAATAATGATCCAAGGACTGAGGGCAAACTCCTTAGACCAGTACACGAGGCCCTTTGCGTTTTATCTCTCCACCCTTTAGCCTCATTCCTGCACTTTTGCCCTGTGCCTGCTCCTTCTTACTTGGCTAGAGCTCCTTGACAGCAGGGGCAATTTCATATTCATAGTTGCACCTAACAAATGAATGAAAGAATTAACATGTAATGGAAGGCAAAAGAAAAGGAAGAAGGCTATTCCCTAGACCTAATGGTGAACTCCTAATGTTAAAATGATAAGATGTCTCTTTTGAAATGCAAGCTGGGAAACCTTCCAGCCTCTCCTATATCCTCAGCTACAATTTTATTTTTGAGTAAGTCATTTACAGGCAAAAAGGGAGGGAGGAAGGGAGGGACAGAAGGATGAAAGGAGAGAAAGAGTGGGGGGAGAGGGATGGGGGAAGGAAGGAAAGAGGAAGAGAAGGAGAGGGAGACTGAGATTCAAAACTAACACCCCTAAGGGTCAGATGCAGCCTGTATCCCAAGGGAAGGAATCACCTCCCCATGGTACTTCAGATTGGAAACTCTCAAGAGATCAGAGAGATGGTCTGCTTTGCCACTGGTCCCATAGCATGTCAGCTGTTCCCATCCCACACCTTTTAACTTCCAAAAGAAGACTGATTCATTTAAACACACTTTTATGTGTACATTTAGTCCAGGAAGTTATTTGCTTTAAATGTTCATGCATGGGAATGTGAATTCAGATCAGCTGATGATGGGGGCAGACACCTGGCTGCACTGGGGCATAAACAACTTGGCACACAGAACTGCACAGCTTATGTGATCGCCAAGGCCCATCAGTTCCAAAATTCTATGTTCATATGTTCAGATGATCAACCGCAGGGGGTCTCGGCTATAATATCATTCTCCTAAGGAGAATTTGGGTGCACTGTGTAGCCAATCTCACCCCCTAAAACCGAACTTCCTTCTTTTCTTCTTTCCTTCCACCATTCAATAATCGCCAGGTGCCAGGGACTGTGCTGAGCCTGGCTAGTCACTGATCCTGATCAAACACAACAAAATTATAAAATAGGTTCCTCTTGTATCTGCATAAAGCTTTACAGAGAGACAATTTGGTTGTAACAAAAGAGGGGGTTCTTTCCTGAGAAATGTGCATTTTAATACTGCCTTTGGAGATGAGGAGACCTGGGTGTTCTCAGCTCTCTTACCTGGAGCAAGTCACTGACTTCTTATAACTTTATAAAATAACTCTTATAACCTCTATAAAATGATGAAGAAAAACACCTGCACTTTTTTTTACATAAAGTAAGGTGATGAGGGATAAAATAAAATGAGATGATTCATGTGAAAGCTTTGTTAACTGCATAATGTACTAAACAAAAGTCTGGGAGGGTTATGGTCCCTGGCATGTCTTTCCTTTCTCTCATTAGAACATTGCATCCTATATAAATAAAGGTCATTATGTAAACAAGGCCTTAGCTTCATACTGTTCAACAGCTACGGTCGACACCCTCAGTCATTCTGCTGGACAAGGGTACCAGATAGAACCAGGCTGGGGCTGGCTGCCTCCAGACAGAGGCAGACACCTACCGCCACTTGGGGGAAATGTCTGGGGGATGTGCACTGTAAATGAGGGTCCATTGGCGCTTGGAATCCTGAGCTGCAGGGAGAGATGGAAAACAGCCAGATGCAAGCTGTCCATGCGTGCTGGTGTCCTCTCCCTGAGCACTTTCCCATGGATGGCAGTTGTTCAAGAGAACTGAAGGAGTTCCCAGAGATTCTCGGTTATTTTCATTACATTTCTCACTGCACCCAAATGCTAAGACATAGCCATCTTCTGCCTTCTGGGAGCTGTATGTAAACAGTGGTTTTAAATCCCAGTGATAACTTAGTTTACTAATTCTGTATTGCCTACTTTCCCCCTACAGCCTAATTGCTGCCTTCTGGGGTGTCTATCCACAGGCAGAAATGCACACTGGGGAGGTAATGCTGGGAATAAAGGGCTTTTCCTGTGATGGAAATACCCACTTAGTCCCCTGTTCCCCTGCCTTTAGGAAATACACACTTCCTCTTCAAGGGAAGAGACCTACACTATTAGTAACAGGAGGCATTTTTTCCCACCGCCATCTTTAACCTCATATTCAACTACTCACTCATTCCTTCATAAGTTTTGTACACAGTGGTTGAAGGCCAATATGTGCCAGACACTGTTCTAAGTGCTTATACTAAAGCAGTGAACAAAAGAGACAGGGTCCCTGCTTTTATGCAGCTTCTGTATGGAAAGTACACAGTCAGTAAAACAAGTACATGTGTAAGATGGCTTTATATACTGAGCAAAATAGAAGGAGTGACATGATAGAGGACAGGGATATCTGGGGAGGTCTCTGAGGAGGCGCATTTCAGCTGAAACCTGAGGACAAGATTCTGCTGCAGGGGGGTCGGGGCAGCGCATTCCTCTTTAGGGGAACACCAAGGGCAGGTCTGAAAAGCTCCCATCTCACTTGCTCAGAAGCCAACGATTGCTTTGCTGAAATTGAGAACAGCTGAGTATCCAGATTCCCAGGCCAATTTTCTTTTCTTTACACAATGTCACTAGTGGGTGCCTATAGATTTAAGAACATGCAAAAGGGGAACAATGGACTTGCCTCTTGCAGGGCTGTCTCCAGCAAAGACAATAACACAGTTATATAGCTGGTTTCAAGACCCCGCCTTTCCTCAATCACCCCTATTTCTGGCTTAGCTTTTAAACCTGTGCTGAGATCTATGCCTATAATGCTTACAGAAGCCAAAATTATTCCTCTTAACTACTACTACCATTAGAAATCTTGGCCATTTATCTTTGGACATGGACCTTAATCTGAGAACTTACAATGGGCCTGATGTAATGTCGATTTAAGGAGGGATACTGGTGTATATGGGTTTGTTTTGCCCTGATGGGCTTTCTCAAGAATGGAGAATGGGAAAACTCTCTTTACAAACCAGTGATATATAAGAAAGAGAAGCAGGCTTCAAATAGGAAAATTATTTACTAGATGTTAAGAGCTGTCGACCGACAATAGAACACCCCATGAGGACATTTTTATGTAAATTCTCCCAGAGCCTTACAGGGCCCCTCTCCTTTTCCCTATTTACATGCCAATCAGCCCTGGGAGTATTTGAAACACACAGCAATCATTTTTCCCCATTATACAGTACAAGGAACAGGAGAACATACTCTGCGACTCACATCAAACAAGGTGAATGTTGCAAATATACAAGATTTCTAGGCCAGCTCAACTCAAGAGGCTCTTTTGTCTCTTTAACAAGTAATGCCACAGGCCTTCCTGCCGCCTTGTTTCATACCTGCCCCTGAGTCCATCCAAGGGGCTGACTTTGATCTTCCCCAAGTTGTGTGCTATGCTCATCTTCATTAGGATATGCTGCTCATTTCTTCTTCATGGTAAATCTTTGCATCCATCATTCATTTTCTCATACTGATGACACGTTTATTAAGCATGTATTAGGAGCCTCCAGCATGTCAGGTGTGGGAATAGCAGCCTATTCACCATTATGGACAAGGACACAGGGCTCCAGCCCACATGAAGCTTGAAGTTTACAAAGGGACGTAGACAAATAGGCCAGAATAACATGGGGTGACAAGTACTTTGATAGAATAAAACAAGAGGTATGGGGAACACAGAGGAGAAAAAGAGGAATGCTATTGAGGTGGGGCAGGGACATGGGACAAGCATCATGATTAATTTTTACTGCCTATGATAAAGATGCAAAGATATAAATAGTATAGTAAGAACAGGAGGGTCTCCATCTTAAGGCTAAAATTCCATTTTAAAAACCTGGGAGTTAGGAGGTAAGATTCCTAACATATTTTATGGTAATCAACCAATAATCGACCCTATGTTAAGGCAGGGTAAGCAGTTCTAAATGATATGTCCCCACTGCTTGAGGGTAACCACTACCTTGGAGAAGAACAGGATCAACAAATTTCTTGTGTTAAGTTTATCTACAGGATAGCTAGAGGACTGACTGTGGATAGTGATATAATGTCTCTTACCGGAGATACACATCATGTGACACCATGTCAAGCCTATGCCCTTCTAGCCCATTACCCCATTCTTGAAAACCTTAAAAGACAGAATCCTAAGCCCTTAAGCACACCTCCTCTCTACGGTTGCCTGCACTCCCCTTTCTTCAAGTGTGTACTTTGCCTTCTCACTGCTCAACTTACTGTGTTTAGTCTCTGTGCTCGTTCAGTGGTAAGCATCTTTGTAACTTTGCTATTTCATTCTATTTTCTAGAACTTAAGCAGAAGTCTTCACTTGCTGTCCTACTTCAGAAAAGTAGAGAAGGGATACTGAGGTCTCTGATTTGGGCTTCAGGTTTCTGTCCCCTGGGTGACCTGGACAGGATGGCAGCTGTAAGATCATGCTCTTTAGTAGCCTCCCCAAAAATCTTTCTTTGTTTTGGGAAATTCTCAAAATATAAACTTACTCCATCCAGTGTTCTATGGCTCCTCCAAATCCTGGGGTGGTAGGTAGGGGTTTAGTTCCCATGCTGGGCAGATTCAAGCAGACATGGATGCCAGGTGACCCTGGCTTCAGGAATTAGGAAGAGATCTGCCCTGTGCCGAGCAGGAGTTTAATCAGCTTTCCTTTCCTCCCTCTGCTCTTCCTGGCTCTGTACTGCCTGCATAGTTGCAGCCATGCACTACTACTCTTGCTTTAATGAATTCCTTCCTTGCCTACACTTGTCAGACCTGTTTGAGAATTTTTTCTCAGATTCAAGAACCCTCTACCATCCAGAAAAACGTTTCACCTAGAGCAGAGCGAGAGACCTCCACAGACACAGCTGCCTGACAACAGTACTATTCTAAGGAAGGGCAGAGAAATTTCCCCTTTCCTGCTGGTGTCATCTTCTGGGTATGCCCATTGCCTGTCCTCTTTCTTCTGGTTCTGTCTGGCAAATCCCTGTTCTGCATCATTTTTGTCCAATGAAGCTTCACTTCTGGCCTCCTCTGGCCACCCCTGCAACAAATGGCCAATGGTTTCCTGTTTACAGGAATGGAGGGCTACTGTCTCAGTGGGACAAGGATTTGTTGTTTCCCTTTTATTTTTAATATGTTGTTCGATGTCCTTCAATTTGAAGATGCTTCTGTGATGTTGCAGAGATAACATTTGCCTGCTGATCTCAGTCAGAAGGTTGTCACAGAAGCAGCATTCCTCAGTACGTGAAGCATTTGCTCCCAACACTTCCCAGGAGTTATGATGTCCTTGTGTTATATAGGCACCTTGTAACGTATCTAGATTAAGGGCTTAGAGGAAGAGTTTTGTGGCAGTGGAGAAAATTCTTTCTTAAGATGACAACCATATATGGGAATAAAATCAGCTCCTGAGGCTTCATTAGACTTGAGCTCTAACCCAATGATACAAGGTAGAAATAACAATATTAAATCAACCATTCAAATGAGGAGATGTGCATCATTTCCAAGTCCAGTAAGTGTGACCTTCAGCACTTACTTATTACACATTGGCTGACTATACTGAGTAGAAAAAATGCATTCATAAAGTCTATTACATACTTCTGGGGAAAGGGTGAGATTTTTCAAGATGAACTGTATATATTTCTGTGCCAATAACCACAGATCTCACTGTGTGATTCTTACCCTGCCCACATCAAAGGCTCTGTTCTGTTCTAGGGACCCTCTTCCTTTAACAGAATTTTTACTTTGCTAGGGCACCCATTGGATTGAGAGTGAGAATTTATAAGGTTTTGGTGTTATTTCCTCCTCCACACAGACATCAGAGGCAAACACCCTCTCCATCTCTGACTCAGGCCTTATCTGATAAGCAAGCACCATAGAGCTGGGTGAACAGCAATGTCAGACAAGGACCTGAGACATCTTAGATAAGGGCCTCAGTGGGGCAGAGTTCTGGGACCCATGCTTTTCTTCCATAGTTGTGCTGACAGTGTCCTCAGAGCATCCTTGGCCTCAAAACTCCCCCACTGGTCTCTCAATTCCAGAGCTTGCAATTGTTTATTTTATATATAACCAATCCTGGGGTTTTTTTTCGTATTACCCAAATAATATATGTTTCTTGTCGAATAGAAAATAAAAGTCAAAAGTACAAAGTTAATCCAGAAATCCAACCTCCTTAGACTGTTAACATCTTGTTGATTTTTCTGGACTCTTCAGTATGTACTCTACATACATTGCATGTGTGCATGTATGCACACATTTTAAATGTCTGCTGTACATGTTTGAGAATTTATTTTTTCTCTTAGTTCCTTATTATAGACTTTTTAATATTATCACATGTTCTTCTATATCATTATAATGGATGCATAATTTATTATATAGAGAGTTTTGATTAAACCACTCCATGTGGGATATTTAGAGTTTCCAGTTTTTCACAAGTTTAAAAAAAAAAAAAGACCATTTCTCACAGTAAAATTATTGCAAGGAATTTCTCAGTGTTTATCTTTAGGAACATTTGTCTGGGTCAAGGCCCAGGGTGTCTTAGTCCAGCTGGGCTGCTCTAACAAGTACAATAGTCTGGGTGGCTTATAAACAACAGAAATTTATTCCTCGCAGTCCTGGTGGCCAGAGTCTGAGATCAGTGTGCCAGCACGGCTGGGCTCTGGTGAGCCTTCTGTGAGGTGCAGACTGCCGGCTGTCTGTCTCCTCACGTGGCAGAGAGCAGTAAGCTCTCTTGTGGCTCTTCTAAGGGCACCGACCCCATTCATGAGGCTCTGTCCCCACGACCTCAGCTACCACGACCTTCCAGAGGCCTCACCTTCTAATATCACATTGTGCGGTAGGGTTTCAACATATGAATTCTGGCGGGACACAAACATTCCATCCATAATACTAGGTAACCTATGACAGGAGACAGATTCATAGAATCATAGATTCTTTTCAAGAGGAAAGTTAGTGATTATGTTAGCTGAAATATGAATAATATTAATAAAACCTAATTCATCTCTTCTTTCTTTTTGTCTACCCTGACAATCTATTAATGCTTGAGCAGCTCCAGGGATGGGTGCTCACTATGTTTATATAGTTCCTTATAATCCACAAGGGTTTCATACACATTACCTTGTTTTAGCCCCAGAAGAACCTGTGGAGTAGAATTGATATTTTTATGACCGTGTTTTTTATAGATGGGAAGGCTGAACTCAGAGAGAATAAATGACTCCTCTAATTTATGCTTCTGGGACATGGTGGAGTCTTGGCCTCTCAATTAAGATGTGTGGGTTTATGTGTTAGGGTGGGAGTAGAGGTCTTTTCTCAAAGCATCTTGCACTAATTCTCACTCCCTGTTCTAACTTTTCACTTCTGTCTAGATGGAGCAAATCTATTCTTCTGTTCACCACAACTCCTCCCTGACTGTCATTGAGGAAGTACAGTAAGTCTTGAGCTGGGGCAGTGAGTGTAGGAATGGAGGCCGTGGGTCTAAGTGCCTGAGGAAGCGACCTTGAGTGAGGAGCCTGGCTGGCACCTGAGTGGGACATGGCGTTGTGCTCCCAGGGAGGGAGAAATGGCAGTGAGGGTGAAGGGCCTCCCAGGGGATACCTGGCCCTGCCAATGGCCTCGTTGGCTGGTGCCATACCTGCTTCTAACTTTGGGCCAGACACAGATCACTGCGGTCAAACATGCTCCCATTTCATCACACTGTATTCTTACCATTCGAGCATCAGCCCAACAAAGATTGCTATGGAGAGAAGTCAGTTGAGATGTGTTTGTTGCTTCCCTTTTATTTTTAATATGTTGCTTGATGTCCCTCGATTTGAAGATGCTTCTGTGATGTCGCAGAGATAACATTTTCCTGCTGATCTCAGCCAGAAGGCTATCACAGAAGCAGCATTCCTCAGGACGCGAAGTGTTTGCCCCTAAGAGCACGCTGTGTGGAGGGCAAAGCAGTGAGCGACCAGGTTCCAGGGAAATGCAGGGCTTCGTGCTGGGCAGACGCTCTCTTGCAGAAGTCAGCTCATTGTCTAATCTGCCTGGCAACAGGCTTGCTTGTGCAGCTCTTTAAACCAATGTTTTTTTTTCTTGCTGGTGATTCGTATTTGACGGTTTTCTTAGAAGATTCTAAATACAATTCTGGCTGATTTTAATATCTACCAAGATTTGGTCATCTTAAATCAATGAGCAATTCTAAAGTTTGCGTTAATTGTTTTGAGAGAGCCAGATTAACTGTGAATTATCTCTCATATTGGCATGTTAGGTAATTATTTTCATATTTTGGTGCAAAGCCTTACCAAATAGTGTTGCAGTTAGAGTACTTAAAAACTACCTTTCCCACCTGGGTAGGATTTAAGCAAGGCCCAGGCAATTTGGGGCTATTTTTGGTTCTGATTAATTATTAGGCCAAGATAATTCCAAGTTCAGCAGCTTATTTGGAGGAGACTTGACAGCTGGGCTCTCAGGATAACCTTGGGTCAAAGCCGACATCTTTAGAATAAAATGGTGCTCTCCCCACCTCCAGAGAGCAGGCATGGTTAGCACTTTGTGACAGTGGTGTCAGCTTTGCCAGCCTGGAGCTAGTGGGGGGAGGAGAAATCTCTGTTTCAGGGGCCTGCAGACATGGCTGATCTCACTGCAGTGAAAATAGGTCACTAATGACACCTGGCAATAAGCCAAAACACTGTAGCCAAGAGCTCTGAACCATTTGCTGCTAGCAGGATCCATTTTACTAGAACTCCAGAAAGAAAGCAACCTGCTTGCATTTGTTTATAACCACCACAGGGTTGAAGAACTCACATGGCCAAATGGTGAACTGGCTCCTCCTTGCCTTTATTTTCCTAAGCATTCAAGTTGTTTATGGTTTCAGCTTATTCCATTTCCATTCTCACACCCTGAAGTAATACCTGGGTCCCTGCTTCCTTTCTGAACAGTCAAGCTGATATGATTTTCTCTCTCTCTCCCCACTGAAGCAGCAAGGGGCAGAATGGAGACAAGGATAACATTACCTTCTCTTATTCCTTATATGTTGACACTGAAATAGCTCTGGCCAGATACTATTCCACACCACCCTGATCTTCATGAAACCATCCATCTCTGTGATTCTAGGGAGAAACTTCTGCTATTGCCATTAGTGACAAAAGAGCATTGTACCTCATTTTGGACAGTATCTCCCTGGGTTGGTGTTTCCTGTTACTCGAAGTAGTTCCTGAGAAGGGGAATTGTGAATGGAAGACTAAGAATGGCTGATAAGTCTTCCACACGTGCTGGGAGTGATTCAGTGTAGAGCTCAGATCAGAAATTCCCAAATGAAAATAAATTTCATCATCTTTTGCAGGGCCTGGAAAAATCCAGATTGCTGGGCTCCTGAGTTCTGGCTCAGTACATCCAGAAGAGGGGCCCGAGACTGTGCATCTCTAAGCAATTCCCAGGTGACCACATCTCAAGGAGCCCGGGCTTCGGCAAGTCAACAGTGGCCTCAAACACTGCCCCACATAGGTGATTTCCATGGCCTAGAGCTTCTTCCACTCAACCGTGAGCAGTTTAAGGGTAAGGACCATGTCTCTCATTCATCTTTGAGTTTCCAGACTCCAGCACAGTGTCTGACACAGAGAAAGTACTCAGATCATTGTTGAATTAATTAATGACTGAATCCTATCAGCTGATCTTAAAACAGAAGGTTTCCTTAAAGCCTAGATTAACCTTAAATGGGATATTGGACCCATTGAATGTAAATGATTAAGTCACCAAAATTAATATTAAGGCCACAACAGAGTAAGGAAAAACTGGACAATGTTTTTCCCAGGACTGCCCAGGTTGAACAAGAAGAGCCGGGTTTTAGGAAGAGGCTGGGCAGAGGAAACCTGGGTCCATCACTTTTGACAAGGTGTTTTACCCATAACTTGCAGTAAGGGACAGAAACTTTTCACAAATACCAAGCAGGTGACCTGGCAGCTCCCCTCTGGAGCTACCCTCCTCCTATGCACTGAATCTCATGGAAGGTAGGAAATGGTTCTTACATCAGAGAAGGGTTTTCGGCATGGTTTGGATTCTTAGGGATTATTGCACGTGCTGGGAACAGGTGTGTAATCCCTGAAGATCAGCTCCCAGAACTCCTCAAATCTGTGTGTCTGTCCATTTAGATGGGAACAAAAGGGAAAATGGAGTTTGAGACTGGTTTGGTCAGAACCTTCCATCCCCCCAAGACCTTACTCTAGCTGCCCCAGCTTGTCCTCTCCTCATATCCTACCTCGCATTTTGCACTCTATCTAAATACCATTGTGATGGAGGTTTTCTAGCATAGAGCATACTGCCCTTCTGCTTCTACCCTCCAATGAGCCCAAGTCTGGATGATGTGGGCTTCTCACATAGGACTGCACTTAGCAGCCACCTCTTTCAGGAAGTCTCATTTGGTTTATTTCCTCTGTGTTCTCATAGTTCCCTGTGAATACCTTGATCACTCATTCACTTATTCATCCAACAATTATCTATTGAGTTCCTGTCATGTGCTAGACATTGAAGATACAAAGATGGATGTGACATGGCTCTTGTCCCTAACTAGCTCATTACCTAGTGAAGGGGTACAGATATGTAAACAAGTAGCTGTAATACAAAGCGCAAAGTCCTAAGATATCAGTAAGCCCTGGGTGCTATGTTAGTGCATAGAAAGAACACCTAACCCCGATATGAAGTGTCAGGAGGTGGTGGGGGTAGTTTCTAGAGTAAATATATCCTACTCAGGATCTAAAGGATTGAAAAGCATTTAGCCAGGCAAAGAGGTGGGAGAAAAGCACATCAGGGAGAGGAAACGGATTTGCAAAGGCCATTATCTGTTTATATGATTGGCTTTAGATTATAGATTTTGGGGGCTGAGGGTATGTTTTATTCATTGTCTATCTGTCTAGACCCAATTCAAAGCATAGTACCTGGTACACAGTAGACATCCAAGGAAATGTTTATTGAATAAATGAATGAATAAGTGATTTAAAATAGACACATAGATCAATGAAACAGAATAGAGTGTAGAAATAAACCCATTTTCATGTGGTCAATTAATCTATGACAAAGAGCCAAGAATATACAATGGGGAAAGGATAATCTCTTCAATAAATGGTGCTGGGAAAACTGGACAGCTACATGCAAAAGAATGAAACTAGACTACTACTGTCTTACATCATACACAAAAATAAACTTCCAATGGATTAAAAATCTAAATGTAAGAACTGAAACTAAAAGAAAACATAAGCAGTAAACTCTTGAACATTGACAATAACAATTTTTTTCTTCAGGTTTTATCTCCATAGACAAGGGAAACGAGAAAAAATAAACAAGTGGGACTACAACAAACTAAAAAGCTTCTGCACAGCAAAAGAAACCATCAGCAAAATGAAAAAGGGAACTACTGAATGGGAGAATATATTTGTAAATGATATATCTGACAAGGGATTGATCTCCAAAAATGCATAAAGAACTCATACAACTCAACATCGAAACAAAATCTGATTTAAAAATAGGCATTTTTCCAAAGATGATCTACAAATGGCCCACAGGCACATGAAGAGATGCTCATCAACATTAATCAGGGAAACGCAAATCGAAATCACAATGAGATATCACCTCACATCAGTCACAATGGCTAGTATCAAAAAGATAAGAAATAGTAAGTTCTGGTGAGACTATGGAGGAAAGGGAACCCTCATGCACTGTTACTGGTAATGTGAAATGGTGCAGCCACTATGGAAAAGAATATGGAGGTTCCTCAAAAATTAAGAGAAATACCATACAACCTAGTAATTCCTCTCCTGGGTATTTATCCAAAGAAATCCAAAACACTAATTTGAAAAGATATATGCATCCTATGCTCATTGCAGCATTATTTATGATAGCTAAGATAAGGAAGCAACCTAAGTGCCTACTGACACATGAATGGATAAAGAAGATGTGGTATACATATACAATGTTACTCAGCCAAAAAAGGAATGAAATCTTGCTATTTTCAACAACACAGATGGACCTAAAGAGTATTATGCTAAGTGAACTAAGATAGACTAAGACAAATACCACATAATATTCCTTACATGTGGAATCTAGAAAACTAAAACAAATGAACCAACAAACCAAAAACCCAGACAACAGACTTATGAATACACAACAAACTGGTGGTTGCCACGGTGGGGTGGAGGGATGGGTGAAATAGGTGAAGGGAGTAAAGAGGTACAAGCTTCCGGTTATGAAATAAATAAGTCACAGGAATGAAAAGTGTAGCCTAGACAATATAGTCAATAATGTAGCGACAGATGGTAACTACATTTATCATGTTGAGTATTTAATAATGTATACAATTATTGAATCACTGAAATTATTGCTGCACACCTGAAATTAATACTGTAAACCAACTATACTACAATGAAAAAAATGACTTAACCTCTGCTGAGATGGCTGCTGAATAACCACAAAGATGACAATTCTTAGGAAGTGAACATTTCCTGGCTCAATGGCTTTCTATCCTAGTTCCTGTTCACTTTCTGGGTACTTACCAATGGGTTAGCAGACATTAAACTTGCAGGGGCTCTATGTACAGGTTTACTTCATGTCCTGGGCATAATTGTCATGGTTTCCACAAGGCAACAGAATGTTCTGAACAAATGCTTTGAAAACAAATGTGCAATTTCTGAAAAGAAGATTAATGCAAACAAGGTTAGAACTGATGTGCATTTGAACACTGCTTGAAATCTAGAGAGATCAAAATGCACTTTCAAGAGACAGGCCTCTTCATTTTTTCAAAATTGGATAAACACTGCTTTTTCCTGGTGTTGCCATTGCCAGTTACCTTTCAAGGCATGTGTTTGCCTTTAATGGAACAGTGAAGTGTGTCCACAGGCCCACTCACTGGCTCACTTATTGTCATCGAGCTCTGAATTTCTGAATAACCTTGGGAGAATGGGAAATGATTAAGTCAAAGCAAAAAAGGTGATTTACATTTTCTGAAAGAATGATAGTGATTGGAGTGCTAACTCCCAAGAAATTTGCAGAGGAGTTCTTAAAGGAAGCAGAGAGCATCTGTGTGCTCAGAAGTTACTTTCGTGAAAGGAGCTCTGCCTCAGAGAGAGTGGGAGGCAGCAAAGGAGGCAAGAAGCAGTGAGTGAGAAAGGGTGAATGACTCAACTGGTGCGTCCTTGTGCTACTCCTGAGCCACGATTGCACAGGCTATAAATAGATGCTCAGCAAGGGCTCATGGCTCGCCATGGTTCAGCATGGGTCTTTTCAACTGTGGGTCCACATTGGAATCATTTCCAGAGTTTTGGAAAACACCAACCTTAGAACTTCATCCTAGTACGTTTTGAAAGACATTTGACAAGAAAATCACTGATCAGATGAAGGGATCTGTAAAGCAAAAGTTGATGGGGATGGAAGATAAGTACTCAAGGGTGGAGAGCACGGAACTAGATATCAAGAAATAAATGGCTGTAATGTTTACCTGAAAAACAGTGGAGACCCCTCAGTGACTCCCAGGAGAAAACAAGGAAGAGATCTGGAGATAATGCTCATAGGTATGGACCACATAAATTTTCAAGATTTTAGTTTCAAGAACTGAATTTTTAAATTTATTATTTTAAGTACCACCAAAACTGTTGAAGTAACAGTCCACCAGCATACTGCCCTCTAATAACAGAGTTCCAGACAGTATAAAGCTCTCTGACATTCATATATTCCATCCAAAGCATTATAAGGCTCTCAGATCCATACGACAATAGCTTGGGGAAGAGTGCCTTGCACGTTTTCATAAGGCACTGTTTAGTTCTGATTTGTGCCAATCTCAATGAAAAATTCAGATCCACTTAGAGAAAACTCTAGTCTGGTCCAACAGGAGATCCTGGGTTTCTTTCCTTGACCATCCCCTATTCTGATCTTGCTTTGGTCTCTCTCTGCTGGAGGAGTTAAATTTAGCAGAGCCACAAAGGTGAGAACCACTATCAGCTCCATCTTGGAAAGCTGTGCTTTCTGGCATAAAAGCTACAGATTTTCTCTAGATCCTGGGAATCTCATATGACTCTGATTCCCTCAAGAGATGTGGCATCCTGTGGGGGAAGCTCCAAGAGAGACATCACTCCTGAAAATAGAATCAATCTAGACTACCCCTTGCTTCTACTGTTATATCTGGCTTGGCACTGAAAAGCCCACGGGTGAGAGGGTTTTTGTGATCACCCGTGTACTTCACATATACCCCTCCTAGAACTGTATCCCACTGCCTAGCTTAGGCCCAAAAGTTCTGATCTGCAAATAGGATATTGGATCTCGCATAGCTAAATTCTGCTGGCAGAAGCCTGAGATATGTTCCTGGCATCCCCCTGACATAGCATAGCTCTCAAGCACCCCATACAGGAGTTAGAGTGTTTAAACTAAAGGATTTAAACCAAGTGCAATCAGCTAGTCTTAGTGCAAGAAGCTGGCTGAAACAAGACACTAAGGCCTTGGGCTCTGCTTACAGGTCTTTATTTACCAGTTTCCAAAGTGGTTAAAAAAAATGAAGGGCCCTACCTTTTCTTTTGTCCAAGAATACCTCTTCTGGCCTTATATCTCTCATGGTATGGTTATCTTCAAATCTTCAAATCTCCTATAATATCCATTAAGCCTATAGGTCTTTGGTTCTCTAAGATTTGTGGGAAATGGCCAACAGATGCTAGGAAATACCTATTCAGGATCTGCCCTTATCCTGTTATGATGCTATATATTTAATGGAATCTGTATTTGAAAAACAACAAGGTCAACCCTGATTCTTCCAGGCTGTTCTGAACTTTGAGAATCAGAATTCATGTGCCTCCAAAATCTTGTAAAATACAATTTTATCCAAGGAAATTAGGACATCCAGACATTTCCTATCAACAATCATCCTTTCCATCAACTACTGGATAGAAGCAGGAGCCCCCAGGGTCCCTATGAACATTGCCAACAGGTGACATTGCCCACCAGGCAGCCAAATTGCCTTCTTGTCCTTGTTTAGCATCTGGATCTGATGCTGTTGGCTTCTAAAAAAACAAATTGAAAGCCATTGTCTCTGGGAAGCAATGCTGGGCATTTTGAATATAGGTTTCAGGTTAGGGTCTCCTTCAGCGTCTATGCAGAAGGCAAAGAGTCCATCTGAATCTAAGTTTTATCTCTTTTTATCCTTCACAGTGCTGTGAGGCTCTCAGAGATTATAACTAGCATCTCTTAAATTATTAGCCTCAGAAAGTGTGATTCATCTGGACTTTTCCTAACTGGTCAGGGTTTGCATCTCTATTCTAGGTTACTCTCAGCCCATGAACAGTGCACATCATACTCACAGAGGGCACACCCTAGACTGCTGGCTTGGCAAGTCCTCTTGAGTCTCATCTGCATCTCCTCAGAGACAAAACCAACACTTTCCATCCTCTGAAGGACCTGTTTGGGACACTCTCAAGAGAGAAAAAGGGACAAGCCAGTGCTTGAATATTTTCTCTTTGTGTTAGTGCAGCTTTCTGCCCACAGTTCTTACATAAGGATCACCATACTAACCACCCCATATGCTGCCTACACATCTGGACACGTACAGCGAGCATGCTAGAGCTGGCATGATGCATACAGCCACTGCCTGCAAGTCTCCTGAGTTTGCTGTGCTCTCTTCTTCAACTCCCACCACTCACTCCCACTTCTTCCTGGACTCTCACACACAGGATTGATGGGGGCTTCCACACAGGGGCTGCAGAACCCAAAGCCAGGATGATGGCACAGGTGCCGACTCTCAGCTGTCATCCTTAAAATTCCCTAACTAGCACCACTGAACCTCAAGTCTCCTTTCTCCTGGTAGCTGCTTCTGCTGGGCCTTTGCCTATCCTGGGAGGTGAGGGGTGGAGTTTTTCAGAGTAAGAGCCTGCTCCCGGAAGGCTGGAAACAATGCAAATCCTTGGCCGATTCACTGTTTCCAACCTTCTTCAAGTGGCCCCAGTCCTTGGAGAACTAAAGAGGGGTTCTCAACTATAGACTTTTGTCTGTTTCCTTCCTTTCCAGAGAAATAGCATATTATGGGATGGTCTTTCTCTTTCTTTAGGTACTGCCTTCCACCCCTACACCCCAATGTTGGAAGCAGGACCCTTAAAACCTTGCTGGAGCCTTCTGCACTGTGAACAACAAAACCTGCATGTCTGGTGTGGGAGGAGTCCCCCTCCACATGGGCTCTGGTACCCTTGTGGGGCCTTGTAGTTCCTGTATGTTCTTGTCCTTCATTTCCTGTTTAGTTTTGTTAATTGAAAGAAATAAGGGGTTCTGACTCTGGCTCATCAGCCGGAGTTCCTGCTGCAGCTTGCTCCTCAGAAATATGTTAAGTCCTGCCCTATCTATCTTTCTGTGTCTTTTTTTCCTACTGCTTTCTATAACAAGGTTTCCAGATTCAGTTTATAAGCAGAGGTCATTTTCCTTCCCTGGATATCTGGTTAGAAATTTTACCTGCACAGTCCTATGGCTGCTGACACCCTCTGAGGCTGGCTGGAAAATCTTCACCTTCCTGCCCCTGACAGCAGGCAGTGTTTGCCGTGAAGCCACGAGTGATCTCAGACACCAGCTGCCTGAGGCTTTCTACCAGCCTTCTTCTCTCTGCATCTACTCCCTGCCCTTTTTCCATATTGTAGCATCTCAGACATATGCTCTGGCCATGATGGGAAGGTGCTCGCCTGACCCCCTCCCATTCCCCCACTCACCCCAGGTGCTGGAGCAGGGCTTCTGAAATAGTGTTAATTGGGAGTAACAAGTCTCTGGCAAATGAGTGCCCTGCATCTCCAACTAGTGGTTCTAATGCACAAAACTAGTTAGAAAATTTTACATAAAATCGACATAAATAATCCAGCTTGATGAATTTTCAAAAGCTGAATATTTCCATGTAACAGGCACCCAGATCAAAAGCATATTATCAGAAACCCAAAGCACTTCCCATGTTCCTTTCTAGTCTCTCTAGACTTCTAGCAAAATAGAATCATGTTACCTTGTTATGATCTTATATAGATAGAAGTACACACTGTATACTCTTTGTGTCTGACATTTGCTCAGCATTATGTTTGTGCAGCTTATCCATATCATGCTTGGGGTTGTAGATTATTAATTTCATGTACTGTGGAGTATTCTACCCTGTGAACATACCATATTTATGAAACATCCATTTTACTGTTTTGCTCCAGTTCTTGCTTCAGATTTGGCCATTACAAACAGACTATAAACACTGTATTACCTGTGTTTTCGCATTCCTGTTGGTTCTACATAGGTGTAGAAACGCTGGGCCACGGGATGTGCTTTTGCGATATGCCACCAATTTTTCAAATTGTATGAGGGTTTCTTCCTCCCCACCCTCACCACACTCACGACTTTCCGTGTTTTCATTTTAGCCACCCTGGTGGGTGTACGGTGGTATCTTACTCTGGTTTTAGCTTGCATTTCATTAGCCTGGCTTTGTGGCAGCCTCAGGTATGAAGTTAGGGCATCTAATGAGGGAAGTCACTGCAAGACTATGCCTGCTATCACTTTCAGGGGATGCAGGCTTTCCCCTTACTTTAGAAATACCTGGTTTGCAGAAGCTGGCTTAAAAATTCAGAGTCGATCAGGCAGCTCTGTTCTGAGGGAATATTTTATTGTTCACAGGCCTAGACACATCCCAAAGCAGAATGCAAGTGACAGTGTCTGCTACACTCATTTGCTCATCTACAAACAATTGTAGAGTCCTATGTATGCCAGGCATTGTTCCAGGTGTTGAGAAATATCAGTACAAAATACAGTATGAACTCTTGAGTAGTTCATACTTTAGGGTGACAAGAGACACACTAAACAAAAAGTATGTAAAATAGCTTGTCAGGCAGTGATCCATGCTCCAGAGACATGTGAAGCTAGAGAGGGGTAAGGAGGACTGGCACAGCCTTAAGTAGAATGGTCAGGAATGGCCTTGCGTATAAGTTGACATGTGAGCAAAGTCCTTCAACTGACTTGGAAACAATTAATCTGAGTACTGGAAGAACATTCTAGGGGAATTAACATATGAAAATGCCCTGAGATGGCAGCAATGTTTGAGGAACAGCAAAGAGGCTGTTAGGAACAGGGTGAATAAGAGCTGATGGGGTACAGAGAAGATGAAGGTTGTGTTGGGCCCCATAGGCAATTCTGAGAACTCTGGCTTTCCCTCAGCTTTGAGTGAAATATCCTCAAAGCTGCTCTGGTTCCACCTCTGTGAAGCCTCTTTGAAGTACCACAGCTTCCTCTCAACTGTGACTACTTGGATCTCCTCCCATGGCCTGGGCTGGGTCAGGTGGCTATCCCTTCCCCCTTGCATCTTTTCTAGTGATTTTGAGGTCATTTGGCTGCTGCAACAGAAAGGAGAAGGATCAGATGGCATTTGAGGCTATTCATTTTCCTCGATAAATTGAAAAATATTAGAGTTCAAACATTCCTGAAGGAATCCCCAGGCTGTAACCCCAACTAGGCCTCAGCAGCATGTGAGTACCAACAGGCACAGTAACAGTAAAATTCTAAAGTCTGTGGGATCTATATTTCCCATCTGCTTTGTAGAAAACCAATTCCCATTTTCAAGGTCCCTCACCCTGACCATGTGTCTCTTGGGGAAAATCCAACACATGTTCTCGTTTCAGGCAAACACAGCTGTAACTTTTCTGAAAAGGAATATGAAGGAGGGATCTTGGTATCAGAATAGGCTGAGCAGAAGAGAAAAACCCAGAAGAAAGTGATAGCATATGATACAGGGAGTACTGATCATTAAATGGTGTTGGAAAAATCTGGCTAACCAGTGATGAAAAAAGTACTCTTTGCTCTGTAATTAATAGCAAAATGAATTTCTATAAAAATCCTAGAATAAAACATGAGGTTTTTTTTTGCAACATAGATGTAGTAAAAGATTTTCCATATCATCTAAAAAGTAACCCAACATCACCATTGTTGTCATCCTCTGACACTCTTGTGTCAAACATAATTCTATGTTTTACCTATATTAAATAATTTAACCCTCACAACTTGATAGGTATTTACTATTCATTTCTCTCATTTTCTAGATGATAAAATGGAAGCACAGAAAGGTTAAGTAATTTTCCCAAGGTCCCTACAAGTGGTGGTGCCAGGATTCAAACCAAACAAGTGTGACTTTAGGGTCCATATTTCTAAATCACTAAACTGCAAAGGAGAACACTGAGAGATCTGAGTATGTGAATTAAAAACTAGATGGAAAAAAAATCATGTAAAGGACAAATGATGAATGGGGAAAAACAATGCTACATACATAACACATTAAACCATTAGTATCCTTTAAAGAAAACAATTTCCCAAATGTTATTTCCTAGCACACCAGTGTTCTGAATGATGCCAATGGGTGTTGTGTGGAAAAACAAAGTTTTGATGGTCAATTAACTTTAGGAAATGATGTGTTAAAAATGACCACAGAAGTCTTTCCCCTATCTCAGCACACCTATTATTATCTCACAGGGCAATGAAGTTCCCTGAAATACAGTCTAGAAAATGTCATTTTTGTATGTAATGAGTTGCTATAAATCAGGAAGGAAAATATGAATATTTGAATAGAAAAATAGGTGTAAGAGAGGTCCAAGATGGTGGCATAAAAAGAACCCTGAATCCACCTCCTCCCACATACATATCACATGTACACCTACTGATTGCTCAACACTGTCTGCACAATGAGGGCTGAAAAGACCACCTGAAAAATGGCAGAAGAGATGGAGACATGGTAATGGTGGGAACCCTTCCCTAACAAGGCAACCTGCAGTAGGGATAGATATTGCTGAGAGATCTTCACACAGATTTGTCTGCACTGGGACACAGAAAAACACATGGTTTAAATGTCAACTAGATTGTAAGTAAAGGAATTCAACTTACTAACTTTGGAATGTGCCAAGTAGTGGGGAACTGCTGGAACTCTTTCTGGGATCAGAGGTATGGGGAGTGCCATTGTTTATATTCCACTTCACACATTGATAGCACAGAGGGAATCAAGTTATGGATGCCCACAGAAGCTCAGGGAACTCCTGAGGAACTCCCCACTCAAACACAAAGCACCTACCTCAGATCTGGCAGTACCATCAAAGTGCCCCACACTGTGCACAGTGGGACACCTGTACCATGCCCCTCCAACCCCCAGCCCCACAAAGTGCCCACAGCCTGGCACACACTGGGACTCCCCACCCTGTACTCACCTGGCTTTCAGCTAGCCAAAGCCACCAGGCACACACAGTCTACCCAAGGGATGGCCACTCCTTCAAGACTGGGAGAAGAGGTGTTTCACCTAACTCATAGCAACAAACACAGAGAGTAAAAAAAAAGTGAGGTGATGAGGAATATGATCCAAATGAAATATCAAGACAAAACTGCATAAAATGAACTAAATGAAACACAGTTAAGCAATTCACCTGATAAAGAGTTCAAATTAATGATTACAAAGATACACTCCCAACTTAATAGTGGATGAACTCAGGGAGGACTTCAATAAGGACAGAGAAAATATGAAAAACAATCAGAACTGAATATGAAATAACAATAACTGAAATGAAAAATACACTAGACGGAAGTAACAGAGGATGCAGAAGAGTGGAGCAGCAATCTGAAAGACAGTGTAATGAGAGCACTCAGGCTACAGAGCAAAAAGAAAAAAGAATTTTTAATAATGAAGATAGGTGAAGGGACCTCTGCAGCAACATCAAATGTACTAACATTTGCATTATAGAAGTCCCAGAAGGAGGAGAAATGAGAAAAAGAGGCAGAAAACTTACTTGCAGAAATAATAGCTGAAGAGTTTCCTAATCTTAGGAAGGAAAAAGAAATCCAGGTGCAGAAACCACAGAGTCCCAAACAAGATGAACTCAAGGAGGTTCATGGCAAGACATGTACTGGGTACAATATCAAAGATTAAAGAGAAAGAGAAAAATCTTAAAACAGCAAGAGAAAAGCAACAATTTATGTATAAGGGAAACCTCATGAGACTATCAGCTGATTTTTCAGCAGAAATTTTAAAGTGCAGAAGGAAGTGGCATGATATATTCAAAGGACTGAAAGGAAAAACCCTACAGCCAAGAATACTCTACTAAGCTTTCTTTCATTTAGATTTGAAAGAAAGAAAGTTTTCCAATTAAGCATAAGTTAAAGGAGTTCACCACCACTAAACTGGCCTTACCAGAAAAGTTAAAGGGACTTCTTTAAGAGGAAAAGAGAGGCTGTAAAGAGAAACAAGAAAATTACAAAAGGAAAAAATTTTACTGGAAAAAGCAAACATATAGTAAATGTAGTAGATTAATTACTTAAAAGCTAATACTAAGGTGGAAAGATAAAAGTAGTAAAATTAACCATAATCTAATAATTAATGAAGAGAATTGCTAAACAAAAAGGTATGACACAACACAAATAAATATAAGACATGGAGGAGGGGAAATAAAGATGTACTACTTTTAGAACATGTTTGAACTTAAGAAACCATCAACTTAATATAGACTATTATATATGTAAGAAGTCATAGGTAAACCTCATGGTAACCACAAATCAAAATATGATACACAAAAATTAAAGAGAAAGGAATCTATGCATAACAATAAAGAAAGTCGTTTCATACAAAGGAAGAGAACAAGAAACAAAGATCAGAAAAGAATACAAAACAATCAGAAAACACTTAACAAAATGGCAATAAGTACATACCTATCAGCAATTACTCTAAATGTAAATGGACTACCTGCTCCAATCAAAAGACATAGAGTGACTAAATGGATTAAAAAAATAATAAGACCCATCTATATACTGCCTACACATGACTCACTTTAGATCTAAGACACACACAGACTAAAAGTGAAGGAATAGAAAAAGATATTCCATATAAATGGAAATGAAATAATAAAGCTGGGGTAGTAGTATTTTATTTTATACGAAGTAGGCTTTAAAACAAAGGCTATAACAAGAGACAAGGAAACAGATTATACAATGAGAAAGCATTCAATCCAGCAAGAAAATATAACAATTGTAAGCATCTACACACCCAAAAGAGGAGCACCTAAATATATAAAGCAAATACTAACATATAAAGGGAGGTGTTGAGAGAAATAGAATAACAGCAGGGTCCTTTAACAAACCACTTACATCAATGGACAGATCATCCAGACAGAAAATCAATAAG
Organism: Manis javanica; assembly: GCF_040802235.1. Lineage (NCBI taxonomy): Eukaryota > Metazoa > Chordata > Mammalia > Pholidota > Manidae > Manis > Manis javanica. The sequence continues at coordinate 60,029,987 of NC_133165.1, read as the reverse complement.
GCAACAGTGGCTTTGAATGACAGATTAGACCATATGGACTTAGCAGATATATACAGACTATTCCATCCCTCAAGCAGAATACACATTCCTTTCAAGTGCACATAAAACATTCTCCAGGATAGATTACTTAGGCCAAAACACAGGTCTCAATTTAAGAAGACTGAAAGTATATCAAGCATCTTTTCCAATCATGATGATATAAACCTTGGATCACAAGGAAAAAACTGGAAAAAACACCAACACGTGGAGGCAAAACATGCAAGTAAACAATGAATGGGTCAATGAAGAAATCAAAGAGGAAATTTAAAAAAATACCAAGAGACTAGTGAAAATGTACTCAAAATGTTTCAAAGTCTTTGGGATGCAGCCAAATCAGTTCTAAGGGGAAAGTTTATAAATACAGGCCTACTTGGGGAAACAAAGATCTCAATTAAACAATCTAACCTTACCCCTAGTAAAAGGAACTAGGAAAAGATGACAAATGCCAAAATAGCAGGAAGGAAATAATAAAATTCAGAGTGGAAATAAATGAAATAGAGACAAAAAACAACAGCAACAACAATAGAAAAGATCAGTGAAATTAAGAGATGTTTCTTTGAGAAGACAAATTTGATAAACCTTTAGTTAGAGTCTCAAAAAAAAGGAAAACTCAGATTCATAAATAAAAGAGAAGTTATTACTGATACCACAGACATAAAACAACTATGAGAGCACAATGAAAAATTATACGCCAACAAACTGGACAACTAGAAGAAATGGATAAATTTCTAGAAACATGCAATCTTCCAAGACGGAACCAGGAAGAAACAGAAATTCTAAAACGGCTGATTACTTACTAACAAAACTGAAGTAGTAATTCAAACACTCCCAACAAAATTCAGGACCATGATGCTTTACAGGTGAATTTTACCAAACATTTAAAGATGAGTATCTATCCTTAAATCATTCCAAAAAACTGAAGAGGATGGAATATTTCCAAATTCATTCCATGAGTTTAGCATTACCTTGATTCTAAAACCAGACAAAGACACTACCACAAAAGAGAAAGAAATTACAGACTAATATCCCTGATGAACGCAAATGCAAAAATCCTGAACAAAATATTAGTAAGCTGAATTAAAAAATACATTAAAAGCATCATTCACCATGATCAGGGGGATTTATTCCAGGAATGAAAGGATAGGTCAATATCTGCAAATCATTGTGATATACCACACTAACAAAACAAAGGATAAAAACCATATGATCATCTCCATAGATACAGAAAAAGCAGTTGTGAAAATTCACTATCAATTCATGATAAAAACTTTCAACAAAGTAGGTACGGAAGGAACATAGCTTAATATAAAAATGTCATATGTGACAAACCCACACTAACATCATACTCAATGGTGAAAAGCTGAAAGTTTTTCCTCTAAGAACAGAAACAAGACAAGGACGCCCACTCTCACCACTTTTATTCAACATAGTACCAGAAGTCCTAGCCACAGCAATCAGACAAGAAATAAAAGGTATCAAAACTGGTAAAGAAGTAAAACTGTCATTATTTATAGATGACATGATATATATAAAGCATCAAAGACTCCACCAAATCACAGAAACTATTAGAATAAATGAATTCAGTAAACTTGCAGGATTTAAAATCAATATACAGAAATCTGTTGCATTTCTGTATACCAACAATGAACTAGCAGAAAGAGAGGTTCAGGAAACAATTCCTATGCAATTGCATCGAAAAGAATAAAGAACCGAGGAATAAATTTAACCAAGAAGGTGAAAGACCTGTATTCCGTAAACTATAAGATATTGATGAAAGAAATTGAAGAAGACAGAAATTGAAAGATATTCTTTGCTAATGGTTTGGAAGAATCAATATTATTAAAATGTCCATAGTACCCAAAGAAATCTACAGACTGAATGCAATCCCTATTAAAATATCAATGGCATTTTCCATAGAAACTAGAGCAAATAACCCTAAAATTTGTATAGAATCACAAAAGACCCTGAATAGCCAAGGCAATTTTAAGAAGAACAAAGATGAAGGTATCCTGCTCCCTGGTTTCAAACTAAACTACAGATCTATAGTAATCAAAACAGTATGCTACTGGCAACTGAAAAAAGGACATATAAATCAATGGAACAGAAGAGTAGAGAGCCCATAAATAAGCTTATGTTTATATGGTCAATTAAAATATGACAAAGGAGACAAGAATACACAACAGGGAAAAGACAGTCTGTTCAATAAATGGTGTAGGAAAATTGGACAGCTACATTCAAAAGAACAAAACTGGACCAGTGTCTTAAAACATATACAAAAATAAACTCAAAATGGATTAAAGATATATAAGAACAGAAACTAAAAGAAAACATAGACAGTAAACAAATTCTTGAACTTTGGCATTAGCAGTTTTTTTCTGGCTACGTCTCCCTGGACAAGGGAAACAAAGCAAGAATAAACAAGTGGGACTATATCAAACTAAAAAGTTCTGCACAGCAAAGGAAACCATCAACAAAATGAAAAGGCTACCTACTGAATGGGAGAATATATTTGCAAATGGTGTATCTGACAAGGAATCGATGTCCAAAATATGTAAAGAACTCGTACAACTCAACACCAAAAAAGAATATGATTAAAAGTAGGCAGAGGACCTGAACAGACATTTTTTCAAAGACAACCTACAAATGGACGATAGGCACATGAAAAGGTGCTCAATGACACTAACCATTAGGGAAATACAAATCAAAACCACAATGAGATATCACTTCATTCCAGTCAGAATGGCTAGTATCAAAAAGACAAGAAATATTAGTCCTGGCAAGAACATGGAGAAAAGGGAACCCTCATGTACTGTTGATGGAATGTAATTTGGTGCAGCCACTATGGAAAACAGTATGGAGTTTCTGCAATAATTTAAAAAATAGAAATAACATATGACCCAATAATTCCACTTCTGGATATTTACCTGAAGAAAACAAAAACATAAATTCAGAAAGGCATATGCATCCTATGTTCACTGCAGCCTTATTTACAATAGCCAAGATATGGGAGCAATGTAAAAGTCACTGACAGATGAATAATGATGTGATATATATATACAGTGGAATATTACTCAGCCATACAAAAGCATGAAATCTTGCCACTTGAAACAGCCTGAATGGACCTAGTGGGTATTATGCTAAGTAAAATAAGTCAGAGAAAGACAAATACCAATTGATTTCACTTATATGTGGAATCTAAGACACAAGAACAAGGAAAACAAATAGATTCATAAACACAGAGAATAGCCTGGTGGTTGAGGGGAATGGGTAATTAGGTGAAGGAGGCAGAGGTACAAATTTCTAGTTATAAAATAAGTCAAAGTGATAAAGAATACAGCATAGTCAATAATGCTGTAAGAACTTTATAGCAACAGAAGGTAACTATACTTATCATGGTGAGCTTTTCATAATGTAGATAATCGTTGAATCACTTTGCTGTACACCTGAAACTAATATATTGTATATATCAAGTATAAATAAAAAGGTATAAAATTTTTAAAAAATGAGAAAATGGGCACAAACAGTCCATTCAAAAAAGAAAAAATACAAATATTTATTAGCATATGAAAATACACTCAACTTTGTTAGAAATCAAAGAAAATAAAACAATAGGGAGGCACCAATATCTTTCTCAAATGGGTGAAAATTTTCAAAAGGCTTATATTTGGTATCTGTGAGAGTATGAGGAAGAAATGAACTCTTCTGAACTAGCAAAGTTGTAAATAAGAAGTTTGCAAGGGGGAGGGGCTTTTGGCAATATGCATGAAAGGCCTTGAAAAAATGTATATGACTTGATCTAGCAAAGTTTGCTTACAGGAATTTATCATAATGAAATAACTGGGCAAGTGGGCACAGATGTATGTACAGGAAGTTCATTATAGCATTATTTGTGTTAGCAAAAATGTCTAGTAATGTCCATTAAAGCACATTTATACATTGCAGTACTCTGTACCTCTTAAGAATGGTGATGATTAATTTTATTCCCATAGGATAATATCCAAAATATAGAGAAAATCAGATTACTAATTTTTACTTTTGTAAACAAAATCAGTACAACTAAAATCATATACATTCAAACACTAATAGTGGTTAGTATTAGTTTTTCTCTACTACTGGGATTTGAGATTTCTCTTCTTTACCCTTTCCTGTACCTTTTTTTTTACACTGATTACTTGTTATTTTGAAGATAAAAATGGCTATTACCAATTGAAACATGAAATTTTTATTACCCAGAAATAGTCACAGATTAGAAAAAGAAGAGGATTTCATTCTTCAACAAATATTAAATTATTATGCTTTAAATTCAGACTCAGTCTAATAAGCTAAACTTAAAGTGAAGATGAGTAGAAGGAAGGCTGTTCTCTTGTCATTGGCAAAGCTTTCCAAAAGCTTACTGCCTCTTGGGGCTCCTGAAAGGGGGACCTGGGAAGGGGTGACAGGGCCAGCTCCCTGCGGGAGACAAGCTGGCAGGACCTCCATGCCCTGAAGAGGAAGTTAAGACCTAGGGCTGCTGGTCTTTCTTCATGAGGAAGAAGAAAAAGAAACTTAAAAAAGTCTGGAGTCTGCAAGAAATAATAATCTTTGTAAAAGGAATACAGAGAAAAACATAAATTAATATTCACTTGGTTTAACTGCTGCATTAAATCATTGGCTTGTCAGAGGAAAATCCTGGACCAACTAATAGAGAAACAAGTGAACCTCAAATAGTGCTTGGCTAATGGACCCACAGAGCCACTCTCCAGCAATTTCTGGAGGGAATCTCAACTCCTTATTCCTGAATTTGTGGAGCAGGATCCAGGCCAACTCCTCCCCTTTTTTGACTAATCCAAAATGAACTCTTTATGTGAAATCTGGACCAGTTCCAGTACACCCAGCTATCAAGGTTGTCAGCCAGCTGTTGGCAGCTCACACTAATTCTCTCTTAAATAGTGCAGAAATATGTTGCTTTACATACACAGGGAAAAACGTACCAAAGGCCCTAATTTGCAAATATCCCAAACCTAAAATTAGCCTTAAGTACTGGTCAGTGCATTTACTGATTCCATCTGTTGTGCTGGGTTGATGGGAAGGGGTCATTTGGAGAACTGCCTATTTATGCTATGTAATGGGAATTCCCAGCAAATTCCCCTGGACAGGACTTGAAACTAATGAAGAACCTATCTTCTTTGCTACTCTCTTGCCATTGGCAAAGCTTTCCAAAAGCTTACTGCCTCTTGGGGTTCCTGAAAGGGGAACCTGGGAAGGGGTGACAGGGCCAACTCCCTGCGGGAGACAAGCTGGCAGGACCTCCATGCCCTGAAGAGGAAGTTAAGACCTAGGGCTGCTGGTCTTTGACTGGACTCCTTAAAGAATCAGTTTTGGTTCTTATGCTTTTATTTGAGTGACCTAGGAGACCCTTCCTTGTACATCAGCCTATTTAGGAGCTGGGTCTTAAACCATCTGGGTAGGTTTTTATTTTACTTGGGGGATCTTTCAAATTCCCATTGAAAATGTAGTTTCCTATATTTGCTTAAAATAGGGTCTATCATAAAGAATAGATATATTTGAGAAAGTATAGAGTATTTGGGGAAATGTATTATCCTTATTCTCTTGTCTCAAAATACCTTGTTGAGAAACACCATTGTTTGCTGTGTTACGGGACAAATTACGTACGCCAACCCCAAGTCCACTCACATACTACTGCTAGGTCTTTTCCTTTATTCCACCACCTTCTGGAGGTCAAAGACTCCAGCTTTTTAAGTGTTGTTGGCCTATGGACAAAGGACCTTCCACCTTGGGCCGTTCAGACGGGCTCAGCAATTTCCCAGGTCATAGGAGGATCACCTGGGGTGAAGTGTGGGAACATGTCACAGGAAGATGGGAGGCCCCCACCCAGCGGATAACCAGTGAGGCGAGGAGGGATGCGTGCTCTTGACAGGAGGCCTCCTGCCATTGACCACCTGCAAGTATTTGTTTTAACATAAACTCTCTGATCTGCCTTGAATGGAAATAAAAATTCTGAACAATAACCTTTCCTTTCTTTCAGTCTTCCAGACATAACAACGCTAATGTTTCTGCCAACAGAGTAGATACTTCTGCCTACTAGGGGAAAGGTCAGAAAATGCTGGGAAGAAAGAAAATACAATGATTAATATTTCAAGATCTTATCTTCCACACTTGCAATGAAAGCCTTTTCTTACTTCTGAGTAGTTGTTGGAAATGCAAGGAAAACAGAGATAATTGGGGGTGTAGTGCCCCTGCGGGAATTTCCCTGGGTGGAGAATATTAAATGAGGAAGCCAGAGAGCTCCTGTGGGGCTCTGGGCTTGGGTGATGGGGGTGGTCCCCCTGCTTTCTTCTCCATGTGCTCAGTGTCCTCAGAATAATTTCATGCCTGATGCTTTAGCCTCTTTTCTCCTCCCTGATGCCCTCCCCAAGTTCTGGAAGAATCAGGAAATCACAATGGCTGAAACGGGAACGGTTTTAAGCAAGACTAAGTCTGTTAGCTGACTCTATGCTATCTCTTTCTAGATGCAGGGTGAGCAAGCTGAGAAGTGGTGAAGACTGCTATACTTGCAGACTGGGCCTGCCTCCAGTTTTTCTCTCTGATTATGGATTAAAGTGGAATTTTCCAGGAAAGCTTGATCTGGGAGGAATCCTTCTTAGGTCTACAAGTTCTCTTTATACAGCAGGAAAATCCCCCCATTGTGACCACTGCATGGGCAGTCTCTGCCCACTCCACCAACTGTCAGACCTAAATAAAGGAGAGGAACAGCATCCTCAGCAGAAAGGTCTGGATTGCAGGGTGGTTTCCACACTGTGACAAGAGTCAGACAATAGTAACAGGCTTGTTGATAAAGTGTGCAGGTAGGGATTCGAGTTTCTGTTTTTATTAATATTATAAGAGGAATTTTGGAGTATAATTTCCTTGAGCAAGTCACTTAGCCTCTTTTTGCCTCAGTTTCTCCAAGAAATGAAGAGATTGCACAATATTTATAACCATTCTAGCATTAACACTTACATTCTTTTTAGAAATATTCTAAGGTAGTTAAATGCCTTATGTTGTGTGTTATAGACAAAATTTTTCTAGTTAAGGAAAAATATCTCCAGTTGATGTTTTAGCTGTAGGAGTATTATTTCTTGTTCATTTCCTAGGCAAAGGTGACTGCATTTGTTAAAGGTTAGACCTCCTTGACAAGTTTTTTGAGTGCCTGGTAATAGTGACATTTCTAAGTAAATTTGAGAATGTTTAATCCCTAAAATGCTGTCACTGGGATGAGGTACCAAGACTTCAAACAGACCCCAGTGATGATGATGGGCATGAGCGTGGGATAATGACTCTTCATTACTTAGGGACAGAGTAGAGGGTCTTGAAAGCTATTACTGGGGGCAGGAATACAATCCACAAGATACATGAGGACTTTTGAGTAACCAAGGCTTCCCAAACTATGGGGAGTGAGTGAGCACCACCCAGTGATGGCAGGCATCTTATTCATTTCCCAACCACTGCTTCTGGGTTATTTCTGTAGACAGGCAACCACTGTGGTTGGAGGAGGATTCAAAGGAGTGAGAAAAGGGTACTTTGGTGTCTTTGAAGTCAATACTTAAAAACAAAGAAAGGTTCCTATGAGGGAGACCATTGTTTATTTTGCTTGGCTTATGCTTCCTGTTCGGCAAAACTTGCCAAGAGAATCTACTACCCAGTTTCTTCAAGTCACTTGGGATCAAAGGACAGACTGGAGATAAAAACAGATCTAAATTCAGAGGCTTATCAACCTCCACGGCCTGCTATGCTACCAGTGAGCCTGGGGTGGACCTGATCTGAATATGTCAGTCAGAGGGCAGCCCTTTTGTATTTAGAGCAAGCACAGTCCCTTGCGGCACCAGCTGTGACATGAGTAGACCTTGGAAGCAATGACATCAATGCTTAAAGTTCCATGGACTTGACAGGGCCCTACTGTTCCAACAACACTTCTGAGGCCGTTGGGTGCCAGAGGGTCTAGTTTTCTGCCTTCTGTATCTGCATCCAAACACTTCTTTCCCAATCCTGGAGTACTCTAAAGAAGAACACAACTTGATGCCCATTCTCACCCTCGATTTACCTTCATTTCAGACACAAAAGAGAATTTTTATACTCCACCCCACAGCTTAGTCTGGCATTTAGCTTCATTACACAACTCCACTTATGCATTCTTCATACCATCTTTGGCTCTAGTGGGAATCCCTTGTATCGTCCCCATGAAATACCTTCCTGTCTTTATTGCTGAATCCAGGGCTTGTCCCATTCTCTGGCTTTGATGGTTTTTCTGCTATTATTTGTTGAAATTAAGAAACAGTTAAGTCCTCTGGAAATTAAAAAACCGTATCATGGCAATTCTTTTAAAGCTTTTGCTAGGAGTAACTGGTAAGCCATTGAAGACATCCCAGTCATCATCCTCATCAAAAACAAACACCTCTAGCTTGCACACTGTGAATTATATTTTGCCTGCAGGGAGTTTACAATCCAGCATACAACTACTGACAACTATTGAATTATCTTAAGCTTTAAATAGCAACAAATTAGTGCCAAGCAGAAGTATTAAATGTTCTCACTGATGTCCTGGCTATAGGAATAATGGGATGGGATTCTATCTCTGCACATAGTCCACACATGTGAATGTCAACTTCAGAGTTTCTTAGGCTAAGATTGCAGCACAGACTAAATTGCCATTAGACTAAATGGCAGCAGTAAAAACTTAATCCCTGAAAAGGAAAAATAATGTTCACTGCCAATTTAGAGAAATGGCAAAGCCCCCTTTATTAAAATTCAAGTTTCAGGGTATGGATTGTGGTCTAACAGTTGCAGCTCTTGTGGATCCCATTCTCCCCTTCAAGTCGGATTGAAGCCCATTAAAACCAGGTCATGATGAGCTGGTGTTTTTATTTTATTCTTTCCCGTATGAACAATGTGTCCAAGCAGCCATCTGCATAATTTAAGGCAAGTTGTCTTTCCAACAAGTCCACAGCTACCTCCTCTGAGGGGGCAGGAGCTATGTGAACCCATCTCTTAGAGGTCTGGTAAGCATTACATATTTATTTGTGTTTGAATAAGATATAGGATGGAGCCGCAACTAAACACCCTGTAAATGAGTTGAAATCGACTCGTTGTTAGAATAGGATTTTCTCAAGATTATCAGATTTATGTTTGCTGCCTTCTGGTGCCTGAAATTACTGACTGGCTCTGAGGATCTCACACAGGCATTTACCCCAGGGCTTCTAATCTCATTAATAAACTTTACACAGTCCTGCTTCCTTCCTCCTGCTGCAGACTTTTCATCACTTGGCATAGAAATCAAGTGAAAGAGAAACTAACTCACAGACCAAAAACGCATCGCAGAGATTTTTTCTTTTTTTAAATATCAGTAAGGAGAGGGGAAATTCCTGAATCTAAATGCCAGAGTCTAAAAGAGTAGATTTTCTGAGGTCTGTTTATAGTGGTTTAATCCAGTCATGGGAATTTGAGACTGTACTTGTCGTAAGAGGCTGAAAAATGATAGAAAAGCAAAATACTATTTTTCCCACATGAAGACCGGAAGGTAAATCTATTTAATGTAAGAAATACACCTTCCTTTTTCCTTGAGCCAGATTAGTCACCCATCTCTCTCTTCAGTTCTTATAATGGTTTTATCAATCTGAATTTTAAGTGAGTAACTCAGAGCTCCCCTCCCTGATAGCTTCCAAGTGTACTCTTAAGTTTTTTACCTGATAATCTATTCTGTGTTCATGAATTTCCACAAATCATTTATTTATTTTGGTGGCAGTGATGGGACCATCATACGTTTGCTGTCAGTTTTTATATGTAAAACAAGGCACGCAGAAAGTGTGAAGGGATGTATTTAAGCAGCCAGACCTATAATTGGAACAGGTCATTGTCACAAAATAACTTTACTTTTACTTGTCCCCCTTCAAGCTAACAAGCTCCCCACTGTGATGAAGGGTTTGTACCGCCTCTGGGCCTCCTGTGCCCAAGGGGCAGCCTGGGTTGGCCCCTGACAGTGCAGACAGGCACAGCTGATGGGGAGCAGGCACAGTTTGGGCACTAGGGGAAGTATTTCCATCGCTGTTAGATCCCTCCATCTCCTCTTTGCCTCCTCACACGTGATTGAAGCTGCTCTCTGCTATCTGCCCAGAGGGAGACAAAGGACTTGAAGTCTCAAAGGGGCTTCTCTGCAGAGGTAGCAGTTATAATCAGGAAGAAGGAGGTTTGTGAAGTGGGTCAGTTTCTTAAGGACTTATTGGTCGCCTGCCTAGCTGCTAGTTTTTTGGGGCATTCATGGGGAAGCCCTGCTGGGAGGCCCCACTGGAGCGATGATCCACAGAGAGGTACTGATGGTAGAGGGGCAGCCGTGCTTACGGCGTCTGGACCAACGTTCTCTGAACGGTGAGGTCTTTGACCAAGCCGTTGTTTGGGCAGCTCATGGTCTTAAGGACCAAAAGACTGTAGATGTACTTTAAGGGAGCAAGTGCTAAGGAAAAATTACTACCTTGAGAAATGGATGGAAAAAGGAGCACAGTTAGGGGCTTGTGTTAACAGACCTCACTGGGTGAGGGTTGAGCAACTAAGTCGAGCCACGTAAACCTAAATGAAAGATATTAAGCACAAAGTGTGAGATACTAAAACAGAGTTGCTAATTTTCCTAACGAGCCAAAGATATTTCTCCAGCCCAGCAGTATAATTCAGGCAAGTTTATGCAAATACAAATACTCAGAGAAAGATGGAAAATTATAGCCGCAACGGCTACACCACCCAAGCCAATAAGTGCAGACACTCAAACTCATGAAGAAGCATGAGAAAATCCTACAGGCAATATCTTTTTGGAGGCAGGGCAAGGACATGTTTCAAGGAGCAGCTGATGATACCCAAAGACTAACGTGGTGCAGGTGTTACCAGTTCGTAGGTGACAGTACTTGTGTTACACATTTGTGATTGTTTTTTGTGTCTATTTAATAGGACTGTGGCTCAAGGATGGCAAATACACGATCTGTCTCCCTCCTCCCACTTTCAGAACCTGCTGTGAGCATCCCTTATGTGATGTGATCTCACACTACTTTCAGACTTGCACGTGGTCTCCAAGCTATTCTGTACATAGGATTCAGAGCAACCCGGGTTGGTGTGGGAGGGGAGATCTGTTTGCAGTCTCTCAGTGTTTCTGGTCTTCTCCATGTGCTTGCTTGCAAAGTGACAAGTAAGAAAGCTCTGTTCAGGATTGTTAAAGTAGAAACCCCTGAACTGGGAGTTAGGTCCCCTGGGTTCCTGGACAAAGCTTTGCAGCACCCCGGCCCTAGATAAATTACAGCTGATGACCAACTGACCAGTAGGTTTTGTCCCTCAGTGTCATGCTACCTGTGCTCACAAAAATGTCATGCAAGTAGGACTGTCCTGGCAAGAGTGAGTGGATGTCACCTTGTGGTGGGTTTGAAAGAAAAAGAGACTCTGTCCATAGGGAATGGATAAGACACACAGAGGTTTTTTTTAGTCTATTGCAACTCCAATTCCTGCCTCCTGGGTTTCTGCTATTCCACCTCAAAACCGGCCCTTTTTCCCTCTGGAGGATATAACTGAATCCAGTGCCAGCCCAGCCACGACTGACTCTCCTTTCAGGACCCATGAGTTTCTTTTGGGCACTTGGTGACAGAAGAAATACACATCACTCTTTTTATCGAGGCACCTGTGTGGTTGCTCCTACTCAGGTTCCTTCTGTGAGGAGAAGGTACCCTCACATAAGCTTGTGGTTGTGAATGTATGACATGCCTGTCTTCCCCAGGTGTTCAGGTGGAATTTTTACCTGGAAGCCTATTCCCTTTTATCTTGTGCACTTCTTTCTGATTTTTTTTTCTTTTGCTCTCTCAACAGACCATACCATGTCTCTGAAAGCTCTTATTTATTGACAGGCTTTAGAATATTTTTTTCCTTTATCAGATTTCAAGGTTGAAAGTTATGGTTTATTATTTGGTAGGCCTAAGATATAATGTTTTCCATTCTCCTATCAGTTCAATAAAGACCCCAACCTCTGGCTAAATTGATAGAAAACTTAACAAACTGTGTGCCAAGAAGCTTCATTAGTTGTTTTGGCTTGCTTTCTTTGTTTTTTAAGTTTCTTTCTGCCTTTGTTTTTTCAGTGTAGGAAGGGATACTAACCCTTTGATAAATTAAGCAAAGTGTTCTAAGTACAGTCCATGAAATATTTATTTGTACTCCCCTGACATCGGTCTCATTAGCCACACCCCTGCACACTCACAACTGTAACTGAGGTCACGATTCAATTCTGAAGCGGGAAAGAGCACTTTAGCCAGGGAACAAAGAACTGTTTCATTTGTCTAAATGTCTTCCAGGCTAACACAATAGCCATAACTACTATTTTAAAGGTGCACACTATGTATCAGGCATTGTGCTCAGTGTAAGAATAAGTTTTTAATTCTTGCAACAGCTTCATGAGAATAGATATTATTTGCCTCATCTAAGAGGTAAGAAAATTAGGGCTCTAAGAAGTTAACTTGCTAAAGTCCACACAGTGAGAAAATGGCTAAAAATGCATGATCCCATAATACCGTTTTTATAGCTATATGAATAAATTTAGCAGCAATGAATCTCTTAATGGCTGTTCCATTTTCTGTCTACTTTACATAGCACTATCATATCCTCTCTTTCAAGCCTAATAATTCTGTGAGTCGATCATTGTAATCCCACTCTACAGATGAAAAAATTGAGGCCAAAATTAGCAAAAATATGAAAGTCAATCCTAGAGAAATTGATGAATACACTTTAGCTAAACACTAATCTCCTATTTCAGAATGGGATGCTAACTGAGCAGGCTCCTCTCCGTAGCTGATAAGTCAAAATACTCTGAACAAAATCAAAATAAACTTAATAAGCTCCTCATCTGTGGACCCAGTGAGAAGGAAAGAAGGTCCCGGGCTAGAGGAAAGCAAGTATTGCTGTTCTTACCAGGGCAGCACACTCTGAAGGCTGGTGTGTGCATGTGCCTGTGCACTTAGATGCTCTTCTGGCAGCCCCTGGGTGCCTGAGGAGGGTTGAGGTCTTCCTTATCCTGTTACACAGGGCAAGGAGAGGCAATTTTATTAGTGGGTTATAGCCTGGACCAGAGAGCACGTCTTGTCATTGCAGACTCTGTTGGACAGAGGCCCATAATCCTTTTATGTGGCCAGCTTGGGCCTTGCCAAGAATGGGCAAGCATTTAAGATACAGCCTTCACTGGTATATATGACCCTTCCCACTGCATCCTCCAAAGCCTTCTCTCATTTCACACATGGCATCATGCCTACCTTCAAACCCTGTATTGTGATAAAATTAAAGCCTCTTTTTATAACTCAGAACCTGCAGGCTTCAGCTACTTTAGAGAATTGCCTGGTAGCCAAAGAGACATATTTGTTATCAGGTGGCCTTTGCCAGAAGTTATCCTCTGGGGACCATTACCAATCTATCAAAGAAAGAGGACATATGAGCCCCTGGCATACATGCCCACTTTCCTCTTCCCTTTTGGGTGTTGCTGATTCAAGGCAATGTCTGCCAATCTCTAGGCCATACTTCTTCCTATGTATAACATCACAAGAACTCTCTGGTATAATAGGAAATATCCACATGTTTGCATTTATGTCAAGGGCCAAAGGAGTCAAAGTATTGTTGGTTTGGGGCTGTGCTTAAATAATTATCTAAGTTTAATATGTCTTTCCCAGCATCTGACCCTTCCCTGTTACCTGATGCACTTATTTAAGAAATTGGCTGTTTGCAACGATTCTTGAAGCCAGAGGTATTGTTTGACTCAAAATAATTTTTCCACTTGACGCTGCCTGGGCTTGGGAGGAGGACCAGGCCTGGTTGTGTCTGTTCACGTGTTACTGTCAGTACAGGCTGTGTCAGCTTGTCCCGGGTCACAGGCCTCACTGGGACAACCCCAGGGTAAGAGTCCTAATCCAGCCCCACAGAGAGAAAGCTGGAACTCTCAGGGAGCTGACCTCCTCCTCTTTATCCTATTGCTTAAAATGCAGCAACCAGACATTTATATCCCAGAGACAGCCTTTACCTATTACCCTCTATTTAAGAAAAAAGGTAAGGCACCCCTGAAGGGTTAACACCAATGAACAGTTGGAAAGCTAAAAGAGATTTTTTCCCCCTTAACACATTTTAGAGTTTAGGAAAAAACAGAAATGAAATGCCTTAAAAAAGGAGATTTCTCTCTATATTTCTAAATCATTTTTGTGTCTTTAAAAAAATGTGTATGTAATCTTCAGGAGAGGAAGGAAAAGAATATACATGTGACTGCTGACTTCCTGTTTCTAAAAATAGGATCCTAATAGCTATTAATCAAACTCACTGCCTTGATATTACACAGCAAAAGACAGAGTTTTGAAAGAATGCAATTCTGAGCCCCTCCATAGCCCCCTTTTCTCATCCATTTTAACCTTTCATAGAATGTGGGGGTCTTCAGAATCCTGAACAGGGGCTTGTATTTTTCTGGAGGCCAGAATAAAATTGACTTTTGCCCTATCTGTATGTAGCAAGTAAAATTTGCTAAACAAAGGGATAATATACACCCTGAGGGTTGATTGCTTCATTTACTAAAGAAAGGGCTTTCATCACATTTTAAACAACTTTAACATCATTTCTGTGAAGGCAAACAATTAGTGAGCAAATTCCAAGGCAGTGGTTCAGGTACAGCAGATACGTTTTAGGGGCTGCTTGAAAGCACCAAAATTTCCTTTAAAATTCTGTGATTTCTCAATAACTTATTCTAGGCTTCCCTCCATTTATTTTAAATGGGCGAGATTTCACTGACCTTTGAAAATGGGACAATCCTGGAGAAATCCCATTTAGGGTACTGCCTTGGCTAACTATGTGGGTTGGCCAGATGGCAGATCAGAGGTGGACCAGCATTAAGTGTCTCAGTTATCTAGTCCATAAATGTTTTTTTAGCACCTCTAGGCACCCTGCCCTGTGCTGAATGGAAAATCAAAGTACACATACTGCTAGGGTTGACCTCACAGAATTTACAGTCACATAGGGAATAGAGAAGTTATCAACCAGTAAGTGCTCTGATGAATGCTATGGACTGAATGGTCATGTAAATAAACTTTTTCTCCCTAAATCTGTCTTTTGTCAGTATAATTACAGCACTCAGTTACCCAGTCCAAGAGGGTAGAGGAAATGCTTTTTCCTCTGATAAACTACCATGGCTATAAGCTACCCAGGTCAAGAATCACACTCTAAGATGTTCATATTGAAGCCCTCACCCACAGTGTGACAGGGCATTTAAGAAAGAACATTTAAAAAGGTGATTAAAGTTAAAGAAGGTCATTTAGGGTTGGGCCCTAATCCCATAGGACAGGTGTCTGCTGGGAGCCATGCTACTCAAGCTGTGTAGCAAAGCTCAGGCTGGAGGAAGACCCCCACAAATCAGGGGCCTTCACAGCTGGCTCCCTCAATTACCCACCTTGATTTTGTTATTTTCCATTATACTATTAGCTTTGATTTTACTTGCATTGTTGCCAAAGACTAAGCTAACCTTTTCTAAGCAGCACGGAAAAGATGAGAACATAAACTTCCCAGAAGCTTTTCAGGACAGTGCTCCTGAAGAATAGAACACGCAGGGGCCAAATGGCGATCTTAGCATAAAGTACCAAAACTGGTGGTTAGTCAAACATTGACCACCCCATTTCCACTGAAAATGCCCCCCTTTGTTTACAATGCTAGTGAAACTAGTGATGGAAAGTTTTATAGAAATAGATTCATGAGAAAATATTGAATAGAATAACCCTGTTGACAATTAATCATCTCATGTTTTCTTCCCTCTACTACTTCTATAGTTTGTTTTTCTTCTTTCCTAATCACAACCCTTTACTAGAATTTGTGCCTCACCTTTACTAGAATTTGTGCCTCATACGTGAAATTACCAAGTACCATAATTTTCCAGGAAGTAAAGATACCTCAAAACAAGTGCTGGGCATAGAAGCCATGGAGCATAAATCTGCAAAGAAGTAAAAAACTAACCTTTTCAAAGAATATTACTTATCTCTCACTTACCAGCTTTACATCTCCCTGTATGGCCCTGTAAGATGGCTGGTTAGCCAGAGACGGGATAAGATTCCTCAAGGGAGGAACAACCTAAGACAGGCACAGTCACAGGGGGGCCATCAGGTGAGAAAAAGGGGACCAGCAGAGGTGAGGCTTAGAACCTCACCTCCCCCCCCCCAGTTTTGAGAGAAATCTTCTACACCTGTGGATGTTTTGTTGCCCTTGTTCAGCTTGGATTAAAACCTGGTCTGTAGGCACAAACCTGATCATCTACACTTGCCTTCTTACAGTTCTAAATCATGCATTCTATCTGTATCTTGCATTTACCTACTACATTAACATTTTATTAGATTCACATATAAAGTACAAAAATCAAATGAATAATCATACATCATATTTGACTTGATTGTTTATAGTTTAAGGTTTGTAGTTAAAACAGAAACAGTTTCTATGATATGAATGCTCTTGCGTTGTTCACCATGTAAGAACTTGTTTAGTCCCTGCAGTAGTGGAGTCATAGAGACCTGTGTAGCATATGGCAGGGAGTTTTTGGTATCCACACAGAAGAAAGAAATGTAGATAAGAAGGGGAAATGTAGTTTGGGGCCTACTGTGCCCTGTAAAGGGGTGTATAATGAAGATATGAGTTTATGATTTTAGATTGATTATAAATTTATTAAAGCCTCTAAGAATATTTTTGTGGGAAAGAATCCTAGCTAACTGTGGCACAAGGTGACCTGTATTACACCCTGAGATGATAGACTCCATAGTCGCTGCTACATACTGCACGCTCCTATGGTCACATGCACTACTTAGAAACTGCGTTGCATAGAAACGTAAAATACAATAGAGTACATGTTAATAAGAAAAGTTTCAAAGAACAGAAAAACAATCACCTGTCTAACGCTTGACCAACCATGAATAGACTAGAAAGTAAAAGAAAGAAAAAAGCTTGCCTATACTTATTAACCAACTGCCTATACTAATTAATCATCAGAAAAATAAAAAATAATCCTATCCTTGTGCAAAATGGTATAAATAAAGCTGTCATCGGCACTTTGTCGAGAGACCACCTCCATCTGACTCCATGTCCTGTCTCACCATACACCAACTCCGTCCTGCACCTTCGGGCATCCCACCCCTAGCTGGAGCTAGACTCCCGCAGGTGTCCTTATAAGAAGGGACACCAGAACACTCTCTCTGCACACATACCCAGAGAAGAGGCAGGGGAGGATGCAGTGAGAAGGCAGCTGACTGTAAAGTAAGGGGAGACTTCTCACCAGAAACCAGCTGTGGTAGCACTTTGATGTCAGGCTTCTATCCTCTGGAACTAACTGTGAGACAATAAATGTGTTCAAGCTCGTCAGTCTATAGTATTCTGTTACGGCAGCCCAAACAGACAGATACAATGGGGGAAGTGCAGAGTTCTTTGAGGAATGTGGAAAGGTCCCCTCAGCCAGATCTGGAGAAGCCGTGTCTAAGCTGAGACCTGGACGGGCAGCAGGAAACAGAGAGGGGAGATGGAGGGAGGCTGGAGGGTGCCATGTAGGTGAAGCCACGGAGCAAGGAGAGCATGGCCTGGAGATGTAGCACAGGAAAAGAAAGTTCAAGAAACTCGGAGCATAGAGGGCAAGGGTGCTGGTTCTGGAACAGATGAAGCTCCTCAGGGGAAAGAGCTTTAGAGCGGAGCGGTCTAGAAGTATCCGATAGAATCTATTCTTCTTTCTCTTGACATCCTTTCTTTCCCCTTTGGGCTTCCATAATACCACATTATCTTATTTGCCTCCTACTTTACTCGTTACTTTGAATCTCCTTTGATGTCTTCTTTTCCCTTGTTCAGCCTCTAAATATTAAAACTGCATCCAGAGAACCTCTTCTCTGCTCTGATTGCATTGCTTCCAATGTGACTTCATCTAGTCAAGCAGTTTTAAATAACATCTATATACCAATGATCTCCAAATCTCTATCTCCTGCCCTGACCTCTTCCCCCAAATGTACATTTTATGTCTTATTTCTTTGATATCTCTTTATTTTTTCAATAGGCAACTCAGATGGATGCTATTGGCTGTAAGCTACAAGACTCCAACTCAAACAGCTTATATAGTAAGGGTATTCTTAAAGCATGACTCCTGACCTGAGTAGTTCCTAGAGATGGTCCTGTATGGTAGAAGGAAGCATTTCTTCTACTCTCTTATATCGACTGAGTCCTGCAAATTATATGGACAAAAGACAGATTAACAGGAGAAAAACTTTATTTACACATACAGGATAGACGTGTGCAGGAGTGCTCATTAATGTGTTAAAGGAGTATAGGATTTGGGGCTTATATATCTAACAGTAAGGGGAAGAGAGAGGGAAGAAAAGGCTTCTTTGGGAAGGTTGAACAGTTTTTGTTTTTGTTTTTGTTTTTTTAAAGGAAAGACAAATGAGTTTTAAGAAAACAAATAAGATCAGAAAGTTTGTGATGTTTGCTTTTACAGGTATGAGTGGCCTTTCCATCTCCTTCAGGGCCATAAAACTGCCCTAGAGAGGGCATTTATGGTAGGCTTCCTCTTGTTTTCTCTTTTGGAAACAGACTCACCCCAAGAAAGGAATTTATGGTAGCCTGGTTTCCCAGAAATGTCTGCTTTTAGCCATATTAAGGAAAGCTCCCAGAAGCCTTCTTTCTGCATCTGTTGTATTTCAAATGTCTTCAGCTTAAAATAATTCTTATGCTAAAGTGGCATATTTTGGGGGAGGGATATCCTGGTCTGTTTCAGTACTGCATTCTTTTAGTTGATTAAATTTGTACAAAGGGCTTCCAGTATTCTGAACTGGGTTTTGGGTGAGCTCTGGAATTGGGAGTCACTGAAGAGCCTGGTTTAGTATGGTTCTTTTTAGCCTGTATTAAATTCTATTCCCCATATGATTCAAATTCAAGTCAAGGGATGTTTCTGATACTTGAGAGTACCTACATAATCTTTCCCCCATAATTGTGCTGTTCCCTCCAATTCTAACCTTGAGTTTATCATGAAATTTGCCTTAGTCAATGGAATGGTAGCAAATGTGCCACAGCCAGAGACTTTTAAAGTGCTTACATGGTGGGGGTTGCTTTCTTTCCTCTCTTCAACCCCTGAAATTACCATGAGAACAAACCCAAAGCAGCCTGCTGGAGGATGAGAGGCCACATGGAGCAGAGGCAAGCTATCCAGCTCAGTCCATCCTAGACCAGCCGGCCTCCTGATGACTGCAGACACCTGCACTGGCCCAGCTCAAATCAGTGGAGCCCAAAGAAGAGCTCCCCAGCCAACCTGGAGACTCCTAACATATAACAAGTGGTTATTTTGAGACTTGCACTAGGGGTCGTTTTTATGTAAAATAGCTAACTCATAGGTGTGGAAAATTCCTAACCTTTTTGCATGGAGAGGATGAAGGGACACCTTAAGAGAGGAGGTAACAGGAGTAGGGTTCCCCCAACTACGTCTTCTAGGCTGGCAATTTTCATTTTGGGATTTCTTGAGATGGGAAATTTTTGAACTGGGCATGCTTCCCATAAAACAAGCTGTCACGCTTCTTGCTGAGTGAGATGGTCACTCTAGGTTAGTTCTGCTATTCACCCATCCTCCTTTGATATGCAAAATCATATTGTAAACTTCTCATCTTTATGTACAGAAGGCTGTGTAGAACTGTTTAGGAGGATGGCTGGGTACTAGACTGAGAAATGTGAAAGCTATAGAGGCAGCACAAGGCTGTGCACACAAGATGGGATCCTGAAATGGGAGCAAGTGCAGCAATACACATGGTATAGTCCCTGGCAATGAAGACAATGCCCACCTCCTAGAGATGTTGCAAGGACTGAGATAAAGCATGTAAACCCTCACCACTGTACTCAGCGCCTAGAAAGGACTCAGTAAGTGTAGGTGATAATGATGGATTACTTTAGATAATGGTCCCCAAAATACATTCTACTCAATAACAGTGTAACTTGTAACTGTTAATATGTATATTGTGAAAAAAAGTTTGAGGTCACAAAAGACATCAATATACCAAAGGCTCTGTGGGATTGTAAAGAAATCCACTGAATTTTATTTAACCAAGCCTTTCACAGATTTGTTTGAAAAGCTTGTTTTCCCCCCCCTCCTCTTGAACATCTATTGACATCTGTGGATCACTAGCATACCCAGAACTCTGATGCTGCTGGCTTATGAAAATAATTTTCAGTTTTGTAACTAATTAAAAAATCCCATCACCAGAAAGCATGATGAAAGTTAAATATAAGTAGAAAACATGGCTTCGGTCAGTATTGGACCAATGTTGCACTTGGTTCTCAGCCCCCCTTGATTCTGGGGACCGCCTAGATCATCGGCCATCTGCTGCAGAGGGGCAGCACGCAGGCTGGCAGGGCAGGATTTTAAGCTCTGCATCAGAGCTTACTGCCCTCAGTGCTGGCCTCTTTCTTAAGGAGAAGCCACTCAGAGCTCGAAGTGGCAGCTCAGGCCTTGGAAGAAAAGCTGTGAGCTCTGCCCTGTCCTCACTAAGACCACTCAGGCCAAACCTTGACATTTTTTTCTTCAGCCAGGAGTGGCCACACATATTTTACACTTTTGTTTGAGTTTGTTTTGTAGGAAAACACATGCAAGTATAAACCAAATTGGCCTTGGCTGGCCTCCCTATGGGAGAAGCCCCACACAGTGATGTTTTTAAAGAGGAAAGTTAGGATTTCTCAAAGAATATAGGGTTGATACCTGAAGCAGGATGACTTAGAGACCTGTGTTTAGACAATGGTCCCTCTTCACAGTGGCAATTCCTACTAAGGAAAAAGAAAAAATGAAAGCAGAGGTTTACAGAGCCTTAGAGAAAGTAGTTAGGGGGCTCAAAAGTCAGAGTAAACAGAAAGATCACTTCTGTGAGGGAAATGTATGTATTTTTTGTGGCATAATATTGAATTGATATAGTGTTAATATTGAGCTGATGGAAGAAAATTTAAGGGAAGGAATCACCAGTTACTTCTGTGATGAGACAGTTTGTATATGTTGCCAATAAGAACATGTTTAGTCTCATGCCTCAAGAATTGCTACATGGTACAAACATGGAATATTTACTAATTCACTCTTATGAATAAGCAACACTAAAACTCTAAAACCAAATTCTAACATCACAAAATCAGACCTGATTCCCCAGTTACAAACGAAACCCTTCAGACACAGCTGACACTGACTTAGGAATACCAATTGAAATTGAACTGAAATACTAAGAAATTAAATTCAGCAGCATTTGAAAAGATGATGATAATCTGACCAAGTTTGCAAGGAATGCAAGGAATGGTTTACTAATAGGAAGTCTATAAATAAAACATCTCAATAAGTGAAAAGAGAAAAATATCTTAGCAGATGGCACTCATTTATGTCTAAAAAAAAGTGGGGCTAGAGAATAATTCTTTGATAGTCCTTAATAGAGATACTTAAGACAGAGCATTACCTTTAGAACTGGAAATAGAATAAGGATGTCCAGATGAAGCTGTGCCTTACAGGGTAATAATAGTCACAGGCAATTCTTATTTTCCAGAGAACAGCAAGGTGCTTCCAAGCCTCTCTCAGAACTTCCACAGAAACCCACTAGGTACTGGTGAAACTGATGGAGCCATCTAGGGCATGCTCAGGATAGATTCATTTGCCCAGTCATTGACATTTTAGATGTCCTAGAAAAAAATTCTCCAGACAATGGAACTAACAATGTCCCCTCAGGGACTTGGAGATAGAGGTCTTGGGAGTGGAGGGTGCCATTAGTTGTTGCAGCCCAGACATAAAAGGGAACTGGCCATTAACAACAGAAAACATGTCCCAAATCAGCATGTAACTAATTATCAGAGGATGTGACCACCACTGTGGGATGGAGAAACCTGAGTAGGAATTTCCCAGCCCTCATCCAATCCCACACCCTCATGTTCCTTAAAAAGCCTCTCTAGCTACTGAGCAGGAAGATTTGAGCTAGCCTCCCATCTCCTTGCTTAGCTGTCTTGCAATAAAGCTCTTTCCTTTACCAAAGGTAGGGGGAGGAAGTCCTGTGTTCACATCAGGCTTTTTGGTTGCACACTGTTACTATTTTATGTTTTCTTGGAAGTTTTAGCCAGTAAAATATAGGAAATAACAGTGAGATAGTTACTTTGGTGTGTCACCTTGGCTAGGCTACAGTTCTGAGATGTTTGGTCCAACACTAGTTTAGATGCTTGTGGGTAAAACTGTAATATTTCCAGAATCTCTCACCTGGCCTTAGTGCATCTCTGTATCAATAGGTCTTTACAAGGGCTTGTGAGAAGTAGTCCAACTCCATATCAATAGGCAATTACAAGGGGGAGTGAGGGCATATCTAGACTGGAGACGTTGGCTGGGGTCCCTTTTTCTACAGCCGGGTCATGAGAGACACAAGTGAGCAGAAGTGGATGACTGCTGGTAAGCAATAAACAGGTTTCTCCCACTTTATTTCTTCCTTTGACTGATTTTGGTTTCAAAGGTATTTTGCCCCAGGATTTCCCCCCACCAGAGTTAAAATGCTGCTATGAAGATACTTTACAGATGTGATTAACACTTCAGTCAGCAGACTTTGAGTAAAGAAGTTTACTCCCCATAATGTAGGTGGGCCTCATGCAATTACTGAAAGGCCTTAAGAGGAAAAGACAGATGACCCTCAGGGAGAAGAAGTTCTGCCTTTGAACGCAAGACTGCAAGATCAGTTCTTCCTTGGGTCTCCAGCCTGTTGGCCTCCCTGAAGATTTCAGGTTTGCTAGCCCCACAGTGGTGTCACCCATCCCTTAAAATAAATCTCTCTATGTACAAAACACACCCATACCCTACTGATTCTGTTTCTCTGGAGAACACTGATACAAATAACAGCTAATGTCTACTGAAGGCTTTTATGTGTGAGGCAATGCCTCAGGGCCACACATGAATGTATTAAGTGATTGAATCCTCACAATATCCCTAGAAGTTAGTGTGATTTTTGTCACTATTAGAAACTAATCAGAATGAGAAACTCTGATGACTCAATAGGAATGTTCTAGGCTAATCAAGGGAGAAGAACCAAGAACCTCAAGTTCCCACTTTTTTACTTTTAGGCAAGTCACTCCAACCAGCTCTTTCTGGGTTCGACCTCTGTGGTCTGAGATGATGCCCTGATGGTGACCTTATGCCGTGGCAGTATCCAGTGGGATTAGACACAGGCTGGGAATCAATAGTTAGGAACTGCTGCAGGGTTCGCCTTGTACTTGATTTGTATTCTGACAAACCTGTATTGGTTTCCTACTGCAGCTGTAACAAATTAGTACAGACTCAGTGGGTTAAACAACAGATTTTATCTTACAGCTATGGAGGCCAGAGTCCTAGTACCAAGGTGTCAGCAGGGCTGCATTCCTTCAGGGGCTCCAGGGAGGACTCATTTCCTAGACTTCTCCAGCTCCCAGAGGCTGCCTGTGTTCCTTGGCTTATGACCCCCTCCTCTGTCTTGAAAGTCAGCAGCACGGCATTTTCAAATTTCTCTTTCTCTGACCTCTGTTTACATGGTTCATTGCCTTCTCTGATTCTGACCCTTCTGTCTCCCTCTTAGAAAGACCTTTGTGATTATTTTGAGTCCACTAGGATAATCTCCCTCTCTCAACATCTTTAATCACATCTGCAAAGTCCCTTTGCCATGGAAGTCCTTGTAACATTTACAATATCAGGGATTAAATGTGGACATCTTTGGGGGTATTGTTCTGTTCTACACACCAAGACCCATCAAATCCTTCCTGAGTAGTAGTGGGCATGCTAATGCACAAAGGGAGCTGACCTCTCAACTCATATTACTATCCTGGAAGACGTTAGCCTTCAGTGTTTCCATCCCCAGTTTCCTGGTGAGAAGCCTACTGCACCATAGGAGAGGGAAATATCCTTACAACACTGCCTTCTAACCTTCCCACATACATATAAGATGTTTTACAAAACAAAAAACATACCCACATATTTCTCATCTTTTGTGGGCAAGGCTATTCGAAATATAAAAACAAAGAAATTCACAATGGACAAGATTAATAGCTTTGACTTACTTGTGCCCCAAGATTCAAGAAACAAGACAGACTAACTCAGGGAGTCACGGCTTACCAAGCAAAGAACCATGAGCAGAAGCGCCATGGAAACTAGTGCTGAAGTAAGAACTTCTACACTGCAACTGATGAATTGCTGGCAGCTCAGCATGGACAACTCTGACAGTTAAAAACTCCAGGAGGACCCCACAGTTTTGTGAGATTAACCTCCAGGAACTTGGCCAGGCTCTCACAGTAAACACTGGAGAAAAACCTCACTTGCCTCCAGCAGGGTAAGGGGAAGAGGAGGCACTTGCCTAGATGCACGAAGCCATTTTGAAACAAGTCAGCATGCTCTGTGCTTCTTCACAAGGCCTGCCCTCAGGGGAGACTCATCAACCAGAGCCTAACCTGCTGAGTGTATTTCCGGAGCTACCTGACCTGGGGGAAGGGAAATACCAGCTCCAGCCCAATCTAACCGTCCTGCCCACCTGAGGGGCAGAAAAGCTGAGAGGCGCTTTGGAAGGTCACAGTCCAGAGGCACAGGCTCACTGAAAGACTGAGACCTAATCCTAGGACTCCAGAATGCTTCCCCGCCCCGCGCCACCTCACAGCTACATGACTTATTTACAGCAGCTCAATGTACCCAGTCTATCATGTACAGCTATGGGGGGAAATATTAAAGGGCATACCACGGGCAAAAACACCATTGGAAGAGACAGAGCAAGCCTCAGAACCAGACATGGCAGGGATGTGGGAATTATCAGACAGGGAACTTTAAACAACTGTGATTAATATGCTAGGAGCTCTAATGCAGACAGCATGCAAGCACAGATGGGCGAGGTAAGCAGAGAGATGTAACTCCTGAGAAAGAACTGAAAAGAAGTGCTAGAGATGGGAAACACTGTGACCGAAATGAAGGTGCCTTTGATGGGCTTGTTAGTAGCCTGGATGTGTCTGTGGAAAGAAGCGCTGCTTGAGAGTTTGTCAACAGATACCTTCAAAACAAAAAAGCAAGGAGAATAAAGATGGAAAAAACCACAACAAAATGTCCAAGGACTGTGGGTCAACAACAAAAGGTGTACCACATGCATAATGGAAATACCTCAACGAGGAGAGAGGAGCAGAAACATTCAGAATAACACTGACTGACAATTGCTCCAAATTAAGGACAGACACCAAACCACAGCCAAGAAGCCCACAGAACACCAAACAATATGTCCAAAACAACACCCAGCCCCTAGGCATATTGTTTTCCAACTACAGAAAATCAAACATGAAGAAAAAACCTTGGAGGAAGCCAGAGAGAAGCACCACCTTATGTGTGAGAGGAACAAAGGTAAGAATTATATCTGACTTCTGCTCAGAAACCATGCAGGCAAGCAGAGAGTGGAGGGAAATGTTTAGTTTTAAGACAAAGAATGTCACTTAGAATTCTGTATCCTGTGCAGTTATCCTTCAAAAGTAAAGGAGAAATACTTTCCCCCCCAAAATTGAGGGAATTTCTCACAAGTAGACCTGCTTTGCAATAAATGTTAAAAGTTCTCCAGAGAAGGGAAATAATATAGGTCAGAAACTCAGATCCACTTAAAGACAGGAAGAGCATCAAAGGAGGACTATGTGAAGGTAAAACAAAAACAGTTGTTCTGTAAGACCCACGGGCCTTATTCGGGTCTGCGCTTCCCCCCAGTGAGGAGACGAGGGCCACGGCAGATCGATGCAACAAGCAAGAGGTTTATTCTTATTCCAGCTAGCTGGGGTCCAAGTGTCTGCCCGACACAAAGGGTTTCAACAAAGACCCCGAGCACTCAATGCCAAGGGTTTATATAGCATTTTCAAAACACTTAACTCATAGTAATTTTCCACAGCTGCACATTATTTTTGCAAGTCATACATCCTGGGGTTAAGCAAGAGCAAGATAAGACCACTCCTCAGTTGTTAGGGAGGTTCTGCACGATAAGCTTGGTATGTAAGATTAGCTGACCAAGGTTAGCTGACCAAAGGCCACAGCTGCCCACTACCCGGTGTTCATGATTAACTTGTTTTTCAAGGTCTTACCCAGTTCCAGTTTTTCTTTCTTTCTAAGTCATATACTCGGAAAATGGCTTCTAGGCCCTTAAAATGGCTACACTTATGCTAACCTATTTCCATTCTTACAGTTCCTCTTATTCTTAATTGATCTAACATAACTGTTCCAAATAATAATAGCAACAGTGTGTCTGATTATATATATACTTATGCATACTTATATTTGAGTGAAGCAAATGACCACAAAGATATGCAGGACAGGAGCAAGGAATTAGAATTGTTTTGTTATTACAAGTACACTACCAGAATTATTTTGTTATTACAGTACACTACCAGTATTACAAGTAACACTATTAAGTAATATGGTGTTATTTGAATGTGGATTGGGATTACTTGTAAGTATATATTGCAAATTCTAAGGCAACCACTGAAAAAGGTAGAAATGTAAGAACAATTGATATCCTAAGAAAGGAGAAAAAATGGAATCAGATAAAATAATTAAAACCACAAAAGGCCGAAAAAGAGTCAAAAACAAAAATAGGAACAAAGAACAGGGACCATGTAGAAAACAGTAACAAATATGGTAGATACAAGTCCAACTGTATCAGTAATCACTTTGAACATCACCAATTAAATGCACCAATTAAAAGACAAAGATTGTCAGGGTGGATCAAAAAACAAGTCAGCTAAATGTTTCTATAAGAAATATAAAGACTTTAAATATAAAGTCACATATATATTAAAAGTAAATGGATGGAGAAAAACATACCATGCTGACACTAATCAAAGGAAAGCAAGAGTAGCTGTATTAATTTCCAAGAGCAGATTTCAAAGCAAAGAAACTTACCAGTAATCAAGAAGGATATTACATAATGATAAAGGAGTCAATTCTTCAAGAAACAATAATCATTAATATGTATGTGCCTTTTAACACAAGTGTCAAACTATGTGAAGCAAAACCTGATGGAACTGCAAGGAGAGACCCATGAAGCTGCTATCAGAGTTGAAGACTTCAATACCCCTCTGTCAGAAATGGACAGATCCAGAGGCAGCAAATCAGTAGTGACTTAATGGAACTCAACACCACCAGCAATCAGCAGGATGGAAAGGACATCTACAGACTGCTTCATCCAATGACTGCAGAATGCGCATTCCTTTCAAGCTCATATGGAACATTCAGGACAGATGACATTCTGGGCCATAAAATACACCCTAACAAATGTAAAAGAACACAAATCATGCAATGCCTGCTCTCAGATCACAGTGAAATTAAACTAGGATCAATAGCTGGAAGATCCCCGAACAACTGGAGATTAAACAATTTACTTCTCAATAACACAGGGCTTGAAAAACAGAAACAAAATGAAAAAACAATAAACCAGAAAAATATTTGCAAAATGTATAGCAAAGGGTTAATATCTTCAATATATAGAGAGTAGTTACTCTAAGGGAAAAAAGACAAAAGGAAATAGACGCTTCACAAAGTAATAGATCAAATGGCTTATATACATGTGAAAATGCTTAACCTCATAAGTATAAAGGGGAGTTATACAAAAATATCTTGAAAAATATAAACACAACTAATGTTGGAAAATATGTGGTGCAGCATTTGAGGCACCCTCTAAATTGCTGGTAGGAGTTTGTATTATACAACATTGCTGGGGTTCCACTTGGCAATATGCATCAAAAGCTTAAAAAATTGTACACATTCAATGACTCAGAAATTCCACTTACAGGAATTTATCTGAAGGAAATCACAAGTATGTGTGAAAATTGAGCCACGAGGATTTTCCACATAGTCCATACATTATATATAACAAAATATTATACACATATATTATTATACATATGTGTACAAAATAGCAAAAGAAAGGAAATAACCTAGATATCTTAAGAAAAGATTGGGTAACAATATTAAGATCAGCTATACAATGGAATGGAATGCAGTCATTTAAAAATGAGAACTTTATCTATTCAATTTTATTCATTATCAGATTGTATACCAGATTGTTTTCTCTCACTAATAAACAAGGGCAGGAACTCTTCAACTGCTGTACCCTTAGTGAAATGTTCACTGATTGGCTTCCTGATATAAAATATGTTTTCAAACAACATAGTATGTGAAATGTCCATAATTTAAAAAGACAAAAAAAATCAAGATAAAAAAATTTATGGTATGATGTAAAAACAAGAAAAGATTAGAAAGAATCCATAAGAAAATGAGACTACATAAAATCAAATAGGCTTTGCACAGTGAAGGAAATAATCAACAACATAAAAATCAGCCTACTGAATGGGAGAAGATATTCACAGATGATTTATCTGATAAGGGGTTAACATCAAAAAGAACTCACATATATATGGACCTGGACAGACATTTTTCCAAAGATGTACAAATGGCCAACAGACACATGAAAAGATGCTCCGCATCACTAATCATCAGGGAAATAAATGCCCAAATCAAAG
Organism: Manis javanica; assembly: GCF_040802235.1. NCBI lineage: Eukaryota > Metazoa > Chordata > Mammalia > Pholidota > Manidae > Manis > Manis javanica. The sequence continues at coordinate 60,001,376 of NC_133165.1, read as the reverse complement.
CCACAGTGAGATAGCACTTCACACCTGTTAGAATGGCTGTCATCATTAAGACAAGAAATAACAAGTGTTGGTGAGGATGTGGAGAAAAGGGAACCCTCGTGCACTGTTAATGGGGATGTAAAATGTTGTAGCCGCTATGGAAACAGTATGGAAATTCCTCCAAAAATTAAAAATAGGATGCCATATGATCCAGCAATCCCATTTATAGGTATTTATCCAAAGAAAATGAAAGCTTGAATTAAAAAAGACACATGCACCCCTATGTTAATGTAGCATTTTTTACAATAGCCAAGATATGGAAGCAACTGAAATGTCCATCAATAGATGAATGGATAAAGAAGAGGTAGTACATACATATATACAATGGACTATTAGTCGGCCACAAAAAAGAATAAAATCTTGCCATTTGTGACAACATGGATGGACCAAAAGGGTATTATACCAAGTGAAATAAACCAAAGACAAATGACATTTGACTTCATTTCTTTGCATAATCTAAAAAATAAAGCAAATGAACAAATAAAACAAAACAGAAACAGACTCATAGATACAGAGAACAAACTGATGGTTACCAGAGGGAAGACGGGGTGGGATGGATGGGTGAAATATGTGACACTGACTAAGAGGTATGGTCTTCCAGTTATAAAATAAATAAGACATGGGGATGTAATGTACAGCATGGGGAATATGGTCAATAATATTGTAACAACTTTATATGGTGGCAGATGGCAATGACATTGTGGTGATTATTTCATAATGTATTATACAAATACAGAGTCACTATATTGTACATCTGAAACAAATACAGTGTATGTATGTGAATTATTCTTTGATAAAAATATCCTGTTTATAAAGGAAAAACTGAAGGAACAAAACAGCAGCAGAATCACAGAACTCAAGAATGGACTAACAGGTACCAAAGGGAAAGGGACTGGGGAGGATGGGTGGGTAGGGAGAGATAAAGGGGGGGAAGAAGAAGGGGGTATTAAGATTAGCATGCATGGGAGGGTGGGCGAAAGGGGAAGGCTGTACAACACAGAGAAGACAAGTAGTGACTCTATACCACTTTGCTATGCTGATGGACAGTGACTGTAAAGGGGTTTATAGGGGGGACCTGGTATAGGGGAGAGCCTAGTAAACATAATATTTATCATGTAAGTGTAGATTAATGATAACAAAAAAAAGCAGTTCCTGTGTGGTGACCTCCAATGAGTTCTACACAATGATATAAAGGGCATATAAAAGTATAGGCAAAGGGTTTGTTTGTACTTATACAGGGGATCAATGCCTAATTTGGCTACCCCGAAAATGAACTAAGATACGATATGAAAAAGAACTTCCAACATCAGCACTCTCTGGAAGACTCATGCCAGAAGATTATCATCAAAAAACCCCAACAAAGATCCACGCGCTGCTACAGGTGTAGATGCACTCATCCCACCGGTTCCCGGACATGCCATGGGAATGAAGAAGGAGATATCTAAGCTGGCCTGTGCATACAGTAAAATAACAAATTTGACTGGATCTGCACTGTTGGAACTCAACCAAGTATTAGGAGAAGTGCAAATTGTAGCGCTCCAAAATCTTACAACTACAGACTATTTACTGTTAAAAGAACATATGGGATGTGAACAGTCCCCAGGAATGGGTTGTTTTAATTTGTCTGATTTCTCTCAGACTGTTCAAGTTCAGTTGGACAGTATCCACCATATCATAGATAAGTTTTCACAAATGCCTAAGGTGCCTAACTGGTTTTCTTGGTTTCACTGGAGATGGCTGGTAATTATAGGTATGCTTTGGTTATGTAACTGTATTCCTATTATGTTAATGTGTGCACACAATTTAATTAGTACTTTAAAACCTATACATGCTGAAGTTACTCTACAAGAAGATATGTCAAAGAAATAATCAATCTTCCCATGTTTTCTTCCACCTGCTACTTCTATAGCTTTTCTTCTTCCTTCCTAATTACAACCCTTAAATAGAATTCGGGCCTCATATCGAAGTTACCGTGTATCACAATTCTTCCAAGTGGTAAAGATACCTCAAGACAAATGCTGGGCATAGAAGCCACAGGGCATAAATATGCAAAGAAGTAAAAAACTAACCTTTTCAAACAATAAGGCTTCTCTCTCACTTACCAACTTTACATTTCCCTGTATGGCCCCGGAAGATGACTGGTTAGCCAGAGACAGGTAAGATTCCTCAAGGGAGGAACAACCTAAGACAGGCACAGTCGCAGGGGGGCCATCAGGTGAGAAATTGGGGATCAACAGAGGTGAGACTTAGAACCTCCCCTGCCCCCTGTTCTGAGAGAAATCTGCTGCATCCGTGGATGTTTTGTTGCCCTTGTCTAGCTTGGATTAACACATAGTCTACAGGCACACACCTGATCATCAACATTTGCTCTCTTACAGCACTAAACTATGTTTTCTACCTTTATCTTGCATCTACCTACCACTTCAGCATTTTATTAAAAATAATAATAATAAAGAGAGAAATGTGGTATCCACATATAAATCAAGTATAAAAATCAAATGAATATTCATATTTGAACTGACTGTTTAAAGTTCATAATGCATGATCAAAACTGAAAGTTTCTGTGATGACTGCTCTTGTACTATTCACCATGTAACTTATTCACTATGTAAGAATTTGTTCTCCATGTAAGAACTTGTTCGTTATGTTTCAGAAGATTGGAGACTGACGAAAATTAGGCTTGGGGTGGATTAATGATTATACATTGAGCATTGAGTCCCATATACAGAATTTTATTGTTGTTAACAACCATTTGATCAATAAATAGGAGAGATGCCCTCACAAAAAAGAAGTACATACTTCCAATTGTAAAATAAATAAGTAACCGGGATGTAATGTATAGCATAAGGAATATAGTCAAAATATTGTAACAACTTGGTATGGTGATAGCTGGTACCTAGAATTATCATGTATATAAATGTTTAATCACTGTGTTGTACACCTGAAACTAATGTAATACTGTGTGTCAACTACCCTTCAATAAAAAATAATTATCTAAAAAAATATATATATATATATATCCTGTTTATGCAGGTTATCTCTGGATGATGAAATCGAAGGTGATTTATTTTTTCAACATACATTTTATAGTTTCCAAACTCACCATAATGACTGTCTATTCATTCTATAATTAAAAACATTTCAGTAAGGATTAAAAATGCAAAAAGAAGAAGTATGTTTAGTCAAAATCACAATTTACTCTTTCTGGTCTTTTAGAACTGGCTACTCAATGTGAGGCCTGTGGACCAATAGAGCCTGAAAACTTATTTGAAGTACAGAATCTCTGCCTCACCCCCACTACTCTGTCAAAACCTGAGTTTTGAACACACATTCACATCTGAGAAGCCCTGTTTTAGGGCATTCTCAAGTGATCATTTTATTATTGTAGTATGTTGGCTAATTACTATCAAGACGTAGCATTTTGAGTTTCTGTACAAAGAGGTTAATAAGATTTCAAATGTCTTTCTGGCATGTCTGGCATAACTTCCACACATTTCTAGTAGATCAGATGCCCAGGATCCAGAAACAGTTGGGTGAAATTTGCCTTTAGGTGGGTGTCCATCCTAGCACTTGCTCCCAGCTGGCTTACCCTCTGATTCAGCAGCTGCTCACCACTTTCTTTCACTCACCTCATTGTCTCCACTCACTGGCCCCTGCATGAGCGACCTCATTCAGCTTTTGCCCACCTGCTTGGCCATGCTCATTTGCATGCTTCCATTCCAAATAACAAAATATGCTGTCACTTCTGAGATTGCCCAGAGATTTTAAAAGGTTCATTGATCATATTTGGGGTCAGGTAGACAACAGCTGCTTTCATGGAGATTTATTTATTTTAATCGCTGAGCATTTCCCAGGTAACTGATTAATAGGACAATCCATGAACTTGAAGACTTCTTACTGAAATGGCAGGGATGGTGGCGTTGTGGGGAGGCATCATGGAGAAATGCCGCATAGTGAGCTGATGGGGTATGTGCCCTCGAGAAGACTTGAGAGTGCCGCAGGAAAGGGGCCTGGGGAAAGCCAGGAAGGATTTGGGGAAGGGGTGACCTCCTTCTGTGACCCCACACCCCTGCCCAAATGAAGTTCCTCTCATAGCAGTCACATCCTCCAGCTGTACACACATCACTCCTGTAATTGTCATCTTCCCTGGGAAACTGGTAGTTCAGTAACAGCATACAAAGTGGGTGCTTAAGCCACATTTATCAAGTGAAGGGATATGATCTCAGTCCTACGGGGAGAGTTGGACTTGGCTGTGAGGACAAGGGATGTTCTCCCAGGCAGAGGAAGTAGCAGGCAAGAGGAATAGAACAATACAGGTTCCCCAAACCATCACTGGCGTACCTTCTCCAGCTGCTTATCAGAGGGGCAGGGAGTCCTTTCCATTTTGAAACAGGCTCATTTGGCTCTGCCATAGTTGGGGGTTATGCAGAATAAAAACTTTTGGCCAGGTAGCTGACAGATTCAAAGTCAAACCGCCAGCCACAAGCATGTCTCAGAATATGGTTCCCTCCTTGAGAGACAGGGCTGTGATCATGATGGCACCTGCCCTGGATTCCCCACGAGTGCTTTGTTTATGGCTGTCCCCTTCAAAGCAGAGTGCAAACGTGCTCTGAATGAGCAGGCAGTGTGGCATAGAGTCTGTGTACCTACAGCCCTCAACAAAGGCAGCAGAGCTGGAGAGCTGCCAAGACAGTAAGCTGCCTGCTGCACGACCAGGAAAAGGAACCACTAGGCTTCTGTCTCTGGCGCCTCCCCACCAATTTCTTGATATCCTTTGGCATCTGAACAGGCTGCTGTTGCTCAGGGGCAGAATGACACGCACAGTGACATTGGTATTAATGTCTTCCTGATGACTTCCTTCTGATTACCACACCGTAACATGAAGGTGAAATTATTCCAGAAAATGTAAAGTATGTGTTACCAAGACAACGGACTCACCAGGTTTGGGAGATGTGACCTACAGCCCAGCCCTTGATGCCATCCCCTGTGTTTGGGGCACTGGGCAGGTTTGGCAGGACTGTCCAGGCAGGAGAGGCCCTCCCTGTTAGTGCATACTGTGCCACCAGGGATCACATTGCAGGTGTGCAGGCCAGAGGGAAGTCTGCAGGATCTGGAATTGCTGGTTTCTGAAAGCTGCTCCCTGGTGAAGGCAGCCACTCCCCAGGGCCACAGCACCCTGCTTTGGGGCTCACGGGGCTTTGCCAGGCATGAATTCTGGGTCACCCAAGAGAAATCACACCTTCAGGTTCAGTAGGGGTCATCAGCTCTGTACACTCCAGTAGGAGATGTAAGAAGGACATTTGGGACATAGGAATCTGTGCTGAACCCACAGACATCGCATGTTTGCCTCAGGCCCACAGAAACTTCATTCAAACCTCTCGTGCAGGTGCATGTGTTCAGGCAAACCTGCCAGCAAAGTGTGACAAGGCCAGGATGTAGGGGAGCCAAGGTAGGGAGTGTGCATAAAATGAGAGTTCCTGTGGCCAGGATTCTCACCTGGCCGTGGCTGACTAGCTCACTGCACACCTGTGGGCAGTACATGGCTGTTGACTCTATAAAAAGAGCTCCACCCAGTGCTCTGGGTGCGTCACGGTGGCAGGGCTCCAAGGCTGCAGGAGAGCAGAGGAGAGGCTGGAGTGGTGGCAGTGCCAAGGACAGAAGCCCAGAGGATGGCTGTGTGGGAGGACTGTGCAGAGAAGCCCAGAGGACAGCTGTGAGGACAGAGGGGCCCAGAGGCAGAGATCGGCCTGCTGCATGCAGACTCGCTCTGAGTGAATGGGATTCCAGTGACTGACCTGCCACTTGGAAATAAAGTTGGCTATAACCCTTTCACCCCAAGAACGTTTTGCTGTCATTTTCTTTGGTCACACTGAATCCATAGCAAACTTGCCTGGGACTGAAACCCATTGGCAAGACAGGGAGGAAGAACTTTCTCCCTTATTCTTCACCAGGGGCAGGAACAACTGAAGAGTCAGTGCATGGGAATGGCCCTGCTGTTGGAGTATTTGGGGAGCATGGCTCTAAAACTTTGGTCCTGACTGCAGGAGCTGACTGTAAAAGCTCCCTTTTTATAGAACTGTTTTATGTACTTCTGAACTATTCACGCATTTTCAGTCTCCTTTGAAGGACACAACCCATCTTGTGGGGTGGCTGGGGTCCCTCCTCTGCCCCTGTGATGCATATGGAAATGAAGGGCATGAGCCAGGGCCTCAGCTGTGATGGACCTACACTCCCAATCTCTGCCTCCCTCAGCACTGTGGAGAATTGTCTTCATCCCTCACCAGAGGCCCAGAATGGGGCTGCCTCTGGAAAAGATGTAGATGTTTGGTTTGGCAAACTCACTTTCTTCTACAACTGGGACTAACATCTCAAGTTTTTTGTGGGATCTTGGATTTAATATTTTTCTTGGCTTGGTCTAAATATAATCTTCAGAAGGCAGAAGAGGAATGCTTAGAAGGTACACACCTTGCTGGTGTCAAGGGGAAAGAGTTCTAGTTCCTATTATACATACAATTCAGCTTCTATACCACTCAGATTTCTTTGTTCAGCTGCCATTTTTCTAATTCTCATCTGCAAACTATCTAAAATAATTACTCTCTGGGTCTACAGTAGTTTTCCCTTTGGCAATCCTGCTAACATATTCCTAGAAGAATCTTGTTTCCCCAGCCTTCAATGGTGGATGGTAAAGCTCTGAACAGAGCTTGATACAAAAGAAATGACTTCAATTTTTAGAGAGGGTATCCTTTTCTTAATTTGCATAAAAGATCCCCATGACTAATGATGTGTCTGGGAGAAAGAGAACTCTGGCCCATGCTTTATATGTATTATTCCTTGTCTCTGAGCTTGCGGTTTGAGGAAGGGAGGGCCACTTTTCTCACCCACCTTCAGCCCTAATTGTTAAAATATTGTAACAAACATGCTAAATGGTTTTGAAAAAAGAAAGAAAATTAGTAATGCCGCAGTTATTCTTGCACATTCTGTCGTTCCTGTCCACATGTAACATACAGATTATATCAGAGCGTATTCACAATTTTCTATGCTACCGTTTTTGACTGAACATTATATCATAAGCACTGCAGATTTCTATGGGTTTCTGGGTTTCATAATTATAATTTTACTAGTACATAATTTTCACTGAAGAAAAGAATGACAACAACTTTAGTCCTTTTCCTGTTGTTGGATTTTGACATTGCTCGTAGTGTTTTGCCTTCATAGCTCACACCTCTGCAAGTAGCGGTGGGTCTTCAGCTTGTTATGTTTTAATAAATTCCCAGAAGTGGGATAAAGTATTGCTGGTTTAAGGGCCTCTGATATGTGTCACCATACTGATTTCTTATCTAAACGTTTACATCCTGTGGATTCTTTGTGGCTGAATACAGGAAAAGCCAAGGCAGGAATGATTTTCAAAGTTTATCAACTAATTGGAGCATTGGTAGTGACTGATCTAATCTAAGGCCAGCATGTCAACCTGCCTGGGCACATTGCCTGGAAACATATTAGCCCAATTAACTCTTAGAACAACACTGTCAGGTGGTTTAGTACCATTGTACAGACATGAACACTGAGGCTTAGAAGGTTAAGTTACTTGCCTAGACACACAGAGATGAAACATGACAGAGCTGAGATTCTAACCCAGTCTGGCTGGCACCCTAATTCTTAGTCAGGAGGTTGCCCAGCCCACAGGGTGTTAGGCTACAACATGAGCAGGAGGGCAAAAGGAGAGAGCTTGAAATCCTGGGGGGACTGAAAATGGGTCATTTCAGTTTCCTTTTTGCTCTTTTGTTTCCTATATTATTAAACTTTTTGATTAGCTTCTCCTGGTGTCATATTTATTTGCAGCTGTTAAACATTAGAGGACTTCAGAGGGGGAATTTATTTAAAGCATAGTTATTAAAATGTCTATTTTGATTTAAGGATTTCTTCTGCTTTGCATTACTCACTCGTCTCATATCTCTTTAATCTATAGTCATTTCTTATAAAGAACATTCAGAACCTACCAGCCAAAGCACTTTAAGTGATTCTTGCAAGTCTCATTTAAGCATAATATCTCTCAGCCAAATTATCACTCAGCCATATCCTTGTCCTTTTATCATTTATAAACTTGGCAATGTGTCCATTCAGGAACATTACAAAGTCACTTATGTATATGAGACTGTGTCTTCTTTATAGTATCCCATATTCTCTTAACTGTAAAAGTCCCTGATTGTTTTTCCCTGTAATGTGCAGTTGTTTTCAGTTGAATTTCTATGAGCTGGGCTGTAGATGTTGACCTTTGAATGGGGATGGATGGCGGATGTTTTGGAGGAGTTGAGAAAAAGTTGTTTCTGGTTGTAAACATCAGAGACCCTAGGAAGAAAATTAGAAACCAGCATACAGGATTGAATCTCCTGAACGTTTCCCTCAAGAGCCTAAGGCCTGGAGAGAAAACTAGGACTGCTGTAGCAGGTGAGTGATGGTTGGAGTGGGCAATTTCCCTATATTAGTGTGAGTTTCCCCAAAGCAGAGACTGAAGCAAGAAACTGAGTCAAAGTAACTTATTTGGGAGGTGATCCTAGGATGTAGGAGTGAGAGAGCAGGAAAAGCGAGGAATGGAGAATGATTTAACGTGGGGGGACATGTTCAATGTCAGTATTGCAGACTGGACTTCAGAGAAGTATATGGATTGTGCTCTACAATCTTCCACTTGAAAGACAAGTGACTGGAGCATTTATATGACTCCAGTCCCCTGTTAGTTGAGGTTGCTCTGGTGTAATAATGGCCCAGGCTGCACTCTGTGTAGGCTGTTCACAGGCCAAAAGGGCTCCTCCAGTCCTGGAGAAGTAGCCACAGGTGAGAGGGAGCTCCTGGGAACTATCGCAGCCATGGCTGAAGGCAGAGGTGAGCCAAGGCAAATAACACAGCCACCAGAGGGTTCCAGCGCACAACCACAGAATGAGATTTGAGGCTCTAACTCAAAATGTATCTCCAACTTGACTTCTTCCCACCTCTACCATCACCCAGGCCCAGGCCACCTTCATCTGTCACCTGGACCTCTGCAGAGCCTCCCAAACTGGTCTTCCTGCCTCCTCACTTGCCTTCCTACATTCTTTGCACCTCAAGCACCCCTGGAAGCACATCATACCACCCTTAGAGGCAAAATCCTCCAAGGGCTTCCTATCACCCTGAGAATACATGACCAAATTCTCACGGACCCCTGGCTTCCTCTGCAGCTTTATCCCCAGCAACTCCTCTGCTTGGTAATTGGGCTCCAGCTGTGCCGTCTGCCTCACCGGGAAAACGGTTCTGCCTCTCCCTTTGCTTCAACCTGCCATGATCTTCCGTCTGACTTTCACTTGGCCCCCAGTCACGTTTTTTGCCCCCTTATCAGTGTGGTCTTCCCTGACAACTCTTCCTAAATTATAAGTCTAAACTCTCTAACTACCCGTATCCAGACTTTTTTCTTCATAGCACCTTTTGCCATCTAACACTAGCCTGTATATTCGTGGCTTAGTTTGTCACTTGTCTTCCCCATCAGAATAAAATTGCATGAAGACAGTGGTTCACCACTCTATCCGCAGCATCAAGAAACGCCCCTAGTGTATTATAGGTTCTCAATAAATGTTTGTTTAACAAATGAATAAATGGATAATGCCAGAAGCTTGCTGCCTCCTCCTTTGAATTCTCCCCCCAGTGCTCCTTCATTGCCATCACCCCAGTGACCCAGAAGGACATGCCTTCTGTGTGTGCCCATTACTTAGGTCAAGGCATAGAGCACCTGGTAACCTGAGGTGGGAGGGAAGGTGGGCAGGCAGGGGCGCACCAGCATGGGGCTGAGTCTCAACCAATCACCAACCTGAGACCAGCCCTGCTTGGCATGTTGTGTGAGGACCAGGGCTGGGATTGGCAAATTCTGTGCTTCTTGCCTCTTTTCTAACTCTTTCCTCTCTTTCACCCCCTTAGGAAATGACAAGGGAGGAAGAAATAGACCATCTGGGGCCGTGGGAAGGTCTGGCAGAGAAAAATACTTGACAGCGGTAGTACTTGGGAGGCGTAGGTAGCTTCATCTCCTTGTAGCAGGGGACGGATTGAAATAATGCACACCAGGGCTAGTTATGGATGTGAGCCTGGCTTTGGAGGAATTTTCACAAAAATTGGCATTTTTAGAGAGAGGATTTCTGTGAGGAGGCAAAATCTTTCTGCATGGCCCTTCTTTCTTCACCTGCACACCAGAAGCCCTTCTGCCAACACCAGGGAAACTTGGCATTTCCTCAAGTAGTGCCCCAATATCTGAACTCATCCACACATTTTGCTCTTCAAAACTTCCCTGTGCCCTTTAAGGCTCTGTTGTTGTTTTAAAGGGAAGAGGCCAGCATCCCATTCTCCTACTCAAGTAACAGTTTGATGGTATTCTAGAAACAACACCTGCAGCTTCCTTTTCTTGGTTAAAGAAATGACTCTAAGTATGTACCTTCAGGCTAGCAGGAGGAGAAGATGGGCCACTAGGGAGGAGAATTTGTGGCAGGCGAGACTTCATGGTGTGGACAGTTGTCTTCTTTGAGGACAGGCTCTAGGACCTGACTCCCAAAGTCCAAATCCTAGTTTTGCCATGTGGTTAGTTTTGGATCATTGGGGATTTGTTAACCTCCTCATGCCTCAATTTTATCTTCTGCAGACTGGCGATAATAGCTGGACCATCCTTGTAGAGTTGGTATCATGTTAAATGACAATAACCGGACCTTTCTCATAGGGTTCACATGAGTATCAAGTGAGGTAATGCATATGCAGGTGCTTACAAAAATACTTAGGAAACGAAGTTTCAGAGAAGGTGGCAATGATGATTCCGTAGGACTTACAAAGAGAATTCAGAAAAGCCAACAATACTTACTCCTGGCTCTGCCTTTGTAAAAGTGGCTTACCTGGTTTCCGTGTTTACCACACTGCCTCAAAAAACTGTTTTGGGTATGGAATAGCAAAAGTCCATCACTTTCTGAAACATTCTGTGACATATTGTTGACCGGAGAATGAAGTCAAGGACACTCAAAGATCTCTCTGATCTGTCCTCAGCTATGCACTATGATTCTAGTGGTCACAAGTGAAAACCATTTCAACTGGGTAAACAAATGGGGAATGTCTTGTCTTCTCTATCTGAAAAGTCAAGTGAAAGATTTCTTTAGACATGACAGGATCCAAGGTGTGTAAATGAGGTGACCTTTCTCTAGGGCAGGCACTCTCCTCAGAGAGACCATTAGAAATTTCAAGTTTTCATCCTCCTTTACAGCTACCACTCTCATGGAAAGAGACTCTTAAAATTCCAATAAAATTCCTAGAATTTAGTCTTGGGACATTGGATAACTTATGTCATGTACCTAATTATGAAGCAATTACTACATCCAGGGAAATGGAAGGTAGTGATGGGTCAAGTGATGACCACAGACTCTGCAGAGTCAGTTGGTCTGCAGATATTAAGAGTACATGGGTTTCCCCAAAAGAAAGAGTTTCCATAATGCAGAGAAGGGATTGAGTAAGAAAAAGTAACAGAAGTCCGCCACAACCTACTCTTCCTGAATTCCCTACTGTTCCTCGAACACATGCTGCAAATTTCCATTTCCTGCCCTTGTACATGATGTTTTCTTTGTGCCTGTCTCACACCTCCACCTATCAAAAGTTCAAAGTATATTTTAAATTATACTTCCTTTATGCAGCCTACTCACTGACAATCATAATTTATTACCTTTCTTATAGTTCTTACTATCATCCAACTTGTATTATATAATGTATTGTGTACATGCCTTTCTTTTGTTACTGGAATGTATGCTCCTTAAAGGAGAAAATCGTGACGTGTACTATGTTGCACACATGTAACATGAGTGTCCTCTGCCATATGAGAGCTTTGTGTCAGCTGTAAAGATTAGCTGTTGTTTTCGTTATTTTCTTGTACTATGTTGTCTACTTCATAATTTCCTAATAAATGTTTGATTTACTAAAGTACCTAAGTGTAATCAGAAGTGATTTTTAGCAGTCTCAGAATTCTCTATATTCACTCTCTTTTCAAACTCAAGATTAACATTATTCAGGTGCAGAAATATGCCATCTTTCAAGATGCTTCAGGCATCTGGGCCAAGCAGAGTTATGATTTTATTTTGTGTCTGCTTTTAGATTAAATTTTTTGGCATTGCTTCAGTTTTATCCCTTAGCAGCCTTCTACACGTTAATACTCCCTCTTTATCTGATGGTTCCTAATCAAATGCAAAGCTTTGAGTTTTTAAAGAGCCTTCCTAGGGCCAGTGAGCATACCTCACTTGCCTTTGGATGGTCAAATAGCCTGTAATAAGAATGCATGTCACTAGCAGGCACTGGCCCATGCTACCAAGGCCTGCGACCTTGATCTGACCCTGTGACTTTGGCTTTACTCAGAACCTGCAGCCCATTCACCAACCTAGCAAATGAGTGTTGCTGGGCACAGGAAGGTCGATGCCTGGAAAAACCTGAAGTGATCACCATTCTTCCTCTGTCTTCCCTTCCCCCATTTGTACTTACCCTTCCTTTCCTGAGAGATGCCCATAGTCTACACCCTCTTGCTGTTCAGGGCTACATTTAGGGAAGGCCATCCACATCTCTATTTTCTCCCTTGTGCTTCCTCCTCCTCTGTTCATAACAGTTCTACTTGGTGAGGACTCTTTCTTTGGGACCAATAATGTTTTATTAGATTAAAGTTATTGGTCATAATCAATGAGTTATGGTTGTTGGTGACTTGATACGTCAATCCTTCCAGATCGCACATTGAATTCGCACCCTGAAACGGACTGTGCAGAAAAAACCTTCAGCTCAAAGAAAAGACAAAAAATGAGATGGATCTCAGGCAACAAAGCAGCTGTGTTAAAGGCCTTGGGATGGACCAGAGTTGGAACAGGGCCAGATAAGCATGCAGTTAGCAGCCTTTGTTAAATGAGCATCCCCTTAGAGTGAGCAAGAAACAAGAGTTGAGTGTGAGACCAGAGCAGAATATACCCACTGATAGTAATGCCAGAAACTCACTGAAAACACACATTACTCAGTCCTCCTGGTAAGCTAATGGTACTGCTTCTATTTATTTTTTAAGAGGTGGGAGTCTGGGATCCAGGGACAAAATCCATTGGTGAGGGCAATACTTTGGGCCAGTTTTTTTTGCTACACACTTAAACCATGTGCTTATGTGCTTTATATCTATTAACCCATTTAATCCACCTCTTAACCATTCAGGAAAGTTGCTGACAGAAATCATCCTATTTTGCAGGTGAGGAGACTGAGACTCAGAGGTTGGCTTACATTTCCCAAGTTTCCCAGTTAGCGTACTGTATGAATATTCAAAATCAAAGTCTATTCCAAAGTCCTTGTTCTTCACCATCACTGTCCTCCTATCCAATCCTGTCAAAATTGGCAACTTAAGCCCTTTCTTTAACTTCTCATACACAGACCCATCCACAACTGACTTCTCATCTACAATGTGCAATCCCTGTTTTTGACCATTTCTGAGCGTCTACAAGGTACAATCACTATGAATTACCAAGAATACCAAGATATGTTACAAGTGCTCTGGGAGCAGTAAAGATGGAGCAATGAGCTTTGCCTAGAGTTTGATGAATTTGAGTTGGTTGTTGAAAGATGAGCAGAACTTTGGCAAATAACAGGAGGAAAAATGCTTTAGAAGGAATCATATTGTTTCCCTTTTGGACTCCGAGAACATGCCTAGTCCCAGAAAGTGAGCACAGAGGTTGCCAGATGCCCCTGACCTTGTTTGCGTTCCTCCTGTTCTATGTCCCTGGAAGAAGATGTGAACTCCTTGAAGAGCATGGGAGAAGGAGGAGCAGGTCTAGGGTGACATGACACAGCAAGGAACAGTACAGGAAGCCTAGAAACTGCAGAGGGAGAATAAGAAACAGGAATGCTGGTTTGGCTTTTTCATAACTAGAGCTTAAGGAACAGAGAGGCGGAGGCATAGATGGTGAGGATGGTAATTTAAGTCAAAACAATATGGATGGTTAAAATGAAACAAAGACCTTTAGGCAGAGGTTTCGGGGAGACTGTCCTGGTTAATTTTTCTTAATGAGAAAAAATTCATTGGTTTGATAAAGTGATATTAGTGGTACCTAAAATAACAAAACAAAAACTCTAAATATTAAACCATAGGAGAACTATTAGGTAATATTTGGTGTATCAATGCAATTGAATCTCGTAAAGCCATTTAGAGCAACTGTGTAAGAAAACAGAAACTGCTTACATTAATATAGAACAATACAAGATTATATTCACACTCCCAGTGTCTAGGAACTATAAGTTAATACACCAAAATGAAAGTGGTTGTGTTGGTTGGTATTATTTTTACTTTTCACATTTTAAAAGGGAAAGGTTATCTCAAGGGGATTTTTCTAAGGCTATGTGATAACATTGAGAGTAATGGCCACTAACATTTATTGAACACAGTCTATGTTCCAGACCCTGTTCTATTTCATGGATTACCTCATTTAATCCTCATACCAGCCCTGTCAGGCGAGTGTGGTTATTTGCTTATTTGACGAAGGACATTGAAGGCTCTTGCACAAGATCTTACAGTCAGATCTGAGACAGAAACCCAGATAGTTAGACTTCAGAATTCATGCTTTTTGCCATCATGCTGTCCTGCCTAAGTTTAACAAGGTCATTTTGACTTGAACAGCCTTTCTAGCTTCAAGGTGACCAATGTCATTCTGAATCTTCTTGGGGAAAAATATTTTGAGTAGTCCATTAAGAAGGCACATGTATTTAGGGCCAGTGGGCATAATGCAATCCTGCACATAAGAAAAGCTGGATTCTCTGTTCAGTTTAACCATGGAACAGCCCAGCTAATGTGGGAAATTTCCTCAAGTCCCTGACTCCAAGAATTATTTAATCTCTCTGTATAGTGCTATAGCTCCTGTTATACACAAACCCTACGTATCTAATAACTCTTAACAGAACAGATTCTTCTCTGTCAACAGAGGTAAAGCAATCAATTACTGGGCATAGATTTATAAGTGAACAGGGCATTCACTTTAAAGAGTCCCTGGAGGAGCTCTGTTAACATCATCCCCCAAAACCATCTAAGCTATGCCATGCCAGGTTCTGGCTGTGTGTGCAGTGAAGTAGGTTACTAGGTGCTGCACGATGTAGAATTTGTGATAAACACAGAATTGTACATTTTGTAACAAGAATGCAGCACACTTTCATAGAAGTTTTTAATTGGTCTTTGTTGGGGGTTGAATTGTGTCCCCTGAAAAATTCATATGTTGAATTCCTAACCTCCACTGTCTCTGAATGTGACCACATTTGGAAAAAGGATCCTTGCAAATGGAATTAGTTAAGATGAAGTCAGCCTGGAGCAGGGTGGGCCGCTGATCCCCTATGACTGGTGTCCTTCTCAAAGGGGGAAATGCGGAGACAGACATGCTCAGGTGGAGAACACAATGTGAGGATGAAGACGGGGTCAGGGTGATGCAGCAGAGCCAAGGAGCGCCAAGACAGTGCCCAGAAACTAGGAGGAAGGCTGGGCACAGATTTCTCCTTCACAGAACCAACCAACCCTGCCAACAACTTGATCTCAGACCTCCGGCCTCCAAAACTAGGAGACAATAGTTTTTTGTTGTTTAAGCTACTCAGTTTGCGATACTGTTATGGCAGCCCTAGTAACTAACATTGTCTCTATCTAAGTAGTCTCTTAAGAGACTAAACAATTATTCTCCCCCATCATACAAATAATAGTCAACACTTAACAAGTTCAGAAAAGGATCAAGCATCTTATATGCATGAACTCAATACTCACAGCTCTTAAGGGTAGGGATTTTATTATTCCCTCTGTTTTGTAGATAGAAACCAAGGCATGGAAACCAGGGTACCCCAGCTAAAAAGCGCTGGGGCCAGGATTTCAAATTGAGTGTTGTTTTCACAATGCCATGAAAGGGAGACAAAGGCATGGGAGAGCTGCAGAGCAGTAGAAATGAAATGACAAGGACACAATTATTGAAAAGGAAGTGGAATTTCTGGGCAGACTGAGACATGGGGATAGAAGCAGATGACAGGAAAATGAAACTTTCGGGGGTACATTTCCAAAAATGTATTTCATGGAAACCTGTCAGCCTGGCATGCTGCATGAAGAAATGGTTCCAGGGTTACCCAACTGGGAGAAAGGATGCTTACTCTATTTCCTACTCAGAGATTCATGGCATCCCTCAGCATTTTAAATACTCTGACAAATTTTGCAGAAAAGAACTCTATTTAACTTTGTTTAACCCAGCACTATTCAAACTTATTTAATTATGGAATCTTTTTGCTGCTGTTTATCTCTAACGTTACAGAACAAGTTCTGTGGGCCAGAGAGAGCAGCTGGAGCAAAGAGGCCTATAGATGAGTCTACACGGGAGTTAACATCCTAATGCGAGTTAAGTTATTTGTCCAATTCCATCACCTCTTTTACTCTTTCATAGCATGACTCTCAAATATTAATAATTTTTTAAGTTAAACACTGGGCATACAAATAGTATATGGAGAATAATATAAAAAACACTCATATTAACATCACTCAGCTTAAGAAATGTAGCAGTATGCATACAGTTGGAACCTCCTGTGTAACTTTCCAATGAAATTCTCTTCTTTATAACCTCACCTGCTCTCTAGAGGTAGCTACCACTACTATCCTGAATTTCTTAAATATTATTCACATGCACATATTTATATTTTTATTACATATGTATGCATTCTTAAACAATATGGTGTGGTTTAAGATGTCTTTAAACTTGGTATCATTGTATACACCTTCCTGCAACTTGCATTTTTCTTCAACATTATGTGTGTGAACTTTCTCCATGTTAATATATTACCTCTAGTTCATTCACTTGTACTATAACATGGTGTTCCATTGCATGAATATGCCAATATATATTTGTGCATCCTCTTATTTTTTTCCATTTTACTATTACAAATAATCCTGCAATGAATAGTCTCATGCCTGAAGTGAGAAAAGTATGAGAAGCTTTCTTTAGCATATATGTAGAAGAGTTGGGTAGTTGCATATATGCATGTTTGGTTTTACAAAATTTGTGTTGCTAAGCTGGTATCTAAAGTAGTTATGCTGAGTTCAATTCCTACTCACTGTGTGAAAGTTCCAGTGGCTCCACATTAACTCTTGTTTTCAGACTACATCATCCATGCCAAATTAATGGTTAGAAATATTTAATTATAGTTTTAATTTGCACTTGTCCATTTACTAATGCAATCACTGGTCTTATAACATGCTTATTGGCCATTCAGGTTACCTCCTCTGTGATTTGCCTCTTCCTTTGCATATTAATTTTCGTTTATTTTTTTCTACTGATTTATCTTTTGCTCAGACTTTGTAAGTTCTTTATTAGTTCTCAGTACTAATCTTTGCTCAACTATTTTCTTTGTAAATATCTTCCCAAAGACTAGGGATTTACTTTTCACTTTTTTTTGGAGGTTTCTTTGCATATTAGTTATAAATTATAATATAAGCAAGGTTATCTACATTTTCATTATGATTTGAACTTTCTGTGTCTTGTTTAAGAAATCTTTCTCAACACTCAAGTTGCAGAGATACTCTCCTCTTTTCTTCTAAAAGTTCTAAAGTTTTGCTTCTTACATTTATATCTTTAATAAACTTAGAATTGATTTTTGTATATGATGTGAGGTAATGATCCATTTTACCCCATTAGATAGCATATGGTCATAGCACCGTTTGTTGAATAGTCTATCATTTCCCACATAGATAATCTTTGCTGCTACCTCTGTCATGATATTTTAGTATTATACAAGTCCCTTTTGGATCATAATACATTATCATTATTTTGTTTATATCTACACCAATAGCATACAGAATTAGTTACTATCTGTAGCTTTATAATAAGTTGACTTCTGGTATGGTAGGCTAATTGCACTGATGGGTATAATTAATGGGCTCCTTGTATCCATGCCATTTGCAATACAACTTTACAGCTCATTGGATCAAGAAGTTAAGTCTATTTCTCCACCCTTGGATCTGGACTGGCCTGCTACTTGTTTTGGCCAATAAAATGTGGTAAATGTAACAGTGTGCCAGTTCCAAACCTAGGCTTCCAGAGACCCTCCATGCTTTTCACTCCCTCTTTTGGGATTCTGCCTTATGATGAGAATAAGCTCACTCAGGTGCTGAAGGATGAGAGAACACATGATGCAGGGTAGAGTCAATCCAAGCTGAGACCATCTTAGACCAACCAGTGCCAGCAGCTCACCAGCTGCCCTTGTGAGAGAACCCAGTCAAAATAGCCTCACACGGCTTAGAGCACCAAAACTGCCCGGCCATCTCATGAACTAACGGGCCAAAATAAATGTTTACTGTTTTATAATAAACTAAATCACTGAGGTTTTGTAGTCGTAGTCTCCACAACATAATTGTGCTAAAAGGTAACTGACATATAGGGCAAGTATCATATCTTGTTCTGTTATTTAAAACCATCTTAGTTTGATCATAGCCTTATGTGCTTCCTCATATAGATTTTAAAATTGGTTTGTCAAATTCCATGACTTGATTCCTTTATATATAATTCAAGTTTTGGACAGTGTCCTTTGCAGCATAGAGCCCCTTCCAAGACTTCACTTCATATTATCCCCAAAGGTGAAGCTAACTAGACCATTTGCTGCTCCTTTTCTGGTAAGTTGTTAATTTATTTGTATTTGCTTTCATATTATAATATCATTATCATAAGATGCTCGTTCTGTTGCCAGGGCAACCAAATGTGGTACGTGAACTTTTAGCTTTAACTAAAACCTTAACTCCTTTGGCTCCATTCCTTCTGGTTTCTCAGCTCCCTTCACTCATGAGGTTGAAAGAATGGAAAATATTCTACAATTCTATTTTATGCTTTACATCTGTTTCCACCTCTACACTTGTTAGCATGTACATCATTCTCAAAATTTAATACCCTAGCCAATTTCATTTCAACTATTTGTTCTTGATAGCTCCTCTCAGTCTATTGAACGATGACCTACCATGTGCCTGGCTCTGGGGTTCTAGAGGTGAATGAGACAGATTTGGCCTGTACCCTTCCAGACGTTATCAGGCTTGGGAGACAGGGATATACTAGGTTAGCACACAGATAATTTACCAGTATGGTGAGTGCCATGAAAAACAAGTATGGGCTGACAGGTGAGGGCCTGATCTAATTTGGATCAGTGATGATTTCTGTGGGGAATCCAGTTCAAGCTGGAACTGAGAAATAAGTTGGAATCAGCCAGAGCTGGGAAGGGGCACATCAGCCGGGTGTATAATGTATGATGAAGCCTTGAGGTCTGAGGAAGGATGAGAGTTGGAAAGGAGGCCAATGTAGCTAAAGATTAGAATTAAGAGCAAGAGGAGCTTGAGACGCATCTGGGGAGGTGGGCAGGGGCAAAACTCACAGGGGGCCTTAGAGGGTATCTGCACCCAATTGAGAAATTGAGTTAAAAGGTTCTGAACTGGTGAAGTCATCAACAGAAGCTCATTTCTCCCCAAAGCTTGTAGCCATGTACAAAATAAGCAGTTTTAGAGATACTCTGTGTGTGCACTGGTCCGCAGGGTAGGGAACCCAGGCCGCTTCAGGCCTCGGTCCACACCACATCCTGCTGAGATCGGGGAGATGCTCCCCCTCCATCACGGGTTTCTCTGGTGCTGTACCCACCTCAGGGAAATCAGAAGTCAAGCCCAGAGGCATGGCTCTACAGTCTCACTGCCCCATAGCTTCAGTCTGTATACAACAGGTCTCTCTCCATCATCCTCCCTGGGACTTCAGTTGCTGTGATGTCACCGGACCCCACGCATGTCAGGTGGATCACCTGGTGGAAGAGTAGATACATCTTTACATGGAGATGACATAATCGAGGATCAGAACTGGGAAAAGTTGGTCTGTTCCCGGCTCCTTTATTTGCTTCTTGTCACTCTTTGGTATCTTCATTCTAATTTTTTTTAACAGGTTCTCCAATTTTTCTTTAATTCTAGGTCCTCAAACAGCAAGCATACTTTCAGGAAATAGAGTATGTTTAGGAAGGCATTTCAATATTGGTCACAGAGTAGACATACTCAGGGGTTTTTAGAGCCCCGTTTTTAAAGCTGGGGTCCATGATAAGGTTCCATGGCTTCCCCACTCACATGATATGCAGACTTCCATGAGTAGGTGTGTTTAGTGGACATTTGTGGTTTTAGCTTGTCAGCATCATTCCCTCCTCTCTCGGTAATATCAGGACACCCTTGAGGGCCTTGATCCCCCCTGAATAGTGCTCTGTTTTGGTGGCACTACCAGTCAGTAACCTGCACTTCCTGTAGCCATTGAGGGGCTAATCTAGCCCAAAGAATTCCTCAGAAAATCTTGCTTATGGCAGGGGGAAAATCACTGACAGCCATGAGAAATCATGCCCACTAGGAATTAGTTCCTGCTCTCTGGATCCCAGATCAGCTCTGTTTCCTCTTCCGTTCCATTTCCTGCCACTAAATCCCTCTTTTCCTTAAATGGGCCAGAGTCAGCCTCTGTTGTGTGCAATGGATGACCACAGGGATGTGGTCTGGACCAAGGTCTGAAGCAGCCTGGGACCCCTACCCTGAGGACTACTGCACACACAGAGTATTGCTAAAACTGCTTATTTTGTACACGGCTACAGGCTTTGGGGAGAAATGAGCTTCTGTTGGATGACTTCACCATTTCAGACCCTTTTAACTCAATTCCCCAACTGGGTGCAGATAACCAATCTTTATTATATGTCAACTGTTGAGTACAAATTGTATGATTCCTTATTACCATTTTAAAATGAAAGGCTTTGAAAAAGGAAAGACATAGACAAGTGGAGCCACTTTGGGATCCAAAACACTAAAAGAAGAGACAGTTCCAAACTACACCCAACTTTTGTACCTATCCCATCCCTCTTTACCAGCAGAAATCTATTTTGGCTATATGCAAGGACAATCATTTTAAATTTAGGTTGGCTGTTTTGATTACCACTATTTAATCACACACATGTGCACACACATACTCTACTGAGCTCCGCTTCCATCTGTGCTTCCTCATCATTTCACATGGAGTGAGTTCAGGAAACTGTCTAGTCTGCTTCCCACAGGAACTGAACTGCCAGCGACAGTGGTGCCATCATTGCTTGGTGTTGGTCCCCTGAAGAAAGTGCTTCCGGAAAGTCATAGTAGGCACAGTGGAAATCCAGTTTTCATCAGTGAGAGCTGTGTTCGAATAAGGATTAGAACCAGGGTAAAGCAAATGCCCACTTTCAGTAGAACTCACACTGGCCTCCAGTGGGAAGGGGTCATGGCAGAGCGGTGTTCACCCACTATCATTTTACATTGGTGGGAGCTGAGGCCCACTGACTTTCACACGAGCACCATGGCAGCAGTCATTCAGGTTCCCTTGCTGTCTCTCCTAACTCAGAAGGTCAATCAGCAATTGTTTTAAAAATCTATTTCACTGTTCATCAGACTATTGTCCTGAATATAAATTTTTCATTCAAAAATCAACTTAGTACCATGCCTGTGCACAGGCCCTCATACAGGCCACTAGGTGATAGTGATGGAAAGATACACATTCTGATTGGATGGGCAAAAACTTAGCCAAGAAGCAATTTTCTTTAATAACTTATATTGATAACCATAAACCCAGGTATCACTTGCTGGGCAACTGGTACATTCTTGGAACTATGCAAGATGTTCCACATATGTGAGATCCAATCCTCCCAGCAACCATAGGATACCAGCTAGGTGTTACAGAGGAAAGTTTGTGTCTCAGTGGAAAACCACACATTGTTTGGTGCTGGCCTCCAGTGGGAAGGGGTCATGGCGGAGCAGTGTTCACCCACTATCATTTTACATTGGTGGGAGCTGAGGCCCACTGACTTTCACACGAGCACCATGGCAGTAGTCATTCAGGTTCCCTTGCTGTTCTCTTACAAGTTACCTGATTCTGCTTCTAAGAGGGGTGACTCTGAGCCTTTCATGGCTTTTAATGCTACTCTGTAGGTTACAGATAACAGATAGCAGTGCATAGATTCTGGTCTATGGATACCCAAATATATTCTGACTGGATGGAATTAAAGTGGCTTCTCCTCTCACTCACCGCCCCATTAGAAAAAGCCAGTTTCTATTTGTAAACTCATTTCCACATTCCTGTATGTCATATAAATTTGTGCTTCCTTTATTTCTACTGTGAAACAATTTAACATTAATCTTGTAGATAAAATCTTTAGAATGTGTTCATTTTATATCTGTATGAGAGTCACGATTTTATCTTTCTAAAAAAAAACCTTTTAACAATGTTATTAGCTCCATTTTACAGATGGAGAAATTGAGGCTCAGAGTGAAACTACAACGACTTGCCTAGGACTACTAATGATCAAGTGACCTAGCCAGGGTTAAATCCCTGCACTTTCTGACTCCATAGCTTATGTGCTTTCTTCTAATTATGCACCTGTTCTGTGCCAGGCATATGCAACTGCATGTGGGGATATTGTTTTAAGTCATTCAGCTATTAATAGCCTCTTCTATGCTGGCACTATGGGGTTGTAAAATGTTCATGATATGATCTCTTCTTGCCAGATGATAATCAAGGTACACAAAAAAAGAAGAAAAATGCATGATGCGGGAAGGAGAGTAAGGGAGTGGTAAGAGTACAATGGAATTAATCTTGAAAGTTTTTAGGATATGACATTTTCTCAATCTGCACTGTCTAAATGGAAGGTCCACAGAGGAGGCTGAAAATCAAAGCAACAATTTGTAAATTTATGTCCTGAAACTTTAAGTACTGTCACTTAAGAAGTAAGCAAGGGAACAGGATTATACCACTGCTTGCAGATTTCTTACCTAACAAGGTTAAAAAAAAAGGTGGCAAATGAAACAAAGCACCTATTCTAATGTTTAGCCATTTGTATACCTAACTATTTTGCATGAACTTTCCAGTGGCCCTGATCTGACTGGGTTGTGCTTACAGCTCGTTGTCGTTGGCTCCTCTGTGTTTGTAGGGAGCTCTAAACTCCTTTAGATCAAACATCTTGAATGTGGCCCCTACTCCCTTTTCACCTCTTCTGGTATCCAACAGCATTCCTCTCTCCTCGCCTCTCTCATATGCACACACCTCTCACAACCTAGGTTTCTGGCGCCCGGAAGTGTCTGCCATTCCTCACCCACCAGGCTCTGCAACTCAGCCCTTGTTGAAGCTTTGTCTGTACATCACCCTTTCCACCCCACCCAGCCTTGGCAAGCACCTAGTCATCACTCAACATTCAATTTCAGAGTCACCTTCTTTACGAAATACTGCTGGTCCTCATTTGTGAAAATTAAGTTTTCCCCTAGACGCATGTCGTTGCCAGCATGTATTTACCAAACCCCTGGTTGTACCTATTTGTTTACACATTTGCGCCCAGGGACAGTGCCTGGCCTGCTTCTGTCCCTCTTCTCCCATTTCCCACAGTACCCGATGAATAGTTGGTTCTTAATAATTGGCTACATATGCATCAATCCAGGGATTCACCGACATGATAGGCAAGGCGAGGGCATATGGAAGGGATGGCAGACGGCAGCGCATCGCGGCAGGGGCTCGGGTGCGGAGTGCAGGTAGTGCGGGAAGCGCCAGTGGAAAACCGGACTCACCGCGAGTTGAGTACCTGTTCTAACAGGCCCCACTGCTTTCTGGGGATCGAGGCGGGGGAGGAAAACTTCCCCAAGATAGAGGGATGGTTTCTACTTTGTTTTGTTTTTGCGGTGCTTTCATAATTTTGGTGAAGATATTTTTAAGCCAGAGAGCAGGGCGGTTCGGTTTTCATTACCCGACTTGAAATTTTCCTCCAGTCCGCAAAGCTGCTCAGAGGCCCTTATCGCAGCGCCATAACCACATCCCCCGCTGAGCCTGATGCTAAATCAACACTCACATCAAAACAAACACGCGCAAGTGTGCTGCACATACAGGCGGGAGAGCTTTTGTTCTAAGGCGAGAGTTAGCAAACTGGAGGGGGGATGAACCCCATCGTGACAGGCCACACACCCCAGTTCCCACAAGCCTGGGGTGGGGGCAGGGGGAGGAAGGGTCACCGAAGGCCTCTGGGGGCTGCAGGTCCTTTTGAAATCAGGTCTGCCTGTGAGAAGGCTGCAGAAATGGGGTTTTGTGCTTACATGAAAAGCTCCTGTCAGGCACTGCTTCAAGCTCCATGGGGCTGCTTAGGAGAGGTCCACACAGTGTGGCTGATATACACGACTCCCAAGTGTCCTTAGCTGCAGTGCCTGGTGGAGACTGGAGACCAGCAAAGGTCTGTTCAGGACAGGAACTTCCATAAAATCTTGTTTCAGAGGAAAAGGAGGACGTTACAACCTCTGTCTACAGCCTTCCATCCTACAGAGCAGATTCAACTCTTCCCCAAGACCAAAACTCCTGTTCCTTTATTCCTGGAGCTGCCACCTGGGTGTCGCTGGGCCAGGTGCCTATAGGATGATGAGTGATAATAATTATCAGTAAGAAGAACCAGCCTGAATGCATGCTGGCCTGCCCTAAGTCCTTCATAGGTGTGCTAGTATTTAATCCCCACCTCAGCCCTAGGAGGTAGATATCACCAGCAGCGTCCTCTCCCCCTTGAGAGTAAGGGAACGGAGGGTCAAAGGGATCAATTAAATTGCTGGAGGTTATGCAGCTAGCAGGTCCATGGCGGAGCCAGGTTTCAGTTTCAGGCAGTTGGTTCCGAGTGCGTGTTCTCAGACTCACAATATTGCCTCAGCTCTGGGCCACGGATTTGATGGCTCCCAACCTCAGCTGGACATTAGAATCACCAATGCCAGCACTCAACTCCAAAGACACTGATGTGTGTGCTTTGGGGCAGCCTGGGTATTTTAACAAAGTGATCATGTGTGTGCCCGTTGTAACTAGCCTTAGGCACTTAAAGAGTACAGCTGGTGTTAAGTAGGAATTCCCACCATGCTCTCCAAAGTTAAGCATCAGGGAGGAATGGAACTGGGAAGTGCAGCCACCAACCGTCTGGCTGGGCATGGTGCGATGACTACCGCTTGGGGAAGCACACCAGAAAGAAGGCAGAGGTGAGAAAAAGCGGTGCTAGAAAGACAGGAAACCAACCAGTAGACACCTATCTCCCCATAGTGGGAAAAGGAGTGGGCAGAGAGGACGTGCCAAGGGAGAAGCCTCGGGGGAGACCCCCTCACGCCTGCACAGACTGTTCCTGGAACTTAGCAGTACTGCAAAGATTTGGAGTTCCCGGAAACGTGTTTTAAGAGAGAAACTTGCCCTGTAAATCACACCTGTTGGAGCTACCAAGGAGGTATTTAGTGAGCAGTACAAGAATCTGTTGATGCCAGGGGCTGGGGCTTGGGGTGGAAATGCTGGAAGTGCCGGTTTCCCCGCCCGCCCTTCAGTGGCAGGTCTGGAATCAGCCTGTGTTAGTTGCACTGTTCATCCTCACCCTGGAGGCGCTCCTCCCATTTAAGGCGTGTTTCAGAATTATGAAAATCATTTCTATGAAATACAAAATGTTTTAAAGTAGAAAAAATACATCACTCATAATTTTATCACCTAACAATTATTATTTAGAATATCCCATTATGTTGTTGTTTTTCCTGGACATAATTTTTTCCACACAATATTAGTCATACTATCTATGTAATATATAGAATCTGCTTTTGCACTTAAAATAACATAAGGCTGTTTATTTCTTACATCAGTTTCTTTATTTCCTTCATAATTATATTAACAGTGACTAGTTATTGCTGGGTTTCTGAAGATTGAAGAAACTTTGAAACCATTCTATAGGGGAAAAAAAGTTTGAATGAACATCCACTGTTGATAACAATTGTTTCTATTTTTACTTAAATATGTAAAGCCTAAAACCAGGTGTGAGATTCTTTATTACTGCAAACTACCAGGACATCAAAACAATTTTACATGTTAGAAACAAAATTATAAAACCAATAAGATTCAAAATAATGGTATTAATTAAAACCAATAAGATTCAAAATAATGGTTTTAATTAAACATGACAAACACCGTTCTGTGAGTTTAATTGTGGCTCACAGCTATGGTGCAAGCATATGGCCTTCCTGGTGCCTGTAGGGTCTGTGCCATGCACGCCCTTAGTTCTCCCACTTCTCTCTCTTCTGAACTCTTAGCACCTACATGCACACAACCTGCAGGCACCATGGACCTTCACTTGGCATGTTTGCTTCCTTTATATCAGCTCTATTTTTCTCCTGTTCTCTCTAGCTCATGACCATTCGAGCAGTATCATTTGGGCCAATGTACATATAAACTCAGATTCCAAGTTGAGCCCTAAAATCTAATCCCAATGGATCTTTCAACCCACCTAGAATATGGCTATATTGATTTTAAGATTATGATTGAAAGGTAAACATAAATGTAAAACTGCTTCATAGAGAATTTCCAAATCTAGAGGATTCCTCATGAGACCCCTGCCAGTCTGAGAAACATTGGTTTATTGACTGCCTCTCTTCTACAGTAGCTGACTCACTCACCGTAAAAATGTGTAATTCCCATTGCACAGATGAGTTACTGAGGTTTGTAGAGGTTGTGAAACTTGCTGGAGGACACGAAGCTGTCAGATGGAGGAGCTATAATTCTAATCTCCACCTCTGCCATCCATAGTTCATTTCTGGGGCCGAGTCTCACACTGCATTCCACAATCTTTACAAAGTATTATTTTCCCATCTGGAGTTTAGCATGTTTACACTGACATGGGCCAGGGCTAGAGATAAATGAATGTTTCTTTCTTTTAGAGAAAATGTAGCATCTGTCATTTGTAGTATGTTTATTTAGGTATAAAACTAACCTGACAAGGATGGATCCTTTAAGATAGTTCTGTAGATTTGGCAGCAGCTTAGGTGACTGGCAGTAGCTTGCCAGTTATTAAATGGCTCTGAATATATGAAGATTTGTAATTTCCTTTTGAAAGGGCTTTGCCAAAGACACAGAGCCATGTGGCATAATCTTCAAACACACATTGGCATATACAGGAGCTCTGTTTGTGCAGATGGATTCTTGGAACCAATCAGACTAGCTTGGTATTTCATCTTTTGGCCCAATACTAGAAACTAGCACAAATAACACTACCCCTACCATGCACCCAAGTTCAGAATGATAAATCAGTCACCCTGTAATTACGGTGGGAGAGCCAGCTTTGCTCCCTTAGTGAGCAGACTGACGGATTTGCTTGGACTGGAGGCCTTTGGGCTCTCTGGGAACCTGGCTGACTTCCTTATGCCCAGGCAGGCACTGCCTGAGATCGCAGGGTAGAGGTGAGTTCCCACTGTGCAAGTCTGCTGGGACCAAACTGGTCACTAAACCTGTTTGTCTTCTCTTCAAGGTCCATAGCTGTCACAAGTGAAACAAAGCAAAGGGCTGGGGACAGCAGAAAGGCGCAAGCTCCGCCATCAGGCTGTGCAGGCCAAAAGGCCAGGGGGGCTGAGGCAGAAAGCCTGATCCCAGGTGGCTATCAACTTAATATTTGAGGATAGTCTCAGACAGAAGAGATTGGGCCAGGTTATCCTAGCAGCAGAGTTAGGTGGGCAAAATAAGACATCCAGAAAGGCCATTTTATACTAGGGGAGAGTTACCTTGTCCCTTGTCCAGCCTTGGTTCAAAGAACACATAAAAAGATTGCATTTACATGTTAATAAGAGGGTGGATGGGTGGGTGAAAAGAGGAGGCAAACTCCTCAATCCTGCTGTGAAAATGTGCCTGTCATTCACATTACAATTTAAACATCCTTACCTTGTAGCATTAAGCTTGATGGATGCTTCATCAATACATTCTCAGACTTGTGCCCAGAGGTGTGAAAGGCTCCCCCATGGATACGTTCCCACCCGATTCCTGAATGACTTAATTGGGCCCTGCATGTCTCACTCATACGCCTTTCCCACATTTAATGAGATGGTTCATTTTCTGAGCTCAGGTTGGTATTTTGCCTTCCTGGCTGCCTCACCTTTGCTGCTGTGGTTTTCTCTGCTGGGAAACCTCTGCCTCTGGCTCCTCACATGCCTGGTGCCTCTGCAGTGCCCAGGCCTTGGTTCAGACTCCCCCTTCACAGAGGCCTTCCTCCCTGCCCTCCACTCCTAGCCACTCTCTGCCCCATATCTCTGTTGACTGCTTCACACACACGAGAATTATCCCATGTGTTTGTTTCCTGGTTTGCTCTCCAGACCCCCACCACCCTGATGGGTTTGTCCTGTTCTCTGTTGTATCTCCCATGCTTAGGCAACATTGTGCACACCGTGGGTGTGTGTGGAGTATTTCCTCTTATGGAATGGGCCCTTGTGTAGCACCCATCAAATGCCAGACACCATCCTAAGAGCTTTACAAATATTAACTCATTGAATCCTCACAACAAGCCTAGCAGGGAGGTCCCAGGCTTATTTCTATTTTATAGGTGCCCACTTAGGATCTGAACTTGACAGTCTGATTCCAAGTTCTCTGTGCACTAGACAACTGCCTTATGGGGCATTTCTAGCATTTTTGCTTCCGTCATTACCATTACCTGAAGACTCAGACTTATTATAAGCTCTAAGTTCAATAAACACAAATATTACAATCCTAAAAACAGATCTGAAATGTATATAGATGCCATACAAGGTTAAGAGTCATTAGGTTTAGGATGTCACTATCTTTAGGACATATGTGGACACAGCCTTATTTCTTGGGTCCTGTCCAGAGACAGCTGTGTAGCCTCTGGTAGAGGAATGGGAAGTTAAATCCCGAAGTGGTACTGGTACCATAAAAGGCAAATATTTTCCTCTTCAAGCTGCCACAGCCACTGAAAGATGGATCAAATGGCTGGAGGATGCAGGGAGCCTCAGCAATGTTTAAGAACCTTGGTGGGTTTTATAATTTTCTCAGTGTTTTTAAATGTATTATTACTCCTAGAGGTCTACCTCATAATTTTGGTTGACTGATTTATTTAAATTAATCTATCTTAAATCAGTATAATAAACATGTGTACACTTATTTAAAAAAGTCAATACACTTCATTTGCATGCACCCTTGGGAAGTCCTTGAGAATTTTAGAAACATAGAAGGCTGCATCGTTTTTATAAAGAATTTCATATTTATCGTCTCATTTTATTTCAGAACACCATGAAAGTAGGCAAAGCTGGAATAATGCTATTTTTTCTAGCCTAGTAGACCCCCAGATCAAGGGTCTGAACTCCGGTTTTCTTCCTGCTTCTGTGGCTGCTCTAAGACCCCCTTTTTTGGTTCTTCATCTTCAAACTTGGAAGGTTGGCATGACCCAAACTCAGCCTTTGGGCATCTGCTTCCCGCACACCCATCTTCCTGGTGGCCTCCCTCATTCCTTGACTGTAAGTTCTGTGCTTATGATAATGTTGCTCCAAAGTATGTTTCCCGCTCTGTTCATCTCTTTAGCTCAGGACTGTTAGCCTCTTTGACATCTCCACTTGGTCACCTAATGAGTATTTCAGACTTAAATGTCTCAAACTGGGCTTCCGAAGTTGCCCCTGTCTGTCTTTCCCACCTTAGTGAAGGACTGCCCGCCCTGCATCTCTGGAGCCTGGCCACAGACCTGCAGAGCCCAACACCACTCCCTCTTCCCCTCCCCATCAGAGCTGTCACAGATCCTCTTGTTCTACTATTAAAATATAGTTTATCCAGAATCTGGCCTTATCTTTACATTCCACTGTTGCGGCCTGGGGCCAGACCATGTCACCTTCTCCCCCACAGACTGCCTCATCCTAACCAGGATCCCAACTATTCTCAACACAGCAGCTAGAGTGGTTCTATTGCTGTCACATTATGACCCTCCTCTGCTCAGACAGCTTTAAGGACTGTCCCTGTCACTTAAAGTCCACAGTCCCTCAGTGAACTACCCAGGTCCCCATGCTCTGGCCCCCTGCCTCTCTGATGGACCCCCTGCTCCTTCCACCTCTCTCCTCCTGGCCACACAGCCTTCCTGCCATCCCTTCCACATCCTTCCACCTCAAGTCCTCTGCATATGCTCCTCTCTCTGCTTAGTGTGCCCTCCCCAGAGGGTTCCATGGCTTTCTCCTCCTTTCCTTAAGGTCCTTACTCAAATGTCACCTTCTAGTGACATTTCCTAGCCACCCTCTTTACTGCAGTGATGCAGCCCCAGCTCTTCCTACCCTCCTTCCGTTGCCTTATTTTCCTTTTTAACACTTAAATCATGATCTAGCATTCTATATGTGTTACATAAGCCTATTTCCTACCTGGTCTAAGCATAGCAGTAACAGACCTGATCCCACAGAGTGGGTGTGAGATTCAATGAGGTGGTGCCCAACACAGTGAATGTCCAGCAAGTGTTAATGAGCTTATGCTTTGTGCCCAGAACACCAAGGGCAGCATCTTACCACAGTGGATGCCCAGTACATTGCTTTTTAACAAATCAGTGACTTGATTGGCAGAGTCAGCATCTCCATTCTTGTCTTTGTTCTGGAGCATAAGCGCCAGTGAGGAGCAGCCCCGCACTAACATGACGCCTGTGTCCAGCTCCCAATGGTTAGAGATCCTCACCTCAGTCTTCTTTTACAGCAGCGATCTGAGTCAATATGACTTCAATAAAGGTTCTGAAGAATAGGATGGGTTTCCCCCCAAGAGGAAGTCGTTACATAGGAGCACAACCTTTAAAGTGTACTCTGTAGTAATGCCTTCTGAAGCATTTGTGCAATTAGATGTGTTTCATTAATTGTGTTTTCTCAGCAGAGCAATTTGAAAGAACATGTTCCCTTCTCTCTCACTGTCATGTTCTCATCAGCCTTTTCACAAATTAATCTGAATAAAAGCAGCTTCCCCTAAGCAGTAAGTTAAACTAAACCACTGTTCACATGATTACTACTTCATTGTGCTTTTACACACATTCCTCGGTGCTTTTTAATTATATATAATTACGAGGGAACAGAGAGTAAAATCTATTTAATCTAAAGTGAAACCTGCTAAATAGGTAACATTTCCAGTTTCTGTTTTTTCTTTAAAGGTACGACTGTAACTCAGGGAGCCCAGGTTCAAGAATGTAGACCCAAATCTTGCAGACAACGCAGACTACATGATTAAATGTTATCTGTTTCACATAGCTTGGTTAAAATTATCATGCAACTTGGCAACTCAAGTAGTGACAATCTGGGAGGGGATTATTTCAAATGCCAATTTTTTTCTCCTTATAAGATAATTGCCATTAAATGCAAACAAGAGTTAAACTTAATGGTGGCATATGGTTAAGATTAGAGTTACGTGTAGGGTTTCATGATAGGGTTAGAGTAAGGCTTAGGTTAAGGGTTACAGTTAGGAGTGGGTGAAGGTGGGTGTGAGATAGTGGCCAGGGTTATGATTAGAGTTAGGGTTAGGGTTTGATATTAGGTTTAGGGCTAGATTTAGGTTTAGGGTTGCAGTTAGGTGTGGGTGAAGATGAGAGTGAGGGTGAGAGTGTAGGAGTATGGGTAGGATTAGGGCTAGCGTTAGGTGGAGGATTCACTTTTGCTTTTGACTAACAGTGAGGTATGGGTAAGAGAAGGGTTAGAGGCTAGGATTAGTTAGGATTAGGTGTATGGTGAGAATATGGTTAAGTTTAGATTTAGGATTAGTTTAATGTAAAGGTTGTGGCTAGATTTAGGTTGTGGTTTACGAGTAGGGGTGGTTGAAGGTGAAAGTGATATGTTGGAGGTTGGGGAAAGGTTACAGGTACGGTCAGTGTAGAGTTAGGTTTAGGTTAAAGCTACTGTTAGGGTGACAGACAGCTTTACGGTTATGGTGAGAGTTAGGGGTAGAGTAAATTTAGGGTTCTGGTTCTCTGTATGTAACTCAGGGAGAGAGTGAAGGTTAGGAGGAAAAGGTTTAGCGATACTGTTAGGGTAAACATTAGCTGTAGGGTGAGGTTATGCTACTCTTAGAGGTAGTTCAGTATTCAGTGTTAGGGTAAGGGCATGGATTAGGCTTAGGGTTAAAGTTAGGTATGAGTAAAGGTGAGGGTCAGGGGTTAGGGGTGGTGGCAAGGGTTAGGGCTAGGGTTAGAAGAATAAGCACAGTCAGAAAACAAAAAGAATGCAATTCACCATGCTTCTAGCCCAGTCCTGCAGGAACAGAGATTAATTCCACAGGAATCATTTCCATGATACCAGTGACCCTCAAGGAAATCATGTGCATAAAGGTCAGACTAACAAGAAAGCTATGCGCCTAAAGAGCAGATCTTTGGAAATAAATGTTTTATCTGCTGCAGTTCTTTAGCATATGCAACTGGGGCTTGAACAAGACATGGTTTTTTCTTTGGATTCCTACATTTCTGGGTTAGTGGTTTGGGTGAGAGTCCACAGGTATTGTTCAGGGTTAGGGTTCAGATTCACATTCAGGGGTTAAGGTTAGGGTTCAGGGGGTCAGTTCAGGGTAAGGGGTCAGTGTTACTGTTGGGATTTGTGTTGAAGTGTAAGGGTTTCAGTTTGGGTTCAGGGCTTCAGGATCCATTTCAGGGGCTCAGTTCTGGGTTAAGGTTTGGGTTTCGGTTCAGGTGTAAGGTTTCTGTTTGGGTTCAAGGATTTGGTTTATCAGATTCTGGGTGTTAGGTTTGGAGCATGGATTAGGATTAGATTCAGGGTTAGGTTTAGGGTGAAGTTATAGTTTCACTTTGAGGTAGGGTGAGGGGTTAGGATTAGTTGTAGAGTTAAATTTATCTATAGCCTAAGAGTGAGGTGTGGGTGAGGGAAGGGTAAGTTTCTAGGGTTAGAGTTAGGCTTTGGTGGAGGGTAAGGTATAGTTTGAGAATACTGTTACACTGAAAGTTTGGGTTAGTTTGTATTGCTAAATTTAGGGCTATGTTGAGGTTTAGGGTTACATTTTGTGTGGGGGAAGATGTGGTTGAGGATGAGGGGTTAAGGGCACATATAGGGTTAGTGTTAGGGTTAGTTTTAGGATGAAGTTATGATTAGGGAAGGACATAGGGAACGGGTTTAGGATTTGGGATAGCAATAGAGTTAGTTTAAGTGTTATGATTTCGTGTGAGTGAGGGTGAGGGTTAAGTGCTGGGACTAGCTTTAGTTTTAGAGTGAAGAGTTAGGTGTAGGCTGTGGATATGGTTATGGTTAGACTTAGGTTTAGGGTCAGTAATAAGTTTGGAGTTAGGTTGAGGTTTAGGATTACAGTTAGGCATGGGTGAACATGAGGGTGAATGTGAGTGTTCAGTGTTAGTGGCCAGAGTTAGAATTAAGATTAGGTTTAGGGTTAACTGTAGGGTGAGGATATAGTTATAGTTACAGTTATGTTTCAGGTTAAGTGTTAGGGTAGGGGTTAGGTTTAGGTTTCAGGTTATGGTAAGGTTGCAGGTGAGGTGAGGGTGAGTGTCCAGGGTTATTAATGTTACAGTTAGGTTTAGGGTGGGATGGGTTTATGGCGTCAGTTAGATTTAGGGTAAGGGCTTAGTGTTAGGGTTAGAGCTCAGTTCAGGTTTAGGATGATGGTTAGCTGTGGATGAAGGTTAGGGTGAGGTTGAGAGGTTAGGAGTAAGGGTAGTTTAGGGATAGGTTTAGGATGAGCTTGGTTAGCATTAGAGTTAGGATTAGGCTTTATATAAGGGTTAGCATTGGACATAGATTTCAGTTTCTAGATCCAACTGAGTGTGGGTGGGGTTGAGGGATTAGGTTTAGGATCAGCGTTAGGATTAAGGTTATCTTTAGGTGTAGGGTAAGGATATGGTTGCAGTTAGCATGCAGTTTAGGATTCAGTATTAGGTTAGGATTAGCTTTAGGATTTGGCTGACAGGTGTGTGTGAAAGTGACGGTGAGGGTGAAGGGTGAGTGTTAGTGGCTAAAGTTAGGGTTTGGGTTAGGTTTAGGTGTAGTGTAAGGTGATGATATCTTTATGGTAAAAGGGTTACGGTTTAATGTTAGCATTAGGACTACAGATACGTGTACTATTATGGTTAGGTGTGGGTGAAGATATGGGTGAGTGTGAGGGGTTAGGGGTATATGAGGTGTTTGGGTTAGTGTTAGGTGAAGGGTTAGGGTAAGGATGAAGGTTTGATTTGGGTTAGAGTTAGGATTTGGGTTAAGGGTGAGGGTCAGCATTAGTGTTAGGTTTAGAATTATGGTTAAGTGTGGGTGAAGGTGAGGGTGAGGATGAGGGTTTAGATTTAGTGGCCAGGGTTAGGTTTATGGTTAAGTGTTGGGTGAGGATATGGTTATGGATAGAGTTAGGCTTTGCATTCAGTGTTTGGGTTTGGGTTAGATTTAGATTTAGGGTTATGGTAAATGTGGGTTTATGGTTGGTGGCCATGGTTAGGGTAGGTTTAGATGTAGGGTAAAGTGTAAGGTTACAATATTATTATGGATATAGTTAGGGTTTGGGTTAAGTGTTTGGGTTTGAGTTAGGTTTAGGTTTAGGGTTACACTAAGGTGTGGGTGCATGTTAGGGTGAGCTTGAGCTATAAAGGTGAGTGGCCAGGGTTAGGGATAGGGTGAGGTTTAGGGTTAAGCATAGGGTGAGGATTAGTTATTATAGGTTATAATAGGACTTAAGGTATTGTTTAATGGTAAGAGTCAAGGCCGTATTTAGGATTAGGGTTATGTTAATGTGGATATGGTGAAGATGAGAGTGATGGTGAGGGTGGAGGATTACAGGTATGGTTAGGATCTGTTAGGTGTAGGGTGAGAATATGGTTGTGGTTAGAGTTAGGTTTTGGGCTTAATGTTAGGTTAAGGGTTTGGTTTAGGTTTCGGATTATGGTTATGTGTAGGTGAAGGTGAGGGAAGAGTGAGGAATTGACAGTAGGGCTAGGGGTAATGTTAGGTTTCCTCTTGGGTGTAGTGAAATGATATGGTTACCATGAGAGTTAAGATTCGGGTTTAGGATTCGGGTTATGGTGAAGGTTAGGATTATGATTAGTTTTAGGGTTAAGTGTAGGGTGGGTTTATGATTACAGTCAGAAAACAAAAACAGTGCAATTCACCATGCTTCTAGCCCAGTCCCTCAGGAGCAGAGATTCATTCCAGAGGAATAATGTCCTCAGTGTCGCTCAAGGAAATCATGTGCATAAAGGTCAGACTAACAAGAAAGCCACATGCCTAAAGTGCATCTTCGGAAATAAATGCTGATTCTGCTGCAGTCCTTTAGCATATGCACCCGGGGCTTGAACAAGACAGGGTTATTTCTTTGGATTCCTATAGGACCAGGTCAGGGATTCGGGTGGGAGTCAGCAGTTGATGTTCAGGGTTCAAGGTTTGGGTTCAGATTCACATTCAGGGGTTCTGGTTTGGGTTCAGGGTAATGGGTCACGGTTAGGTTTTGGGTTCATGTTCAGGGTTTCAGGATCCACTTCAGGGGCTTGGTTCAGGGTAAGGAGTCAGGGTTAGGGTTTGTGTTCGGCTTCAGGGCTTTTGGTTTTCAGTTCCAGGGTGTCCGGTTTCGGGCCCAGATTAGGATTACATTCAACATTAGGTTTAGGGTAAGGTTTAGGGTGAAGTTATAGTTTCGGTTTGAGTTAGGGCGAGGGGTTAGGGTTAGTTGTAGGTTTAAGTTTATTGTTAGCCTAAGAGTGAAGTGTGGGTGAGAGAAGGATTAGGGTTTAGGGTTAGAGTTAGGTGTACATTGAGGGTTAGGTGTAGTTTGAGGATATGTTTATACTGAAGGTTAGTGTTAGTGTTAGTGTTTATTGTTAGGGTTAGGGCTAGATTTAGGTTTAGGGTAACAGTTGTGTGTGGGTGATTATGAGGGTGAGGATGAGGAGGTAAGGGTATGTGTAGAGTTAGGGTTAGGGTTAGTTGTAGGATGAAGTTATGGTTAGAGGTAGAGTTAGGTTTTGGGTATAAGTTAAGGGTTAGCAATAGAGTTAGGTTAATGGTTATGGTTCTGTGTGAGTGAGCGTGAGGCTTTAGTCTTAGAGCTAGAGTTGGGGTAGGATTAGGTTTAGGATTAAGTGTAGCGTGAGGATATGGCTATGGTTACAGTTAGGTTTCAGGTTCAGTTTTAGGGTTGGGGTTAGGTTTAGGTTTCGGGTTATGGTAAGGTGTGGGTGAAGGTGACGGTGAGGGTGAATGCTATTTTTAGGGTTATGGTTAGGTTTAGGGTAGGTTTATGATTACAATCATACTTAGGGTAAGTATAGGTGAAGATGGGAGTAATGGTGAAGATGGAGGGTATGGGTAGGTTTAGGATTTGTTTGAGGTGTAGTTTGAGAACATGGTTATGGTTAGAGATAGGTTTTGGGTTTAAGGTTAGTATAAGTTTTTTATTTAGGTTTAGGGTTATAGTTATATGTGGGTGAAGGTGGGGGTAAGGTTGAGGAGTTAGGAGTAGGTGTAGTGGTAGGTTTAGTTTTCATTTTGGGTTTAAGGCAACGATATGGTTACCATTAGAATTCGGGTTAGGTTTTATGTTTAGGGTTATGGTGAGTGTTAGGATTAGGGTTGGGGTTAAAAGAAGAACCACAATCACAAGTTGTCTTGCCAGTGGGTTTCAGCCCTGGGCAAGTTTGCTATGGATTTGATGTGACTAAAGAAACTGACAGCAAAATGCTGTTTGGGTTAAAAGGGTTATACCCAGCTTTATTTCCAGGTGGCAGATCAGTCACTAAAATTCTGTTCACTCAGTTGAGTCTGCATGCAGCAAGCCGGTCTCTGCCTCTGGGCACCTCTGTCCACCCAGCTGTCCTGCACAGCTGTCCTCTGGGCCTCTCTGCACAGTTGTCCTGCACAGCCATCCTCTGGGCCTCTGTCCTTGGTGCTGCCTCCACTCCAGGCTCTGCTCTGCTCTCCTGCAGCCTTGCAGCTCTGCCACTGTGTTGTGCCCAGAGCACTGGGCAGAGCTCTTTTCATAGAGTCAACATACATGTAGTGCCCACAGGTGTGCAATGAGCTAGTCAGCCATGGCCAGGTGAGAATCCTGGCCACAGGAACTCCCATTTTATCCACACAAGTGTAAAAAGAGCTCAATTTACCAGGCTTCTAGCCCAATCCTGTTGGAATAGAGATTCATTGACAAGAATCATTTCCTTTCTGTGGATACAAATGTCCCTTAAGGAAAGCGTGAACATAAAGGTCAGGCTAACGAGAAAGCCATGCACCAAAAGAGCAGATCTAAGGAATGAAATGATGATTCCACTGCATTGCTTTATCATAGGCAACTGGGGCTTGAATAGGACATGGTTGTTCCTTTGGATTCCTAAAGGTCTGGGTCAGGGGTCCAGGTGAGATTCAACAGTTTAGGTTCAGGGTTCAGGGTTAGGGCTTGGATTAGTGTTCAGTGGTACAGGGGCTCAATTCAGGGTAAGGGGTCATGGTTACAGTTGTGGTTCAGGTTCAGATGTAAGTCTTTGAGTTCGGGTTTAGGATTTTGGGGTTTCAGGATCAGGATATCTGGTTTGGGCCCCAGGTTAGGGGTGAGCTTTAAGATTAGGGTTTGGGTTAAGATTAGCATTATGTTTAGGGTAAGAATATTTAGCTATTGAATGTCAGTTACAATTAGAGTCAGGTTTAAGGTTCAGTGTTACAGTTAGGGTTAGGGTTAGGATTCTGGTTACAGTTAGGTGTGGGTGAGCACTTAATGAGATTTAATTATGGTTACCTATCAGGAAAAGTGAGCTCATGCTGCAAAAATAACTGTAAGAGTAAGAAATAACTACAAATTCCCAGTGGTGTGAAATAATTAAAAGCTATTTATTGCTCAAGGTGCATGTCTCTCATGGAGTAATCACTGACTCAAACTTGCCACTTGCTCTGACGGAGTAACCAGAAGTCTAGAGGGTCCTGCCCCAGCAGTTAAATGCTGCAGACTGAAGGCAGCACTATCACCTGTGCGCCTACCTCATTGGCCAGAATGAGTTACAGAGCCACACTTAGCCCACCAGGGGCCAGGAAGTGCCACCCACCACATGCCTGGAAGGCAGGAACAAGCATTTTTGGCAAACAACACTTAGGACATCCACTGTTTCTGTTGCTGTTATGCTTCTGAAGTGAAAGCATTTGGTGCTCTCAGTTTGAGTGGGCTTAACCTCTTTGGTTGCTGGCTGTCACTGCTGGTTAAGGAGAACTGCAGGCTTCCGGGAAGGGCTTCAAGTGGGGGTGTCTTGGCGTACAGCCGGTTAAGCAGAAGGCTCTATTTAGCTATTGAATGTCAGTCTGAGCCACTGAACCATTTGCAATAGAAATGACTTATAAATGTCCTCCATTAAAAATAAAAAGACCAGTTCTAACACTTTAAACATGTTAGCTCAAAGACAACACTGGAAATACTGTCCATACCTGCAGTTGATGTCCAAAACTCTGCATGGTTTCTCAACACCCAGTAGTTCTTGGAAATAAATTTATTTAGACATACCCAGGTGTATATGTATTTATTTGCTTTGAATTCCTCCAGGACCATCTGGATGCAAAAAGAAAAGAAGACTTACAGTTAGCTCTTGATTATCAGTACTAGCAGTTGGTAATCTTGAACAAAATGGGTATTTATTTGCCTTTGACTGGGCTTCTTCTTCTGTTCTGTGGCCCAAATCCCTGCCTCTCAGTGTGTGATCCTTCAGGGGTTCCTTCTCCAAAGGAAGGGTCATTCATTTAATTGCCCTATGCTCTCTATTTAATGGTCCCTCAGATTGACTGGGCTCCTGTTAGGGAGTGGGCATGCTGGTTGGTGAGGGCTGGGTTTTTGGCTCCTTTTTCAGCTCTAAATACCTAGATAATTTATTCTGGGTTCTCCCATTGCCATAGCATTGACGGAGAAAAGAGAAGTTCAGATTTCAGAAGTCAAGACTGGCTTGAAGAACAGGAGAGCAAAGGGAACTCTTTTTCTATAAGAATATTACTGGAAAGGAAAAGTCCTACAGCTATTGTCACACCCAGCCCCAACCTGCCCCATAACACACACCTACACACCTTTCCTTTACACTAGCCCCCACCAGCATATGCTGACTTCATAGGCAGAGGTAGATGTGTTCAGATTATGGGCCTACCATCCATTGTAGCTGTATACATGGCTGTTCTAAACTTACTTCACAGGCAAAGTTAAGGTTCAATAACACATAATGCAAAGGGCTATTGTGACAATTAGATAGTACATGTCAGTTCTTGGCACAGTTCTTGGCACATTAAATTTCTAAATTATTTGTAATTGTTACTAATTAACACCCAGATTAGGTTTTATCACATCTAGGAACTCTAATGCAATTCAAATTCTTCTATACAATATATTGGTTTTCAACTATGTATTAATTAGAGTAAGCTAAAACCCTATAATAAATTGACCCAAAATACTTTAGCTTAAATGTAGTCAAGGTTTATTTCTCTTATTGCCGTCCAGGGAAGAAGTTCCAGGCTGGGGACTGGGGGAGGTGGCAGAGAGTTGTCTTTGTTCTGTACAGTCACATAGAAACTCAGGATGATGTCACTTTCTTGTCCTCAACATG
Source organism: Manis javanica (assembly GCF_040802235.1). Classification (NCBI taxonomy): domain Eukaryota; kingdom Metazoa; phylum Chordata; class Mammalia; order Pholidota; family Manidae; genus Manis; species Manis javanica. Next base: position 59,961,941 of record NC_133165.1, on the reverse strand, counting down.
TGTCTTTCCAACATTACTCTGGTCTTTGTCTCTGCCATTTTCTCTAAGGCAACGGAGAAACATGGAGGAGCATGTGTGGGATGTTGTGTGACACAGGCATGCCATGTCTGTCAGAGTCCACTGGAGAGAAATTAACCACAGGGCCACAGGTTGCTGCAAGGGGGACTGGGAGATGTGCTGTAGCTGGGCCCAAATGCCCCCTGCCATGAGGCAATCAGCCATCTGTCTCAGACTCCGACCCTTTGAGATGTGCTAGGAACATATTTTCAATTAAACTATTGGCTCCTTGAATTAGAGACTTTGTTTCAGCCTTAACTCACAAAGTTATGTTCAGTGGCAGACATAAAATTGCTCTCCTAACATGCTTTTTAAATTGACAGCACTCCTATTCATTTAGGAGTACTATACTTTGGCTAAATTTCCCAGATTTTGTCTCCATTGTATCTGAATGTAACTTCGTAGTTACTTCCGAGGAAAACAAAATCAAGTTTTTAATAGGTTTGCTTAGGGATTTTATGTCTTTGACAATTCATTCTTTGTAACAATTCAAATGAAGACATTGATGACAAAAACACTAAGAATTTTCTAGTGATGTGTGGATTCCATTAGCACCACCCATTACTAAAGTGGTTCATTATAATTATTTACTGATACATTATGGAGTCCATTAGGTTCTCAGTGTTATATTCCAATCATCTTTTTAAACTACAGATTAATAAATGTTTTTTTCTTGAAGATAAGTAGCATTTATGAAAAAAGTATAGTGGATAAATCATAATTTTGTAGGAATTTCAGGTTAAAACTCTGGTGTCACCCTTTTTTAAGAAACCTCTGATTTTAATCTACAAGTCTAATAAAAACACATGTTTGGATTGGTAGGACAGTTTTCTTACCTCAGTTATGATTTTTAAAAAAGCATGCAAAAAAGAACCAAGAAAAGGGTGAGAGATACATTACAAGATAGGGTATAAATAACAATAGAGCACAGAAAAATATTTAAAATTTCCCCTCCTCCAGGCACTCGTGCCAGTTATTGTCTGATATTCCTCTGATATTTGGTGATGTCAACCAAACTTGGCTCTTCAAAGCACTTTGTTGCTTTGCCAGCTGCTTCTGGTCCTCCTCTGGTAATTGCATGTGCTAGACGCAGACTAGAAGATGGGAGGAGGGAGAAGCAACTTCCTTCTCTGCATTTGTTTCCTGCTCTTGTTGGATCTGCCTTGCAAAGTGTCTTGTTCCCAGTCACCTTTCATTCCAGTAGCAGCAGTTGAAGCCAGGCTGCTGCTGTTCTAAGGCTCAGAGTCAGCTTGCCACACCCTGCAGGAGGTCAGCAGCAGCCAGCTGATACCCTTTCCTCAGCGATCTGTGTCCCTGTGTCCCAGGGTCAGGCAGCCCCTTCTCCAGGCTCAGAGAGACCAGCCTCAGCCAAACAGCTGCCCCTTCTAAGATGTCTGATTTGGGCCCTATGGGCCCCACCTCTGAGCTTCTGATTCTAAATTGTAGTAATTCAAGCACCTTCCCTCTGTTCCTCCAGGCCTGGGAGAGGTAGGTGCTTCCTACTGCTGCAACTCCTATGATAGCCTTCTCTTTTTGCCTTTTTGCTTTTTCAATATCCAGCTAACAAGTTTTTATACTTTCTCTGTGAAAATGTCTCATGCAGTTTCCATCTCCTGACTGAGTCAATGTCTGAATGATATAATGCTTGAAGCTCCTTCTCTCAACAAGAAAGACCACCAGAATGCTGAATATTTGAATCACATCATCTTAACCGTCTGGAGATTTAGATTTTTTTAAGGTTCAGTTTCATGATCTACCCTTTTACTAAAAGTAACACTTAAAAGAAACAGCTAAATGTGATTTGCTTCTGCAGTTGGTGTGTGGATGTGGGCTAGCCAATGGCTAGATTTTTGAGATAAGCTATGCCTCTACTTCTATTAGCTTGAGAATGAATAAATTTTTTAGATGAGCTATGCCACTGATTCTATTAGCTTGGAGCCAAATCTTTCTCTGCCTCATTTTGCCCTAGCTGTATGGAGGGAAAATAGAACTTGCCATTGAGTGTCCCTTACCACACCTTCAGATGGGTGCTCCAAAGATCGTAGTAACAGAATTGTTCCTTAGATGCAAACTTTTTCTGAAGTGCTGACATTTTAAAGTGTTTGTTTAATGGACATGTTTCTAAAACACCGAACTTAGTTCCTGTGCTGCAATAGAAGATGTTTTTTTCCTTTGGGATCATTAGTAGGTGGAGAGGTTCCCTATAAGCAAAAGAGCCCAGGCTAATTATAATGAGGGAGCTGATGAGGTGTTAGCAACAGCTAAGGTTAACAGTTACTGAGGCTCACTACATGCCAGGTTGTCCTCTAGGCCCTTTTACACGTTATCTCATTTAATCCTATAACAGCCCTGTAAGAGAGGTACCGTGATTATCTCTTTATTGATGAGTAGATGGGGGAACAGGTAGAATTACTGTCCAAGATTCTACAGCATATAGTGACAGAGCCAGAATTAAAGTCTGTCTGATTTCAGCACCCACCCTCTACTTCACTGTTTCTGTAGGTTTTGTGGTTTTACTTCTATTCTTATTTATGAAACAAATTCAGGACCAGCTATGTGAAGGCCACTGTGCTCAGAACTGTGGGTGTTATCAAAATGAGCCAGACATGGCTTTGCCTTCAAAAAATCTACAATCTAGTAAGACTAGGGGATTAAAAGAAGTATGCAGTACAAAGCAGTATGCAAACGCAAGTTGTGTCCTCAGGAGCACCCCAGAGAGGGAATGCCGCCTGAGGTCAAGGAGTCTCCATGGGGAAGTCTACGGTGACCAGGACACTGAAAGACTGGGGGCCCGGGGGGTGGGGAAGGCGGTCAGGAGGACAGGGGCAGACAGAGCGCCCTGCAGAGAGCAGAAGGCAGAGCCGCGCAGGGCGGCGGTGGCCGGGTGGCTAGGAAACCAAGCTGACTCTCCCGACAGTTTGCTGTTCGCTTTCATATTCTCTGCCATGTGTGAGAGCACTGAAGTTGTTAAAGTGACAATAAATGGGTGAGACATTAAAACCTAAAGCATCTGAGATCATTAAGAACCTCTTTTAGGTAGCCCTCACTATGTGACAGGCATGGGTCAAAGCACTTCTATCTTCACAACCCGAGGAAGCAGGTTTTTACAAGGGCAAAAATGAGGCACACAGAGGTTCAGTTAGTTGCCCAGGGTCACTGGGCTAGCAAGTGGCTAAACTGGGATTTGAGCCCAGCCTGTCTGGCTCTAACTCTGATGGTCTTGATCTGAGCTGTTTTTAAGAAAAGGAAAAGGAAAAAAAAAATAAGTTAAATTCTCTCTGAAGTTTTCCCTGAATGCAAATAACACTCAGGAGGTCTCTCTTTGGGTCCTTTGCCCCATGGGGCTTCGAGTTACATGGGACTGATGCTTCCCAGGGTGGGCTTGTCTGTATCCCCAGAGACTGTATGGCTTTGAACATGGGAAAACTTCTCACCCATCAGCATGTACTCAGTGTCTGCTGAGTGCTTGGCCTGTGGTCTGCTCTGAGCGTCTTTACTGGATAGCTGTGTAATCGCTAGAAAGAGATAAACATCTTAAATGTTGCACTTAGCTCTCTATTGTAATAACAACACAAGTTTTTTCTAATACCATTTTGGACTTTAGGAAACTTCTCACCTAAGTTGGGTCAGTCCTTCAAGATCCCAAGAAATAAAGCTGTCAGTGACTCTTTTCTTCTTGTTCCTGGCCTGACAATATTCTGATTCTGGTAAAACAAACAAACAAACAAATACATACAAAGTATGTATTTTCTGGATGCCAAGAATAACTGATGGGAACAAGGCAAGTGCAAATGAAAGGAGATTTACTTACTATCAGAAAAAAAATCAATGCCAGCCACAACCTCTCTGTTGAGGGTGACAGAATCTGGTGCAATAATGGAGGATGTTTCATCTTTTCTGACCTGCTCTGATTTGTTTCTCATTCCTGAGATTTTCCCTGGAAGAGAATTAGAACACACTTTATTAAACCAAACTGAACAGCAATTAATCTTTTCTTTATGATTCTGAAGCTAATTTAGTACATTGTACAACAGAGCAACCATTATTGTGAACATTATTTGGTTTCACAAAAACTGTTCTGATTATTTGAACTTCCAAGGTATTTAGATTTTAGATAAATAAGAGTTTATAATGTTTGGATTCTGTGCAGAGTTTTGTGAGATAAATTTTTCCCTAAATTTTAGAGTAATAAGAAATAATACAGAAAATGGTCATTTATAAGCATGATTTAGACTTGTAAGGATATTTAGACATAATCTAGTCTCGAGATCCTTTATTTTCTAGGCTCACCCATGAGAAAGGGCTTATCAAAGTCTCAGGCCTCCCTGCTCAGTGATCTTTCTCTCTCTTCATGTATTTGACTGAAAGAGCAAGACCTTGATCTGCTTGGCTCTGATACTGACCCATCCTAAATGAGATGCATTCCCACCTGAGGGGACTAATGACTTAGAGGAGGCCAATTCTGACTCTATTTTCCTTACCTCTCCCATCTGTCTTCTCAACTTCAAACTGAAAAAGTGGAAAAGTATGTTGGTGTCAGACACAATAGTACTTATATTCAAATCAAGAACTGCAAAGTCATTTGCATTTTTGCTTTGCCCATATGCTGTGGTAAAATGTGAGGTTTTAGAGCTAATTTTGCATCTGTACAGAGATTCTAAATCTAAATCCAATTTTCCTTCATTGAATGAAGTAAGCAATATTTTTAGGTAAAATTAATTTAATGCCTCTGAATACAAAACCAATTAAGAGCACCTTTAGCCACACTGAAGTAGACACTGGAGGCTCATAAAATACCCTCTTGGCTACCCATGCTTGGCACTACCTAGAGATGAGAAGGCCTCCTTGTGAAGTCCTTTGGGCACTTGTGCAAATCACTCCCCTTTACTGGTGTCCAGGCCGAGATGCCTTGCCCATAGTCCTGCACAGTGGTCAATAAAGCCCCAGGAAGGCCCCAGGGGGCTGCAAATGCTACCTAGCAGCAATATTTGTTATTTTCTAATTTACAGCCCTGCACTCAGTCATATCAAATGGAAGAGCAGCTGAAAGTTCATCCTTGTCTCCTTAGTTCCAGCAAAGGTGGGGATTAAAGTTTAAATAGATGACTTTTTTTTATAACTGCACTTGCAAGCTTGGAGCTCATAATACTCTTCCTCTGAGCGTTATTTTACCTAGAGCCTGCTGATCTGCTATTATGTGAACTGTAAACTCTACTCAAAAGGGAGGCGATGTAAGGATACCTAACCTGCCAGGTGAGTCAACCAGCTGGTTCTGATGTGCCGGAGACAAACTGTTCATACCTGCTTAGTGTGCAGAGGAACTGAGGCAGTTTGACAGGGAGTTTCTTAATTTAACAGGGATTGCACAATCCCACTGGCTTTCTGACAGTCCACTCATCCCTCTTAAGGACCTTAGTGTGGTTTTCCTCTCCAGCCTTTAATTTTTCTCCATGGTCATCTGAGAGGGTCAATAGTTGGTGAGTACAGGGAAAATGTGGCCAAAATAAAAAGTACCCCCAACTTTGCTATTGTTAGAGAAATGCAGAGAAAATAATCAATGAAGAGGAAAATGCATTTGGATAAAGCAGGGGATGTTATGTGGAAAGACAAGTTTAAGGCCCAGAAGGGGGAACACTGGTAAAATCATGTTCTATTAATTATGCTTCTTTGGCTGCAAGTTGCAGAAAGTGTTCAACAAGGAAAAATTAAAAGAAAATAAAATTCTATTTTTTAACAAGTTGAATGGATACTGAAGTATATGACCCATGTCTAAGAAGAATTGCTTGAGAGGGTTACCCCTAACAGAATCCAGTGACTCCCTTTGTCTGGATTTCTCATGGTTTTGTTTGTTTGTTGCAATATGTTCTATAGGTCCTACACTGGATTGAGCATTGCCCTGGACCCACAGGCCACGGCCAGAGTGCTTTAAGCATTCACATTTTATAAATGGCTGCTGACAGCCATCTCTGGTCCCCAAAGAAGCTGGGAAGCCATACTAAAAAGTATCTAAGACATGTCTTCCTTTGTTGTTTGAAAAATGAATATTCACAGTATTTTTCTGGAAGAGTTTGCAGGTTGGGCAGCAGGGATAAAAGAAAGGGCCCAAGAGAGAGAACCAAGATGGTGGTGTGAGTATAGCAGCAGAAATCTCCTCCCAAAACCATATATATTTTTTAAAATACAACAAATACAACTAATCCTAAAAGAGAGACCAGAAGACACAGGACAACAGCCAGACTACATCCACACCCACGAGAACCCAGTGCCTTGCGAAGGGGGTAAGATACAAGCCGTGGCCTGGCGGGACCCGAGCGCCCCTCACCCCAGCTCCCAGCGGGAGGAGAGAAGTCAGAGCTGGGAGGGAGAGGGAGTCCAGGACTGCTAAACACCCAGCCTTAGCCATCCACACTGAAGCGCAGACACACAGTGCATGCGTTGGGTGCTGGAAACTAGGGAAACAGGACAGTAAGACCTGTGAGCGGGTCCCTGCAGCTGGTGCCCCAGGGACAAAGAAAAGCGAGTGCTTTTTGAAAGCCTTAAAAGGACAGGGACCCCACAGCTGGATGGAAGTGCCCCAGGACACTTAGCTCAGCAGCTGGGAATCCCAGGGAACTCGGGGTGCCCAAACCCCTGCAGCACAGCTCAGAGGCCCCTCAGTGATAAACAGCCTCCTGCCTGTTCCCCCTCTGATGAGGCTCTGCCATATTGGAGAAGCAGACTGAGGCAGGCCATGCCCACAGCAACTGCCCAGCTAAATAAACTCCATAGCAGCCGGGCAAGATCAGAAGACCCTTCTGCATGCAGCTGCCCAGCACAAGCCACTAGAGGCCACTGTTCTCCCAAGAGAGGAAGGCCACAAATGGGGAAGAAGGGACTTTCTCTTACCCAACACACACGCCAGCTCCCCACAAATATATCTATTGCCATGAAAAGGCAGAAGAAATTGATACAGACCAAGATCACAGAGGCAAACCCTGAGAAGGAGATAGACCTAATCAGTCTTGCTGAAAAAGAATTAAAATTAAAGGTCATAACCATGCTGATGGAGCTGCAGAGAAATATGCAAGAGCTAAGGGATGATGTCCAGAGGATATTACAGAAATGAAACAATCTCTGGAAGGATTTATAAGCAGAATGGATAAGATGCAAGAGGCCATTGATGGAATAGAAACCAGAGAACAGGAATGATAGAAGCTGACGCAGAGAGAGATAAAAGGATCTCCAGGAATGAAACAATATTAAGAGAACTGTGTGACCAATCCAAAAGGAACAATATCCACATTATAGGGGTACCAGAAGAAAAAGAGAGAGGAAAAAGGGATAGAAAGTGTATTTGAATAAATAATTGCTGAAAACTTCCCCAAACTGGGGGAGGAAATAATTGATCAGACCATGGAAGTGTACAGAACTCCCAACATAAAGGACCCAAGGAGGACAACACCAAGACACATAATAATTAAAATGGCAAAGATCAAGGACAAGGACAGAGTTTTAAAGGCAGCTAGAGAAAGGAAAACCCATCAGGCTATCATCAGGCTTCTCAACAGAAACCTTACAGGCCAGAAGAGAATGGCATGATATATTTAATGTAATGAAAGAGAAGGGCCTTGAACCAAGAACACTGTATCCAGCACGACTATCATTTAAATATGAAGGAGGGATTAAACAATTCCCAGACAACCAAAAGTTGAGGGAATTTGCCTCCCACAAACCCCTCTACAGGGTATTTTAGAGGGACAGCTCTAGATGGGAGCACTCCTAAGGCTAAACAGATATCACCAGAGAAAATAAAATCACAGCAAATAAAGCAGACCAACCAAATACTAACTAAAGGCAAAAAATAAAATCAACTACCCACAAAAGCAGTTAAAGGAGGCACAAAAGAGCACAGAATTAAACAACTAACATATAAAGAACGGAGGAGGAGGAATAAGAAGGGAGAAAAATAAAGAATGACCAGACAATGTTTAAAATAGCTCAATAGGTGAGTTAAGTTAGACAGTAAGATACTAAAGAAGCTAACCTTGAACCTTTGGCAACCATGAATCTAAAGCCTGCAATGGCAATAAGTACATATCTTTCAATAATCACCCTAAATGTAAATGGACTGAATGCACCAATCAAAAGACACAGAATAACAGAATGGATAAAAGAGCAAGACCCATCTCTATGCTGCTTACAAGAGACTCACCTCAAACCCAAAAACTATAGGAACAAAGAAAGACTGAAGGAACAAAACAGCAGCAGAATCATAGAACCTAAGAATGGACAAACAGTTACCAAAGGGAAAGGGACTGGGGAGAAAGGGAGGGAAGGGAGGGATAAGGGTGGGGAAAAAGAAAGAGGACATTACAATTAGCATGTATAATATGGGGGGTGGTGCATGGGGAGGGCTGTGTAACACAGAGAAGACAAATAGTGATTCTACAGCATCTTACTGTGCTGATGGAGAGTACTGTAATGGGGTTTGTGGGGGGGATTTGGTGAAGGGAGGACCCTAGTAAACATAATATTCTTTTTTTATATTTTATTTTGGTATCATTAATCTACAATTACATGAAGGACATTATGTTTACTAGGCTCCCCCCTTCACCAAGTCGCACACACATACCCGTTCAGTCACTGTCCATCAACATAGTAAGATGCTGCAAAATCACTACTTGTCTTCTCTGTGTTGCACAGCCCTCCCCATGCCCCCCCACACTATACTTGTTCATTGTAATGCCCCCTTTCTTTTTTCCCGCCTTATCCCTCCCTTCCCACCCATCCTCCCCAGTCCCTTTCCCTTTGGTAACTGTTAGTCCATTCCTGGGTTCTGTTCTTCTGCTGCTATTTTGTTCCTTCAGTTTTCTTTTGTTCTTATACTCCACATATGAGTGAAAGCATTTGGTACTTGTCTTTCTCCGCCTGCCTCATTTCACTGAGCAGAATACCCTCTAGCTCCATCCATGTTGTTGCAAATGGTAGGATCTGTTTTTTTCTTATGGCTGAGTAATATTCCATTGTGTATATATACCACATCTTCTTTATCCATTCATCTACTGATGGACATTTAGGTTGCTTCCATATCTTAGCTATTGTAAATAGTGTAGTGATAAACATAGGCGTGCATCTATCTTTTTCAAACTGGAGTGCTGCATTCTTAGGGTAAATTCCTAGAAGTGGAATTCCTGGGTCAAATGGTATTTCTATTTTGAGCATTTTGAGCAACCTCCATACTGCTTTCCACAATGGTTGAACTAATTTACATTCCCACCTGCAGTGTAGGAGGATTCCCCTTTCTCCACATCTTCACCAGCATTTGTTGTTCTTAGTCTTTTCAATGCTGGCCATCCTTACTGGTGTGAGGTGATAGCTCACTGTGGTTTTAATTTGTATTTCCCTGATGATTAGTGATGTAGAGAATCTTTTCATGTGTCTGTTGACCATCTGAAGTTCTTCTTTGGAGAATTGTCCCTTCATATCCTCCACCCATTTTTTACTCGGGTTATTTGCTTTTTGGGTGTTGAGGCATGTGAGTTCTTTATATATTTTGGATGCTAACCCCTTGTCAGATATGTCGTTTACAAATATATTCTCCCATACTGTAGGATGCCTTTTTGTTCTGTTGATGGTGTCCTTTGCTGTACAGAAGCTTTTTAGTTTGATGTAGTGCCATGTGTTCATTTTTGCTGTTGCTTCCCTTGCTCAAGGAGATGCGTTCAGGAAGAAGTTGCTCATGTTTATATTCAGGAGATTTTTGCCTATGTTGTCTTCTAAGAGTTTTATGGTTTCATGACTTACATTCAGGTCTTTGATCCATTTTGAGTTTACTTTTGTGTATGGAGATAGACAGTAATCCACTTTCATTCTCTTGCATATAGCTGTCCAGTTTTGCCAACACCAGTTGCTGAAGAAGCTGTCATTTCCCCATTGTATGACCATAGATCCTTTATCATATATTAATTGACCATATATGGTTGGGTTTATATCTGAGCTCTCAAGTCTGTTCTATTGGTCTATTGTTCTTTTCTTGTGCCAGTACCAAATTGCCTCAATTACTGTGGCTTTGTAGTAGAGCTTGAAGTTGGGGAACATAATCCCCACAGCTTTATTCTTCCTTCTCAGGATTGCTTTGGTTATTCAGGGTCTTTTGTGGTTCCGTATGAATTTTAGAATGATTTGCTCTAGTTCACTGAAGAATGCCATTGGTATTTTGATAGGAATTGCATTGAATCTGTAGATTGCTTTAGGCAGGATGGCCATTTTGACAATATTAATTCTTCCTATCCATGAGCACTGGATATGTTTCCATTTATTGGTATCTTCTTTAATTTCTCTCTTGAAGGTCATGTAGTTTTCAAAGTATAGGTCTTTCACTTCCTTGGATAGGTTTATTCCTAGGTATTTTATTCTTTTTGATGCAATTGTGAATGGAATTGTTTTTCTGATTTCTCTTTCTGCTAGTTCATCGCTAGTGTATGGGTATGCAACAGATTTCTGTGTATTAATTTTGTATCCTGCAACTTTGCTGAATTCAGATATTAGATCTACTAGTCTGAGAGTAGATTCTTTAGGGATTTTTATGTACAATATCATGTCATCTGCAACCAGGGACAGTTTAACTTCTTCCTTACCAATCTGGATGCCCTTTATGTCTATGTTTTGTCTAATTGCTGTGTCAAGGACCTCCAGATCTATGTCGAACAAAAGTGGGGAGAGTGGGCATCCTTGTCTTGTTCCTGACCTTATAGGAAAGACTTTCAGCTTCTTGCTGTTAAGTATGATGTTGGCTGTGGGTTTGTCATTTATGGCCTTTATTATGTTGAGGTACTTGCCCTCTATACCCATTTTGTTGAGAGTTTTTATCATGAATGAATCTTGAATTTTGTCAAATGCTTTTTTGGCATCTATGGAGATGATCATGTGGTTTTTATCCTTCTTTTTGTTGATGTAGTGGATGATGTTGATGGATTTTCTAATATCATACCTTCCTTGCATCCCTGGAAGAAATCCTACTTGATCATGGTGGATGATCTTTTTGATATATTTTTGAATTTAGTTTGCTAATATTTTGTTGAATATTTTTACATCTATGTTCATCAGGAATATTGGTCTGTAATTTTCTTTTTCTGTGGGGTCTTTGCCTGGTTTTGGTATTAAAGTGATGCTGGCCTCATAGGATGAGTTTTGAAGTATTCACTCTTCTTCTGCTTTTTGGAAAACTTTAAGGAGGATGGGTATTAGTTCTTCATTAATGTTTGGTAAAATTCCTTTGTGAAACCATGTGGTCCAGGAGTTTTTGTTCTTAGGTAGTTTTTTGATTACCAGTTCAGTTTAGTTTCTGGTAATTGGTCTGCTCAGATTTTCTGTTTCCTTCTGGATCAACCTTGGAAGGTTGTATTTTTCTAGAATGTTGTCCATTTCTTCTAGGTTATCCAGTTTTTAGCACATCATTTTTCATAGTATTCTCTAATAGTTCTTTGTAGTTCTGTGATGTCCATAGTGATTTTTCCTTCTCATTTCTGATTCTGCTTATGTGTGTAGACTCTCTTTTTTCCTTGATAAGCGTAGCAAGGGGTTTATCAATTTTGTTTATCTTCTCGAAGAACCAGCTTCTGCTTTCATCGATTCTATTGTTTTATTCTTCTCAATTTTATTTATTTATGCATTAATCTTTATTATGTACCTCCTTCTACTGACTTTGGGCCTCCTTTGTTCTTCTTTTTCTAGTTTCATTAATTGTAAGTTTAGAGTGTTCATATGGGATTGTTCTTCTTTCCTGAGGTAGGCCTGTATTGTAATATACTTTCCTCTCAGCACAGCCTTTGCTGTGCCCCACAAAGATTTTGAGGTGTTGAATTATTGTTGTTATTTGTCTCCATATATTGCTTGATCTCTGTTTTTATTTGGTCATTGATCCATTGGTTATTTAGGAGCATCTTGTGAAGCCTCCATGTGTTTGTGGGATTTTGTGTAATTTATTTCTAGTTTCATACCTTTGTGGTTTGAGAAACTGTTGGTACAATTTTAATCTTTTTAAATTTACCGAGGCTCTTTTTTGTGGCTTAGTATATGATCTATTCTTGAAAATGTTCCATGTGCACTTGAGAAGAATGTGTATTCTGCTGCTTTTGGGTGTAGAGTTCTGTAGATGTCTGTTAGGTCCATCTGTTGTAATGTGTTGTTCAGTGCCTCTGTGTCCTTACTTATTTTCTGTCTGATTGATCTGTCCAGTGAGTGAGTGTTGAAGTCTCCTAGAATGAATGCATTGCATTCTATTTCCCCCTTTTAATTCTGTTAGTATTTGTTTCACATATGTAGGTGCTCTTGTGTTGGGTGCATAGGTATTTATAATGGTTATATCTTCTTGTTGGATTGACCCTTTTATCATTATGTAATGTCCTTCTTTATCTTTTGTGACTTTCTTTGTTTTGAAATCTATTTTGTCTGATACAAGTACTGCAACTCCTGCTTTTTACTCCCTATTAGTTGCATGAAATATCTTTTTGCATCCCTTCCCTTTTAGTCTGTGTATGTCTTTGGGTTTAAAGTGAGTCTCTTGTGGGTAGCATATAGATGAGACTTGTTTTTTATCCATTCAGTGACTATGCCTTTTGACTGGTGCATTCAGACCATTTACATTTAGGGTGATTATCCATAGGTATGTACTTATTGCCATTGCAGTCTTTAGATTCATGATTACCAAAGGTTCAAGAGTAACTTCCTTACTATCTAAGAGTCTAACTTAACTCACTTAGTATGCTATTATAAACACAAAAAAATATGGAACGCTTCACGAATCTGCATGTCATCCTTGCACAGGGGCCATGCTAATATTCTCTGTATTGTTCCAATTTTAGTAAATGTGCTGCTGATGTGAGCATGATGCTATAACATTTTTCAGGATAATTAATGGCTGTAATTATAAATTCTTGGACCACATCATGAATCTTGTGCCCCTTATAAAAGAACTCTTACCACTACTTATTTAGAGATGACATTTTAAAATCATGATTAAAATTACATATTTTTCTATGTTCTATCTTAAGACAGTGCCCTAAAAATCAACTTGGCTGTGAATTTTGGGAAAATCCTACCCACAGATCATAATGTTCCCGCTTGCCATGGTAATGTGGCTGGGAAATGCTGAATGTGTTTCAGACATATAGGATGAAACTCTCACCAGGGCACAGAATTGACTGTACTAGAAAGAGGAAGCTACCAATTAAGAAAGACCATTTTCTTGTTTACTAAAATAGAGTTTGTTCTCTAATTAGAGTTTATATTAAAAATGTAAGCCAAATCATGTCATTCCTCTTTCAGGACCCTGTGTGGTTCTCCATTTCACTTGAAGTAGAACTTAGGCCCTGCACCCCTTCCACAGCATGCCCACCTCTACCCTTTCCTCTCTGCCTTACCTTCCCCTCGGCCCTTTTCATTTGCTCTGCTCCAACCACTCTGGCCTCGAGGCTATTCCTGGAATAAGCTAAGCAAGCTCTTACTTTCAATCTGGCCTTTGCATTATCTGATGTCTGCCTAGGGTTTGTTCCCTGCACGTCCATGTGGACAACAATTGCTTGCTTTTTCTGCTCCAACACTTACTCAAGTATTATCCTCTCAATGAGGCCTACCCAATGCCTTTATTTAAAATTGCAGCCTGCCCCCTATTCTCCCACATTTCTGATACCCCTTATCTGACTCAACTTCTTCCTCCATAGTAATTGTCACCTAACACCTACAATTACTTACTCTGATGTTTATTGTCAGTCTCCTTGTGAGAATATAAGTTCAGTAGGCCTGGGATCTTTGTTTTGTTCTCCAGTGTATATCCCAAAGGCCTAGAACAGCACCTGGAAAGTAGCAGACATTCAAACAATATTTGTGGACTAAATTACACACATTTTGAAAGGAAAATACAGATGGAGAGTGGAGTGCTATGGATGGCATTTGACTGGGTATCTAGAAGAAGTATATGATCTAATTTTGTCTTATGCCACTTTTTTGATAATAGAGATCACATTGCTTATTGGTTGATTGGATAAGCCTTTATTAGTCATGGGCTATGTATCAGTACCATGCTAGACCCTAGGAATGTAAGAAAGGAAATAGAACCTCTATCTTCAGTGGGTGAATTTGTAGACTAGCACATAGGAGGGCATCCAACCCTGTCTTGCTGGTGACTGTTCAGGAAAGACTGGGTGTGACACTGAGACCTGGAGCAGGCAAAGGCCAGAAGAAGGCCTGAGCGGGAGGCATCTGAGAGAAAGAGCATGCAGGAGGCATTCCAGATGAAAGAGTTAGCATGTTTAGTGGTCTGGCATGATGTGGTCCTGCTTACCCTAATTTCTATGCTGGGAATGTGGATGTTATCTTAAAGTGGTAGGGAGCCACAGAAACATTGCAATAGAGCGTAACAGCCACATTTACATCTTACAAAAATCCCTGTCCTCTATTCTCAAGGTGTGTTAAGCAAGCATTTAATTTGATAATACTTTAATCAATACATTTAATAATACTATAATCAAAATGCTCTTCCTTTGTGTTTGGGGAAAATTAGAATGGTATGTCTAGGAAAAGTTTTTTTTTTAACTATATTGATAAACCATGCTCTAAGCATAAGAACAAGAGGTATTGAAGGAGTTTCATTTTTCCAAAACCAATCTCAATATTTTTATGTTGGAAAAGATATGAAAATATTTTTAATGTTAAAGAATTATTTATTTTTCTTTTCAAAATTTTGTTTTTTACATTATTAAATTGAATCATTTAAAGGAGTTTGATTGTCTTTAGTTCTTAAGATTAAAAACTCAAAAAAGTGGTCCAAAACACTGACTGAGAAGTCAAAAGAAACATTTACACCTCAATGTCTATAGACTTTGTTGCTGCTTCAGAAGCCTGAAAGAAGCAAGTTGGGTATATATCGTGAAAGCATATTTGACACATGTGACTAGAATTTACAAAGAGGTGAAGCTGTTCTTTACAAATTCCTGGCCTTTTGGGCCTGGGGAGGATAACCCTTGGGCCACTGGTGTCATGTCCTGTCATGGGTGTAGCCGAGGTGTGAAGAGCTACCCCACGCTACACCCTCCGGATGTCCAGTGGTGTGATGAGTACCCTGGCTCTGGCCTCAATAAAAAACTCTCTGGGCAGAATATCCTGCTATGCCCTTATACTACCTTTCTGATGTTGCCTGATATTTTGTCACCTCTGGGGTTTCATATCAGAGAGATGGGGATTGCGGGGAGATGAAAGGCATTTCTGTAAGAGTTTTTGTTGATTGCGTTTAGATTCTTATATTCTTAATTGGATCTATCTGTTCAAAGATTGTCTAATTCAAAACAGTGCTATTGACTCTGCAAGAGAGGGATCTTTCCCTGTACCTTCCACAGAACTACCTTTGAAAAAGGCTATAAATAACTTCATTATTTGAGTGCTCTTATTGTATTTCTCAAGTGTTTTCCAATGCCACCAAGTTAAGTAATTCTCCCATTCTCAG
Organism: Manis javanica; assembly: GCF_040802235.1. Classification (NCBI taxonomy): domain Eukaryota; kingdom Metazoa; phylum Chordata; class Mammalia; order Pholidota; family Manidae; genus Manis; species Manis javanica. The sequence goes on along the minus strand of NC_133165.1, from coordinate 59,946,407 downwards.
CAGACACTCACTGAGTGTCCTACAAATGTAACTCAGTCCTGACACTATTGACCTGGAGATCTCCAGCCCCCACTGCACCCTTCACAGAGGTTGGTGAGCAGGACTGAAAGTTCTAGCATGCTAATCACTTGTCTTCTGGTGACCAGCTGCTTTCTGAGACTCCCTAGGAGCCCGACCTCAGCCACTTCAGTAGCATGCACTCAAGCATGCTCCAAAGGGGCCCCTCATGAACCACAAAGGACACTCCAATCTCTCAGGAAATTCCAAGGATTTTAGGAACTCTACCAGAAATGAGGAGGAACAAAGAGCAAATATATTCCTTATTGTATTATTCTCTATTTGGTATAGCAATGGTTAAGATCATGGACTCTAGAGCTAGGGTACCTGGGTCCAAACCAAACACTGCAACTAATTAGATGTGCAACCTCAGGCCAGCTGCTTAACCTCTTTTTGTTTACCTTTCCCCATCTGTAAAATGGAGATAACAGTGATGGTGTTCAGGACATGCTACCCCAAAATGTAGAACCTTGGTACATTAAGCATCTGAAGCTGAAGGAATTTTTTAAAAAGGCAGAAGTAGGAAGGTCACTCTGACCTTTCCCTCCTTGCCACTCTTCCCTGAAACAAATCTTAAGACACACATGTGACAGATGCCCTCCCAACCAGGAGGAAGGAAGATGCTCTCACACCAGAGGTGGGAGTCTGGAGTCAAGAAATCTGTACACACAAACCTCGTTAAACTCACGCTTATCTTCCCGGTGACTCCTTCACTGCTTACTGCCCAAAGCCCAAACCTCTTGGTCTTGTTAATTTGTCACTAATTTATTGTTTCTTTGTTTAAAAGATATAAAAGCTTCCCGCTCTGGTCACTCCATTCACTGAGGAAGTATATGTAAAGACTAAAATTTGTATCCTTTTCTCGTTAGTCTGTTTTTGTCAGTTATATTTAGTGACCCAGCCAGGGGCCCTAAGAAGGTCAAGGTAAACTTTCTCCCCCTATACGACAGTGTCCACTTCATAGCCCTGTGCATAGCCCTTGTGGCAATGCCGATTCAGGGTGAAAGCTTTGTAAAAATTGGCTATTATCATGGACCCAGCTTTACATCACCTCACAGTGCTTTGAAGAAAAGTCAGCACTAAAAAATACCCTGAAATAGGTGGATAACAACTCTAGAATTAATAATCACTTTGGAAAATCGATCACATCCCATTTAAACATATTTGACGGCATATAAAATGAACAGTGATCACACCCATGTCTAAACAAACCCTGACAGATCAACAGTTAACAAGAACTGTAAGATGGACAATGTAGTGTCCATTTTGCTTTGCTTCAAAATTTTTCCTACGAAAATAGCAGACTTTTCTGGTGCATGTGAGTGTGTGTGTGTGTGTGTGTGTGTGGTCTCCTTTTCAGCAGTTACATTGTTTTAAGTTCAGAAGAAGCATGCTGCATTTGAATAATATAGGCCCATGAGTTATAACATCTTAACCCACATTAAGGTGTTAGGACTGTTAAAAAATAAACTGAGGCATATTACACATTATCAGTTTATTTGAGCAAATATCAGTTTGAACCAGGCAGTGCCAAATGGGAAGTGGTAGGAGTGTTCCACCAGCAGGGGCTGGGGGGAAAGATTTTTATAGAGAGGAGGGAAAGCAAAGAATTGTTTCATTGGCTATAGCTTAAGCATTTGCTTTATATGGCAAAGCCTATTTGGCTGTTTGATTTCTTAATCTTGAGGGATATACAGGCTAAGCTTTTGATTTACTTATGTATGTAAGTTATTAAGGCATGAGAGCCACCTCAGTTCAAAGGCCTCCTTGCTTAATTGGTTTAACAAAACAAATGTAGCCATCGATGATGCTGCTGAATTAACAGAGTGGAACTCGGACCCAAAAACATACCCCACAGCCACAAGGACCTAAACATGCTGTCCAAAAGGCCTTATTTCAGATGTGTTGGTAAGAGCCAGCAGAGTTACCATAATAGCAAAATTAAATCCTTTACTCCTTAGTCTGACCTAACTTGAAATGTTGAATTTCCCTTTATTCAGATATTAAGGTTCCACATGTTTGGAACTCAATGGTAGAGGTTAGCTTTGATAAACCAAGAATTGTTGGTCATGTCCAAAAAAAAATGTAAGAAATAAATCCATTTATTTTGGCTTCTATCTTTTTAAAGATCATACAAACACCCTCATGACTGGAAGCAGGCTTCTTCTTTTCAGACTTTAATGCTGAAAGTACAAAAGTTTAATCTGATGGTATTACTACCTAACTCATTCATCAAATATTTAAGAACTATTATGTCTCAGGCACTGTTCTAGGTACTGAAAAAGAGCAGTGGAGAAAAGAATGCCCAAATCCCTGCACATACAGTGTGAAATGTATGCACTGTGGATGGAGGCAGGCAGAAAACAAGTGAGCAAAACACTCAATATGACAAAAATAGAGGGTCAGGGAAGGCCTCTCCCAAAAGGCAGCATTTACCAAGACCTCAGTTAGATGACAGCTTTCTAGGGAAAAGCATTCTGGGCAAAGGAACCAAGAGACACACAAGCTGTGAAGTGGGGCATGTGTGGTGTGTTTGAGGAACAGCAGTAGGGCCACAGTGGCTGGAATGCAGTGAGCAAGGTGGGGGGAACGGGACGCAGGTCTACAGATGTAAGGACATATGGCGAGAGCATGCAGGTCATACTGGAGATTTTGGCTGCTCTAAGGACTTCGGCTTTTACTCTGGCCAATGGGAAATGTGAGGAGTTTTGAGAAGTGATACAATCTAACCTTTCAAAGAGATCAGTATGACTTGTGTAGAGAACAGACTAAAGGGGGCAAAGGAGACCAGGTAAGAGGTGACTTATGTAATTCAGGTGAGGGGTAAGGGTGCTTTTGATTATGCTGATAATAGTGGCTGTAGTGAGAAGTGGATGGATTCTGGACTTTTTTTGAAATATAGGCAACAGGACTTGCAGATGGTTGGGATATGGGGTGTAAGAGCAAGAGAGAAATCAAGGATGACTCCAGGGTTTTTAGCCTGAGCAACTGAAAGGCTGGAATTGCCATTTGCTGAAATAGGGAACACATCAAGATAAACACATTTGGAAAGATGGAATCAAACATGCAATATTTGACATATTATATCTGAGATAACTGTTTATTATATAGCTAAGCAGCAATGTTGGAAGAGCAGTTTGCTTTATGATTGTTCTGGGTCCTGAATGTATTCCTGTAGGATCTGAAGAATCAAAAGTTAGCGTAAGTACAGCCATCTTAAAGGCTTAAATACCACCCCCTAACCTAGAAGGAGGAAAATTATTAGAATCTTGAAAAACAAGTTAGTCAGCCAGTGTTAAATGTAGTGACCTTTAATTAGCTGACCTCAAATCAGTTAATCATACACACCAAGCTTATCTTGCTAGAACCACCCTAAACATTCCGAAGGTAATCTTATCTAACCAGACCCCAGGATGTGGCCCCAGCCAAAGATTTATGTGTCTATGAAAAAACACTGTATTGTGATTGTGGAAAATGTTGCCCCCTTTGAAAATGCTATAAAACCTTCTGGCTTTGTGTGCTCAGGTTCCTTGTTGAGACCCGCTGCGTCGGGCTAACTTGGACCCCAGCTAGCTGGTTCCTGAATAAATTCCTCTTGCTTATTGCATCAAGAGACGCCTTTCGTGAGTGATTTGGGGCGGCATCCTCCTCTGGGAGAATCCAACATTCCTTAGAGCTAAATGTTTCTGTAGTACTGAGACACATTTGAATTGCTACCGGATATAAAACATGTTTATGAACTTCTGTAGGAAGTTCAGAACCTCAACACTGCTTTCAGAGAAAGTAAATTGCTAACAGTAAGAATATAACATGTGTGCTTACAATGAATAGAGTCCCAAAATAGAGCTAACTCTGTCTACAGCTACTATACAGGTCACCAAAAGGGCAAAACAAAAAATTGCAATTGGGTCTCAAATGTGCAGTGGTTTTTAGGGTCTTTACATGCTTTGGTACTAAATATAAATTGGTTTGACTTTCAAGCACAAGGGAAAACAGTGTTTCTTGTGCCAGATATGTGTTTTTGCACAAAACCGGTTTGAAAGACCTCAGTATGAATTCCCAAGTTGCAATTGACCTCTGTCAGGCATGGCAGTAGGCCAAGCAATGGGGCATAAGGAATGAGAAGGAAGAAGTGTAGGGATGAATTTGGAGCAACAGGGAATGGCAGTGAGGAAACTTCAGAAAATACAAAACTCAAGTGAAGATTAAAAACCTAAATGCCTGCTGGAGAAAGGCAGGCTCCTGTCAATGAGTAAAACCAGCCTTGCATAATAACAGGAAGTGGTAGAGACTGTGGTGATCAGCAGCGCACAGGTTTCCTTTGAAAGGGAGTGGGGTCCTTTGATGCCATGCAAGACTGGGAGCACAGTCTTGCCAGATCTTGCCTTATTTCCTGAAAAGCCAGAGATTTTGATGTTAATATGAACTCTCCTGATTTTTAAATGTTGGCATTGAGTTCACATTTTCAAAATGCACTGGGTAAGCCAAATGAAATATATCTGCAAGCTGCTTTTGGTCTTTAGGCCCCCGCTTTGCAACTTCTAACATTTTCATTTACGTACAAACAGGTTTAATTATTAACTAAATTGAGCCATCAAATTCCAACATAGGACAACTATTTCTCCTACACAAGAGAAATCCTACTTGTTTTGTATACGACCTAAGTTTCCACTTCAAAATGAAGTCCTAATATTCAAATACGAAAGAGTAAAAATAAAATAATAATAAGTAATAATCATAAGAAGAAGAAGAACAAAAAGAACCCCTTTCCTTTTCAGGGTTTTCGGAAATGGAAGTTACTGACCTTTGTTACTATAAATCTTCTCAAATTAAAGGTAAGGCTGCACTCAACTATGTATGATGTTAAATATGGCAGAGTCATGCTGTGCTCCTTCCAAAATAGGTTGACATTTCACAAGATTCTCCTGGAATATTTTTTAAGGATGTTTGGCTTCAGAAATTATATGGGCTGATGGGAAAGGGCTGTTTCAGATGATAAACAAGTGGAGAGGGACTTTTTCTCTATGATTAAGGCTAATCTTCATAGTCTTTCCTAGTTATTCATTTTCTCCATCATTCTATACTGAAATCAGCAAGCAAGAATACTGGATGATTAAATAGACTTGAGGGAACATTTAAACTCAATTTGTTCGATCCTTGCTCAGTGCCATGATTTGAGAGGGCTCTGGGAAGAGTTTTGTCTTCCAGGGACCTTTCCTAAGAGACTCCTGCCTTATGGGGGCTTCATTCCTACTCTTTGTACCTGTACAGATAGATCTGGGGGCCAGGAGAAGGTCATCGTCATCTTATTTGCTTTTTTTTTCTTTGCTAAGTAATTGAGAGAGCAGATCTCCCCAGAATTAGGGTAATGTCTTAAAACTCTTATCAGCTAACACCCTAGGTGGGAGAGTGACTTCTTTTTCTTCTCGTCATGAGCAGGAGCTGAGAAAGCAAGACCGTGATGGAATGGAGGAGATCCAGAGTCTGCAAGGATGGCGACCTGGAAGTGTGAGGGCATCAGGCAGTTCTGCGTATGCCAAGCTCCCGATTCCCAGAAGAGTGAACGGGCAGATTAGTCTGAAATCACGTTTCATATGGTCCCACCAGTGGTAAGTCAAAATGTCCTCAGGTTTTTTTTTTTAGGGGATGAAAATAAAATTATCTCTTGCTTAAAAGGAAAATAGATAATGACTTAGAATGTAGAGAGAAGAATGATTATTTTGTGTATCTCCACCCACACCTCCAATTTACGCATAGTCCCAATCCTTTCAGGAAAACTTTCAATGACTAGGAAGAAGATGAGTGGAGGCTCTGGAGGAAAGAGAGAGAAAACAGAAGAGCTTGTCTCCAGGGGAAGCTCAAGAATGTATCGTGGTCACTTACCGTAAATGCAGCAGATCTTTCTTTGCAAATTTTGGGGAGATTTGCTGACACAGGCTTAGAAGGGGTAAGCTGAAGTCAGAAGTTTCTTTTGAAAATGTGGCCCTTTGCACAAATAAGGAAGTTCTCGGTCTGCTATGGGCTCTGGTGCAGGGGCCAGCTAGCCATGTAACAGCCCAGTGATTTATTTGGCACTTTGCAAGACCTTGTAGGATTTCAGGATATTAGTGTTTCCTCTTACCTTACTCTTCACGAACAGTCCTTTTAGACATGCTTTGCTACCAGTTAGCGCCACGTGAAACTACTTTTGTTAAAAAAGGCAGGGCAGGGAGAGCTGCCTTTCTCTTTCTCATTGCCTTGTCAAGATAGAGAATTATTTTCCACCAAGAGGGTCATTGTATTATTTTATTTTTTAAAATAACTATCGGTTATGGATATTTAGTCATCTAATGGGATCTGTGCTTTCAACCCACAACATCTTTAGATAAAGTTGCTTTCATCAAAGGGTTATGTTGGTTTTTCATTTCTTGAGGAGGAAAAACTTAACAAATATGATATTATACATATTTTTTGGTTTGTTACAAAGATCTGAGACAGTGATGTTTTGGTGTTGGGTAATCTTTCTCTACCAAGTTAGATTAGTAGTCAACATTCCCATTTACAAATATGATGGTACTTGACTGAATCAGATCAGAAATGTGTAATTCTATCCCAGCTCACATACGTGATAGAGAATTTCTTTGCATAAATTCCCTTGCTTCATTTTCCCCCCAGATGCTGTCTTAATAGATCAGAAGTTAGATGAGGCAATTCTGTTCAGTAGAGATAGGCACATAAGGGAAAGCAAAATAAGGGCCAAGCTCGAAGACAGCACCATGGAAACAGACAAACAGCACATGAGGAAGAGACCCTGGGTTCTGCTTGAGCTGAGTGTGCTGATGGCTGGACTTCCATGGAGGCAATTCCTCTTCCCTTCTACTTGCCAGCCATTAAGAGGAGTGCAGAAGTACCACCACAGAAGCTGAAGGTGCCACTGAAGATCAGGTGGAACTATGTGGGCATTCTCCACACCCTCAGCAATACACAATCTGTTCTGGGTGAGTAGGAATGAGCTTTGGCCTCAGATTTCCCTGAATCCAAATCCGTTCACTGTTCATTACTAACCAGTCACTTAACCAGTCGGAGCCTCTGTTTACTTATCTCTAAAATGAGAGTAACACACCCGCCTCTTTGGGTTGTGTGAGGATTCTAGAGATAGTTCAGGCAAAACAGCACACAGAATGACATAGCTCAAGGATGAAGCAATGGAGGAATTCCTTTCTCTAAAGTGTGTATTACATGAAATGTTTGGCAGCTTCCTCACTCACTGGGGATCAAGCAAAGAGGAAAGCCTAAGAGGACATTGGGATGAGAGGAGGAGAGAGAAGGGAAGAGAGACAGCTGGACTGGTACCATCCAGGAAGGGGGAGAACACACGTGGCACTAAATGGAGAGGGCCAAAGAAGCAGAGAGAGCACTTGGTAAGGTGGGCCCCAGGCATAACCACATGTGTTGTAAGAAAATTGTTTGATCTTAGCATCCTAGTCCTACTTCTACATTCTGTTTTCCCACCTTTATCTTCCACTTAAATGTACCTTATACACATCATGTGTCTCTTCTTCCTTATAAAAATTTCTATATAATTACCCCCCTTCTCTCTGACTCTTGCTCTTTCCCCACACCCATTTTCTTCCTTTTCATTCTTACCAGTACCTCCATGATGATTTATTTCTCTTTTGCTGTTCTTTTAAAGTATTGTCCTCCCTAGCCTACCAGTTACTTTATTTTTTGACCCTTCCTGGTCATGAGTAAACTATTCTTTGTTTCTCCAAAAAGCAATTCTGACCACTTAACAAACTCCCTCTTAATCCCAGTTATTTATTATCTGCCTACCAGTAGCTCATTATTTCTTGGCTAATTTTTTATTCTTTCTGCCAGTTGGGGATGCCAATGAAGGGCCACCCATCTGCATGAGAGCTAAATGCACGTCTTTGCTTACAGGCATTTAGATTTTCTGTATTTCAAAACTTTCACGAGAGAATGTTGCTGTGTGAACAATGGCCCTGTCCAATATCATCTTATGAGGTGTAACAAGCACAATGTATTGTCTGTAATGATATTGAAAGTAGCTTTTCCCCAATAAAAGATATTTTGAAATATAAAAGTGCCTTTCAGACTTTAACCTCAATAAGAGCGCAGATGCCCATAACTATGTAAATTAACAGAAAGCAATTCCCTAAGGATCTAGGGTGCTCTAGGCTCCATCAGGGGCTCACCGTGTTGGTAGAGAGGACTCATTCTACTAACTTACCTGCCTCCTCTTTCCTATTTGCTTGAGGCAGAGGGGCTGATTTGCTACAAAAGTATTAAGAGGAAATAATTAACTTGTGTTTGGACTTTTTGCTTATCTGGCAAAGTTAGTTCTTTAATTCTGGCCTTTAAGAAAGATCAGACTCAAATCATTCTTGGGGAAGCCACATTAGGAATTTGTGCCCCAAGTCGCGGCACATCAAAACTTGACCATTGTGTGGCAAAACTATCCCTTCATCTCTGAAATGGAGGAAATTTTATAATTGGTTTGAGGACAAAACAAAAGGAAAATTTGTCAGCAGTCAACAAACCTGGGTTCTAACTCTAACACCTCCTCTAGCCCTGCCTGTGTCTCTGGGCACGCCACTCTCTTCTCTCCATCTCACTGTTCTCACTGATGAAGTAAGTTTCTCTTGAGTAATAGGTTACTGAGACTAACCAGAGAGCTGAACGACATACAGACATGGAAGGCTTCTCTGAAATGTTCATATTGTGACATGCAGTTATTGACAGTGATGATGAGACTGAAGTGATCACGATGCTTATCCGGTCAAATCTCCACCTAGTTCCGAGAGCTGCAATCACACAGACTCTACAGCCAGAGTAATTGCCTGGTCATTTCTTAGATGTGTGACTTGGACAAGTTAGTTAACCTCTATGTGCTTGCATTTCCTCATCTTGAAAATAGAACTAATATTAGTACCTTCCACACTGAAGGTTGTGAAAGTCATATTAGTTGACATGAGTAAAGTTCTTAGGATACAACCTGGACATACAAGTGCCTTATGAAATTATTAGTTATTATTTTGAGGGTGCTCAGGCAGCTAAGATGTTCCCAATGGCACCATTACTCCTCAGGAGGGTCCCTTAGTCTTAGAACCCACCTGCTGAATTCTTTCCATTTCACCCAGGTCATCAGCTATCAGAACCAGAGTTGGTTTAGCATCTACGGGTTTCTCTGATGAGCAGGGCCATACTGAGCCAAACTCTTCTGAACTTATCAGACCTATACTTGAGAGAGACCAGATTTGCAGCCCAAGACTTGGTCTATGCAGGCCTGGAGCTAGAAGGTCCAATATGCAGGAATGGATCATATGTCCAAGGTGTATGGGACCCAAGTGCCCAGGGCTATCTAGTAAACTGGGGCATGAATCACTCCAGATCTTGGGGTACCTGAATGCCCCTCTCCTTCATCTTTGTAATACCTCTTAAAAGCAAGCTAATGAAAGGAAAAGAGGGGGTGTCTTCAGATCTTTGCGTTCTCTTTTAATATGTGTGCCTAGTTTGAATTTAAACACCTTGTACCCCAAATGAGTTCCATTAATCCTCATGTTAGATGAGACATCAGCTAATAAAACTCAGCCCCAGAACAAATTATGTGCTCCTTACCCAAGTTGCCTTATTTTCTCCCTGAATGAATGACAAATCCTGTCTATAGACCACTGGGAAAGGATATTCTGGGGGAATATTTTTGGATTCCAAGTTTTCCTGACCTTTCATCTCTTAATTACATCTCACTTCAGCTGATGATTTTAATGAGCTTTATTGCAAAGTACCTAGATAAGCAGATTTAAGAATTGTGTATGCTTCTGAACCCTGAAGGGAGCAAGGAAAATATCTGGTGCCCATTACTTCTGGCCTCTCCTTCCTTGAAAAAACTGCCTGTCTGGGGCTCTACAGAGAGAGCATCAAAATAAACAGTGTCTGCCCCTGCCTCTCTATGGGACCACCCTCGGCTACTTCTGGAAACCACTCCAAACCAGTCTTTCCTGTCTTAACTCCCCCTGCACTCCAGTCTCGAACATGATGCAGCCAAACTGATCTATGGTCTTTGCTTAGCACCTTCCTCAGGTCAACTCACTGCCCAGAACTCTGTCCGGTGTCCCTTGTTTCCATTCCCAACCAAGTGGAAACCCTTCTTTCTGACTTGCACTGCAGTGCACGACCTGGTGTGCCCCACCCTGCTGCCCACCATCTCTCTTTCTAGTACCCCTGAGTTCCCATCTTCATTCTAGGGGTGGCTGCGTCTTCTGCAATGTTTATCCCCACTTCTCTGCCTTTGCTTACCTCGTTCCTTAGCCTGGAGTGCTTTTCTGCGGCATAAGGGAAGTCTGTTATTTTCTGAGGCCCAGATCAAATCCTACTTTCTCCAGGAATCCCAATTGCTCCAATAAGAATAAGAATATATTCTCCTAGCCCTTTACAGTTATATGGCATTTAGGTTCCATAGCCTACACTATATAGGACTTTTGTATATGTTGTCCTCTGTACCAGTCACAATCTGGCAGAAAAAACATGGTGCAACCAGAGTTTAATTAAAGGACTATGTATAAGAGTATGGGTAGGGTGGAGGGAAATCAGCAAGGGGAAATGAAGCCCAATAGACAAGCGATAGCAAGAAACCCTTAGCCTCTTCTAGAGGCTTGGAGAGACTGACTGTTGTCCAGAACACCAAGGGAATTAGCTATGTAGGAAAGGGCTGCCTGACAGGAGCTGAGGGCCTCAGTCAAGGGACATAGAAAGTCTGGGGCAAGCTGGCATGGGGAGAACAGGGAGCCAAATAGCCTGGCCTCACTGTCCTCCAGTCCTTGGGTCTCTTGCCAGGACCTTGCACTGGTTAAATCTGATGGGAAGCTAGTGGGCCAGGGAGCCCACTGATGGCATCTGCACAGTCTAGCCCAGTGCAGAGCAGGGTGGGAAAGAGTGGATCTGAAGGGCAACAGGAAAATATACAGCACGTGCTCTTTACTGTGTGCATTAGATGCTTCCTGGAGTATGAATTTTCTCCCAAGCTAGACTGAAAGCTCCTTGAGTAGAGACCATGGCTGGTGTTTCACTTTACCTTCTACGATGCTTAGTTCAAGGTAAATTATAAATGGTGTAAACATGCATAGACACTGAAGAGTGGAAAAAAAATCAACTGTAACCTCCCACCCAGTCTTGGTATCTTCTCAAGCACCTAAGCCTTGGTTTCCCAAATTGATCAAAATAAAGTCAAAATTCCTTAACATGGCCTGGGTCCTAGCTGTCCTCTGACCTCATCTCTTTGGCTTTCCCTCTTGTGCACTTCACTGCTCCAGCCACCTGCCCTCACGTGGTGCCTGGAATGTGTTTCCATTTCGGGGCCTTTGCATCTGTTGGGCCCTCTGCCTGGAGATTTCCACGTGTTTGTCACTTCTGAGTCTCCCTCCTCATTAGGGGGACTTCACTAATGGCCCTAAGTACCCATCTCCACCTCTCCCTTTCCTCTCACCTTACTTCATTTCCCACATAATACTTACCACCACTTGCCATGTAATATGCATATTGTCTGTTACTCGTTATTCTTTCTGCTCTAGAATATAAGATCCATGGAGCATGGACTTAATCTACTTTGTTCCAAATACTTAGATCAGTGCCCCACAATAGTAGAAACTTGATAATATGATTTTATCTGCATATTTATAATGCATTATACATATATATAATGGGTTATATATACATTGAATATATATTCATTATATATACATATATTATGTATATATTATATATATTAAATATATATAATATGTACATATGTATCACTTAGTGAAGTTGGGTCCCTTTTCTTTGTTTATAGGCAGTTCTGATGATCTGAATGTGGATGTTGGCCCTTAGCCCATCCTTGGCTAAGATAAATTCAGTCCCGTTCAGGAAGCATTTATTGAGTCTGTGTGAAGCAAACCAGCAGCAGTGCTCCATGTAGTGCTCACAATGCTCATGGAACAGGCTATTCCTTCCCACTTGTTCCTTCCTAGCTACTAGATGGCATTACTTTTGGTTAGAGCAGCCCAAGACCTGGAATATTACAGATCCTTCCCCCACTACAGTTCTCTAGTTTGCAGAGTTGCACCACTGTTTTTCTTCTTATTTTTTCTTTCATTTTTTATTAAAGTATTATTGATATATAATCTTATGAAGGTTTCAAATTCACAACACAGTGGTTTAACATTCACCCATATTATCAATTCCTCACCCCCTCCAGTGTGGTCACTGTCTATCAACATAGTAAGATGTAACTGTATTCTCCATGCTGTACTACTGTCCCCATGACCAACCTATATTGTGTTTAAGAATTATAGTGCCCCTTAATCCCCTTCTCCATACCCCTGCACCCTCCCCAACCCCTTCCCTTTGGTAACCACTAGTCCTTTCTTGGTGCCTATGAGTCTACTGCTATTCCGTTCCTTTCATTTTGCTTTGTTTTTATACTCTATAAATAAGTGAATTCATCTGGTATTTGTCTTTCTCCACCTGGCTTATTTCACTGAGCATAATACCCTCTACATCTATCCATGTTTTTGCAAATTGCAGGATTTATTTTCTTTTTATACCTGAATAATATTCCATTGTGTATATGTACCACATATTTATCCATTCATCTATTGATGAACACTTAGGTTGCTTCCATATCTTGGCTATTGCAAATAGTGCAGCGATAAACATAGGGGTATGTTTGTCTTTTCACATCAGGGATCTTGTCTTCCTTGGGTAAATTCCTAGGAGTGGAATTACTGGGTCAAATGGTATTTCTATTTTTAGTTTTTTGAGGAACCTCCATGTTGCTTTCCACAATGGTTGCACCAATTTACATTCCTATCAACAGTGTAGGAGAGTTCCCCTTTCTCCACATCCTTGCCAGTATTTGTTGTTTCTTGTCTTTTGGATGCACCACTGTTTTTTTTTACAGTGAACTCTCAAGTAAAGAGTTGCTCTCAGAGGTGCTACTGCCTCTCTTACTTGTTTTTCCTTTACTGGGTGCAGGGATCCTGCATGATTCCAGGGGCTCTGGAATCAGCCTGTTCCTGGTTGGTTGCTCCTGGTGCAGTCTCCTGGAGGTTGACTCTGCTGGCAACTGCTATGGGAGTTGCACCAATGGCATGGCCACTACCATGGAAGGATTGTTCTGGGGGCCAGCTGCTGGGGACACTACCTAGTCATGATATTCCTATTCCTTTAAAGCCCCTGGACACAATGGGCTGCATTACCCGCACCTGTCCTGGTAGTGTCAAACACAGAGTTTGAATAGAGGTCCCCCAGAGCTCTTGATCATGCACTTTCCACTTTCAGAATATAGCTTTGTTTTCTCTGCTTACTGGTTTTTAACATGAACTCTGTCCTTAGGGTGCACTTGGAAAAAGCAGTGGCCCCAAGAAACATTGGACAATAAACCCCAGCCTTTCTAGAGACCTAGCTTGTACTCTCCCACACCTAAGATTAAGGAAATTGGCTGTGTAAGTACCCTGATCAAAATATGACCAACAAAACCAAAGATGGCAGCATGAGAGGAGAGACAGAAGCTTCCTCCTAAAACTGGATACAATTAGAAAATATAGTTGGCGCATCTAATCCTGAGAGAGCAACAGGAAAGAGGATGGCGTCAGACTGCACACACCTGGAGAAAAGAGCAGACCTCACCGAACTGGATAACGTACCAGAGCTGTGGCTCCGCGGGACCTGAGCCCTTCCCCCACCCCAGCTCACCAGCGGGAGGAAGAGAAATGGAGCAGGGAGGGAGTGGAAGGCTTGGGACTGCTGAATACCTAGCTCCGGAGATCTGCGCTGGGGGCACAAACCTACATTTCATGTTGTTTTCATGAGACTCGCATGATTACTGGGTTGGAAAGTTAATACAGGCAGAGTTCCTGGGGAGACTGGGATTCTGGCCACTTGTGGAAAGCAAGGATCCATATCCGGCTGCTCTGGGACAAAAACTTATACCTGTGTGCCCGGCCAACTGGCTCAGGCAGTGGAGAAAGACACAGCAGCCAGGAGGCGGGGAACAGCTCTTTCCTCCCCCAGGCACCAGTACCACTCCCCTGTGACCCCTGACATTGCTTCAGGGGCTGAGCAGCTCCAGAATAGAGGTTCTAGGCACTAGAGGACACCATATACAAACACGAAATGCCAAAAGAACCTTGTCCAGAGTAAAATTATTAATACAACTCCCAAGAAAGATTTAAATGATATGGACCTCATGACTCTTCCTGAAAGGGAGTTCAAAATAAAAATCATCAACATTCTAATGGAGGTATGGAAAGACATCCAAGAACTCAGGAATGAATTCAGGTCGGAGATCCAATCATTGAAGAGCACGATGGAGGGTATTAAAAGCAGGTTGGATATGGTGGAGGAGACAGCAAATGAAATAGAAACTAGAGAAGAGAAATACAAAGAAGCTGAGGCACTGAGAGAAAAAAGGATCTCTAACAATGAAAGAATATTGAGAGAACTGTGTGACCAATCCAAGCAGAACAATATTCACATTATAGGGATACCAGAAGCGGAAGAGAGAGAGAAAGGGATACAAAGTGTCTTTGAAGAGGCAATTGCTGAAAACTTCCCCAATCTTGGGAAGGAGATAGTCTCTCAGGCCATGGAGAACCACAGATCTCCCAACACAAGGGACCCAAGGAAGACAACACCAAGACACATAGTAATTAAAATGGGAAAGATCAAGGATCAGGATAGACTGCTAAAAGCAGCCAGAGACAGGAATAAGATCACATACAAAGGAAAGCCCATCAGGATAACATCAGACTTCTCAGCAGAAACCTTGCAGGCCAGAAGGAATGGCATGATGTATTTAATGCCATGAAGCAGAAGGGCCTGGAACCAAGATTACTTTATCCAGCAAGAATATCATTTAAATTTGAAGGAGGGATGAAACAATTTCCAGATAACCAAAAGCTTAGAGAATTTACCTCCCACAAACCATCTCTACAGTCTATTTTGGAGGGACAGCTATAGATGGAAGTGTTCCTAAGGTTGAGTAGCTGTCACCAGAGGTAATAAAACCACAGTGAAGAAAGAAGAGCTATTTACGAAGCAAATGCAAAATTAAATTAACTCTCCCCAAAGTCAATCAAGGGATAGACAAAAAGTACAGAATTTGATACCTAATATATAAAGAATGAAGGAGGAAGAGAAAGAAAGAGAAATAGAAAAGAACCTTTAGATTGTGTTTGTAGCAGCATACTAAGTGAGTTCAGTTAGAATCTTAGATAGTAAGGAAAGTAACCTGGAACCTTTGGTAACCATGAATCTAAAGCCTGCAATGACAATAAGTACATACCTATCGATAACCACCCCAAATGTAAATGGACTG
Source organism: Manis javanica (assembly GCF_040802235.1). Taxonomy (NCBI): domain Eukaryota; kingdom Metazoa; phylum Chordata; class Mammalia; order Pholidota; family Manidae; genus Manis; species Manis javanica. Next base: position 59,930,995 of record NC_133165.1, on the reverse strand, counting down.
AATGCACCAATCAAAAGACATAGAGTCACTGAATGGAGAAAAAAACAAGACCCATCTATATGCTGCTTACAAGAGACTCACCTCAAACCCAAAGACATGCACAGACTAAAAGTCAAGGGATGACAAAAGATACTTCATGCAAACAATAGGGAGAAAAAAGCAGGTGTTGTAGTACTACTATCAGACAAAATAGACTTCAAAACAAAGAAAGTAACAAGAGATAAAGAAGGACATTACATAACGAAAAAGGGCTCAGTCCAACAAGAGGATATAACCTTTATAAATATAAATGCACCTAACACAGGAGCACAAGCATATGTGAAACAAATACTAACAGAGATAAAGGAGGAAACAGAATGCAATGCATTCATTTTAGGAGACTTCAACACACCATTCACTCCAAAGGACAGATCCACCAGACACAAAATCAGTAAGGACACAGAGACACTGAACAACACACTAGAACAGATGGACCTAATAGACATCTATAGAACTCTACAAGCAAAAGCAACAGAATACACATTCTTCTCAAGTGCACATGGAACATTCTCCAGAATAGACCACATACTAGGCCACAAAAGAGCCTCAGGAAATTCAAAAAGATGGAAATTCTACCAACCAACTTTTCAGACCACAAAGGTATAAAACTAGAAATAAATTGTACAAAGAAAGCAAAAAGGCTCACAAACATATGGAGGCTTAACAACATGCTCCTAAATAGTCAATGGCTCAATGACCAAATTAAAATGGAGATCCAGCAATATATGGAAATAAATGACAACAACACAAAGAACCAACTTCTTTGGGACGCAGCGAAAGCAGTCTTAAGAGGAAAGTATATAGCAATCCAGGCATATTTAAAGAAGGAAGAACAAACCCAAATGAATAGTCTAACATCACAATTATCAAAATTGGAAAAAGAAGGACAAATGAGACCTAAAGTCAGCAGAAGGAGGGACATAGAAAAGATCAGAGAAGAAACAAATAAAATTGAGAAGAATAAAACAATAGAAAAAAATCAATGAAACCAAGAGCTGGTTCTTTGAGAAAATAAACAAAATAGATAAGCCTCTAGCCAAACTTATTAAGAGAAAAAGAGAACCAACACACATCAACAGAATCAGAAAAAAGAAAGGAAACAACACGATGGACCCAACAGAAATACAAAGAATTATTAGAGACTACTATGAAAACCTATATGCTAAGAAGCTGGAAAACCTAGAAGAAATGGACAACTTCTTAGAAAAATACAAGACTGACCAAGGAAGAAACACAAAATCTAAACAAACCAATTACCAGCAAAGAAATTGAAGTGGTAATCAAAAAACTACCCAAGAACAAAACCCCCGGGCCAGATGGATTTACCTCGGAATTGTATCAGACATACAGAGAAGATATAATACCCATTCTCCTTAAAGTTTTCCAAAAAATAGAAGAGGAGGGAATACTCCCAAACTCATTCTATGAAGCCAACATCACCCTAATACCAAAATGAGGCAAAAAACCCCACCAAAAAAGAAAATTACAGAACAAGATCCCTGATGAACGTAGGTACAAAAATACTCAACAAAATATTAGCAAATCGAATTCAAAAATACATCAAAAGGATCATACACATGACCAAATGGGATTCATCCCAGGGATGCAAGGATGGTACAACACTCGAAAATCCGTCAACATCATCCACCACATCAACAAAAAGAATGACAAAAACCACATGATCATCTCCATAGATGCTGAAAAAACATTCGACAAAATTCAACATCCATTCATGATAAAAACTCTCAACAAAATAAGCATAGAGGGCAAGTACCTCAACATAATAAAGGCCATATCTGATAAACCCACAGCTAACATCATACTGAACAGCAAGAGGCTGAAAGCTGTTCCTCTGAGATTGGGAACAAGACAGGGATGCCCACTCTCCCCACTGTTATTCAACGTAGTACTGGAGGTCCTAGCCACAGCAATCAGACAAAACAAAGAAATACAAGGAATCCAAGGTGGTAAGGAAGAAGTTTAAATGTCGCTATTTGCAGATGACATGATATTGTACATAGAAAACCCTAAAACCTCCACTCTAAAACCACTAGAACTGATATCGGAATACAGCAAAGTTGCAGGACACAAAATTAACACACAGAAATCTGTGGCTTTCCTATACACTAACAATGAACTAACAGAAAGAGAAATCAGGAAAATAATTCCATTCACAATTCCATCAAAAAGAATGAAATACTTAGGAATAACCTTACCAAGGAAGTGAAAGACCTATACCCTGAAAACTACAAGACACTCTTAAGAGAAATTAAAGAGGACACTAGCAAATGGAAACTCATCCCATGCTCTTGGCTAGGAAGAATTAATATTGTCAAAATGGCCATCCTGCCCAAAGCAATATACAGATTTGATGCAATCCCTAACAAATTACCCACAAACATTCTTCAATGAACTAGAACAAATAGTTCAAAAATTCATATGGAAACACCAAAGACCCTGAATAGCCAAAGCAATCCTGAGAAGGAAGAATAAAGTGGGGGTGATCTGGCTCCCCAACTTCAAGCTCTACTACAAAGCCACAGTAATCAAGACAGTTTGGTACTTGCACAAGAACAGAGCCACAGACCAGTGGAACAGAATAGAGACCCCAGATATTAACCCAAACATTTATGGTCAATTAATACATGATAAAGGAGCCATAGACATGCAATGAGGAAATGACAGTCTCTTCAACAGATGGTGCTGGCAAAACTGGACAGCTACATGTAAGAGAATGAAACTGGATCACTGTCTAACCCCACACACAAAAGTAAATTTGAAATGGATCAAAGACCTGAATGTAAGTCCTGAAACCATAAAACTCTTAGAAAAAAACATAGGCAAAAATCTCTTGGACATAAACATGAGCGACTTCTTCACGAACATATCTCCCCAGGCAAGGAAAACAAAAGCAAAAATGAACAGATCAAGCTGAAAACCTTCTGTACAGCAAAGGACACCACCAACAGGACAAAAAGGTACCCTACAGTATGGGAGAATATATTCATAAATGACAGATCCAATAAAGGGTTGACATCCAAAATATATAAAGAGCTCACACACCTCCACAAACAAAAAGCAAATAATCCAATTAAAAACTGGGCAGACTAGCTGAACAGACACTTCTCCAAAGAAGAAATTCAGATGGCCAACAGACACATAAAAAGATGCTCCACATCGCTAGTTATCAGACAAATGCAAATTAAAACCACAATATCACCTCACACCAGAAAAAATCGCCACCATCCAAAAGACAAACAACAACAAATGTTGGGAGGTTGCAGAGAAAGGGGAACCCTCCTACACTGCAAGTGGGAATGTAAATTAGTTCAACCATTGTGGAAAGCAGTATGGAGGTTCCTCAAAATGCTCAAAATAGAAATACCATTTGACCCAGGAATCCCATTTCTAGGAATTTACCCTAAGAATGCAGCACTCAAGTTTGAAAAAGACAGATGCACCCCTATGTTTATCGCAGCAGTATTTACAATAGCCAAGATATGGAAGCAACCTAAATGTCAATCAGCAGATGAATGGATAAAGAAGATGTGGTATGTATACACAATGGAATATTACTCAGCCATAAGAAAAAAACAGGTCCTACCATTTGCAACAACATGGATGGAGCTAGAGGGTATTATGCCCAGTGAAATAAGGCAGGCGGAGAAAGACAACTACCAAATGATTTCACTCATATGTGGAGTAGAAGAACAAAGAAAAACTGAAGGAACGAAACAGCAGAAGAATCACAGAACCCAGGAATGGACTAATGGTTACCAAAGGTTAAGGGACTAGGGAGGATGGGTGGGAAGGGAGGGATAAGGGCAGGGAAAAAGAAAGGGGGCCTTACAATTAGCATGTATAATGTGGGGGGGGCATAGGGAGGGATGTGCAACACAGAGAAGACAAGTAGTGAGTCTACAGCATCTTACTATGCTGATGGACAGTGACTGTAATGGGGTTTGTGGGGGGAGGACTTGGTGAAAGGGGGAGTCTAGTAACCATAATGTTCTTCATGTAATTGTAGATTAATGATAATAAAATGAATTCAAAAAAATTTATATTATAATCAGCATCAGATGTTTAAAATCATTAGCTTAAGGATCTGTTTTTAAAACTTAGGTTATTTAAGCTTTAGTTAGCAGGCTGACAACCTCTTAAGGTTTTCCTGAGGCTCCCAGAGTGATGAACTGACCATCAATCACTCAGGCTGTGTTATAGCCACTGAACTACAGGCACCAGGCTAAGAACACAGGTGATGAACTATCTAGGTTAATGGAAATGTTCTTTGTAGTGTTCAGTATGGTAGCCATGATTTATATGTGGCTAAAGAGAACTTGATATGCAGCTGGTGCAACTAAATAATGGAATTTTTAATTTTAATTGTAATGAATTTAAAAGTAAACAGGCACAGGTGTTTAGTGCTACCATACTGGACAGCCCAGACTAAGATTATCATTAAAATCCTGTGGCAGACTAATCCATTTTACTTCATATACCTGTTATTTGTAGTCATGGTCAGAAACATCAAAACTGTTGGTCATCTAACCTGCCTCACACTCACCTCTTCCCTCTACATTTCTTTTACTCCTCTACATTAACTAAAATTCTTCACTTTCCCTTCTTCTCAAAGCTTTCCACTGTGCTCTCAAAAATCCTCTTCCATGGAAAAATTGTTATATTCTCAGCCCTTTTGCTGAATCATCCTCTCCATCTCCTTGCCTTAGCTGCAATTTGGCTCCTTTTGTCTACTAATAACTTTGGAATCCTTTCAATTGGGAGATGTTTGTTCTTTTGCATTCCACAGACAATCCAAAGTACTGATTTACCACAACCTGCAATTTCGAGGCTATCATTCCTTCACTACCCTGCAAAAATTCCAGCTGCTGTGAATCTCACATGATATTCACATCAGATCGATCCCTGCCTACTCCTGATAGCACAAACTACCAACTTTCCAGTCATTACCTCTCAAAATTAATTGAATTCACTAAAACCTCCTACAGTCATGCCCACACCAGGCAGGTCCTTGTTCCAGCAGAAACATAATCTCAATTATTTCTGGAATATCAACATTCTAACCCCACAGGGCATTCTGATCCCTTACTCCTCTCTAATCTCTCCCTACCTCTCCAATCTTGATTTTCTTGCCTATTTGGCAAAGATTTCATAATCATCTATACACTACTTTCTTACCAATATCTCCAACTCCCTGGCTAACAGAATCGATCCAACTTCATAATTCATTTAGTAAATACTTATTGATAGTAGTAAAGAATCACAGTAGTAGTAAAGAATACACAGTAAAGAATCAAAAATAACATCTAAGTTCATAGAATTAATGAAATAATCAGGATTTGAACTAAACTTGTCTGATTCCAGATCTCCTAATTCCTAGCTCATTTCCCAAGATATTTGAAGTTTTACCTGACTTCTTAAAATTTGACCATACATCTACCAACTCCTATTTTTAGATGACCTTCTCTACAACCTCTCAATTTCCAGTCACTAAACCTACAAACAAAAGCTCTGTACATATCCCTTATTCCTCCCTTCCTATTACAAAGGAAGGTCCTTCCACCTTCCAAAGGCTAATCCACTTGTATTAGTTTGCTTCCCACATTCTCAAGAATCTCAATGTATTCAGTTCCTTAACACTACATTCATACTCTGGCTCTTGGCATGATCAAAAGCTACTTGTTCTTACTTGTTTTACCACACCCTTCTGTCACTATTCCTCAAGTTTCCGCATGCCTCCACTCAGTCTCAGTTACTAGTGTTCCTTCTGTCTACTTCTCTAGACTGTAAGCTCCATGAGATTATTGAATGTTTTTATTTTGTTAACAATTGGATGCTCAATCCTTAGAATTTAAGGTATGTGAAGGCATGTAATACATGCTGCACAAATAATTATGAGCACAGTATCATTCTTGTGACTTCTCTAGCCAATAATAGAATTTTAAAGTATTAATTCAAAATCATACAAGTAACAATATATCCTAAGGAATACAAAAGAACATACCTCTAGTTCATTTTCCAGTTTCATTACTTTAGTTTTTAATTGGTTTTCTATTAAAAAGAAAAGATAAATGTTTCAATTGCCCAGACTTGTCTCGAAACAAGCTTTTACATAAACATCAACAAGATAATAAAATTATTCTTTTCGTAGATCCCATCATGATTATAGTAATATGGCAACATAAGAGAAAATAACTATTTTATACTTGGGATGTGGAAATAGGAGTTCTAGAAATATCTTCAAAATAAATTGAGTCTACACATTTTAGAGATAAACCTAATTTTCTATGTCTTAATGAATAAATGGAATACACTATTAAACATCACAATAGACTTCTTTTTCCCAAGGTACCCACCAAATTTTGCTTGCTCTTCTCCAGCCTTTTCGACTTCTAAAGCTAGCTCTACCTCTTGAGCTTTCATCTAAACAACTAAAAAAAGGGTTATATCAATATGCCTTTACACTAGAAGGTAAGCAAAGAAAATAAGTATTTTTTTCATTTGTTATCCCAATACTTACCAACTGCAAAGCCTGGCACACATGAAGACTTCTAGTAAATATTTGTTGAATTAACAGACAATTTTCTTAAGGATATAATTTCTAGATTCCTAACAGTTTGAAACATCTTTGATTCCTCTTTATGCCTCAAACCTTATCTTTTAGTATTGCAACTTTTCCACTTTTTTCTGTTCTGTCACTATTACAGTCTATAATTTTATGTCTAACCTCCTTCATAACATTATATTGCAATAGCTTCAAGTCCCTTCAGTTTGTCCTGTTAACACACCTAGTTTTATCTACTTAAGGTATATTTTTGTTATATATCAACTATCGCTCAGAAAACTTCAGTGGCTCCTTATTGCTGACACCCTGAGATACACCTTTAAAGCCCTTGAAAGGCTATTCCAAATTATACCCAACTTCTGTTTTCTCCACAATCTGCTATAAACTTTATGCACCTGTCTCCTCAAAAGCAAACAGTAAGCATATTTTCTATTCCCAGTTTTCATTTATGATAACCTCCAGCTCTACAATCTCCTTAACATTTTACCACTGCCTTCTACTTACCTAGAACTACTTATCAGTCTTTGCCCTTTATTAGGTCTTCTCACACCTAACCTCTTACCTTTCTAACAAATCTATACAGTTAGTCATCTGTATTTTTCATTTCAGCCTCAAGATTACCATTAACATAACTAACATAGGACCCCTTTATGTTATTTTTAAACATACCTATTCTGTTTCCCCTATACATTCTTTAAAGAACTTTAGAGCAGAAACTAGCAATGTTCTGCACACTACAACTCATGATCCATGTGTGAAGATATCTTATTTTTGAGTGGTGCTTTAGACATTACAGAGTACTTTAATGAAACTTCCTCTAATAGTCAAAGCTATTGTTAAAAACTATTGCATACAAACCTTCATTAGTGACTAACTCTGAAAACGTGTATCACATTTTCTTGACTTTCATTTTTTAGCTCATTTACTTCCAACTAAGTAAACAGAAAAGCAACCATTTTACATTTTATAAATAACACCTAAGCAAAATATAAAAACTCTTATAGCTGTATCATTCAGTGATTTCAGGGACAAGATTAATCATAGTTGTATGTATATATCTATGCATTATTTATTAATTAAGTACCTTAGATAAGGAAATCAATAAATAATCTGCCAATTCTTCTTGACGAGGAAGATCATCTGGGTCAACTTTCATGATTTCTTTCCAGTTTATATTAGGGGCCATCCTGAACTATTTCACTGTGCTTTACCTTCTGTAACAAAACAGGCAGGTATTAGCATTTTCAAGGCAAAAACATTACTATTTTTACAGCAATATGCAGTTTTTACATATTACGTCTATGGTGTTAGCGAAGAGCTATGGCTCCTTAACCGCATAACAGGTAAGTGGGCAAAATAATCCTCATCAAAATTACAGCAATTAGCACAAACCATCAGATACTGTACTGGCTAAATAAACAATGACGGATTCCTTTCTAAAACTAACCTAGGTCAGAACTAAGGTTGAATCCCCTCCTCCACGTCCCCCTACCGACGCGAGAGAACATCTAAGGGTGCCAAGCCCTGGGATCCTTGGAAGGCTGAAAATGAGCCCTGATTCGGAGAAACTGGAACTAAGGGTAAAATTAAAAACTACGGTAATTACCGATTGAAATGAGTGCAGTTGGGCCGAGGAAATCACAGGTGAAGCTAGAAGAAGGCAAAAGGACTGCAGACCAAAGACTAAGGGGTCGGGAAGCTGGACTGTTGCACGGGACCCTGAGGCTTAAGGAACCTGCATGGGATGGAACTCGCTGCTCCCGCTCACCAAAATCCACCTACCTACACCAAGTCTGGCAACCAGCAGCGGTGTCTCATTTACTGCAACCCCCGAGCCTGGCCCCGCCGCCCAGCCTGACCGCTCCCTAGCGCGGTGACAGCAAAACCCTAGATCCCGCCACCTGGTCCAGAGTAAATGATAGCGCCCCACAGCTGCTAGGCGACCCCATTTCCCAACCGGCCAAGGCAGGGAAAAGGCCCCGGTTGCAAGTTGAGCCTACATTTCACGACGGTGGATAATGCTTTACGTTTAGATTCCCCTGTGGCAAAGACTGTAGAAGGCGCGGGATGAGGACTCCAAATTCCAGAGTGCACTTCTCCCTGGCAGCTTGTGCATGCTGGGAGCTGAAGTCTCTGGGAAGAAGAGGGAGGCCGTCCCGGCGTGCAGTGCGGCGGGCTGCGCCTGTACAGGGGCGCTGGGGGAAGGAGCTGGAGGCGGGAGGCGCAGGGCTCAGGCGCGTCTCCGCTGGTGACCTGAGTACAGTAGAGGATGACTGCGACTCCCAAGGCGCCGCCCGCCAGACCGCTCTTCCTGAGGTTTCCCTAAGCCATCTCCTAGGGAACAACTCCCAGGTGAGGTAGGACTGCTGGTCAGCGGCGGGGGTGGAGTTGAGGGGAGCGGTCCCGGCTACGAGAAGCTCGGACTGTGTGGACGGAAGGACTCGTTCCCGGTGTAGAGGTGGGAAAAGCCCGTCTTCTCCTTAGACGTTTGCAAGTGGTACTCCAGGGGGTCCCCTCTGTAAGCGGGGGGAAAAAAAGTTTTAGCCTTTTTTTGCTGTCAGAATCCACTCCATAAGTGGAGTGGGGGCCGCGCAGCCAAGATCGTGGTTTGGGGTAAATGAAGCATTGAGTAGAGGGCATCTCGTTTTCTCCGATACCGCCTGCCTTTCTTGTAGCACCATTGTCTTTGCGAACTGGAGGACTTTAAGGTTGAGGAGCTAGGATAGAGCGAAGGCTCTAGAGAGAAGAGTTTAGAATTTGTCCCAGCTAACTGCTGGGAGTGGAGAGAGACTAAGGGGCCTCAATTGTCACCAGTCCTATTCTGTAACTTGCTTGGTTACTAAGTGTGCCCTTACATGAAAGTGCCTGCTCAGGTGTTTGCAGCTCTTCTTGTGCAAGTGTTGCTCATCCCTCTGTTTTCAGCCGTTCTGGAGTATAATATGCCACTAGGTAACTTCCTTAAGATGTAGATTTGAAATCTAAATGACATTTTCCACTGGTTGGACAAGCCCCTCTCATCTTTACCTTTTTTTTTTAAAGCACTTAAAAAATATAGTTGACAGTAGACATTCCTTTGAAAATAAAAAAAAATAGTAGATATCTCCAGACCATGTGTTTGGGTAAAACAAGAAATAGCTCAGTAGAAAACAAAAACAGTACTGATTTTGTGAGGAGTATTTTAAAGACATTCATCAGATTTGAAACTATCGTAATTTTTTCTAATCCTTTACTGAGAGATTATATCCAAGTACCGTTCATTATTATTTTTTACCATGCTATACGTTACATCCCCAGGACTAGTCTTGTCTTTCTCTGACTTACTTTACTTACCATAATCCCCTCAAGGCCCATCCCTGTTGTTGCAAATGGCACAATTTCATTCTTTTTTAAGGCTGAATAATATTTCTTTGTGTATATACACACATTTTCTTTATACATTCATCTGTTGACAGATACTGAGGCTATTTCCATGTCTTGTCTGTTATAAATAATTCTGCAGTAAATATGGGGTACAGATATCTCAAGGTAGTGATTTCATTTCTTTCAGATTATGACCAGAAGTGGAATTGCTGGGTAATGTGGTAGTTATGATTTTAATTTTTTGAGAAATCTCCATACTGTTTTCCAGAGTGGCTGCACCAGTCAGTGCCTGAGGGGTACCTTTTCTCCACGTCCTTACCAACACTTGTTATTTCTTGTCTTTTTGATAATAGCCGTTCTGACAGGTATGAGGTAAATATGTCATTATGGTTTGATTTGCATTTCCCTGTGATTAGTGACTTTGAGCATCTTTTCAGGTGCATGTTAGCCATCTGTATGTCTTTTGAAAAATGTTCAGATCCTTGGCTCATTTTTAAATTAGATTGTTTTTTGTTACTGAGTTGTGTGAGTACTTTATATATTTTGGGTAATAACCCCTTGTCAGAAAGATGATTTGCAAATACATTCTCCCATTCTGTAGGTTGCTTTTTCATTTTGTTGGTGGTTTTCTTTGCTGTGCTAAGCTTTTTAGTTTGCTGTAGTCCCACTGGTTTATTTTTGCTTTTGTAGCGTTTGCTTTTGGTTTCAAACCCAAAAAATCGTAGTCAAGACAAATGTCAAGGAGCTTACCCTTGTATTTACTTGTAGGAGTTTATGGTTTCAAGTTTTATGTTCAGGTCTTTAATCCATTTCGAGTAGATTTTTATGAGTACTGTAAGATAAAGTCCCAGTTTCATTCCTTTGCGTGTGGCCCTCCAGTTTTCCATTGATCAGAAAGACTATCCTTTCTTCATAATATTTCTGGTCTTTTATTTCCAGGCTTTCTATTCTGTTCCACCCGTGTCTGTGTGTGTGTGTGTGTGTGTGTGTGTGTGTGTGTGTGTGTGTGTTTATGCCAATACCATACTGTTTTGATTACTACACTGTCATTATCCCATTAAATCTTCATAACAATCCATTGTAAAAGGTGCTTATATTGTCCTCATTTTCCAACGAAGTTAAGAAACTGAGGATTGGAGTGGGTTTATGCTGTGCTCAAACTTAAATGGTGTAATTGAACAGAGATCTTTCTGGCTGGAAGACATGTTCTTAACAGTTATGCTGTCTCCTAGGCATGCTAGGAACCCTATTTGTAAAGTGCTTCTTCAGTCTTGCTATCTATAGTAAATATATTCTTATTATATAACTTTGTTTACTCAATAGTTTGAATTACATATTCCTTATTTAGCACGGGAAGGTAGGGATAAAATCTAATAAATCTTGAGCACATATAATGTCATATCCTATGTTTAAAACTGCTTATTTATTTTCATAGTAGGAATCTGTTGCAGCACCTTGTTTTTCCATTCATTATAGCTATTATTTTCCATTTATTCATTTACTAGTTTTGTTTTGTCACTATTGGTCTTTTCTACACTTGCTCCCCTCACATTTATATTCCCAGCAACTCAGGTTACCTGGTCAAATGGTAAATTTTATTCTCATTTTTCTGAAGTGAAAACAGGTTCAGAGAAACCACGTAATTTCCTAATAGTTAATGAAGGTAAGATTGTAACCCATATGTCATTACAGTCATGACTAAATGCAAAATCTTGTTAAATTTCATTCTTTTGCTCATTCTAATATTTTTGGGCTTGTATATCATGCTACACACTGGAGATAAGCAGGATACAAGTTATCTATGGTATAAGTCCTAATGTACTGTAGTGTATTTGTAGCTAACTGTGAATAAAATTTAGCTCAAGTTCAGTCACTCACTATATAATTTTGCAGAAAATTGCTTAAACTTGCCATTATTTTTTCATCAAATTTTCTGCATGAGTCAATTTTTACCAAGAGAAAGGATTTATGTGACAATTTTATAAATGGTCTCACTACTGGAACACTTGTCTGAACTTGCATTCTTTCTTCTCTGTGGTTTTATGAGCAGTTTTATCTGACTAAAATTACTTCACAGGAGTCTTGACTTTTATAATTGCTTCATCTGTTTTCTGTACCAGTCAATCTATATTCCATTCACTTTTTTGCTGCCTTATCAAGAAAATGAATGATAACCTACTTCTTCAGCATCTAATACAAAACATGGCCATGAGAAATTTAAAATCCACTATTTGTAGTAAATGTTTCATTTTGCTGTGTTCTCAGGGAGAGAAATCAGTGTGCAGCAAGCTGTGGACATGAAAAGACTGGAAAGATGAGTTGTCCTTGTGAATGCAGACTTTGCAGATGCTGCAGGCCAAAGTTTTACAAACTTTAATAAAGTATATTAGGTTGTTTTTATTAAAATAGTTAAAATCATGAAATTTTTGAACTGAGAGGACTTAACTTTGCAAGCTAAATATTCCAGATCCATGTAGTTTTTCTACCGGTTAATTTTTCCACAATTTTACTGTTGGATTATTAGAAAAAGTGGGCACTCAGTACAATTCTGTTGAGGAATTATATTAAGTTCTGGATCTCTGTAATATAGCTCATGAGTGACTTTCAAGTGCAGTTGGATTTTTTGCACGTATTTAGTGACCTTTCACTTTTTTAAGCAAACATAAATCAGTCATCCCATCTATTCAGAATATGTGTTTCCTGTAGGGAAAATGCAAGTTTCCGTGGGCAGGATCCTCACCTGACCCTATTCTACTTGCCCACTGCACACACATACAATGCCCACAGGCATGTGCTTGCACTTGTATTGGAAATGAGCCTTTATAAGAGCTCCACCCAGTGCTGTGTTGGGCTGGAAGAGACAGAAGCTTAGGGGAATTGCAAACTTGCCACTTGCAAACGTGATTCTAGCACTTGACCTGCCACTGTGAGAATAAAGCTTGGTATTAACCCTTCTACATCCAACATTCTGTTGTCGTCGCTCAGTCTCAGCGAATCCAGAGTGAACTTGCCCAGAGGTGAAATCCCCGTCTGGCACAATAGTTATGAATATGCTTGTGTGCCTAGAAAAAGAGTTGGAAGTTTCCAGTTTTAGTCTATTCATGTGGCTATAAAGTACCCTAGATTAGGTACTTTGTAAACAATGGGAATTTATTTCTCACAGTTCTGGAGGCTAGGAAGTCCAAGATCAAGGAAAGCATCCACAGTATCTGTGTCTGGTGACAGCCCCCTTCCAGGTTCATAAAAGGTATCTTTTTATTGTATCTTCACAAGGCAGGAGCAAGGGATCTCTCTCATGCCTCTTTTATAAGGACACTCATCCCATCGGTGAGGGTGCTGCTCTCATGACCCAATCATCTACCAAAGGCACCACCTCCAAATACTATCACATTGCGTATTAGAATTTAACGTGAATTTTGGGAGGATACAAACATCCAGTCTATCATTCCTGCAACTAACATTTAACAATGATGTGCTACATTGTACAGTAATGGCCCCTGTGAATGTGCTTCCCTCTGTCTATGCCTTTATGTCACCCTCTCCCCTTTGCTGGCCTCTGCCCTTACAAGTGGCTCTTTTGGACGTAACTTAGGATGACTCCAAAACTGAGCTCATGACATGCATAAGAACTAGCTCCCTCTCCCTTTCTCTCATAAAATACTTGGAAACTCTTGAAAAATTGTGTTACCTTTGCTCTTGAGACCTCTTCCACATTGATTCTGGGTTTGCCTTGCTTGATGGATAGTAAAAAATATGCATTAAGCAGAGACTTGAAAGGGGTTTGTGCCTTAAGACTTGCCCTCCTGAGAGCATCATTTAAGAAGTTCAGGTTAATCTACAGAGTATGACCATAAGTAGCAGAGACTAGCTTTCCAAGCTGAGACCTGTTCCTTTTAGATATCCATCCTTAATTAAGCAGAAGAACTGTAAGCGCATAAATGACCACACACACAACCAGCAGAACTATATACATATATATATCATTTATAAAGTATCATTGATATACAATTTTATAAAAGTTTCACATGAACAAGATTGTGGTTTCAGCATTGACACATATTATCTATTCCTCACTGCCCCCCCAACCGATTGCAGTTGCTGTCTGTCAGTGTAGTGAGATGATATAGAGTCACTAATTGATTCTCCCTGCTGTACTGCCTTCCCAGTGATCTACCTATATTGTAAGTGTTAATTATAGTGCCCCTTAAACCTTTTCTTCCTCCCTTCTCACCCACCCTTCCCAACCCCTTACCTTTGGTAATCGCTAGTCCCTTCTTGGAGTTTGTGAGTCTGCTGCCATTTTGTTCCTTCAGTTTTGCTTTGTTGTTATATGCCACAAATGAATGAAATCATTTTGTACTTGTCTTTCTCTGCCTGGCTTATTTTACTGAGCATAATACCCTCTAGCTCCATCCATGTTGTTGCAAATGGTAGGATTATTTTCTTTTTATGGCTGAATAATATTCCATTGTGTATATGTACCACCTCTTCCTTATCCATTCATCAACTGATGGACACTTAGGTTGCTTCCATACCTTGGCTATTGTAAATAGTACAGCAATAAACATAGAGGTGCATATGTCTTCTTGAATCAGGGATTTTGTTTTCTTCAGGTATATGCCTAGGAATGGAATGACTGGATCAAATGGTATTCCCATTTTTATTTTTTTGGGGAACCCCCATACTGCTTTCCACAATAATTGAACTAATTTACATTCACATCAACAGTGTAGGAGGGTTCCCCTTTCTCTGTATCCTCTCCAACATTTGTTGTTTCTTGTCTGTTGGGTGTTGGCCATCCTAACTGGTATGAGGTGATATCTCATTAAGGTTTTAATTTGCATTTCCCTGGTGATTAGCAATGTAGAGCATCTTTTCTTTTCATGTGCCTGTTGGCCATCAGAATTTATTTCTTGGAGAAGGGTCTGTTCATATCCTGTGTCCATTTTTTAATAGGGTTATCTTTTTTTTAGGTGTTGAGGCGTCTGAGTTGTCTTTATATTTTGGATGTTAACCCCTTATCAGATAAGTAGTTTATGAATATAGTCTCACATATTGTAAGATGCCTTTTTTTTCTGCTGATGGTGTCCTTTGCTGTACAGAAGCTTTTTAGTATGATGTAGTCCCATTTGTTCATTTTTTGTTTTGTTTTCCTTGCTGGCAGAGATGTATTCAGAAAAAAGTTGTCCATGTTAATATTCAAGAGATTTTTGCCTATGCTTTATTCTAAGAGTATTATGGTTTCATGACTTACATTCAGGTCTTTGAACTATTTCAAGTTTACTTTGTGTATGGACTTAGACAGTAATCCAATGACATTCTCTTTTTTTGTTCTTTTTATTTTGATATCATTAATATACAATCCCATGAGCAACATTTTGTCCAGTTTCATTCTCTTACATACTGCTGTCCAGCTTTGCTAAAGAGGCTGTCTTTTCTCCATTGTATATTCATGGCTCCTATATTGGATATTAATTGACCGTATATGTGTGGATTTATATCTGGGCTCTCTATTCTATTCCATTGATTTATGGGTCTGTTTGTGCCAGTACCAAGTTGTTTTGATTGTTGTGGCTTTGTAGTACACCTTGTAGTCAGGGAACTTAACCCTTTGCTTTATTCTTCCTTCTCAGGATTGCTTTGGCTATTTGGGGTATTTTGTGGTTCAATGAATTCATTGAAGAATGCTGTTGGTATTTTGATAGGGATTGCATTGAATCTGCAGATTGCTTTAAGCATGATAGCTATTTTGATAAGATTAATTCTTCTATCCATGAGCCCGGGATGTATTTCCATTTGTCGGTGTCTTCTTTAATTTCTCTCGAGAATGCCTTTAGTTTTCAGGGTATATGTCTTTCACCTCCTTGGTTAGGTTTATTCCCATGCATTTTATTCTTTTGGATATAATTGTAAATGGAGTTGTTTTCCTGATTTCTCTTTCTGCTCATACATTGTTAGTATATAGGAATACTAATGATTTCTGTGTATTAATTTTGCATCCTGAAGCTTTGGTAAATTCAGTTTTTCTTGTAGTTTTTCAGTGGATTCTTTAGGTTTTTCTTTGTACAATATCATATCATCTTCAAATGGTGACAGTTTTACTTATTCCTTACCAGTTTGGATGCCTTTTATTTCTTTGTGTTGTCTGATTGCAATGGCTAGGACCTCCAGTACTATGATGAATAAAAGTGGGGAGAGTGGACATCCTTCTCTTGTTCCCCATCTTAGAGGAAAAGATTTCAGCTTTTCACTGTTAAGGATGATGTTAGCTGTGGTTTGTTATATATGGCCTTTATTATGTTGGGGTACTTGTGCTCTATACCCATTTTGTTAAGAGTATTTTCATGAATGGATGTTGAATTTTGTCAAATGCTTCTTCAGCATCTGTTGAGATGATCGTGTGATTTTTGTCCTTTTTGTTGATGTGGTGTATGATGTTCATTGATTTTTGAATACTGTATCATCCTAGCATCCCTGGAATAAATTCCACTTGGTTATGATGAATGACCTTATTTATTTATTTGTTTGTTTGTTTGTTTGTTCATTCGTTCATTTTGTTATCATTAAACTACAATTACATGAAGAACATTATGTTTACTAGACTCTCCCCTTCACCAAGTCCCCCTAGAAGCCGCATTGCACTCACTGTCCATCAGCATAGTAAGATGCTGTAGAATCACTACATTTTCTCTGTGTTGCACATCCCTTCCTATGACCCCCCCACATTACACATGCTAATCATAAGGCCCCCTTTCTTTTTCTCCACTCTTACCCCTCCCTTCCCACCCATTCTCCCTAGTCCCTTTCCCTTTGGGAACTGTTAGTCCATTCATGGGTTCTGTGATTCTTCTGCTATTTTGTTCCTTCACTTTTTCTTTGTTCTTATACTCCACATATGAGTGAAATCATTTGGTACTTGTCTTTCTCCACCTGGCTTACTTCACTGAGCATAATACCCTCTAGCTCCATCCATGTTGTTGCAAATGGTAGGATTTGCTTTCTTCTTATGGCTGAATACTATTTATTCCATTGTATATATATACCACATCTTCTTTATCCATTCATCTACTGAGGACACTTAGATTGCTTCCATTTCTTGGCTATTGTAGCTAGTGCTGCAATAAATATAGGGGTGCATCTGTCTTTTTCAAATTGGGCTGCTGCATTCTTAGGGTAAATTCCTACAAGTGGAATTCCTGGATCAAATGGTATTTCCATTTTGAGCTTTGTGAGGAACCTCCATACTGTTTTCCACAATGGTTGAACTAATTCACATTCCCAACAGCAGTGTAGGAGGGTTCCCCTTTCTCCACAACCTCACCAACCTTTGTTTGTCTTTTCGATGGTAGCCATCCTTATTGGTGTGAGGTAATATCTCATTGTGGTTTTGATTTGCATTTCTCTGATAACTAGCGATGTGGAGCATCTTTTCATGTGTCTGTTGGCCATCTGAATTTCTTTGGAGAAATGTCTGTTCAGCTCCTCTGACCATTTTTTAATTGGATAATTTGCTTTTTGTTTGTTGAGTTGCATGAGCTCTTTATCTATTTTAGATGTCAACCCTTTCACAGATTTGTCATTTATGAATAATTCTTCCATACTGTAGGTTACCTTTTTGTTCTATTGATGGTGTCCTTTGCTGTACAGAAGCTTTTCAGCTTGATATAGTCCCACTTGTTCATTTTTGCTTTTGTTTCCCTTGCCCGGAGAGATATGTTCATGAAGAAGTCGCTCATGTTTATGTCCGAGAGATTTTTGCCTATGTTTTTTTCTAAGAGTTTTAGGTTTTATGACTTACATTCAGGTCTTTGATCCATTTCAAATTTACTTTTGTGCATGGGGTTAGACAGTGATCCAGTTTCATTCTCTTACATGTAGTTGTCCAGTTTTGCCAGCACCATCTTTTGAAGAGACTGTCATTTCACCATTGTATATCTATGGCTCCTTTACCATACATTAATTGGCCATATATGTTTGGGTTAATGTCTGGAGTCTCTGTTCTGTTCCACTAGTCCCTGAGTATGTTCTTGTGGCAGTACCAAACTGTCTTGATTACTGTGGCTTTGTAGTAGAGCTTGAAGTTGGGGAGCAAGATCACCCCCACTTTATTCTACTTTCTCTGGATTGCTTTGGCTATTCGGGGTCTTTGTTGTTTCCATATGAATTTTTGAACTATGTGTTCCAGTTCACTGAAGAATTGTGTTGGTAATTTGATAGAGATTACATCAAATCTGTATATTGCTTTGGGCATGATGCCATTTTCACGATATTAATTCTTCCTAGCCAAGAGCATGGGATGAGTTTCCATTTGCTAGTGTCCTCTTTAATTTCTCTTAAGAGTGTCATATAGTTTTCAGGGTATATAAGGTCTTTCACTTCCTTGGTTAGGTTTATTCCTAAGTATTTTATTCTTTTTGATGCAATTGTGAATGAAATTGTTTTCCTGATTTCTCTTTCTGTTAGTTCATTGTTAGTGTATAGGAAAGCCACAGATTTCTGCATGTTAATTTTGTATCCTGCAACTTTGGTGTATTCCGATATCAGTTCTGGTAGTTTTGGAGTGGAGTCTTTAGGGTATTTTTATGTACAATGTCATGTCATCTGCAAATAGTGACAGCTTAACTTCTTCTTTACCAGTTTGGATTCCTTTTATTTCTTTGTTTTGTCTAATTGCCGTGGCTAGGACCTCCAGTACTATGTTGAATAACAGTGGGAAGAGTGGGCATCCCTGTCTTGTTCCCGATCTCAGAGGAAAAGCTTTCAGCTCTCCCTGTTCAGTATGATGTTGGCTGTGAGTTTATTATATGGCCTTTATTATGTTGAAGTACTTGCTCTCTATGCCTATTTTGTTGAGAGTTTTTATTATAAATGGATGTTGAATTTTGTCTAATGCTTTTAGAGCATCTATGGAGATGATCATATGGTTTTTGTCCTTCTTTTTGTTTATGTGGTGGATGATGTTGATGGATTTTCGAATGTTGTACCATCCTTGCATCCCTGGAATGAATCCCACTTGGTCATGGTGTATGACCCTTTTGATGTATTTTTGAATGGCGTGTTGAAGTCTCCTCAAACGAATGCGTTGCATTCTATTTCCTCCTTTTGTTCTGTTAGTATTTGGTTCACATATGGTGGTGCTCCTGTGTTGGGTGCATATATATTTATAATAGTTATATCTTCTTGTTGGACTGACGCCTTTATCATTATGTAATGTCCTTCTTTATCTCTTGTTACTTTCTTTGTCTTGAAGACTATTTTGTCTGATACTAGTACTGCAACACCTGCTTTTTTCTCCCTGTTGTTTGCATGAAATATATTTTTCCATCTCCTGACTTTTAGGCTGTGCATGTCTTTGGGTTTAAGGTGAGTCTCTTGTAAGCAGCATATAGATGGGTCTTGTTTTTTTATCCATTCAGTGACTCTGTGTCTTTTGATTGGTGCATTCAGTCCATTTACGTTTAGGGTGATTATTGATAGGTATGTACTTATTATCATTGCAGGCTTTAGATTTGTGGTTACCAAAGGTTCAAGGTTAATTTCCTTACTATCTAGGAGTCTAATTAACTCACTTAGTATGCTGTTACAAACACAATCTAAAGGTTCTTTTCTGTTTCTCCTCCTTTTTCTTCTTCCTCCATTCTTTATATATTAGGTATCAAATTCTGTACTTTTTGTCTATCCCTTGATTGCCTCGCGGGATACTTAATTTAATTTTCCATTTGCTTAGTAATTAGCTGTTCTACTTCTTTACTGTGGTTTTAGTACCTCTGGTGATGGCTGTTCAAGCTTAGGAACACTTTCATCTATAGCAGTCCCTCCAAAATAGACTGTAGAGATGGTTTGTGGGAGGTAAATTCTCTAAGCTTTTGCTTATCTGGAAATTATTTAATCCCTCCTTCAAATTTTAATGATAATCTTGCCAGATAAAGTAGTCTTGGTTCCAGGCCCTTCTGCTTCATGGCATTAAATACATCATGACATTCCCTTCTGGCCTGTAAGGTTTCTGCTGAGAAGTCTGATGTTAGCCTGATGGGCTTTCCTTTGTGTGTAATCTTATTTCTGTCTCTGGCTGCTTTTAACAGTCTGTCCTTATCCTTGATCTTTTCCATTTTAATTACTATGTGTCTTGGTGTTGTCTTCCTTGGGTCCCTTGTGTTGGGAGATCTGTGGATCTCCATGGCCTGAGAGACTATCTCCTTCCCCAGATTGGGGAAGTTATCAGCAACTACATCCTCAAAAACACTTTCTATCCCTTTCTCTCCCTCTTCTTCTGGTATCCCTATAATGCGAATATTGTTCCGTTTGGATTGGTCACACAGTTCTCTCAATATTCTTTCATTCTTAGAGATCTTTTTTCTCTCTGTGCCTCAGCTTCTTTGTATTCCTCTTCTCTAGTTTCTATTTCATTTATTTGTCTCCTCCACCATATCCAACCTGCTTTTAATACCATCCATCATGCTCTTCAACGATTGGATCTCTGACCTGAATTCATTCCTGAGTTCTTCGATGTCTTTCCATACCTCCATTAGCATGTTGATGATTTTTATTTTGAACTCCCTTTCAGGAAGATTCATGAGTTCCATATCATTTAAATCTTTCTCGGTAGTTGTATTAATAATTTTACTGTGGACCAGGTTTCTCTGGCGTTTCATATTTCTATATGGTGCCCTGTTGTGTCCAGAAGCTCTACTCTGGAGCTGCTCAGCCCCTGAAGCAATGTCGGGGGTCGCAAGGGAGTGGTGTTGGTGCTTGGGGGGTGGAAAGAACTGTTCCCCACTTCCCAGCTGCTGTGCCTGTCTCCACTGCCTGAACCAGAATGCCGAGCACCCAGATACAAGCTTTTTTTCCAGAGCAGCCAGATATGGATCCCTGCTTTCCACAAGTGGCCAGAATCCCAGTCTCCCCAGGACCTCTACCTGTATTAACTTTCCAACCCAGTAGTCATGTGAGTCTCATGAAAGCACCATGAAATGTAGGTTCATGCTCCCAGAGCAGATCTCCGGAGCTAGGTACTCAGCAGTCCCAAGCCTTCCACTTCCTCCCTGCTTAGTTTCTCTTCCTCCCGCTGGTGAGCTGGGGTGGGGGAAGGGCTCAGGTCCCACCAAGCCACAGCTTTGGTATGTTACCCAGTTTGGTGAGGTCTGCTCTTTTCTCCAGGTGTATGCAGTCTGGCACTGTCCTTTGTCCTGTTGCTCTCTTAGGATTAGTTGTGCCAATTATATTTTCTAATTTTATCCTGTTTTAGGAGGAAGCCTCTGTCTCTTCTCTCACCCTGCCATCTTTAATCTGATTAATAACTTTGTTGTATATTTGAATTCAGTTTGCTGATATTTTGTGGAGAATTTTTGGATCTATGTTCATCAGGGATATTGGTCTGTACTTTTCTTTTTTTGTGCTGTCTTTGCCTGGTTTTGAAATTAAAGGCATGCTGGCCTCATAGAATGATTTTGGAAGTATTCCCTCCTCTTCTACTTTTGGAAAACTTCAAAGAGGATGGGTACTAGGTCTTGACTAAATGTCTGATAAAATTCAATGGTGAAGCCATCTGGTCGAGGGGTTTTGTTCTTGGGTACTTTTTTGTTTACCAATTCAATTTCAGTGCTGGTAATTTGTCTGTTCAGATATCTGTTTCTTCCTGGATCAGTCTTGGAAGGTTGTATTTTTCTAGTAAGTTGTCTATTTCTTCTAAGTTATCCAGTTTGTTGGCATATAATTTTTCATAGTATTCTTTAATAATTGTTTGTATTTTTGTGGTGTCTGAAGTGATTTTTCCTTTCTCATTTCTGATTCTGTTTATGTGCGTACTCTCTTTTTTTCTTGATAAGTCTGGCTAGGGGTTTATCTATTTTGCTTATTTTCTCAAAGAACCAGCTCTTGCTTTCATTGATTATTTCTATTGTTTTATTCTTCTCAATTTTATTTATTTCTGCTCTTATCTTTATTATGTCCCTCCTTCTACTGACTTTGGGCCTCATTTGTTCTTCTTTTTCTAGTTTCATTAATTGTGATTTTAGACTGTTCATTTTGGATTGTTGTTCTTTCTTGATATAGGCCTGAATTGTGATATACTTTCCTCTTAGAACTGCCTTTGATATATCCCATAGGTTTGGCCTGTTGAATTGTTTTTTTTTTTCATTTGTCTCCATATATTGCTTGTGCTCTGTTTTTATTTAGTCATTGATCCATTGATTATTTAGGAGCATGTTGTTAAGCCTCCATGTGTTTGTGGGTTTTTTTTGTTTTCTTTGCATAATTTATTTCTCGTTTCGTATCTTTGTGGTCTGAGAAGCTGCTTGGTACAATTTCAATCCTTCTGAATTTACTGAGGCTCTTTTTGTGGTCCTGTGTGCGATCTATTCTGGAAAATGTTCTATGTGCACTTGAGAAGAATGTGTATCCTTCTGCTTTTGGGTGGAGTGTTCTGTAGATGTCTGTTAGGTCCATCTGTTCTAATGTGTTGTTCAGTGCCTCTGTCTCTTTCTTTTCTATCTGGTTGATCTGTCCTTTGGAGTGAGTGGTGAGTTGAAGTCTCCTAAAATGAATGCATTGCATTCTATTTCCTCCTTTAATTCTGTTAGTTTTTGTTTCACATATTTAAATGCTTCTATATTGGTTGCATATATATTTATAATGACTATATCCTCTTGTTGAACTTAGCCCTTTATCATTATGTAATGTCCTTCTTTGTCTCTTGTTACTTTCTTTGTTTTGAAATCTATTTTGTCTGATGTAAGTACTGCATCTGCTGCTTTTTTCTCCATTTTTTGCCTGGAATATCTTTTTCCATCCCCTCACTTTTAGTCTGTGTATGTTTTTGTCTTTGAAGTGAGTCTCTTGTAGGCAGCATATAGATGGATCTTTTTTTTTTATCCATTCAGTGACTCTGTGTCTTTTGATTGATGCATTCAGTCCATTTACATTTAGGATGATTATCAATAGATATGTACTTATTGTCATTCTAGGCTTTAGGTTTAGCCTGTGGGCTTGGGTGGGGGCAGTGCCTGGGTCCTCTCAGATCACAGCTTTGCTACTTTACCCTTTTCTGTAAGGTCTTCTCTTTTCCCCAGATGTAGGCAGTCTGTTCTGCAGTCTTTGGGTCACTTTTTCAGGATTAGTTATTTTTTCCTGTATTTTCCTGTTTTATGTGATTCTGAGGGGAGGTTTCTGCCTCACTTCTCATGCCCCCATCATTTTCCCTCTCCTCCCTTTATATTTATATTTATTAAATAAAGATATTTATATCCAAGAATGGACTTACAGGATCATGGGGTTGGTATATCCAAACTGTAGAGTAGGCTGGCAGTCTTGCAACTCCCCAGCAGGACTTGATGTTTCACTCTTTAGGTCAAATTCCTTCTCAGGGAAAGAACAATTTTGCTTTTAAAGTGATTCAACTGAACAGATGAGATCAATCCATGTCATGGAGTATAATCTATTTAAATCATCTGATTGTGAATGTTAATCATATACAAAATACCTTCATATCAACACCTAGATTAATGTTTAAATACTACTGTAGACTAGCCAAGTTTGTGCATAAAACTAACCATAACACTAGTCATCAGAAACAGTATATATTTTGTAATGCCCTCTACCCAGTGATTATTAGCACCTCGTTAAACCCACTTGGTGCTTCTTAAACCCCTCATGCATACCCAATTTATAAAGGGCCAACATTATAGAAATTTTAAAGATTACCCAAGGGAGTTTAGTGAAAGAAAGTGAGGGAGCTAGTTCTAATATATGCTTATGACCTCAGTTGTGGAGTCATCTGAGGTTCTGCCCAAAAAAAGAGCCAATTGTGGGAGCAGAGGTTAGAGGTACAGGTAGTGGTTACAAAGGACCTCAACAAAGAAAACCTGAATATCACCAGTTTCCTTTAGAAGGAAGATGAAATAGAGGTAAAGGAAACTTTAGGTCCCCAATAATGTGCGGTTTTGTTTCTGAAGAACTTTGTAACACTCATAAGAGTCTCAACTTTGAATATAGTGGTCAAGTAAACACTTTTGCTTTCCTTTTTTTTCTCCTCTCTTCATTCTGCTTTAATGCTATTGTGTTCAAAAACTATGTTTAACAGGAATGTAAGGTACTATCATCTCTAAAAGAACAGACCATACCCTCATTCCCTGATCAGAGGCCTCTCTTTTGAAAGCTTGGAGCACAGGACAATCCCCAAAGTTCAATCAAGTTGAGAGTTTTCATTTTTATGTTGGATCTGAGCATTTCAATTACTGAATGAAACTGTTGTAACTTAAAGTGACTATAACTTACTACCTGCTGAAATATTGGAATCTGCCGAAGTTTCTCAGAGTAACATTTTATAACCTTGTGTTCTTTAAGCCTTTAAATTCCACCTAAAATTTTTATTCTGTTTATAAAATTACATGTCAGGGTTTATATACATATGTGTGTGTGTGTATATATACATACATATATATATATATATATATATATATGAAAGAAATTTCTCAAATTAAAAGGACTAAACACTCTTAATCAGCTACATATAAAACTTGGCTAAATTGTCTTCCATTAAAGCTGCATTATAATTTTAATGTATGCATTTTTTATTCCAGGGCTTGAGATATCCAACTTAAAAAAAGTAAAACTTTCTTAAAGCATTTTTAGACTAGCAAATTATACTTCTCAACTAAAAATCCTAAATCCAGAACTGCAAAATCAGTGATTTATTATTATACATATTATATATTTCAGGTTTTAGTTTTGAACCTAATATATCAGTCTCTGGTGTATGTCAAATTCTCTTAAACATTACAAGATTTAATTTACTTATTTTCCCTCTATTAATTTTAAACTTTCCTGTAGAAAGAACATTTAATCAAATTGCAATTTGACAAGCAGCATTTTGGGGTGACAACCAGGTCAGGGACCTGAAATTATTTGTGGGAAGTTTCTGACCCATACACAAGACTTAATTTTCACCTACCCACCGGTGGATGTTCTGAGTTGTTTGTTTTCCTAATTATAGTACACAGGTACACTCATACACTCATACACACACACATGATTTAAGAGAAAACAGTTCTTCATTCTGTTGTTTGTATTCTCTTGCTTATATCTTTCTGAAACTGTCATTCAGGAGCCTTTTGACCTGTCCCACTGTGGACTAGCTAGTAGACCTGCTCACTAGCTGCCATTTTGGGTATTTCCTTTGTTTCTTTTTGCATTGGGTCCTCTGTATCCTGAGTTCCCTATCTTTCTGGTTCTTGATATATGTCCTCATCTTTTTATTGGAGTACCTCTTCTGTTTTTCTGAGAAGGAAGGCATTGGGGTAAATTTTTTGAGACATTGAATGTCTGAAAATACTTTTATTCTGTTGTCCTACATGGGAAATTTGGGTTTATTAATATAAGAATTTTAAGTTGGAGATTATTATTCCTCCGAAATATGAAGCATTACTCACAGTTTGTTTTCTACATATTTTCTTCCAGTGTTGGTGGAGGAAAAATAATGATTTTTCTGGATTTCTGATCTTTGGTATTGAACCTGCTTTATTTCTTTCTGGAAGCTTTTAAAATTCTGTTTCCAGTATTATAAAATATTACAAGGTATTGTGCCCCATTGGTAGAGGAGATCATGAGGGTCTTAAACTATATAGACATACTTTTAGTTAACCATCATTTTCAATATGCTACCTTTGTTCTCACTTGTGTCTCCTGCATCAGATATTCCTGTGTATCAGAAATAACCTGTGTTTCATCTACTCAGAGGGGAAGTCTCCAGTCTTCTGCCTTCCTGTAGGAAAAGTTACTTGACTGTAGCCATTGAGAGAGGAGTATGAACTTTAACAAATCCATCTGTTCTAGCCCTATTTCCTGAGGTCCTTGGTACCAGTATTTGAAGTTGATTCTAGACAGGGTAGAAAAAACTTTCCAGCTTTCCCCCTTCAGCCTAAGATTCACTTTCCTGAGCTCTATTCAGTCACTTATTAATCCTTTTGTATTTCTAGCTTCCAAAGTTTGCTATGATCACCTCTCCAATTGTATTTATCTTGTGACTTTATAACTCTTTTTTAATACATTGACTGTCAGCATGTGTTTGGGATGGATTGAGCAAATACCTAGTCAGTCTCCAGTTTTTAAACACGTACTATTAATTTTTTTGTGATAGTAAGGTGGTACAAGTCCGTACCCTTTAGAGATGACAAATCACTACTGGATTCAAAGTAAGCACTTGGATATTTTTTCTTTTAGTTGAAAACTATACTTCTTCAAAAGGTACAGCT
This sequence comes from Manis javanica, assembly GCF_040802235.1. Lineage (NCBI taxonomy): Eukaryota > Metazoa > Chordata > Mammalia > Pholidota > Manidae > Manis > Manis javanica. Next base: position 59,904,766 of record NC_133165.1, on the reverse strand, counting down.
AATTTTGTTTCCTGGTTTGTTAGATTGAATTTTGTCTTCTTTAATGTATTCTAGGTTCCCTATAAGATTCTAAAGATACTTGTATACTTTCCCATAGGCTCTTTTATAAATATTTCTATGTTCTTATATACATCTTCTACCTGATTTTAAATGTCTACACATCCTCTCTGCCCTATTCTCCCTCTTATATCTGGCCAGAACTCCTACAGGTTTATCTCAGGTCTTGAATCTTCTGGCTCTGTGAGTGATGTATTAGTTTCCTATTGCTGCTGTAACAAATTACTACAAACATTGTGGCTTAAAATAGCACTTATTTACTATTTTATAATTCTGAAGGTCTGAAATGGGTGACACTAGACTAAAATCAAGATGTCCTTACTTCTGTGGTCCCTTTAGAGACTCTAATGATGAATGTGTTTCTTTGCCTTTTCCATCTTCTGGAGATGGCAGTCAGGGCCCATAGCCTGCCATTATATCACTCTCTTCTCTGCTTTTCTGACTCTCTTGCCTCTCTCTTTCACTTGTATGGTCTCTTGCCCTTGAATTGGTCCACCCAATTAATCCAGAATATAATCTCCTCATCTCAGCACCCTCAATTTAATCACACCCCTGGGTCTTTTTCCATGAAAGGTAACATACTCACACGTTCAGAGAATTCATAAGGAAAACTTGGGGATGCCATTTGCAACTCTTGGGAGGAAATACGTTCCTAGCCTGGGGAAAATAACCCTTGAAGCTGAAATCAATCAAAGGGAGAAATAAAGTGGGAGAAACCTGTTTATTGCCCACAAGCAGTTGACTATTTCTGCTTGCCTGTGTCTCTAGTCACCTGTTTGCAAAAGGGCCCCATCAAACTTCTCCAGTCCCAGTGCCTACTCACTCTTCATCACCTGTGTAATCACCTATTGATATGGATATGAACTACTTCTATCCACTTCTTGGAAACACCTATTGATAGGGAGATGCACTGAGGTCAGGCAAGCAATTCAGGAAATACTGCAATTTTACCCACAGCCCACCCCTCCAGAAATCTCGCCTCATAATCTACTTGCTCCCCATCTTCTGCAATGGCCTCTGTGTGAGAAAACTGGAGCACTGTAACTAGACGAATAACATAACAACAGCAATAAAAATCATGATAATGCTCAAGCTGGAGGATTCAGCTAATTTCAAAGTCCAATGCAGATTAACTCCATAGCTCACCCATTCCATAGGAGGCCAATAGCTGAACAGTCGGGAGTTCACTGCACTCATCATGCAGCAGGTGCTGCCCGGGGGCAGGTCCAGGCCACAGTGACTGTAGAAGAATAACTTTAAGGGTGACAGGATATATGTTTTAATGACACCAGCATGTGTCTTAAATCTTGCCCATCAGGTAGGATACATGCAAGAGAGTGGTCCTCTGATAGAATGGTAGCAGGAATGGAATCTCATCCTGGTCTAGTATACCAGACTTTCACCCCCCTCCCTGTGGGAGTTACAGATGGGTCAGTATACAGGGCTATGGGAGGTACATGCACTGGCCATAAAGATAAATCAAAACTTTCCCATAAAATCCTCTTATCTCCCAAATGTTTTGGGTACATTACCATGATCTTTGGGGGCCACTCTGTTGTTACTCCAGGAATACACTGGAGACTACCTTCCCGGCCTTTTCCCCAGAGTGCCAGAAGAGCCAGCCATCACTGGTCCACATGTCAAAATGTCCGAGGCCAAGTCCACTCAACAGAGTCTCCAGGGTTTAGTGCAGTTGGGGCTGGCAGCAGGATATTGCTCTGCTGACCATATCCTGGCTTCAATAACCCCTCTTTGGTTTGTACATACAATTGTGTAGGAGAGGCAGCAAGGCATGTTAGTATATCCACAGGGCTCAAGGCTCCTTTTCAGGCCTTCACATTCAAGTGCCATAGCACTGTCTGTAAATGAACTGACCAGCCCTGTAGACTATTGGTGTCTGACTTCAGGCCAGATTTCAACAAACTGTTATACCTGTCTATCATGCCTGACCCGGTAGGGTTATATGGTACATGAAACTTCCACTTTATTCCTGATTGCTGCACCCATTCTTGTAACAACGTCCAGTAGAGTTGGTGCCTTGATCACTCTCAGATGCCTACGGCCAGCCATAGTCTGCAAAGGGATGCTCTAGGCCCCTTTTGGTTGTTTGATGATCTGCACGACATTCAGGAAAAGCAACTGGTAGTTGAGCTGCCATGTCCACACAAGTCCTGGCATACTGATATCCTTCTGATACAGGCAAAGGCCCAATATAGTCTCTCTACCACCTGACAAGGTATTTGGCCCCTTTACTATTGTCCTGTGTTGCTGTGGGACTTGGTGTAAGTCCCTCTTAGAGCACACAAGGCGCTCCTTCTGGGCTCTGCTGACTTCTTCAGAGGTCAGTGGTGAGCCCTACTGACGGGCTACAGACCCCATTGTCTGCTGCCCTGCATGCAGCAAACACTGATGTAACCATTGGGCTGTATCAGAGGCAGGCTTTCCTTTTAGCCAATGCACCTGGGCCAGTGTGTCTGCTTCATCATTCCCTGGGGATACCAAAGGCAAATGGCCAGTCACACAATATACGGTAACTGTCTTAGTCTGACCAGAGGCCCATAGGTCTTGCCACAACTCTTGCCCTCAAATGGGCTGGTGACCAACCATCCAGTTGGCATGGTACAATGTTGGTAGCCACAGGGTCAAGCCCTGATAGACAGCCCAGCTGTCAGTGCATACAACTATAGGAGAGGGCTCCTGGGTGATTACAAGCTATACTGCCTACAACTCAGCCCCTTGGCTGCTCTTCTGCTCTCCGTCCCCCATCCATACTGTCTCAATCTTAAGATGAAAGCCACAGCCCTCCACTTTGGGGCCTGCCCACAACTGGAGCCATCTGTATACCAAGCATCTTCAGGTATAGGGGATTTTCCCCCTATAAATAGGACTCTTGGCTACCACTGGGTCTTCCTTCTTTCCATCAGTATACATCGCTGGCTCCAATAAGCGTTGGAGTTCTCCACTAAGGGGCTAGTAGAGATGATGCTACGCTGCTGTTAAGTATGTGCCCCATTTGGCCAGTATAGGCATCTGCCATGCCACTCCATGTCCTTTGGGTCCAGTCTCGCAGCCACCCTGCGATTGATAGGTGGTTATTACCTTGGTTGGAACTGTTCCAGTTATGGGCTCCATAGCTGACAAGGCGTGGTACATGGCAGCCAGTTGCTTCTTTATAAAGGTGTACCGGACCTCCTTTCCATAGTTGTGACCAGAATCCACTAGGTTGCACTGTTCAAGCCACTGCCAAAGGCCCAGTCCATAACCACCTTCATTTACATGAACGTCTAGCTCACAGGGCCTTGATGAGTCCATTAGACTCAAGGCCTGTACAGCCTTGATTGCTTGCTTAGCAGCCATAGAGCAGCTGCCCATGTTTCGTCCCCAACCAGTATAAGGGCTTCAGAATTGGTGCCAAGTGTGAGATAAACAGTCTCAGTAGCCCAAAAGACCCAAAAACTCTTGTAATACTGCCACAGTGAGAGGGATAAGGAAAGCCTGGACATTGTCACCCAGGAAGTCAGATTTCGGGTTTAGAGGTCCTGCTGACTACTGCCAGGTGTAACTCCGTGGGAAAATATGTTCCCAGCCCAGGGCAAATAATGTTTGAAACCAAATCAGTCAACAGAAGAAATAAAGTGGGAGGAACCCGTTTATTGCCTACAAGCAGTTGTCCACTCCTGCTCGCCTGTGTCTCTAATGACCCTGTTGCAGAAGAACCCCATTGCACCTCTCCAGTCCCAGTGTGCTCTCACTCCCCACCCACCTTGTAATCACCTATTGATAGGGAGATGGACTACTTCTCTCCACCCCTTGGAAACACCTGTTGATACGGAGATCCACTAAGACAGGCGACAGATTCTGGAAATATTGCAGTTTTACTCACACCATTATTCTGCTTTCAACAAGTGATAACAACAAGCTTTCCAAGAGTACCTTCCAGCCTTATTTTTTTTGTAGGGCTGATTCTTCAGGATCCTCCAGTTAATACAGTTCTTTCTACTGTATTCTCACTGAATATTTATTATTTTACACTGAATCCTTCCTAAAGCAATGACTGAATTACAAATTGTCATTTCTGAAGTCCATTCTCTTGAATTCTCTTAAAATCATTTGTTTTAATGAGAAATGAAAAAGATTTAGGGCTGCATCATAAACTCATATTCTGCAAGGGCCATGCAGATAATATAAATCAATCAAACAATCTGTGTGAAAGACAATGAGACTATAGTTGACTGGCTAGTATACAGCTATCCTAAAGGCATTTAAGACAAATATTTCTAAAAGGCTTTTAACCAAACTAAACAAGGCTGCAGGCTACAAGTATATAGACTTCTGATTTAGGTAATAGTTAGATAGTTATAGTATATATGATCTTCATCTACATTTCAGAAAACCCATGTTCGGTGTCTTGAAGTTTTTTCCCACAGTCATGTACTTAACTACCCATGAAACACATCATACTAGTTTTTAAAAGTTACTTTGTGTGTGTGTGTGTGTGTGTGTGTGTGTGTGTGTGTGTATCTGTTTCCCAGGTAACCTAACCTGTGATAATTGATAAGGAGTTCACTCTCTAGTTAGCTAGAAAGATAAGTCCAGTGATTAAGAGATATGATAATGGATTGTAATAAAGTTATGAAAACATATGAAGGAGCAATCAATTTTATCTTAGGTTAGGAATTTTGAGAAGTGCTCAGCTATTGCTTGTTAGGGGTGGATGATACTTGAACTGAGCTTTGAAGAATTAATTCTTCAGGAGAATCAGCATTTGGTCTTACTTTACTTACTCTTCTATTGAAATGTCACTTAGTTGGAAAAAAAGATTCTTATTTCATTTTATCTTCATGATTCCTTTTTCTCCAGATTTTGTCCACAAGTGCTTATGGAAAAGATGGCTGATATTAACCTTAAAGAAGTATCCTTAATAGTAGGTGTGGTTACTGCCTGCTACTGGAACAGCCTCTTGTGTGGTTTTGTTTTTGATGATGTTTCAGCAATACTGGACAATAAAGACTTGCATCCATCTACACCTTTGAAAACTTTATTTCAGAATGACTTCTGGGGAACTCCTATGTCTGAGGTAAGTAATTATTATTGTATGTATTTCAGATTTTTTAAATATTCTGGTAGTTTTTACTGCTAATTCTTTTTTTCCTCAACAGTGTCATCATAGCAATTGCAGATTTTTTTCCCACAAAATTTTACATGAAACATTAGATGTTTGTAATAAATTAAGAAGTTGAAAATATGATTATTTTCTTTAAAGCAGTACTTGATTCATTCCTTGGTTGTGTACTTTGGTTTAATCTTTTTTAAAGTAGCGTATGTATGTGAAAACCAAATGTGTTAGGGTAGCAATAGATGTAATACAAGTCTATTTCTTACTTCTTTTTTCTCATTTGTGAGTCAGGCAAAAAATGATGACTTGTGGTATATTTAGCCATTTAAAAATAATAGTAACTTCAGTATACTCAGTATACATAGATTAGATTTTAAGGATAAAAATCTCAAGTACACATATTGCCAATTTTTCTGCAGGAAAAAAGTGATTTATTAAATTGTTTAAATTTGTATCCTATATTTCTTACCTAATGTTTATTTTGATTTTATATTGAGAGCTCAAAAAAATTTAGTTCATTTTTATGAGGCTGTTTCTACTTTTTCATAACTTTATTTTGAAGGTCGTATTAAACTGTTTGGGATTAAACCCTGTCAGCTTGGGATCACATAGATTGGGTTCTAATTTTAGTTTTAATAATAGCTGTGTGAAATAGGTGGGAATACAGGTTTCTAATGACAAGTCATTTTCATGATCTATAATAGAATAATACCTTGTAGGTAAATAAACAAATTATTTAGTCTGTAGTACCTGGCACATAATTGTTGAAATGTAACATATAGCATTCTTTTATATTTTTTCAGTTATTATTCATGGCCCCTTTCTGATATCTCCAGATTTGGAAGCTTCTCAAGAGTGAGGATAGGGTCTGTCTTCTTCTAGTCACAAGCACGTGATAATTTTTTTTTAATAAACAGACTATTTTCCTTCAACCTTCCTGTTCTCAACCAATTTTAGCCTTTAAAATAAATCTGTTGATAAGGTAAAAATATGTCCTATTATACATTATTTTCTAGAGAATTTTTCCCCCTCTACACCTACTCTTTTTCCCCAGAGATCCTTAGAAACACTTGCCCATTTCCCCCAATTTATGGGAGTATCTGCTGTGATTTTATTCATGACATTGAGATTTTGACCTGAAAGGTTAGCTGGCCAGATTAAAGGGCTCATTAAAGTTTTCATACCAAGGTGTCAAGGCTATGCTTTGTGTTTTCTCAGCTTTGCAGATTGAAAATTTGATTTTGTTCAGAGAACCTGTAAGTGGACAACTAAGAGTAAGTCTCATAATAACTCAGATGGAATGGATGAACAAATTAGAATTGCAATTTATAGTGAAGAGTGTCATGTCCTTCTATTTTCTGATGGGCATATTCTCTCCCTGGAGGGAAATGTGCCACTAAGGAAAAGTTATTATAAGTAGTATTTGGGTGTCCCTAAGGTTTCTTGACAAACTTGGAATTAGCACATTTAAAGTGCTCAGGGTTAATGTCAAGCAATGATAGCCTTGAAGTCTGTGTGTAGGTGCCCAGACCTTTGTAAGCATTTTTGTGCCAGAGGAAATCTTAAAGGCACGGTTTTGGGTTAGGACACTCTCCTGAGCTATATGAATACACCATATTAAGGGTCTTTGGATTCCTCTGGGCCTCTCAGTGTTTAGATTATCTCCTTAGTAAGCCCATTCTTTAAATATGTAGTCCTCTGATTATTGATGCTTCAGTGTATTCTAATTCTGTACATTAGAATCTGCCTGGGACTCTTAAAATATATTACCAAGACTCTACCAAACCTGTTAATTACAGTTATCTCAGAGTTGGATATGGGTGTCAGTATTTTTATATTGTTTTGTTTGTGTGTGTTTGCTTTTCTGTTGTTTTTTGTGGGACTTTTGTAGGGGAGGGCTGTGCAAAAGGGTTTTTTTTTTAAGTTAGCTAGGTATTTTTTTCATGTAGCCATAGTTGAAAATCAATCACTGATATGTAATAAACCACACTCTTCTAGCATTTGGCCTATGAAAGTATTAAGATATTAGAGTAACTTCTGCAAATATCCTGTCTCACTATGTTTATGCCATGTCTACATGGGTATTCACATTAACCATTAACAGGGAACTGTTAGCTTATTCATTCATTATATTCATGCTTACCTATCTAGTGCCACCTAATACTATGAGTCATTAAGTTTTTCTTAAATATACCTGAACAGAGTAATGATCTAAATTGTTTTGTTCATAATGGGACTGGTTGTTTCACTATATTTTCACAGAGTAAACCTGATATCTGCTAAGATGATTATTGTCATGTTGTAGTCTTAGGTTACTAATGAGTTATGTGAATAATAAGTTTTGTTAATAATTAATCTGTCTTACAGTTTGCCATTACTTATGGCTATATACATCAAACAGACAAAGCAATTATGTATGTAATTAAAAATACCTGTTTCCTATATTTTTTGACTTCATCCTTTTAACTGGCAAATATGTACCAGCGGAGCCCCAGTAACATTTCAAGCACTCACAAAGTTTTTAGAATCTCTTTTACCTTCTAATATAAATCATGCAAGTTTGATATAGTGTCTTAAAAACAATATTGTATTCCTGAGTTGAAATTTGAAGGATGTACAGGAATTAAACAGGGAAGAATATTCTAGGTAGATGGTGTGTATGGTCAGTATAGAAATATTAAAATGTTCCTAATTTCAAATTGGGACATTTATTTTTTGTGCTTCCTGATGTTCCCTAGTAAGGATGAATAGGCTTAAATCTGTACCTGTATACCAGGGTTACAGAAAAACGTGGTAAAAGGTAGGAGACCACGAGAAGCTGGATGTGAGTGCCCTTAACTAAAATTACAAAAAATTACCAGGATAATATTTTATATACTTTTGACCTGTGTGTTTTTTTGTTAGGGTAAGTATTTTTGTCTTAGGGTAAAAATATTTCTGGTTAAATTTAACTTCTAATTTGTAAAAAAATGCAGTTCTTCACATAAAATTTTATCTATCTACAATAGAGACTATTGTAACTGCTATCTATTCTCTTATTCTAAGAAAGTTTTTGCTCTTGTATCACCCTGGAATATTTGGGGGTGTTTTGGTTTAATGTACTTAGATTTATACATTATGGAGGTATTTTTCATAAAACAGCTAGACAGTACCTTTTTGAGTCACCACTATTTAAATTGCACTGGTAAGCATCCCAATCTTACCTTTCCTTTTGAAGATCTAGCCAGAAGTTACATAAATGCTTGCATTGGTAATAGATTGGGAAGTCAGCTTTGGGGAGAATCCTGTTCTTCAGTTTGATCAATGCCACTATTGTCCTACTCTTTCTAAAAAAAAATCCGTGTATTGAAGAAGAACTAATAGATTTTCTTCCTCTACTTGTTAATTCTCTCACCACTCTGTATCAGAGAAGAAATGCCTTGTGTTTGGACTAAGGAAATAGGAAAATATAGATTATAAAGCTATCTTTTATGTTTGTGTTATTCTTGGGTCAATTTATTATTTTATTGTTATTTCTCAGCCAAATGTAGATACTTTCATTAGTAAATGCAGTGATTAATTTATGTACCCCAAAGGGCCAAAGTTTAATAATTGATGATTGTTTCTTTTCCTTTTAGGAGATAAGCCACAAATCTTACCGACCCTTAACAGTATTGACCTTTCGTTTAAATTATTTGTTTAGTGAACTGAAACCAATGTCATATCATCTCCTAAATATGGTTTTTCATGCTGTGGTTAATGTGATATTTCTTTAAGTCTGCAAACTTTTTCTGGACCACAAGAGCAGTGTGATTGCTGCTTTACTTTTTGCAGTGCACCCAGTACCCACAGAGGCAGTAAGTATAAGTGTAAATTGATGTTTTCTTCATTATTAATTTTTTTAACAAAGCCTACATGTTGATTATAATGCTATGTATTTTTAAGAAAAAAAAAAGTTTATCCATGACTTTAATCCAGATATTTGAAGACTCTTAAGTTAGTACAAAAGTCTTAGCTTCCTAGTACACAGTGTAACTTCCTACTACATATTTAAATTTAAAACAAATTTGGAAACAAACATATTTAAGAACATAGGTGTAATCAGTCAACTTTAGTAATATAAAATATTAATGAATACAGATTTTTACTTTGCTAATTTTTTTTATACTTAAATACTAAGTATTTAAGAACTTGGCACATGGTTTCAAAGGACAAAATAATAAGGCAAAGTTAGTGTATGAAATACACAAGATAAACAAATGTTCTAATAAATGATGATACTTAGTAGTTTCATATTGCCTATTACTATGTGTTTCAAAAATGTGAGCTGTTATTGCCAGTAGTTAGCCCCCACCTAGGAAGATGTACTCGAACTATAACTTTATTGTTCTTGGAAATCTTGAAGCCCCAAAATTGCCTGTCAGCAGAGCAAAGAGGACTCTGTTCAATTGCTTTGTTACAAGCTTTCAGTTGTAAGCAAAAGTGTATTATGTCTAAACTCTGTTACTATGTGCATGTTTGTGTGGGGGACAGGGAAGCAGTGGGAGAAGGGTTGTCTGTCTCTCCTAGTGTCTTGAACCTTTTGATGTCCAACTGAACAGACATTTTTTCCATACATTTACAAAAATGACAGGTGGTTTGAAATTTTACAGTGACTTCAGAATACTCTAAGGCAGGTGTTGGGGATTCTATATTTCAATATTTAGGATTTAAAAGGGCTTTTTAAAGTTTATTAATAGTCTTTTTAAACCTTAATTTGCAGGTTTCTTATGAGATACAATTAACTGAATCTTATACCCTTGTATTATAAGAACACTTATCTTTTAAAAAAATATGTAAGAAGGACTTAGTTTTTTTTTTTAAGAAGTACTCTAGATATTGTATTTCAGTTATTTAAGATGTTACCATTTGGGGGAACTGAGTAAAGGGTACACAGGACCTCTCTAACATTTTTGCAATTTGCTGTGAGTCTGTATTTCAAAATAATAATAATAAAAGAACTGTTAGAAAAAGATACTGTTTTTATGGAAGAGGCACAAATTCACCACATGAGGGCGCTCAAAGAATGTACAAAAAACAGGCATTTGAAAGGATAATTTCTAGTTAAAATTCAGCTACTATTATATATGGTTAAGTTTTCAAGATGCTCTTTATTAATATGAACCTGTGTCCCTTTTTCTTTTCTAGGTAACAGGTGTTGTAGTAAGAGCAGAACTTCTGTCGTCTATTTTTTTTCTAGCTGCATTTTTGTCATATACCAAATCAAAAGGACAAGATAATTCCATAGGTAAATGTCTGACATTTAATTCCTATAGCTATAAACCTTGATCAAGTAATTTTTATTATTCCAAGCACTTCTTATAAAACATACACACGGGATTTATCTTTATATATTATATTATTTCAGCTTGTACGGACATATGAAAGTATGCAACGTTGTTAATATTAAAAGTGTTTGTGTATAGTTTATATTTTATTATGACAGATTCTGTATGATTTCATTTAAAAAATTGCCCTAGGATATAGGAGTTTTAGGGTCATTTTTAGTTTCATCTGATATTACCTATAAATGATACAATTACCAGTACTTCTGTTGTCTTTCTATAAATAGCACCTGTAAAGGCTGTAAATTGTATTGTTCAGGCAAAGTTACAAGCCTGTTAGCATATAACTTTTATTATGTATAGATCACATAGGTCAGCTATGTTTTGAGTCCCTACTGTGTAGCCTACCCTGGAAAGCACTTTGTATACAATAGCTCATTAGTCCTAATGATGCATTAAGCATTGTCAGAAAACAAGTTCCAGGAAATAAAAATGACTTTTTAAGAGTGTAGACATAATGGGCATGAAAGGAGCTTCACATAATGGCCTAAACTTGTATTTGCTTGAACTTAAAATTTAACTTGAGTTTTTTTTCCTACATTCTTGGAGAATTTTCACACTAGAGACTCAAAGTAGTGATTATAAGGAGCTTACTATTGTATGTCTGGAAACTAAAGTTCAAGAAATAAGTGACTTAGCCAAACAGCTTTAGTACCTTTTTTGCTTTCTCTGCCTTAGAGTGGACTTGCAAATTAGTCGAAAGTTCTGAATTTAATATCAGAAGAACCAAGTTAAACTTCTAGTCTCCCTATTATGCATGACTTCTTTTAAACTTCCAAAATTCTTTCCTTATCTTAAAAAATGGGTATGACTTATATCTGCCCTCTTATCCCATAGAGTGATTTTGAGACTCAGTGCAGTAATATATGCTATGCTGGTTATATAAACTGTTTAATATAGTTTTAAAATTTCCTTTTTTAAGGATATTTTTTCCACTAATTTTTAATATCTGAGTACCCATCTAGTCATACTATTCTGTATATCATTCACTTGCCAAGCTTATTTCCTTCTCTGCTCTTTTATTCATATATACCCCTTTCCCAATTTTTTCATGTCCTATATATCTTTCAAGGTCCAACTTTAGGTTCAGCTTGTTTTGTAAAGAATCATCTTCTGACTTCTTTCCTCCATGAATTTCTTGGAGGAAAGAAATTACATTTCCTTTCTTTATTACATTAGTATTGATGGTTTTGGCTTAGCTAGAAGGTAAGATATTTTTTGAGGAAGAAATACTATTATACTTAGCATCCCCAGCAGTGTTTTGGGGCTTTTTGAGTTATTTTTCCTTTCAGTAATTTTAGTGTATAAAGTACTTTAAAACTGAAAAGAATTTCAAAAATGCTTGAATATAATAGCCCAATGAAAGAAGAAAATGGATTCATGGATTGTGTTCTTATTTACATATAAACATAAGCCAGTTACTGAGTTTTTGTTTTGACTAATGGTCTTAGTAAAAACTGTGGTCACACAGTCATACTACCATATATATTCTAAACTGGAAAAGAATTGGAGTTCATGTTTTCCCAGTAGGAAAACTGAAGCTCATAAGAGTCTTCCAAAGTCACAAAGCAAGTTAGAGTAGATCCAAAATTACTGTAACAATTCATTTTTCTTATAATCAAGTTATTAAAAAATAGTATACATTTACTTAAAGTTGATGAAGGAAGCTTTCCATTTAAATAGAACTTGTGACTAGTTTGTTGGGAATTTTTAAAGAACAGTATTGGCTTAAATGCTTATTGTTAACTTGTTTCAATTTTCATAGTTCTCTGAAAATTAGAAGGGCACTGTTTTGCCAAAACTAATTTGTAGTTTTCAGTTTCAAGTTTTTAATAAACTGCAGATATAATAAAATATATAGCTACCGGTGTGATATTCTCATGTATTTTCTTCATTTCAAATTGAAAGTTCATCTTTTAATCACAGTACTCAAGCCTTTAAGTTTCTCCTTTCCAAGTTGGCCACTATATCTTTGTTTTATAAGTTTGTATTTGGTTAAATAATTTTCCTTCCCACAAAAATTTTTCTAGTTCAAATTATACATCTTGATGTTTTATTTTGAATATATGGAGCAAAAGTTACATTTAAATACAATTAAAATATAAAGTATAGGTCAATGGGAAATAACGCAAATGTGGGTATATAATCACAAGTAAAGTTTCTCAGTGATATCTAATAGTTGTCTAATTTAAAATATCCTTTTATGGTATTATAAAATTGTTTTGTATAGTTTTATATTTTTCTGTTCTTAATTGCAGTGTGGACTCCAATTGTGTTGACAGTGTTTTTAGTGGCTGTTGCAACATTGTGTAAAGAACAAGGTATTGTTGTGGGAATTTGCTGTGTGTACGAAGTATTTATTGTCCAAGGGGTAAGGAGAAATATAAATTGTCTTGTTGCTATTTTTTTATCCTGTTTGAATCATACTATAATAAACTTATATTCTAAATGTATCATTATATAAGTCAGTTTACCAATAATGATTCCAAAAATTTTCAAGAAATAAACATGTTTTGTCCTCATGCCGCTGAAAAGTAAAATAACACCTTCAGTTTTTTAAGAACTACTTTTTCAGTTTCAGTAATGGAATCATTAGGCAATTTGGAAAAATACCCTGTAATACTGTTCAGTATTAATACATAATTTTATATTATTGGGCACAGTTTTATTCATTATCAGTTCCACAGGTTGTTCCATATTGATTTTATAGTTACAGTCATTTTGTATCTAATCTTGTATTTAGGAAGTACTCCATTTTTTAAAACATTGTAGTATATTATTACTGTTGTTTAAAACTATTTTTTTGTTTTCCAGTACACTTTGCCATTACTGTGTACCACTGCTGGGCAGTTTCTCCATGGAAAGGGTAGTATTCCATTTTCTATGCTGCAGACACTAATAAAACTCATTGTTTTGATGTTCAGTACACTATTGCTTGTTGTAATTCGAGTGCAGGTGATTCAGTCTCAACTTCCAGTATTCACCAGATATGAAATTTTGTTTCTTCTTTGATTTTTTTTTCATCCTTTTTTTAAACTTTAAGTTTTAAGTGATTTTAAATATTCCAGAAAGTCTTTGATTTACATTGAGGTTCCTTAACAGCTCTGTTGAGGTATAATTATTTTTTTTAATCTGCATATTATTTAAAATGTACAAATAAATAAGTTTTGACATATATGTACCACTCATGAAACCACCACAATATGTTGTCTTCTATATTCTTAGTAATTTTTGTCTACTTTTCCTATTAATTTTTAAAAGAAGGATATTGAAATCTCTAACTAGATTTGTAGATTTGTCTGTTTCTTCTTGCAGCTCTGAGTTTTTGTTTGCTTTATTAAGTGCATAAACATTTAGAACTGTAATGTCCTTTTGATGAATTCATCCTTTCATCCTTATTAAAAGAATCTCTTTATCCCTGGAAATAGTTTTTGCTCAGAAATTCACTTCATCGTACATTAATATAGCCACACCAGCTATCTTTTTCCAACCTTTTGTCTCTTTTTATATTTAAACTGGATTTCTTGTAGGCCTACATACACTGGGATCTTCTTTTTTTTTTTTTTTTGGTCGGAAAAATCTTTGAATGAGGTTTTTCAACTATTTACATTTAATATGATTATTGATATAGTTTGATGTAAATCTGCCATCCTGCCAATTGTTTTCTCTTTGTCCCATCTGTTGTTTGTCCCTTTTTCTGTCTTTTGGACTCAGTATGTCTTACTATTCTATTTTTATCTCCTTGTTGGCTTATTAGCTATAAATCTGCTGTGTTGTTTCAGTGACTGTTCTAGGGTTTTTCAAATCATCCTTTGCTATCACAGTTTATTTTCAAGGGATATTTTAAGTATATATATCATAAATGTTAATATGTATAGTATAAACATATGTAATACATAGGTTTTTATAAAATATAAATATATAAACTTATAAGAACTTAGCTTTTGTGGTTGCATACATTTTCCTTGAGTATACACTGTAAATTCCACAATACATAATTGTATTTTTTGTATTAAACAATTATCTTTGAAAGAAATTTAATAAAATATCCTTTATATTAATCCAGAGTTCTGATTTCTAGTGTTCTTCATTTCTTTGTTAGGTTAGGATTTTCATCTGGTACTACTTTTCCTTATGACTGAAGGACTTTTCCTTAACACTTCTTGACATGTAGGTATGCTGGTGATGAATTCTTTTAGCTTTTGTACATGGAAATATTTTTACTTTGCCTTTGATTTTGAGAAGTATGTTCCTGAGTGCAGAATTCTACACTGACTGTTTTTCATTCAGTACTGTATAAATGTTGCTCTCCTATTTTCTGGCTTGCATTATTTTCAATGGAAAATCTTCTGTGATCCTTATCTTTATGTTTCTGTGGATAATGTCTTTTTCCTATGTCTGCTTTTAACATTTTCTCTTTATCATTGTTTTTATTTTTTTATATTGGAACATAATTGACAGATAACATTGTATTAGTTGGTATAAAGTGTAATGATTTGATATATGTATATTGAGAAATGATTACCACAGTAACTGTACTTGACATCCATAAACACATATAGTTAAAATATTTTCAGGTATGATGGTAACTTTTAAGATCTAATCTCTTAGCAACTTCCAAATATCCAATACAGTATTGTAAACTATAATCACCATGCTGTATATTATATCCCCAAGACTCGTAACTGGAAGTTTGGTTAAGGGTGGTCAAGTTACAAACTTCCACTGTTTCTTCTATTTTCATGTTTTTTGTGCTTATGTTAATTGAGTTTCTTAGAATTCTGTAGGTTTTATTTTATATAGATTCTGGAAAATTTTCAGCTGTTCTTGGAAATATTTTTCAAATTCTTTTCTCTCCCTGCTTCTTAAGGGACTCCAATTACATGGATATTAGGTTTCTTGAAGTTATTACACTGATGTTCTGTTTATTACTCTCCCAAAACTATTTTCACCCCATTTACATTTTGGATACTTTTTTTGCTACTGTTTTCAAGTTCACCAATCTTTTTTCTGCAATATCTAATGTGTCCTTAAATTCTTCTAGTTATTTTTCATCTCAGACATTGTTTTCATCTCTAGAAGTTCTGTGTGAGCCTTTTTTTTGTGTTCCATGTCCATACATGTTCTAGGGCTTTAATGTCCTTGTCTATTAATTTTATCATTTGTGTCATTTCTTTTCAGTTTAGATAGAATAATTTTTCTTCTCATAGTGGTATTTTCTTTTTCACATGCCGGGTGATTTTTTAATAGATGCCATATGTGAATTTTACCTTAAAATATTTTAAAACCTCGTTCTGTGATGCTTTTAAGTTACTTGAAAAATATTTCCTATTCTTATCTTGCTTTTAAGCTTTGTTTTTTGAGCCCAGCAGCATTTAGGATAGGGCTAATTTTGCTGCACTACTGATACAACTGTCTGACTGCTCTACCTGGTAGACTATGAATTATGAGGACATCCATTTTGGTTAATGAGGAACTGCTAATAATCCCAACTGTGTTTGCTACTTGGGAATTTTTATCTAATCCTTTTGAGAGATACTTTCCTAACTGTATCAGGTTTCCTAGGGCTGCTAAAACAAATTACCAGAAACTGGGTGTCTTAAAGTAGCAGAAATTTATTCTGTCACAGTGCTCAAGGCCAGAAGTCCAAAGCCAAGGTGTCAGGCACAGTTGGTTCCTTCTGAAGGCTCTTCCTTCTGGAGGTTCCATGCCTCTTTCCTAGCATCTGGTGGTTCCCACAATCTTTGGCAGCTTCATCATTCCAATCGCTCCATCTTTAACTGGCCTTCTTCCTTGTGTGTTTTCCTTTATTCTCGCCTCTTTGTATAAGGACACCAGTTATTAGATTTAGGTCCTATTAGTTCAGTATGACCTCATCTTAAATAATTTCACTAACAAAGACCCTATTTCCAAATTAGGTTTCATTTTGAGGTTCTGGGTAGACAAGAATTTTTGGGAGATGTGATTCAACCCACCGTACTGACCTTGGGTCTATCCTCACATGTACACGTTACCCGTTCTTACAGGACGGGGAACTGGAGAGAGACCCTGTACAGATCTCCTGCGTTCTCTTTTTCAACAGCTTCCTTCTCTCTGGTATTCCGCCCACAAACTCCAGCTCCCTGGGTTCCTAGGGCTCCCAGCTCCATCTTCTCAACTCAGGGTTACCACGAGGCTCTGCCAGGGTTCCTGCTCACAGCTCTGTAGACTAAAAAACTATTCAGGTACTAAACTCTTCAGTCTGGGCTCCCTTATTTGTTTTTCTTCTTTCAGGTATCACTGACCGTTTTGCCTGATGCTCAGTGTGTTAAAAAAAAGTTTATGTAACTTCTCCAGTTTTTTAGTTGTTTAAAGCCAAAAGCAAGTTATACTGAATTTTAACAATCTCTATGCATTTAGCATTGTTTTTGCGTTTCATCTTCTCACTAAAATTTAAAATGGAATTTACACTAGTTCCCTATTCAGTTTTATTTAAGTGACTAACGTTTCATGTAAGATTTGCTTTGCTTTGACATGTGCTTTTTCTCTGCAGTTCAGTTATTAAATCAGTTCTCCTATATATCCTAAATAGCTGAAGAGTGATTACAGTAAAAAAGAAAACTTTGAATTCAGTTCTCTTGGTTATTTTGAAAATTGACGCCCTGACTCTCAAGACTCAACTATTTTTCATATATGTAGATATTCAAATGTGAAAGTTTTTAAAGATACTACTTATTCAAATAGTATTCACTTTCTCTCAGTGATTTGATTAAAAGAAGACTGAGTCAAATAAGTGGTAGAGGATAGTTTTTCAATGACCTAGTCATTTTTAAAGTGAGAAATTGGGTTCTTAAAGGACTATACACTAATATAGCCAGTAGAATTTAGAACATAGCCTAAAGAAGTAGAAAATTAAAGCTGTTCGTTTGAAATACTTTAAAATAAATTATTTGACTTAGTGTGTAGGAAATAGATTAAATTAATAAAATGTACGTTTAATATATGATGTCCTGGGGAAATATAAGCTAGGATATAAGCTTATATTAATATATACTAGGATAAAGTAATATAAAATGTAACATAGGCCTATACAGTTAGTAACTCTACACTGGAAATTTGGTTTTTAGTTCCCTGGAAGTCTAAGTGAAGAGGAAAAGCTCGTGGGCGATAAGAGTATTCTCCATGACAAGAGCAAAACATAATAATTTTTTTCTAGGAGACATTCTTACTATGATTTAGTGCTGAAAGAAGCATCTCATGTAGAAAAACATTGGTGAGTGTTTTCAGAAGCATTCGTACAACACATACAACAATGAGTCTTACAAAATTTTTATTACTTTTAATGAGAAACCCATAATTTAATGAAACCACTTCTGCAGTGTGTCATAAAATTTTACGGTATGCATGTCTGATTTGTTCTAATAATACACTTGAAATAAATAACCTACTTACCCTTTATCAGTTTTTCATAAATATTATTCTTTTCAATTAGACATTTCATAAGGTTAGACAGTTTGAACTCTGGCAAGAATCTGAGGTATCCATAAAAAAATGTGTCATATTTAATGAGGTTATTGTTCAGTATTTTATTTATGTTATAAATTTTGTGTTTTTAAAACTGTCTTAGTTTAAATAACTTTATTTTTCATTCTTTATACAGGTTTGACAACCCAGATGCTGTAAGCCCAACTCCTACAAGGCAGTTTTTAACTTTTAACTACCTCCTTCCTTTGAATGCTTGGCTTCTATTATATCCTTCAGAGCTCTGCTGTGATTGGACCATGGGAACAATGCCACTTACAGAGTCATTTCTAGATATTCGAAAAGTTGCCGTATTTGCTTTCTTTTGCTTTTTGGGGGCTTTGGGAGTATTTAGTCTCAGATATCCTGGTGATTCCTCCAAGACTGTTTAAATGGTAAGAAACTTTCTTATTTTTGCAGATAATACGTATAGTTGATTAATTAAGAAACTGCCTTTAATTCATCACAAGCATCTTTCTTTATTCAACATCATCCTAACTTACAAACTTATTTTAGCTTATCCTAAAATTATATATCAGAATTGGGTATGCAGGCATAATTTGACATGTATATTCAGTGTAAAATTAAAAACTGATATGAATTTCCCTAATTCTGTAGGAACTCTGAAGTGATGAAGCATCCCTTCTGGCATCATTTTCTTATATTTATTTACTTTACCCAACTAACTTACACACTTTTTGCAGAAATGGATCATGTTACATGCTTTGTTTTCTTGGTACAGAGTATTGTATAAGATGCAGCTAGAAGTATATACCTTTTCAGTTCTCATTAGCAAAATTTTCATTATTCTCTGAGCTATTTCTTACTATGTTCAGTAAATGATTATTTGTAAAGTCATTTTATTGTTTTTCTGCAACCTGTTTCTTTGTAATTTTCTCACTCTCCTGTTACTTCTAACAGCAGTTCTGTTGCCTCTTGCTTTAAATTATTGAAGACAATAATACTCTTTAACATTTTCTTGAGCATTTATAGTATGCCAGAAAGTACACTGCAAATGTATTATTTCTGGCTGTAGCCACTAGGCTTAGTTATTCATCCAGTAAAAATGTTTCATTGCTGCCTGTGTACCAGGTAGCATTTTAGGCTCTGAGGTTATGATAAAAAGAAATATAAGGTCCCCGTTTCCAGAGAATTTGCATTCTAGAGAAATTTGAAGCTAATTGCTGAGGTGTAGAGAAGATCAAAAGAATATAGGGCTTGGGGGAAAGATTATATTTACTATTGTCTTTGGAATTTTAGGTGTCTTTGAAACATTATGGAGATTTGGAATAGCACTTTGTACCTAAAGGTCAAGAAGTCTGAGCTGCACATAGAAATTTGATTGATTGGTACGGAAATAGTAATTGAAACTAGGATGTGGATAAGAAGACCTATGGAGAGGTTATAGAGCAGCCTTTCTCCCCTGAGGTTTTTGTTACTCCCTCAAGATGGTAACTAACTAGTACCATTCTAGATGGATAGAATAGAGGTTAATTCATACACATAAGGAATGCCTGAGTATAATTGGTCTTAATTCTCCCTCAGAAAATAGTTGAAGGGGGTAAATAGAGTGGAAAGAGAAGAGGCCTATAATTATATCTTGAAAAACCATGTTTAGATGATGTGTAGAGGAGAATGGACTTGAATAGGAGATAGACCACATGCATAGAAAGGTATCAAAGTATTTCAAGAAAAAATGGAATGGTTAACACTAACAAATGCCATTGAGTACAAAAGTGAGATCAGTTGGATTTGACCGTTTATAGATGGTCAAGATTGGTCAAGATGGAGAAAAATAGTCAAGATTAAAAATAATCAACTTAAATTTATTTCAGTGGTGTGATTTGATTAGGAGATGAGAAAAGGAAGATTTCTAGTGTAGATGAGTCTATAGGGTAGTTTCACTTTGCATACTTCAAAGAATGAGAGACAAGCCTGAGTTTATTGCCCACCTAAGTAAGAAAGGACTGTGCCAGTCAAGCAGTGGCTTCAAGCACAACAAACTGCCGATCTTATGTAGCTGTTGGGGAAGTAAAAAGATCTGGAATTGACGGATCTTCAAATTTTGAAGCAGGTTGATGTGGGGTTAAGGGGAGATTGTTGATTTGTTGGCATTAAAAATCACTTTCATTGGAGTACTCAGTTGGCTGACTTGTAGAAGCAAGGGGATAACACTGATGGCTTTGGCTTGCATAAACATATTCATTGAGTTGAAATGTCGATTAAGTGGAGTTAAAACCAGCCACTTGTTGCCCTGACTACAAAAATCTTTTCCTTAAGGGTGTGGGAACTTGTTTTATACCCAAAGTATATAATGGATAGGTAAGGAAACTTGAAGATACATTGTCCAATGAGAATATTTTTTAGGAATACAGTTGATTAGAAAGTGGTTGAGTAAATGAAATAAGGGATGATAATACTGATATTTGTGAGGAGCAGAGGGGTATAGAGTTCAGGCTTGACCGGACTCACTTCTGTGTTACAAGAAGGAAGGAAATGAGCATGAATGTGGATGTTGGTAGGTTTAATAGCAGGGAATTGAAGGTACTCTTTAATGGCTTTGGTTTTCTCTTTATGTTTGGGCATGTGATCACCTGCTGAAAGTGACATGGGCCAAAAGTTTGAGAAAAATAGTCAAGATTAAAAATAAGGAGAGTGGAGTGAGCCTACCAAAGACCTAAGACTCTGGGCAGTCTTAAGGATCAATTTGAAGTTGGTGATCATGAATTTATAATGATATTATTAATCTATTCTGCTTTGGGACCATTTCTAAGAATGCTTTACTGCTCAAATAAATGCAAAACAGATATATTGTAGAATCATGTAGAACTCAGGTTCTGCCAAAAAAAAAAAAAATGGAGGGGTAGGTGAATTAAAGTTTTGGCCAGTACAATAAGGATTCGTACAATGTAACCTAAATAAAATATAGAGAATAGTGCCAATGAAATAAACATAGGCTTATATAAATTATATTTCATGTGTATAAAAAGGGGCAGTTGTGACCTTAGGTATAACTGTTTTAAGTATAGTTCTAAACATGTTATTTTTCTTATGATGATATTTTCTGAAGACCTCTGAAAGGGATAAGTAGTTTAGAGGAGGAGTATCTACCAAGTATACCAGGTACCATGTTAAGCACTTATTAACTAAGATGTCATATGTGTATCAACAATAAGTAAGTAGTTATTATTTAATAAGAAACAGAGTAACAAGGTTATTGAATAGTTCTCTTTATATTACATAGGAAGTAGGAAGTGAAGCATTTGTCTCCAAACTCTTTGCTCTTTCTAGTACCATTTTCCTTTTACAGAGAGTTTATACCACTGGAAGAAGGAAATTATGTTAATCATATTAACTAGACTGGCAAAAATTAATACAGAACATATTAGAACTTCTAAAATAAGTGAATCATTAGAGACAGTACTTATCCAAGAACCAGTAGATTTTTTGAGATTTTGCTTTTCTCATTGGGTAGCTTAGGCTTCAGTCAGTCCATCAAACATCTTTGAGTGAATTTAACACTTTCAATTCTTTCAATTTAAATTGCTTTACAGCAGCCGTGAATTTAATCGGGAATATGTTTTTTAAAAGAATGGCTGGTATCAAAAGGCAAGAAATAACAAGTGTTGGCAAGACTGTGGAGAAAACTATGGGTGGGAATGTAAATGGGTACACCCTCTGTGGAAAACAGTATAGAGATTCCTCAAAACTTAAAATAGAAATAATAGACAATTCAATGATTCTACTTCTGGGTATTTACCAAGGAAAGCAAAAACACTAATTTGAAAAGATATGTACACCCCTGTTTATTGCAACATTATTTACAGTAGTCAAAATATGGAAGCAACTTAAGTGTTCATTGATAGATGAATTGATAAGGAAGATGTATAACATATATATGAAGGAATATTACCTAGCCCTAAAAAAGAATGAAATCTTGCCATTTGCAACAGCATGGATGGACCTAGAGAGTATTATGCTAAGTGAAATAGATAAGTCATATGATTTCACTTATATGTGCAATCTAAAAAACAAATGAATAAACAGAACAAAAACAGAGTCGCAGATGTACAGAACAAAATGCTAGTTGCCGTGATGGAGGGGAGAGGGATGGGTGAAATAGGTGAAAAGGTTGAAGAGGTACAAACTTCCAATTGTAACATAAGTCATAGGTATGAAGTACAGCATAGGAAATGTAGTCATTAATATTATAATGACTTATAGTGACAGGTGATACCAATACTTACCTATAGTTACAGATGGTGAGCATTTTGTAATATGTAACTTTTGAGTCACTGTGTTGTACACCTGAAACTAATGTAATATTGTATGTTAACTACAAAGAAAAAGAAAAGGGCTACACGTTTAAAAACATCTCTGTTTCACAGCCAGCTATTTATTTTTATCAAGTACTTCCGGGAAATGGAAAGTGAATTATATACTCTTACTATTTTATTACCTTTTTTATTAAAGGGAAAACACTTAAATCTCAGACATATAAATTGATATCATACTGAACTGTTTGATGATAGTGTTTTTTAAAATTCAGTATTTCTTCATTACAAATCATCCATTTGTGATCCATTGGGAAAGTACTCTTTTTAGTGTATATACCTCTCTGCATTTAAATTTCACTAATAAAGCGTAATAAAAAGAAGACATTCTTTCCCCCTTGAACTGTTAGGAAACTCAAATTTATGAAGGTGAAAGAACAACTTACATAAATTTATTCGGTTAGATACATAAAACAAATCAGAGTAACAAAATATGGAAGCAGATGTCCATAGAAACAGAGGTCCTAATGTCAACCAGTTTCCTTCCTTCCACAGTTATTTGTGTGCTTGTTATTGGTGTCCTACCTTTTAAATGGTTTTATAATGTGAAAACCATATGCCATCCCATTTTCAAAATGGCAAAAAGAACCTAAGCATTTTTGTGATGTTTTATTTCAGTGTGCAGTGTTAAAATTTTAGAAATTCTTATAGAATAAAAGATTATTTAAAGGGGGCTGTTTTATTTTTATTATTTTCTAAGCCTCTGTTAAATGATTGTGACCCATCAATATTATGCAAAGTAATGCTAAGGTACAGAAGCAGTATTCTGCTATCTTGTGTGAAACATGCCTTATTTTGTTTCTTCAATTTTCAATATGAAGTGGTTACTTACATTAGTAAAATTATAAAAATCAGCAAGTTGGGTATATAAAAACTGTCAATGTCTTACTTTAGGTATATATATATATATTTTTTTGAGAGGGCATCTCTCATATTTATTGATCAAATGGTTGTTAACAACAATAAAATTCTGTATAGGGGGGTCAATGCTCAATGCACAATCATTAATCCATCTCAAGCCTAGTTCTCGTCAGTCTCCAATCTTCTGAAGCATAACGAACAAGTTCTTACATGGTGAACGAATTCTTACATAGTGAATAAGTTCTTACATGGTGAACAGTACAAGGGCATTCATCACAGAAACTTTCGGTTTTGATCACGCATTATGAACTATAAACAATCAGGTCAAATATGAATATTCATTTGATTTTTATATTTGATTTATATGTGGATCCCACATTTCTCCCTTTATTATTATTATTATTTTTATTTTTAGTAAAATGCTGAAGTGGCAGGTAGATGCAAGATAAAGGTAGAAAACATAGTTTAGTGTTGTAAGAGAGCAATTGTAGATGATCAGGTGTGTGCCTGTAGACTATGTGCTAATCCGAGCTAGACAACGGCCTTAAAACATCCACGGATGCAGAAGCTTTCTCTCAAAACGGGGGGGGGGGGGGGGGGGCGGGGAGGTTCTAAGCTTCACCACTGTTGTTCCCCAATTTCTCACCTGATGGCCCCCCTGCAACTGTGCCTGTCTTAGGTTGTTCCTCCCTTGAGGAATCTTACCCGTCTCTGGCTAACCAGTCATCTTCCGGGGCCATACAGGAAATGTAAAGTTGGTAAGTGAGAGAGAAGCCATATTGTTTGAAAAGGTTAGCTTTTTACTTCTTTGCAGATTTGTAGCATAATCTTTTTATGTTCTATTTTTATTTTAAGCAAGCAACCAGGAATACTTATTTTTTACTTAAATTTGGTACTTGAAGCATCAAATTATGAAAATGCCTTTTCTTCTGAACAGATTATTCCTGGTAAAAAATATGCAGCCAGAATTGCCCCTAACCACCTATCAATCTGGCCAACCTGATCCGAGCAAATGAGTCCCGACTGGAAGAAGCAGATCAGCTGTATTGACAAGCGATGAGCATGAGGCCAGACTTAAGCAAGCTTACATTAGCAGGTATTGTAGTTCACTTTAGGCTATGATTATAGGAGCTTGAAGCTGCATCTATCTGCATAAAATTTTGACTATCTTAACCAAGTTGGTTTTCTTTTTTCTTTTAGTAGTCTTAATTGGCAACCAAGAGCATAGAAACTTAGCCTGTTTTAGACTACCAGTCAATTTAGTTGATTTAATTTGAAATTGATAAGGGAGTCCATAACTTAAAAATATTTGTTTCCTAAATCTGAATTTATATTTACATTGTAGACTTTATGTTTAATGGTATATTTTTACCTTTGAAAGTCCTAAAAAATTTGAAGTAAATACACAAAAATATAAGATTTTTGTTAGGACTAAATCACTGTTTATTGGATTATAGTTCACACCTTAATATAACTCAGATTCTAAATGAAAGAAAAGGTAGGTCTTTCTTAGTTTCATTTGCTCCTCATCACCAAATTCATTTTTACTTAAGACACCTGAAATATAACATTTTATAATAATTACTTACAATACCCAACTCTCAAGAGCTTTCTTAAGTAAATACTGAGAATTGACTGGTAATTGATGCCTTTACCACAAAGAAATTTTTCAGTTGTCAGTAAAAAAAATTTTGGCATCACATGTTAGAAATTGATATGCTTTCCCATGTAAGTGTTATCATTCATTATTATACTTGAGGAAAATTATATGTTAAACTTTGTTTTTTAACTTGGCTCAGAAACCTAATAATAGTTTATAACATTATACCTATGAGTAAAATGTATTCAGAATTTGTTAAGTTTTTGAAATAAAAATCTCTTCCTAAGTTGGAAGCTGTCTTTGTTTCTCCTTACCAAGCAATTGTTGAAACTTGCTAAATTTAGTGGGATTACATTTATAAATAAAACCTGTCATTTTAACCTATAAAGAATTATTCGACAGTCTCTGCCTTAAGAAAATAATATTTTGGACCAGCACTCATTCTAGAAGTTGGTTTAATTGAGAATATTAATAGTTCTTTCATTTCATTCCTATACTGATACTTTAGGAAATAATAGTATCATAAGAAAAGTTATTCTTATATTGCTACTTAAATTAATTTGTCCATATGTACTAGAGAAAAATGACTTTCATAAGTTCTCTAACATAAAATAGAACCATATTAGAAAGATTTGTAATGTTTTTTAATTGTGATGCTCAGTTCCAAATGTGTTTCTCAAAAGTACCTGCAGATGGCACTAGTGCATTCCCACCCAACCTGATCAGCTTTTTAAATTCTTTTTTGTTTGTTTTAATGAATGGTGATTTTATAAGAATATATTAAATAAGACTAAGTTAATATAAGAAGAGATAAAAATTTTCAAACGTTCTGCTTTTTGTGTAGTGAGACTTGTAACATAGATTTGAATACTGGAATTTCCCCATCACTACTACTGTATTTATTATTTTCCTTCTTCAGATGCTATTACTTCATCTCCTGACAAATCGATCTCCCACTCTGGTTGACATTAGTTTTCTGAGCTAGTCTAGTCCTTTTAAGAAATATTTAAAGAATGTATTTTCTCTCCCCGTTTCTCGGATAACTCCCCACATCCTACCCTCTAAAGTTAGGCATGCTTTTTCCTTTAATATTGGAAACCTATCAAGCCAAATTTGCTAAACCATTGAGTTGAGGTTGAGGACAGCTTCAGGTACTTATTATGTTTGAAAGAAAACTTAAAGAGCCTAACTTTAAAGGAAAAAGGAAAGCTCTGAATGTGTGGGAAAACCTTAATACTAAATAAATAAAAAAATAATATCTACAAACTGACACGGTGGTGTTGTAAGTAAATCTTGTGTTTGATTTTTCCACAGAGGAGAATTGCTTTTAAAAATGAATAAGCCTCTTAAAGCAAAAGAAGCATATCTTAAAGCACTAGAGCTGAATAGAAGTAATGCAGATCTTTGGTACAACTTGGCGATTGTTCATATTGAACTTAAAGAACCAAATGAAGCCCTAAAAAACTTTAATCATGCTTTAGAACTAAATCCAAAGTATAAGCTAGCATTATTTAATTCTGCTATATTAATGCAAGAATCAGGTATGTTTTCTCAAAAATTTCTATATTTAAACATATTGTAGTTTGAAATGCAATAAAAGTTTATACTACATGTAGCAAGTCTTTTATGAGTGGACAGTTTATATCAAATGCATAAATGATTTATATGAAAATATTTAAAATCCTTGGAGTAAACTTTTCAAGTAGGGTGCACTAACATATATGACATTATTAATTCTTAGTTCTTCTGATAATATGTTAAGGCTGATTTGTCAGGCAGTCTGTTAAGTAAGCAATGCCTTTCTAATCTATTTTGGGATTTTACACATGGAAATATATAATCTCTTAAATATAAATAGTATGCTGGCCAAGTAATCTGAACTTGTAAAATTATTTTACATAATTATTCCTAGGGAGCCAAGAATATTATATGTTTTAGAAAAGTTTGTGTTTTGTATTCTCTTGATTTATAAGACCAAATAATTTGGTACCATTTTATATCCAGTTTAC
Source organism: Manis javanica (assembly GCF_040802235.1). Taxonomy (NCBI): domain Eukaryota; kingdom Metazoa; phylum Chordata; class Mammalia; order Pholidota; family Manidae; genus Manis; species Manis javanica. Next base: position 59,877,926 of record NC_133165.1, on the reverse strand, counting down.
TATTTTCTGAGATATTATTTTAATTTCCTATAATGTAGCAAAAGTAATTTATTCTTCACAATAAATCAAGATATTTGATATATAGGAATTTTAGTACTACTTCAGAAAGCAGTGTGTATAATTTATAATCTTAATTTTTATGTTTGGAAAAATCTCCATATTTACATTTTTAAATTAATTCTTTAAATTATATTATTTTAGAGCTAAAGAGGACCTTTGAATTTACTTTTGCCCATCTTCTGTTTAGTAGATTGTAGAGTAAGGACCAGATTGATCTAAAATCCAGCATAACGTCATATGGCTAATTTACTAACTAGTCCAAGATAAGAACTTAAGCCTACTGATTTATTCTGAAATTTTCTTCATTCATTATATTGTCAAATTAAAGAATAGAGGGAGATGTTCATGCCTGGTATTCAAAAAAAGAAATTTAGAGAGAAACTAATATTTTTGTAAGGTTAGCTAATGCTAATCATGAAATTGTCCAACACAAGATTGCTCCATAAGGGATGTAATTGTAGAACTTAAATGTCTTTGTATTTATTTGTAATAGAACTGTTTCATGACTATTTGTTTCCTAAATCTTAATTTATATTTACATTGTAAGCTTTATGTTGAATGGTTTATTTGTACCTTTAAAAGTCCTAAAAAATTGAAGTAATGTAGAAAAAAGTCTGATTTTGTAAGACTGAAACATTTTGTTTATACAATAGTTACTATTAGAGCCTTTTTATATGTCTCATGTAATACTTAGAAAAATCAGTAGGATAACCTAGAGAAGTTAAATAACTTGTTCAGTGCATAAAGTCAAGATTGAATACATCTTTGTTGGCAAATCCCTTGCCTCTTCCTCTTGATTGTCTTTTCTTCTGCTGCTGCTCTCAGATTCTATACCATAAGGAGATGCTTCTCTTTTGGTGTTTGAGCAATTCTTACTGCTTTAAAGGAAAGGAAATGAGCTATCATCTCAGTGTTTCAGACATTATCTTTCTCATGAAAAACTTCATGGTTTTTGCTTTGTGCTTTTGGATTTAGATACAGCAGTTAGTTGTTCTGATGCTGTCTCTGTAAACTAGATAAACACAGATAAAGTGGCTTTGTTCCTCAGACTTAGTTCACTTGCTAACAATACAAATTTTTTTTTCTTTTTGAAAAAACTATTTTTAGGTGAGGTTAAACTCAGACCTGAAGCTAGGAAACGACTTCTAAGCTATATAAATGAAGAGCCACAAGATGCTAATTGTTATTTCAACTTGGGAATGCTTGCCATGGATGACAAAAAGGACACTGAAGCAGAGATGTGGATGAAGAAAGCCATAAATTGCAAGCCGACTTCAGAAGTGCTTTGTTTAATCTGGCTCTCCTGTATTCTCAGACTACAAAAGAATTAATGGCTTTGCCAGTTTTGGAAGAGTTACTCAGATACTATCCTGATCATATTAAGGGTCTCATTTTAAAAGACATTCTTATGAATCAAAAGAAAGATATTCTTGAAGCAAAAAAATGTTTTGAAAAGATTTTGGAGATGGATCCAAGCAATATGCAGGGAAAACACAATCTTTGTGTTGTTTATTTTGAAGAGAAGGACTTATTAAAAGCTGAAAGATGCCTGGTTGAAACACTGGCATTAGCACCACATGAAGAATATATTCAGCGCCATTTGAATATAGTCAGGGATAAAATTTCCTCATGTAGTTTTGTAGAACAGCCAATATTGCCAGCTGGTAAGACTTCAGGTGTAGAAGGAGAAAAAATTCCAACTGAAAATGGAGACGATACCAGAAGTGAACCTGCACAGATAATAAAAACAAGTGATAAAAGTCAGTCTCAATCCAACAAACAATTAGGAAAAAATACAAAGAGATCACTCACAAAACAGCTGAAGGGTCCCCACCAGTAAGATGGCAAACTTCCAGCTTCTCTTCGGGGTCCTCAGTTCCCGCCGGCGCCACCTGAAGCCCAATCACCTCTCACCCCCCTCCCAATCCCAGCACCTAGCCAACAGCCACCAGCCCCGTAGAAGTGACACCTCAATCAATTCATGCCCCCTCCTATATAACCCAGCACCTTTCCCTAATAAAGCGGAACTCTCCGGTGAATTGCTGCTATGTGTCGCTCCTTTCCTTTCATTGGTGCCGAAACCCGGGAGACGGGACACCCCAACTGGGCCCCGTCTTCCCCCGACACCAGCAGCAGCTTGCCCTCGTCCTCTTTTTCCGGCGCTGGCTCATCACACTCACCACTCCTCTCTGGCCTTTAGGTAAGTTTTCCCCCCGGAGTGGGCCACTCTTCCCCGAGCTATCGCAGTGCCATTGACCGTGATCGTCCGGCAAGGCCCTGATGCTCGGGGATGAGGAGGGAACGCTCCCCGCCTCAGGCCTTCATGGCTGCAGCGGACCCTCAGGCCCCTCCTCCAAAAGCCATAAATCCCCGCCTCAAGCCTTTACGGCTGCGGCGGACGCTCAGGCCCCTCCTCCGACAGTCATAAACGCATTCACCATCCCTTCCATCAGTGCTGAAAGTTTTTAAGCAAAATTTCCCTGGGGTGGGCCACTCTTCCCCGAGCTATCGCAGTGCCATTGACCGTGATAGTCTGGCAAGGCCCTGACGCTTGGGGATGAGGAGGGAACGCCCCCCGCCTCAGGCCTTCACAGCTGCGGCGGACCCTCAGGCCCCTCCCCAAACAGCCATAAATCCCCGCCTCAAGCCTTTACGGCTGCGGCGGACCCTCAGGCCCCTCCCCAAACAGCCATAAATCCCCGCCTCAGGCCTTCACGACTGCGGCCGACTCTCAGGCACCCCCCTCCAACAGCCATAAACGAGGTGACTCCTTTGTGGATGAGAACGCTCCCTTTCCCCCCCTCCTCCTTCTGCTCCATCTGCCGAAAACGCCTAGCGCTAGGTACCTCATGACTCCGGCACTCTGCCTTCTTAGGAAAGTCTGGGTGACGACCCACACTTCCCAAGAAATTCTGACTTGTATACGAGTTTCCGCAGACCACCAAGGATCATCGGGGACGCCCTTTGTCTCCTTGTGGTCTGCTTCCAGTCCGAGGATCTCCGTTCGTCTTCTCCTGTTTGTCTCCTTCTCTGTCCTTTAGCCATGGGAGCCTCCTAATCCCTCCCTGAAAGTTCACCTCTTGAATGCCTGCTTAAGCATCTGGCTACCCTCTCCCTGATGCCTGATATAAAACCAAAACTTCTCCGTAAATATTGCTCCCAAGATTGGCCTACATACCCCCTAGACAATAAAAACCAATGGCCTGCAGGGGGAACTCTTGATCCTAACATCACTCGCGATCTTTTTAACTACTGCCAGCGCCTGAAAAAATGGAAGGAGATTCCCTATATCGAAGCTTTCCGCCTCCTCCTCTCCCCGCCCCCTCCCAAGTTCTCCTAGCCTGCAAGCCGCCGCCCCCGCAGAAGCCTCCCGTTCACTCCCTTCCCCTTCTTCTCTTACAACAGCCCTTCTCCCTTCCTCCCCAACCATCTCCTCCCCCATCTCACCTCCTCCACCTTCATTCCCTGCAGATTAAGCCTGAGCCTTTCAGCCACCCTTTAACTAGGTCCCAAGAGCCTCCTCCGTCTTTGCCCTCATCACCTGTTTCTCCCCTGTTAGGGACCGCCTTTGTCTTCTCACATGTTTGTAGGGAGAATGGGAAAGCACCTTCCCCCATGTCTGAACACAGCATGGGAAAGCACAAGCTAGAGAACAACCGGTGCAGTCCTTAGAAGTTATCTGTCCACAAAAACATATCTTGCCAAGACTCCTCACTCTGAAAATAGGGAGACCTTGAAGATGTGTAGAAACACCGCCCCTGCTTCTAAATATGCCCTTCCCCCACTTGCAGATGTGGCAGGAATGGAGAACAAAGAACATTCTGTTTACGTATTCCATAAGCAATTAACTAGAGCCCTGCTGCAGCTCAGTTAGTAGAGCATGGGACTCTTAATTCAGAGTCATGAGTTCGAGCCCAACTAGAGCAGCAGAAGTAAGCAGCTGAGCTGCTAGCTGGTGACATGTGGGTCCGATTCTATCTTTCTTTATTTTCTTTGACCCCCTTCTGCACTTCAGGACCTGCTCGACTAGGCGCGGCTAGACCGCGTCACTCCCCCACAGACTGAGCCAGAACCCTTCAGTCCCCCTCAGACTCAGTCCCGAGAGCCTCCCAAAATTATCGCCCCCCTCCGGGAGGTAGCAGGATCCGAAGGCAGCGTGCGCGTTCACATCCCTTTCTCAAGAGATTTAGCCCAACTAGAGAAACGCCTAAGTTCCTTTTCCACTGATCCCATGACCTACATCAGGGAGTTTCAATAGACCCTCCAGTCTTACAGCCTCACACATCATGACATTTTCATGCTCCTGGCCAATACTCTCCTCCCTGAAGAGCGTAGATGAGTTTAGGACTTCGCCCAAATGCAGGCTACTGAAACCCACAGGACTGACCCCACCTATCCCCCTGGCCCCACTGCTGTCCCCGAACAAGACCTACACTGAAATTATAACACCGCCATGAGTCTCCGCTCTCGAGATATTTTTGCCTCCTGCTTAATAGCAGGTCTGAAAAAGGGCAGCTTGTAAAGTAGTCAATTTTCAAAAGCTCCAAGACATAATTCAAAAGAGAGATGAAATCCCCTCCGAGTTCTTAGACTCACTCAAGCCCTATTACAGTATACCAGCCTGGACCCAGAAACACCTGAAGGAAGACATGTCCTTATGACATACTTCCTAGCTCAAGGCTACCCCGACATTAAAGCTAAACTCAAAAAGTTAGAACAGGGCCCCGCTACCCCACAGACTGAGATCCTAACAGTGGCCTTTAAAGTCTTCCATAAGCGGGAGGAGGAGAAAGAATGCCGTAAACAAAAGGCTGATCAGGCCAATTTCCAGATGTTGGCCCAGCTGATAAAACCACAACCTGGGCGCCCCTCTACAAACAAGCCCCCCCAAGAGCTTGTTTCAAGTGCAGAAAAGAGGGACATTGGTCAAGGGCGTGCCCCTCCCCCAGATCTCCTACCACCCCATGCCCCAGATGCCACAAAAAGGGCCACTGGGGGTCTGATTGCCCAACCACCGGAAGGGGAGGCTGGACGAACAACCCCCATCCTAAGCCCGCCATAGTGGGGCTGGCAGAAGAAGATTGATGGGGCCCGGGGGCTTCTCGCCTGACCATTTCCATCACCAAACAGGAGCCCAGGGTTACTTTAACAGTAGACGGTCACCCCATCTCCTTCCTCCTAGATACAGGAGCCACCTTCTCAGTCTTGTGAGAATACTGGGGCCCTACCACACCAGCCATTACTCCTATAGTCAGAGTAGGAGGTAAACAGATTTTCCCATTAAACCCCTCACCCACCCTTTTATGCACAATCCAAGACAATCCCATACCTTTCTCCCACTCCTTCCTGGTTATGCCCCAATGTCCCATCCCTTTACTAAGACGAGACATTCTTTCCCTCCTCCACGTTTCCATAACTATATCCACTCCCACAGCCCCCAGTACTCCCTTTCTGATGGCCCTCATAGCCGACGACCCCCCTCTACCCAATGAAAGCTCCGGTTCTGCCCTCATACACCCTGTAAATCCCAAAGTTTGGGACATTACAAGCCCCTCTGTGGCCCTATGTCCCCCTGCCTCTATCAAATTATGTGACCCCTCTCAGTATATCTGTCAGGCCCAATACCCCCTAACCACTTCAGCCGTCATAAGCCTCCAACCCATCATTCAAGCAGACCCACTCACTCCCCATTTAATACCTCCATATTAGCTGTTAAAAAAACCAACAGATCTTTCCGCCTTGTCCAAGACCTTCGCCTCATCAACATAGCCATTGTCCCTATCCATCCCTTAGTTCCATGTCCATCAGCCTCAGCATCCCACCTCTCAGTCCTAGATCTCAAAGACATACCCCCATATTAGCTGTTAAAAAAACCAACGGATCTTGCCGCCTTGTCCAAGACCTTCGCCTCATCAACATAGCCATTGTCCCTATCCATCCCTTAGTTCCAAATACATACAGCCTCAGCATCCCACCTCTCAGTCCTAGATCTCAAAGACATACCCCCATATTAACTGTTAAAAAAACCAACGGATCTTGCCGCCTTGTCCAAGACCTTCGCCTCATCAACATAGCCATTGTCCCTATCCATCCCTTAGTTCCAAATCCATACAGCCTCAGCATCCCACTTCTCAGTCCTAGATCTCAAAGACATACCCCCATATTAGCTGTTAAAAAAACCAACGGATCTTGCTGCCTTGTCCAAGACCTTCGCCTCATCAACATAGCCATTGTCCCTATCCATCCCTTAGTTCCAAATCCATACAGCCTCAGCATCCCACTTCTCAGTCCTAGATCTCAAAGACCCATTTTTCTATCCCTCTAGACCCCTGCTCCCAAGATTTTTTCATCTTCACCTGGACGGACCCATACACAAGACATTCTAAACAACTCACTTGGTCAGTTTTGCCACAAAGCTTCCGAGATAGTCCCCATATTTTTAGACAGGTCCTAGCTCAGGACCTCAAACAGTTTCATCATGATCACTCCAAGTCCACCTTATAATACATAGACAATCTACTATTCAGTCTCTCATGGGAACAGTCTCAACTTGACACTGCCTCCCTACTTAACCTTCTAGCTTCCAGAAGTTACCGAGTATCCCCCGTCAAAGCTCAAATCTCTTCCCCTCCTATCACTTACCTCAGATTCCTTCTATCTCAACAAAGAAAGTCCATTACCTTAGACAGAAAATGGCTCCTCTCTGACCTGCCCATTCCCAAAACCAAGACAAAAATCCTTTCCTTTCTAGGCCCTTTCTAAGCCTAGCTAGATATTTTAGAACGTAGATCCCTAACTTCTCCCTGTACCCTGTTGGCAATACCCCTATACAACCTCAGCAAGAGCCCCCCTAAAAACTATTATCCTCCTCACCCCGACACTCCTTCATTAAGCTCTGTCAAGCCCTTGTGGAAGCCCCAGCTCTCCATCTTCCTGATTTGTCGAAGCCCCTCTCATTATACATTCATGAGAGGTCCAGTCAAGCTCTAAGAGTCCTGGGCCAATATTATGGCCCATCCTTTGCCCCCCAGTAGCTTATCTCTCCAAGCAATTAGACCCCACAGTTCGGGGATGAGCCCCCTGCCTACGAGCATTAGCCGCTAGACAGCTCTTGCAGGAAGAAGCTCATAAACTGACATTCAGGGCGCCCCTTACCATTCTGTCCCCACATCACCTAAAAGATCTCTTAACATACAAAAGTTTACAGACTCTCCCTCCCTCCAGACTCCTGACCTTACTGTCCTCTTTCCTCCAAAATCCCGTTCACCCCCTTTGCCATCCATACCTGAATCATGACTTTTTCCTCCTTTACTGCTCTCTCGCCTTTTTTCCCTCATTCCTATTGTCTTCCCCACCACCCCAGCCTCCTTTGTATGGCGATTCAAAGTCAGAGAGACTTACACACAGCATCAAACAAAAGTTACTGCCCTCATTGCCACACCAGACTGCCCTCTGAAAAGCTGCTCTGAGCCTTTATACCTCCACTTTCCTCCCTCCACCGAAGTGTTCACTAGCAGCTACCCTTATTCTCCCTACCTCTGCTTCCTCTATGACCAAAAACAAGCCTACTGCAGGTGATGGCCAGATACCTACGGGAGATGTCCCTACTAGTCTTGCACCATTCACTACATAGGTAACTTCCAGTACCCACAGTATTACTCCTCCAACCGTTTCATGAAATATCCTAACAGCTCATTCTCCTTATCAATCCCAGATCCCTGGGACTCTCGATGGGCTGTCAGAGTCACAGCCTCAGTTTACTACGGGGAGTCCTCGACCCCCCACAGTACCCTTCATATCTCTCGAAAGTATGTTCCCTCTCATTCCCAGATCTCTCAAGTTGCATCAGATAGCAGACATTCCGAAAAAGTCATTATCCAAACTCTTGATAGTGCCTCTTCATCTTCTTATCCCCACCCCTCTTCCCATTTCTCCTACTCTTCGTTATAGCTCATTCAGGACACCACCATCTTTCTCAACCACACCCTTAACACAGCCAATTGTTTCTTGTGCGCATCACTACAGCACCCACTGCTGGCCGCCGTGCCCCTTAATATTTCCAACTACTCCTTCCATGCAGAAAGACAACCCCTCTGCCCCCTGGCAGACATACCCCTATGGGAACCAGAATATGCAGATAATCTCACCATCCACCACTGTGTAAGCCCAACTCCACCCCCCTCCAGCGCACTTCACTGCCTCTCTATCTACACCCCTACCTCCAGCTCTAAGACTTTTACGCAGCCGGGACACTTCTTTTAGTGTAATAGCAGTCTTTTCAACTCACTGCCTCTCAACTCCGATACACCCTGCATTCTCGTCACCCTAATCCCACAGTTAACACTTTACAGCATGGCAGAATTTCTTGAGCTCCAACCTCCCTTGCCCTCGCGCACAAAAAGAGCTGCTTTCCTTCCCATCATGGTCAGTAGCTCTTTGATCACCTCAGCCATTGGGGCAGGGTTTTCGGGAGAAGCCTTGGGTCACTCTCTATAGGCAGTTAGAGATCTCAATGCCAAACTTGAGGGAGCCCTGACATCCACTGCCAATTCTCTAGCCTCTCTCCAAAGACAGGTCACTTCGCTAGCTAAAGTCACCCTTCAAAACCGGCGGGCCCTAGATCTGCTTACAGCCGAGAAGGGTGGCACCTGCGTCTTCCTCTGGGAAGAGTGCTGCTATTACATCAAAGAATCTGGCATTGTAGAAACTGACATTATCAAACTCACCGACCTTGCCTCCAGTCTCCACTCTGCTTCCAATTCCAACCCATTCTCATCAATACTAACAAACCCCCTCCTCACCTGGCTCTGGCCCATTGCAGGCCCCATAATAATCATTCTTCTCGCCTGTCTCTTCTTACCCTGTATAATAAAGTTCATCAAATCCCAAGTCGGAAAAATCTCTAATCAAGCTTTCAACCAGCTTTTACTCAGGAACTACCAGCTTCTGGCCACAGAAGATCCCTCACCCTCACGTGACCTCCTCACCACACGCTGAGATGGACCCCTCTCTCCACTGGAAACTGTTCCTGGAAACAATAGCCACAGACGCCTGGCTCCTGACACCCATATCCTCTTGGCCAACCTATGGTTACAGGGAACCTTCATTGATTTCCAAACCTGAAGAAGTCCACATCTACTCGTCCTTACTGCGGGAAGTCCTATCAACCCTTTCCTCCCAATCCTCAAGCCCTCACTCCCTTCTCCGCCCCTGTTCAGCAGGAAGCAGCCAGAGAGAAAGCAATGTCCCCAAACCCATAGAGGAGAAAGGGGGGAATGAAGGGTCCCCACCAGTAAGATGGTAAACTTCCGGCTTCTCTTCGGGGTCCTCAGTTCCCGCTGGCGCCACCTGAAGCCCAATCACCTCTCGCCCCCCTCCCAATCCCAACACCTAGCCAACAGCCACCAGCCCCATAGAAGTGACACCTCAATCAATTCGTGCCCCCTCCTATATAACCCAGCACCTTTCCCTAATAAAGCGGAACTCTCCGGTGAATTGCTGCTATGTGTCGCTCCTTTCCTTTCAACAGCAAAAGAAATCAAAGAAATTGAGAAGAAAAGAGTTGCTGCTTTAAAAAGACTAGAAGAGATTGAATGTATTTTAAATGGTGAATAGCATTACTCTTTATCATGTGGCAGTGGCTTTCAAAGAACTTCACTTTACATCATGTTATTGCTTATACTGGGAGCTTTGAAAAACAGCAAGGATATGTAATTGTCTATCATGAACTGCCTCTACATAGGATCAAAATAAGATTTTCACTGAAAACTTTTCTTCCCCCAGGGTATGTATTATATAAGATATGACAGTAGTTTTCTGCATTTTGGTGAATGTAGCAGAAATATTAAATTATAGGTGGCAAAGTCATATCTTCTGTTATAGAAAAAAAATCCTTCCAGCAGAGCAACCTTGACTATTATCAATTAAAAATACTCTGAGGCCTGAATGATAATAATGCTTTAGGGGTAAATCCAGCATGTGCTGGTTTATTCTATGAATTCACATTTATTAGCTGACTTCATTTTCTTATTACCTGTTAGAATCTGATTGTGGATTGAAAACACTTGTTGAACACCTCTTTTTTTTCTTTAGTAACTTCTGTTTAAGGGATTTTGCACTACAAAAGAATGGTGTCTTCCATTATGTTGTATTTCACTATTGACTTTTAGAAGGAATGACAGATGAAACATTTTAAAATAAGATGTGTTAGCATAAGAATGTATTTTCATGATTGTGTGCTTGTCCTTCACTCTAAAATGCAGTTTTTAATCAGGTAAAGTTTTAAATAATATATATATATATATATATATATATATATATATATATATATATATATACGCACACACACGTACATACATTTCTAATGGTGCTCATATATACTGTATTTTCATTTTTTATATACTGAGTTTCACAGCATGAACCACATGATCATGATTGTCTTTGACATTTACTAGTCATGTTTATTAAAAGGGTCGTAGTCATATTGAGAAGTCCCAATAACTATAATTTTATTTAAACTTTTTGAGTTAAAAAGTAATTTCTCTTTCTTCTTAGTTTTATCTCTCTAGTGTTATTTTAATTTTGTTTCCAAAAACACATCTTTAAAAAAAGAGTTTATTTTTAAACACTAGGTTCTTGTTATCCTGCTATGGTGTATATTTTTATTAAATATTTATTTTGACTACTGAATTTTCATAGAATGTTAAAGCTGTTTTAATTCCATCAAGTATGGAAAACAAATTACTATTGCATTTTCTTATATGTGCATATTTTAGTTTGACCAAAATTCCATGATTTTTGGCCTCTCCATCTGTAAAAGACAATTAGCTTAATGGAGGATTAATAAGTTAGCTGGTTTTAGTAAATTTAAACCTGAAAACTGTTAGGTTGAAGATTAGATACAAATTAAATGTATCAATTTACATCTGATTTTTTTCTTGAGTTAAAATCTATTTCAGATGAGTTTTATATACCTAATAAATCTGGTTTTAATTAAAAATGTTAAAGCTCAAGCTGTCATACTGGGATAGTAACTAATTTCTACGCAGTTTTTCAGAAACTGTATTTCTGTTCCTCTGAGAGAACTGATTTCTGATTATGTATGTTTCAAAACCATATTCCTGAAACTTGTTTTAAAGAAATGTTTTATAAATAGGTCACAAGAAATGTGGTCTGCATTTAAGACCCACTCTAACTAGGTTCCCCAAGGCTCTTAGGCAAGTACTGACACTAGTGATAGTTCATTTTGATCCTTTATATGTGATCCTATTAAGCAGTAAAGCAATATCTAATTTCATTTCTTAAATTATGGCTTTGCAATTCGAGATAGAAGATGATACCTCATTTACAATGATTTGAAAAATGATATCTATGTTATTCTAATGTTTTCTCTTCTTGAGGAGAAAGTTACTGAGTTTAGTCACTAGTGTTACAGTATCAAGTGAAGCTAATTCAGCAAAATAGGAGATCTTTCATTACAGCACACCATAAAAAAGTTTAGACTATATTTTAATTAGATTATATAACTATTCAAAATAAATGTACTAATGTTACTCAGTGGTTTTTATAGAAAAAAAATTTCCTTCTTATTAGCACTTAGAACAGTGCTTATCATGTAGGAAGTGCTCTATATTTGAATTTAAAATAATTTAAATCACATCCACTCTGAGTAATTAATTTTTCCAAACTAGTTTTTGTCAAACCTTACCTCATATTAGAATTACTAGAGGGCTCTTAATGTAGACTTCAGCCCACAACAGTTAAATCTGAATTTCTTAGGGGTGGAGTCATACTTCAGTTTTCCTAAAAGTTATGAGTAATTCTAATTTGTAGTCAATGTTAGTGACCACTGCTCTTAATTAGTTCAAGAAAATACTCTTTGTGTTTCCTGTTTTAACTTTTTTAGTTAGTAATATAGCCCAATTAAGTTTTGATGTTTTAAGTTCTAATAAGGAATATGCTCCTCTGATAACTAGAACTTATTCCATCTTAAACTCCATCAAGGCTTGCTTATGTGTAAAATGATTATTTCTTCTCTTTAAACTCATTATAGAAATGTTATTCCAATTCAGGTGAAAAAGGCAATGGATTTTTTTTTCACTTGGAGCTGCCTTTTGGGGGTAGTGGAGCAATAGGGACATTTTATCCCTGTTCACTAAGCTGTGATTCAGAGTTGTTAGCATCTGTGTTTGGAAAAGAATTCTTATTGTAGGTTTGTGTGCTGGCAGAAGGATGTAATTTTAGTTCTGTTAAAAGAACCTATTCCCCAGGAGTTCTAAAAAAGCTTTGACAGTCCCCAAAGGGGAATTTATGTTACTCCTTCACTGCTTCTGAGAAGGAAGAATTAATTTTTCTCATATTGTTCCTACTTGTGTTTCCTTATTAACACTCTAATAAGTAATTTTATGATGGCTTGGAGGATAAAAAATAAGTTTGCAATTTTGTATTTACTTTTATGTAAATATTTGGTATGTGAATTACACAATTCTAATAAAACATGATGCCTTTTCATTACATCTAATTTGATCTCTCAACTTCATGTTACAGAATGCTTCTTTAAAGATGCTTTAATGAGTAATATTATGAAAATATTTAGATTTGTATGTCGATTTGTACTTTAGAAATCCATGTATTTGTCATATTTATTTTTTTAAAAAACTCTTAATTGCATGACTAAATGGTATTTAAAATAAACCTCCCAAAATTTTTGGTAACTTCAAAATTTTACTTGTTGGAAGCTAACAGCCATCCATGTTAAGGGTTTATAAGAAAACAGTTCAAAATTATACATTTTATATTACCATGGTGTCAATGTCTACCATATTTCTAAATATTCAGTATTAAATTGATACTTTTCAAAACCTTAACCTGAACTGCCTTTTAGTTTTAAAATGAAAAATACAGTAATGTATCAAGAGATTTTTCCTGTACAAAGAAAGAGGAGCTGCTGAGTAGTTTAGCAATAATCTGAGAAAGGCACCTGTTACATTAATTCCTAACAGTGATATATTTTCAACCCTGAGTGACAGAAACTAAACAAGAAAATGAAACAGTTAAACTCAAACATGGAGTTTTATAACATACAGAATTGGAAGTCAGTGTAATAAAATAGGTATTTACGTTATGGATTTGCCAGGATTCAAATTCTGGTGCCACCTATATAGCATAGGGGAAGTTATTTAATATGTATGTACTCTGTTTTATCTTCTGCAAGTTGGAGATACATATATAATCTTAATAACTTAATGAGGAAAGTATATTCTCCAATAATTATTTATATATATAAATAACATAAAGTAACATTAAAATACATACATTTATATATACATATCCTATTGTAGTAATTTGGGCAGGTATCTCTGTAACAGTAAATAATGCATGCTCAACCATCGCATTGTAAATAACCTTTACCAAACATGATTGACAAATACCATAATTAAGATCATTAGGAAATTGTTATAAACAAAAACATGAGTTATTTGATTTGATATGATTAGCTTAGTTTTCTTAATGGGGCTTCAAGAATGAAATGAGCAGCTATAACCAATGGTACTGACCTATCCATTTTCTGTTGTATATTACATTTGGCTGTGGTTTTGTAGCATTGTATTGACAAACTAGGAAAACTAACAAAATGATTTCAATTTTGCTGAAGACTGGCCTTATTAATGGGTAATTTCCTGAAAAGTAATTACTAACATCCATCAGATACTAACATCTTTTTCGGAGCATGGCAGAATGTTTACATGCCAGAAGCTTTGTTTAATTCTATGACATTTCTAATTTTATTTTTTTAACTTAGAAAATGGAAAAATATATTAAATATAAAATATGTTAATATACTTAAATTGCTTAGGATGCAAAGTAAGTAGTACATGTTTTAATGTAATCATAAAGCTTAGGCTTGCATTTGATATATAAGATTTGATTTATATATGTATTAGCAGAGATAACATCAATAATGATCATGGCCACAAATTATTACATATCTTATGTTAATGCTTATTCCTTAACTAAGCCAGCAGGTAAAATATATTTATAGCCTAAGATAAAATATCTTTGTTAAATATTAAACTTATAAGTTAAATTTATCTAATAAATGATTAAAATGCACAGTGAGAACTCAAACTAAGATTAGTGTCTAAAAGTCTCTGAAGACTTGATCTCAGGTAAATTCATGTTCTTTGGAACCCACTTTCTTCATAAATAACATTTCTGTGACTATGCCAAAAGAGAGCATCTTTCCCGTCAAGTAGCCATTCTATATATTTTTTCACTTTTTTAAAATTTTGTTATGATTAATCTACAATTACATGAAGAACATGATGTTTACTAGGCTCTCCCCTACCCCAAGTCCCCCCCACAAACCCCATTACAGTCACTGTCCATCAATGTAGTAAGATGCTGTAGAATCACTACTTGTCTTCTCTGTGTTGCACAGCCCTCCCCTTTCCCCTACCCCCCCCATTATACATGCTGACCATAAGGCCGCTTTCTTCTTCCCCACCCTAATCCCTCCCTACCATCTCATTCTCCCCAGTCTTTTTCCCTTTGGTAACTGTTAGTCCATTCTTGGGTTCTGTGATTCTGTTGCTGTTTTGTTCCTTCAGTTTTTCTTTTGTTCTTATACTCCACAGATGAGTGAAATCATTTGGTATTTGTCTTTCTCCGCTTAGCTTATTTCACTGAGCATAATACCCTCTAGCTCCATCCATGTTGTTGCAAATGGTAGGATTTTTTTTCTTCTTATGGCTGAATAAATTCCATTGTGTATATGTACCACATCTTCTTTATCCATTCATCTACTGATGGACACTTAGGTTGCTTCCATTTCTTGGGTATTGTAAATAGTGCTGTGATAAACATAGGAGTGCATCTGTCTTTTTCAAACTGGGCTGCTGCATCCTTAGGGTAAATTCCTAGAAGTGGAATTCCTGGGTCAAATAGTAAGTCTATTTTGAGCATTTTGAGGAGCCTCCATATTGCTTTCCACATGATTGAACTAATTTACATTCCCACCAGCAGTGTAGGAGGGTTTCCCTTTCTCCACAACCTCACCAACATTTGTTGTTGTTTGTCTTTTGGATGGTAGCCATCCTTACTGATGTGAGGTGATATCTCATTGTGGTTTTAATTTGCATTTCTCTGATAACTAGCGATGTGGAGCATCTTTTCATGTGTCTGTTGGCCATCTGAATTTCTTCTTTGGAGAACTGTCTATTCAGCTCCTCTGCCCATTTTTTAATTGAATTATTTGCTTTTTGTTTGTTGAACTACGTGAGCTCTTTATATATTTTGGATGTCAGGCCTTTATCGGATCTGTCATTTACGAATATATTCTCCCATACTGTAGGGTGCCTTTCTGCTCTATTGATGGTGTCCTTTGCTGTACAGAAGCTTTTGAGCTTGATATAGTCCCACTTGTTCCTTTTTGCTTTTGTTTTCCTTGCCCGGGGAGATATGTTCATGAAGAAGTCGCTAATGTTTATGTCCAAGAGATTTTTGCCTATGTTTTTTTCTAAGAGTTTTATGGTTTCATGACTTACATTCAGGTCTTTGATCCATTTTGAATTTACTTTTGTGTATGGGATTAGACAGTGATCCAGTTTCATTCTCTTACATGCAGCTGTCCAGTTTTGCCAGCACCATCTGTTGAAGAGACTGTCATTTCCCCATTGTATGTCCCTCCTTTATCAAATATTAATTGACCATATATGTTTGGGTTAATGTCTGGAGTCTCTAGTCTGTTCCACTGGTCTGTGGCTCTGTTCTTGTGCCAGTACCAACTTGTCTTGATTACTTTGGCTTTGTAGTAGAGCTTGAAGTTGGGGAGCAAGATCCCCCCCACTTTATTCTTCCTTCTCAGGATTGCTTTGGCTATTCGGGGTCTTTGGTGTTTCCATATGAATTTTTGAACTATTTGATCCAGTTTGTTGAAGAATGTTGTTGGTAATTTGATAGGGATTGCATCAAATCTGTATATTGCTTTGGGCAGGATGGCCATTTTGACAATATTAATTCTTCCTTGCCAAGAGCATGGGATGAGTTTCCATTTGTTAGTGTCCTCTTTAATTTCTCTTAAGACTGTTTTATAGTTTTCAGGGTATAGGTCTTTCACTTCTTTGGTTAGGTATATCCCTAGGTATTTTATTCTTTTTGATGCAATTGTGAATGGAATTGTTTTCCTGATTTCTCTTTCTTTTGGCTCATTGTTAGTGTATAGGAAAGCCACAGATTTCTGTGTGTGAATTTTGTATCCTGCAACTTTGCTGTATTCCGATATCAGTTCTAGTAGTTTTGGAGTGGAGTCTTTAGGGTTTTTTATGTGCAATGTCATGTCGTCTGCAAATAGTGACAATTTAACTTCTTCTTTACCAATCTGGATTCCTTGTATTTCTTTGTTTTGTCTAACTGCTGTGGCTAGGACCTCCAGTATTATGTTAAATAACAGTGAGGAAAGTTGGGCATCCCTGTGTTGTTCCCAATCTCAGAGGAAAAACTTTCAGCTTCTCTCTTTTCAGTATGATGTTGGCTGTGGGTTTATCATATATGGCCTTTATTATTTTGAGGTACTTGCCCTCTATACCCATTTTGCTGAGAGTTTTTATCATGAATGGATGTTGAATTTTGTCAAATGCTTTTTCAGCATCTATGGAGATGATCATGTGGCTTTTGTCCATTTTGTTGATGTGGTGGATGATGTTGATGGATTTTTGAATGTTGTACCATCCTTGCATCCCTGGGATGAATCCTCCTTGGTCGTGGTGTATGATCCTTTTGATATATTTTTTAATTTGGTTTGCTAATATTTTATTGAGTATTTTTGCATCTACATTCATCAGGGATATTGGTCTGTAATTTTCTTTTTTGGTGGGGTCTTTGCCTGGTTTTGGTATTATGGTGATGTTGCCTTCATAAAATGAGTTTGGGAGTATTCCTTCCTCTTCTATTTTTTGGAAAACTTTAAGGAGAATGGGTATTATATCTTCTCTGTATGTCTGATAAAATTCTGAGGTTAATCCTTCTGGCCCGGGTGTTTTTTTCTTGGGTAGTTTTTTGATTACCACTTCAATTTCTTTGCTGGTAATTGGTTTGTTTAGATTTTGTGTTTCTTCCTTGGTCAGTTTTGGAAGGTTGTATTTTTCTGGGAAGTTGTCCATTTCTTCTAGGTTTTCCAGTTCTTAGCATATAGGTTTTCATAGTAGTCTCTAATAATTCTTTGTATTTCTGTTGGGTCCTTCATGATGTTTCCTTTCTCATTTCTGATTCTGTTGATGTGTGTTGATTCTCTTTTTCTCTTAATAAGTCTGACTAGAGGCTTATCTATTTTGTTTATTTTCTCAAAGAACCAGCTCTTGGTTTTGTTGATTTTTGCTATTGTTTTATTCTTCTCAATTTTGTTTATTTCTTCTCTGATCTTTATTATGTCCCTCCTTCTGCTGACTTTAGGCCTCATTTCTTCTTCTTTTTCCAATTTTGATAATTGTGACATTAAACTGTTCATGTGGGTTTGTTCTTCCTTCTTTAAATATACCTGGATTGCTATATACTTTCCTCTTAAGACTGCTTTCGCTGCATCCCACAGAAGTTTGGGCTTTATGTTGTTGTTGTCATTTATTTCCACATATACTGGTTCTCCATTTTAATTTGGTCGTTGATCCATTGACTATTTAGAAGAGTTTTGTTCAGCCTCCATATGTTTGTGAGCCTTTTTGTTTTCTTGGTACAATTTATTTCTAGTTTTATACCTTTGTGGTCTGAAAAATTGGTTGGTAGGATTTCAATCTTTTTGAATTTACTGAGGCTCTTTTTGTGGCCTAGTATGTGGTCTATTCTGGAGAATGTTCCATGTGCACTTGAGAAGAATGTGTATCCTGTTGCTTTTGGATGTAGAGTTCTGTAGATGTCTATTAGGTCCATCTGTTCTAGTGTGTTGTTCAGTGTCTCTGTGTCCTTACTGATTTTGTGTCTGGTGGATCTGTCCTTTGGAGTGAATGGTGTGTTGAAGTCCCCTAAAATGAATGCATTGCATTCTGTTTCCTCCTTTATCTCTGTTAGTATTTGTTTCACATATGCTTGTGCTCCTGTGTTAGGTGCATTTATATTTATAAAGGTTATATCCTCTTGTTGGACTGACCCCTTTATCATTATGTAATGTCCTTCTTTATCTCTTGTTACTTTCTTTGTTTCGAAGTCTATTTTGTCTGATAGTAGTACTACAACACCTGCTTTTTTCTCCCTATTGTTTGCATGAAGTATCTTTTGCCATCCCTTGACTTTTAGTCTGTGCATGTCTTTGGGTTTGAGGTGAGTCTCTTGTAAGCAGCATATAGATGGGTCTTGTTTTTTTCTCCATTCAATGACTCTATGTCTTTTGATTGGTGCATTCAGTCTATTTACATTTGGGGTGCTTATCAATAGGTATGTACTTATTGTCATTGCAGGCTTTAGATTCATGGTTACCAAAGGTTCCAGGTTACTTTCCTTACTATCTAAGGTATTTTATTCTTTTTAATGCAATTGTGAATGGAATTGTTTTCCTGATTTCTCTTTCTATTGGCTCATTGTTAGTGTATAGGAAAGCCACAGATTTCTGTGTTAATTTTGTATCCTGCAACTTTGCTGTATTCCGATATCAGTTCTAGTAGTTTTGGAGTGGAGTCTTTAGGGTTTTTTATGTACAATATCATGTCATCTGCAAATAGTGACAGTTTAACTTGTTCTTTACCAATCTGGATCCCTTGTATTTCTTTGTTTTGTCTAATTGCCATGGCTAGGACCTCCAGTACTATGTTAAATAACAGTGGGGAGAGTGGGCATCCCTGTCTTGTTCCCGATCTCAGAGGAAAAGCTTTCAGCTTCTCGCTGTTAAGTATGATGTTGGCTGTGGGTTTATCATATATGGCCTTTATTATGTTGAGGTACTTGCCCTCTATACCCATTTTGCTGAGAGTTTTTATCATGAATGGATGTTGAATTTTGTTGAATGCTTTTTCAGCATCTATGGAGATGATCATGTGGTTTTTGTCTTTCTTTTTGTTTATGTGGTGGATGATGTTGATGGATTTTCAATGTTGTACCATCCCTGCATCCCTGAGATGAATCCCACTTGGTCATGGTGTATGATCCTCTTGATATATTTTTGAATTCGGTTTGCTAATATTTTATTGAGTATTTTTGCATCTACGTTCATCAGGGATATTGGTCTGTAATTTTCCTTTTTGGTGAGGTCTTTGCCTGGTTTTCGTATTAGGGTGATGTTGGCTTCATAGAATGAGTTTGGGAGTATTCCCTCCTCTTCTATTTTTTGGAAAACTTTAAGGAGAATGGGTATTATATCTTCTCTGTATGTCTGATAAAATTCCGAGGTAAACCCATCCGGCTCAGGGGTTTTGTTCTTGGGTATTTTTTTGATTACCAATTCAATTTTGTTTCCCGTAATTGCTACATTTAGATTTTCTGTTTCTTTCTGTGTCAGTCTTGGAATGTTGTATTTTTCTAAGAAGTTGTCCATTTCTCCTAGGTTTTCCAGCTTGTTAGCACATAGGTTTTCATAGTATTCTCTAATAATCCTTTGTATTTCTGTGGGATCCGTCGTGATTTTTCCTTTCTCATTTCTAATTCTGTTGATGTGTGTTGACTCTCTTTTTCTCTTAATAAGTCTGGCTAGAGGCTTATCTATTTTGTTTATTTTCTCAAAGAAACAGCTCTTGGTTTCATTGATTTTTTCTATTGTTTTATTCTTCTCAATTTTGTTTATTTCTTCTCTGATCTTTATTATGTCCCTCCTTCTGCTGACTTGAGGCCTAATTTGTTCTTCTTTTTCCAATTTTGATAACTATGACGTTAGACTATTCATTTGGGTTTGTTCTTCCTTCTTTAAATATGCCTGGATTGCTATATACTTTCCTCTTAGGACTGCTTTCGCTGAGTCCCACAGAAGTTGGGGCTTTGTGTTGTCGTCATTTATTTCCATATATTGCTGGATCTCCATTTTAATTTGGTCATTGATCCATTGACTATTTAAAAGCGTGTTGTTAAGCCTCCATGTGTTTGTGAGCCTTTTTGCTTTCTTTGTACAATTTATTTCTAGTTTTATACCTTTGTGGTCTAAAAAGTTGGTTGGTAGGATTTCAATTTTTTTAAATTTACTGAGGCTCTTTTTGTGGCCTAGTATGTGGTCTATTCTGGAGAATGTTCCATGTGCACTTGAGAAGAATGCGTATCCTGTTGCTTTTGGGTGTAGAGTTCTATAGATATCTATTAGGTCCATCTGTTCTAGTGTGTTGTTTAGTGCCTCTGTGTCCTTACTTATTTTCTGTTTGGTGGATCTGCCCTTTGGAGTGAATGGTATGTTGAAGTCTCCTAAAATGAATGCATTTCAATCTATTTCCTCCTTTAGTTCTGTTAGTATTTGTTTCACATATGCTGGTGCTCTTGTGTTGGGTACATATATATTTATAATGGTTATGTCCTCCTGTTGGACTGCCCTCTTTATCATTATGTAATGTCCTTCTTTATCTCTTGTTACTTTCATTGTTTTGAAGTCTATTTTGTCTGATACTAGTACTGCAACTCCTGCTTTTTTCTCCCTATTATTTGCCTGAAATATGTTTTTCCATCCCTTGACTTTTAGTCTATGCCTGTCTTTGGGTTTGAGGTGAGTCTCTTGTAAGCAGCATATAGATGGGTCTTGTTTTTTTATCCATTCAGTGACTCCATGTATTTTGATTGGTGCATTCAGTTCATTTACATTTAGGGTGATTATCGATAGGTATGTACTTATTGTCATTGCAGGCTTTAGATTTGTGGTTACCAAAGGTTGCAGATTTCTTTCCTTACTATCTAAGGGTCTAACTTAACTCACTTAGTATGCTGTTACAAACACAATCTAAAGGTTCTTTTCTATTTCTCCTCCTTTTTCTTCCTCCTTCATTCTTTATATATTAGGTATCAAATTCTGTACTTTTTGTCTATCCCTTGATTGACTTTGGGGATAGTCAATTTAATTTTGCATTTGCCTTGCAATCAGCTGCTCCACCCTCCCTACCATGATTTTACTACCTCTGGTGACAGCTATCCAACCGTAGGAACACTTCCGTCTATAGCAGTCCCTCCAAAATATACTGTAGAGATGGTTTGTGGGAGGTAAATTCTCTAAGCTTTTGGTTATCTGGAAATTGTTTAATCCCTCTTTCAAATTTAAATGATATTCTTGCTGGATAAAGTAATCTTGGTTCCAGGGCCTTCTGCTTCATGGCATTAAATACATCATGCCATTCCTTCTGGCCTGTAAGGTTTCTGCTGAGAAGTCTGATGTTATCCTGATGGGCTTTCCTTTGTATGTGATTTTATTCCTGTCTCTGGCTGCTTTTAGCAGTCTATCCTTATCCTTGATCTTTCCCATTTTAATTACTATGTGTCTTGGTGTTGTCTTCCTTGGGTCCCTTATGTTGGGAGATCTGTGGATCTCCATGGCCTGAGAGACTATCTCCTTCCCCAGATTGGGGAAGTTTTCAGCAACTGCCTCCTCAAAGACTTTGTATCCCTTTCTCTCTTCTGCTTCTGGTATCCCTATAATGTGCATATTGTTCCGCTTGGATTGGTCACACAGTTCTCTCAATATTCTTTCATTGTTAGAGATCCTTTTTTCTCTCAGTGCCTCAGCTTCTTTGTATTCCTCTTCTCTAGTTTCTATTTCAATTATTGTCTCCTCCACCATATCCAACCTGCTTTTAATACCCTCCATCTGGCTCTTTAACAATTGGATCTCTGACCTGAATTCATTCCTGAGTTCTTGGATGTCTTTCCATACCTCCATTAGGATGTTGATGATTTTTCTTTTAACTCCCTTTCAGGAAGAGTCATGAGATCCATATCATTTAAATCTTTCTCCGGAGTTGTATTAGCAAGTTTACTCTGGGGAAGGTTCCTTTGCATTTCATGTTGGTATATGGTGCCCTAGAGTGTCCAGAAGCTGTATTCTGGAGCTGCTCAGCCCCTGAAGCAATGCTGGGGGTCACAGGGTAGCAGTACTGGTGCCTGGGGGTAGGAAAGAGCTGTTCCCCGCCTCCTGGATGCTGTGCCTTTCTCCACTGCCTGAGCCAGTTGGCCGGTCACACAGGTATAAGTTTTTGTCCCAGAGCAGCCAGATATGGATCCCTGCTTTCCACAAGGAGCCAGAATCCCAGTCTCCCCAGGAACTCTGCCTGTATTAACTTTCCAACCCAGTAGTCATGCGAGTCTCATGAAAGCACCATGAGATGTAGGTTTGTGCTCCCAGCGCAGATCTCCAGTGATAGGTATTCAGCAGTCCCAAGCCTTCCACTCCTGCCCTGCTCCGTTTGTCTTCCTCCTGCCCGTGAGGTGGGGTGGGGGAGGGGCTTGGGTCCCAGAGCCACAGCTCTGGTACGTTACCCCATTCACTGAGGTCTGCTCTTTTCTCCAGGTGTGTGCAGTCGGATGCCATCCTCTTTCCTGTTGCTCTCTCAGGATTAGTTGCGCCAATTAAATTTTCTAATTGTATTCAGTTTTAGGAGGAAACCTTTGTCTCTCCTCTCACGCCGCCGTCTTCAATCCCATCCGCCATTATATTTTATAAGAACCTAGTACGTATCATGTTTCTGCCTTGAACAAAATACCCCTGCCAACTTAGTATTGCTTGTCCTTTCTTAAACACTTACATGGTTAAAACTCAGTGTTCTTTACTACTTCCTTCCCCCATAGCTTTCATTTCTGGTATTAGGAAAGTAGTCTGATTAAATTAATCCATATTGAAGTTTAAATGGATCCTGTTAATCATCTCAACATTGATTCAAGTGAATCTCTTGCTTTGTGAAGCTGCAGGCAGTATAAGGGAATTCTTTAAGGGGCATGGCTATCTAAGCAAAGAACTGAGAGAGGCTATAAAAAGGCTTTATAACCTCAAGGCCGCTTCTGACCAGAGTTCTGTTTTCAACAGGTGCTGGTAGGCCAGGTGCCTGCCTTTTGGGAGTGGAATCAGAGTAACCACAGACTGTCAGCAGAATCTGACCTCGGCCTAATAGTATATCTGTAAAATTAATTCCTGGACAGTGGATATACAGAGCTTCCTCATCTTGCAATATGTTACACCCTGATAAACCCATCAAAAGTTTGACAATATCTTAAGTCAAAAACGCTTTTAATACACCACACCTACTGAACATCGTAGCTTAGCCTAGCCTACCTTAAACATACTCAGAACACTTATATTAGCGTTCAGTTGGGCAAAATCATCTAACATAAAGCCTGTTTTATAATAAAATTTTGAGTATCTCATGTAATTTATGGAATACTGTACTGAAGATGAAAACAGAATGGCCGTGTGGTTACAGAGTGGTTGCAAGTGTGTTGGTTGGTCTCCGTCATGGTCGCGTAGCTGACAGAGCTGCGGCAGCATCATGAGAGAGTGTAGTGCTGCCCAGGAGAACATCCAAATTCCAGGTAAGGTTTCTACTGAATGCTTATCTTTTTTTCACACTATTGTAAAAGTGAAAAATTGTTAAGTCAAACCTAAGTCTGGGACTCTCTAGTGTGTATACTTTTAATACATGGTCTCTTTAAATGACCCCGTATCCTTCAGTGGATGGATCTCCAGTGTCATTTGCAGGCTTCTTTATCTCTGTCTATACCTTAAATACTAGTCTCTTTTGTACCCCTTTTCTCCTTGCTCCTTGGAGAGGTGGTTTCAGCTATAAATGATTCCAAATCTGAAGTCCAGATCCAGATTCTAAGCCCAGAACCATGAATTCAGTGGCCTACTAAACAAACACATCCAGTCACATCCAGTCCCCCTTTCGTCTCTTCTAAACCCCATTATGCCTAACTGGATAATGTCTAAGAAAGAAGAAAATAATGTCCACCTTTAAGCAGGGAAAGGAGATAAGGGAGAGACCAAATAAACAGAAGATCTTGCTAATAGTTTGCTCCAAACTGGCAAAATTTAAGATATCATTAGAATAAGTAGACATCATTATGGGGCTTAGGTTAAAAACATGTACTACAAAAATACCCAAAGAACCTATAACTTGTAATCCATCAGAGAAACCTAATGGAGTATAGTGATGGAGACAGGGCAAATAGTGCAGTATGAAAGATGTTAAACTAAAGGGCTGACATAGCAGTTCATTAAAATAAATGTAAAACGACTTAGCCTAACATGCTGAAGTTCTATTTTTCATATTTTAATTATATTCAATTTAATTATATAACATTGAATTATAAGGTCCAACAATATGTTGTCTATGCAACACACCTGTATACAGAAAAGTTGAAAAATTAAATGTCTACTAGCAAATATGAACCAAAGCAAGCTGGGGAAGCAATTTTAATACATGACAAAAATAGAATTTAAGGCAAAAAGGAAAAGGGAATGAATGACACATAATACTGGTAAGAGGAAGAATAGAACAAAAAGATATGTCCATCAAATATGTATGTAACCTAACAATATGACCTAAAAATAATAACAAATAACAGTACAAGGAAACATAAATCAGAAATTGTAGCTAGAGATTTTAACAAAACTTTCTGAGAAATTTAGTGGATCAAACAAAAAAGCAGATTAAAAACTTAATAAGTTAAACTATTAAATGCATATAGAATTTCCTGTTTGATACAGAGAATATATATTACTTTCCAGCATACATGGAATATTTACAGAAGAAACTTAGGCCACAGAGGAAACCACTAAATTCCAAAAAACAAAAGACTCTCTTCTTCAATCATAATGCAAATGTTCATAGGCAGTTTTATTCATAGTAATAGAACTGGAAACAACCCAAATACTCATCAGTAGATAAATTGATAAACATGTTGTAATATATTCAAACAATGAAATACTCTTTGGCAAGTATAAAAAAATAGTAAGCCATACTCACAGGGATACATTATATATAGTTTTATTTATATGAAATCCCAGAAAAGACAATCTAATCAATAGTGGATGCTTAGAACTACAGGGTGGGGACATGAAAAAAGCCCTGGGGAACTTAAAGGGATGCGCATGTCCCTGGCCCAGTAATTCCACTCTTTGGTATATTGACAAAGGAAATGCATATACAGCTACATGTGCACCAAAGACACAAGAATATTTTTAGTATTATTTGTACATGTCCCAGACTTGAAATGACCAAAATATTCATGAAACTAGACAAGATATTTAAATCATGTTGCAGTCATACAGTGAAATGCTATGAATATACAATAAATATGCATTATTACTGCTACATGTAACAGAGTGGATGGTTCTCAAAAATACAGTATTGGATAAAAAGGCAATCCAAAAATAATTCTGTATGATTCTATTTACACGAAGCTCAAAACCTAGCAACATGAATTGGTGCTGTGGTTACCTGAGGGAGGACAAGAGGGTGTTACCTGGAAGGAAGCGTGTGATGCTGGCCATTGATGTTCTGTGTCATTCTATCTCTTGATCTGAGAGATTGCACAGGTAGGTTCAGTTTTTGACAATTCACGGTGTATGCTTTTTTCTAGATACATATATTCAAAAGTTTAATATTAAAAGATATTTAGGGAAATGGAAAAATACAATAAAAACAAGTGAAATACAAGAGAATTCTACAATCACAGTTTAGTAAGAAATATCAATGTAGAGAATGCCTGGAAGAGTATACAATAGAATAATTAAAAAACAGCTTTATAGAGATAAAATTGGCATACAATGAACTTATATTTAAAGTGTACAGTTGAATTTTTGACACATGTACCTGCCTGTGAAACCATCACCACAGTCATAATAGTATATTCATCAACCCTCAAAATTTCTTTTTGTAATCCTTCCAGTCCCACCCCTCCCAGCCCTGTCCCTAAACCAGTGATAGGGATAGATTTATTTACCTTTATCCTACAGTTTTACATAATGGAATCATACATTATTTTGTCTGGCTTCTTCCATTCTGCAATGGCCTGAATGTTTGTGTCCACCCTCACCCCAAATTCATATATTGAAGCCCTAACCTTTAATGTGATGGTATTTACAGGTAAAGCCTTTGGGAGGTAACTAGGTTTAGATAAGGTCTTGGCAGCAGAGCCCCCGTGATAAATTAGTGTCCTTATTAGAAGAGGAAGAGATCAGGATGAAAAGGGAGAGAGAGAAGAGTTGCGCATGCCAGGGGAGGGTTCTCAGCAGGAACCAGCCTGCTAGCACTTTAATCTTGGATTTCTCAGCCTCCAGAATTTAGTAGTTTTCAAATACTAATCAATAAGAAATATTTTTATTTTCATATTTGTAATTCATATTTTCTGACTGGCTTCAGTTTACCCCATTTTACAAACATCCATTTGGAGATTTAGTCCATGATTGGTCCATGTGTTTCTGGATGTGTGGAGACCAGAGCTTGTGACTCAGACCTGTCATTAAGCATCATCACTGACTCATCTACTGTGATTCATTTAGGAAGGAGAACTTGACCAAAGAGCAATGAGAGATGCAGTCAGTTTAGGATTAAAGGGATTGGCAGTGCATTGTGGCTGTATTAGTTTTCTAGGGTTTCTGTAACAAACTACCGCAAATTGGGATGGCTTAAAAAAACAATAGAAATTTATAGTCTTACTGTTCTGGAGACTAGAAGTCCAAAATCGACACGTTGGCAGAGTTGGTTCCTTCTGGAAGGCACTGAAGGAAAACCGGTTCCGTGACTTCCTCTTAACTTCTAACCGTTGTCAGCTATCCTTTTATGCTCTCTGACTTGTAGATATATCACTTTAATCTGTGCCTCCATTCACATGGCATTCTCTCTGCCTATTCTCTTTTTCTTAGAAAGACATGGGTAGTATTGGATTAAGAGCCCAATCTTGGATTACAGTCTCTAGTATGACCTCATCTTAACTAATTATATATGCAACAATTTTATCTGCAAATAAGATCACATTCTGAGGTAATAAGAGTTAAGATTTAAACATATTTCTTAAACATAATTTAAGCCACAATAGTGACCATGGTCAATGTGTGTGCTGTTGCTCACATTTGAGAACTGTGCCACTATTCTTCCTTGTATCCTTGTGAACGCCATCATTGAAGGTGCGTTAGTGTCTGTATATGTGAGCATACATGAAATTTTAAATAGCCAGACTACTACTAGCCTTGAAAAGCTATTTAGTATCACACAATTTGTAATGGACCATAGGTCCAAGTTCATATCCTTCAGAAGGATTTAAATAATTCTATTTTTCCATTTATAATACCTATGTTTACTATTCACAAAGTTGTTTGATAAATATATTTAAGAAAATAGTTATTTAGGTAATGATTATCATTTATTGACAGAAGATATTCTAAGAGTCTAAGTACATTTTCTCATTTGATCCTCACATCTAAAAGGATCAAATTATAATTTCTGTTTTATAAATAATACAATCGAGGCTTAAAGAGGTTAAGTAAAATAACCATAGAAAGAGTTAATGAAGAATTCAAGATTTGAACTAAATGTAATAACTATAAAATCAGTTCAGTCTACTAGGCTGTTCTCCCTTATTACATGTTGCCAGTTTATTGGTGAGTTCTCATTTTTTTGAAATAAATATTTATTTGCATAACAATAATAGTGGTCATGTATTGAGCACTGACTACATGCTAGGTATTATATGGAAGCTAATGTCCGTGTCAGATGTACTTCATAGTGTAAAACAGACATGTAAATAATTGCAATAATATCTGAAAGAGTACATATATTTAAGCAGTTAATCCCAAAAAGTCTCATGCTATGAGAGACATGAGGAAACTGAGCCTGACAAAGGAAGGGTAGCTTCAGGGATTCATCTCAGAGTCACTCTTTCACATTTTTCACAGTGCCCATTTGATGGAATGACAGGTAGAATGGTGTATGTTATATTATTTTTATTTGTCTCCTCAAGCATGCAGTTTAATTCAAGTAATTTCAATGTGACTTGAAGGAAATCCCAAAGTATTGAAAACATGCAACAAGAAATGAATTTATCCCTTTTGCACTGAAGAGTCACCTTTTAGCACAATGCCCACAGTGCTACTGTATAATGGAGTGGGAACTGCTCTTTATCCACTATGTCATTTGATTCTCAGAACATCCCTATATATTAGTGGGCATTAGTTCCATTTTACAGGTGAAGGACACAAGGTTCTTCAGAAAACTGGCATGTGACCAAATGTGCATCCATACAATGGATCACTTTTATGAAAGTAGGTTGGATATGAGTAAATAAGCTTATGAATCAGTGTCTCTTCTCCAGTTAGTTTTGATTTCCTTAGAAAACGATTGTGGTAAGCTGAACAATGGTCCCCAAAAGATTCCATCCCTGATATCTGTAAATATGGTACCATATCTGGCAAAAGGGCTTTTATAAGTGCAATTAATTGAGGATCTTTAGATGGAATATTACCTATAAATTGGGTGGACCCAATGTAATTATAAGAGTCCTTCTAAGAGGGAGACAGGGACGTTAGAAGCAGAAAGTTGATGACCAGTGGAAGAGGCTGTTGTGATGTGCTTTGAAATGAAGGAACAGATTCTGAGCTAAGAAATGTAGGCAGCCTTTAGAAGCTGGAAAAGGCAGGGAAATGGAATTTCCCCAGAAGCCTCTGGAAGGAATATAGCCTTAGAAATACTTGATTTTAGATATTTTACCCCCACAACTGTAAGAGCACACATTTGCTTTAAACCAGTAAGTTTGTGGTAGTTTGTAATGGCAACCACAAGAAACTTAAAGGGATCATACCCTAGATGTCTTAGGAATGGAGAGAACTACAGTTCACAGTCCAGATCCATTTCTTTCCAAGAGCCCATTCCTTTTCAAGCATGATGCTTTCCCCTGCTTATATTACTTGTGTCTCTTGGGTGGTGCTGTGTAAAGATTGATAAGTCCAAGTGGTCAATCCCTTTTTTCAAAAATCAACAAACAGATTTGCTTTATATTACATATCAAATGGTATAATTCAAGTTTTTAAAAAAATTTATATCCAACATGACTTATTCAAGAATATGACAGGATTCCAGTGTTATAAGACATGCTCAATAGTATTGTCATAAGAACATGCAAATTTATCCTTTGAGACTGAAACTCATAAACTCAATATTAAAATGAATGAAATTAACCATCAGTAGATATCAACTAGATTTAATGGTATGTTGCTAAAAGGAATGCTGTTATTGATTGGACAAAGGCATCTTCAGAACCAAACAAAAAAGGATATTCTGAAAACTTTGATTTTGATAAAATGGTCAAATCACTGGGAAGATGTGATTTTAGGCTTAGTTAATCTGGAACCAGTGCTGATTTCACCCACGTACCAACAGATCAAAGCTTTGAGATCATTTGAGGTGTGTAGAAGGTACTCAATGAATATTTTTTAGTAACTTACTAAAATTGCCCTATTAAGTATTAAAGAGTTCTTAAAATTACAAAATAATCAAAACTATGACACTGATTGCAAAAATGGATACACTAACCAATGAAGAAATTAAAAAATCAAGAACCATATTCAAACATAAAAGTAACAATACTATTATCTGCTGATGATTATTGTAGACCTAGCACTGGGTTAAATACTTTAATCTATTATCTTACTTAATACAACAATCTATTGCTATTTTCGTCTTTCCTTCTTAAGGAAGCTAAGACTTGAAGAAGTCAATGTGATAAAAATAGGTTTTCTATAATGCCAAATCCTATGTGTTTATTCATTCTGCAATACTGACTTTAATAATTTAAAATATGAAAAATGCATTTTAGTTTCATACAGAAAATTAATTTTAAAATACATGATATTGAGATGACTAAAGCCTTTTTTCCCATCATTTGTCAAAATTAATTTCAGACATAATAGAATTGCTAAGTTAAAAAACAGCTTGATGGGAGGATGGCGGCGTGAGTAGAGCAGTGGAAATCTCCTCCCAAAAACACATAGAGCTATGAAAATATAACAAAGAAAAATCTTCCTAAAATAGAGACCACAGGACACAGGACAACATCCAGACCACATCCACACCTGCAAGAACCCAGCGCCTTGCAAAGGGGGTAAGATACAAGCCCCGGCCCGGCGGGACCCGAGCGCCCCTCCCCCCCGCTCCCGGCGGGTGGAAAGAAACCGGAGCGGTTTTTTTTTTTGGCGAGCGCTTTTTGGAAGCCTTAAAGGGACGGGCCCCTATTGCTAGGGAGGCAGGGTGGCGGGACCGGTGAGCAGGTGCCTGGGAACGGCGCCTGAGGACAAAGAATATCCCGTGTTTCTCCCTGCGGGACCGGCGAGAAGGTGCCTGAGACCAGTGCCTGAGGATGGAGGAAATCACGCGTTTTCCCCCCTTTTTTTTTTTTTCTCTTTTTAGCGAGTGCTTTTTGGAAGCCTTAAAGGGACAGGGACCCCAGTGCTAGGGAGGCAGGGTGGCAGGACTGGTGAGCGGGTGCCTGGGACCGGCGCCTGAGGACAAAGAATATCCCACGTATTTCCCTGCGGGACCGGTGGGCGGGTGCCTGAGACCGGCACTTGAGGACAGAGGAAATCGCGCGTTTTTCCCCTTTTTTTTTTCTCTTTTCTGCGAGTGCTTTTTGGAAACCTAAAAGGGACAGGGACCCCGGTGCTAGGGAGGCAGGGCGGCGGGACTGGTGAGCGGGTGCCTGGGACTGGCACCTGAGGACAAAGAATATCCCGCGTTTTTCCCTGTGGGACCGGTGGGTGGGTGCCTGAGACCGGCACCTGAGGACAGAAGAAATCGCGCGTTTTTCCCCTTTTTTTCTCTTTTTGGCGAGTGCTTTTTGGAAGCCTTAAAGGGACAGGGACCCCGGTGCTAGGGAGGCAGGGCGGCGGGACTGGTGAGAGGGTGCCTGGGACCAGTGCCTGAGGACAAAGAATATCGAGTGCTCCTTCCCTGTGGGACCGGTGGGTGGGTGCTTTTTGGAAGCCTTGAAAGGACAGGGACCCTGGTGCTAGGGAGACAGGGCAGCAGGACCAGTGAGCGGGTGCCTGGGACCGGCACCTGAGGACAAAAAAAAAAAAAAAAAAAATCGCTTATTTTTTCCTTTTTTTTTTTTTTTTTTTTTCTTTCTTTCTGTTCCCTCTCTCATTGTTGCTGTTGTTGTTTTGGTTTGGAGAGTGCTTTTTGGAAGTCTTAAAGGGGCAGGACAGGTCACTTAGACCAGAGGCAGGGAATCTGGGGATCTCTGGGCACTCTAACCCCCTGGGCAGCAGGGAGCACAGAGGCCCCTTACGGAGATAAATAGCCTCCTGGACGCTCCCCCTCCAACGGGGCTCCACCATTTTTGAGGAACAGCCCCAGCCAGGCCAAGCCCACAGCAACAGCGGAGATAAACCCCAAAGCAACTAGGCAGGAAGCAGAAGAACCGTCTGCGCACAGCTGCCCAGTACAAGCAACTAGAGGTCGCTAGTCTCCCAGGAAAAGGCTACAAACCAACAAGAAGGGAAGCTCTTCCAGCGGTCACTTGTACCAGCTCTGCAAACTATCTCTATCACCATGAAAAGACAAAACTACAGGCAGACAAAGATCACAGAGACAACACCTGAGAAGGAGACAGACCTAACTAGTCTTCCTGAAAAAGAATTCAAAATAAAAATCATGAACATGCCGACAGAGATGCAGAGAAAAATGCAAGAGCAATGGGATGAGATGCAGAGAAAAATGCAAGAGCAGTGGGATGAGATGCAGAGAAAAATGCAAGAGCAGTGGGATGAAGTCCGGAAGGAGATCACAGATGTCAGGAAAGAGATCACAGAAGTGAAACAATCCCTGGAAGGATTTATAAGCAGAATGGATAAGATGCAAGAGGCCATTGAAGGAATAGAAGCCAGAGAACAGGAACGTATAGAAGCTGACATAGAGAGAGATAAAAGGATCTCCAGGAATGAAACAACACTAAGAGAAATATGTGACCAATACAAAAGGAATAACATTCGTATTATAGGGATACCAGAAGAGGAAGAAAGAGGAAAAGGGATAGAAAGTGTCTTTGAAGAAATAATTGCTGAAAACTTCCCCAAACTGGGGGAGGAAATAATCGAACAGACCATGGAATTACACAGAACCCCCAACAGAAAGGATCCAAGGAGGACAACACCAAGACACATAGTAATTAAAATGGCAAGGATCAAGGACAAGGAAAGAGTTTTAAAGGCAGCTAGAGAGAAAAAGGTCACCTATAAAGGAAAACCAATCAGGCTAACATCAGACTTCTCAACAGAAACCCTACAGGCCAGAAGAGAATGGCATGATATACTTAATGCAATGAAACAGAAGGGCCTTGAACCAAGGATACTGTATCCAGCACGACTATCATTTAAATATGATGGTGGGATTAAACAATTCCCAGACAAGCAAAAGCTGAGGGAATTTGCTTCCCACAAACCACCTCTACAGGGCATCCTACAGGGACTGCTCTAGATGGGAGCACCCCTAAAAAGAGCACAGAACAAAACACACAACATATGAAGAATGGAGGAGGAGTAATAAGAAGGGAGAGAAGAAAAGAATCTCCAGACACTGTATATAACAGCTCAATAAGCGAGCTAAGTTAGGCAGTAAGATACTAAAGAAGCTAACCTTGAACCTTTGTAACCACGAATCTAAAGCCTGCAATGGCAATAAGTACATATCTCTCAATAGTCACCCTAAATGTAAATGGACTTAATGCACCAATCAAAAGACATAGAGTAATAGAATGGATAAAAAAGCAAGACCCATCTATATGCTGCTTACAAGAAACTCACCTCAAACCCAAAGATGTGTACAGACTAAAAGTCAAGGGATGGAAAAACATATTTCAGGCAAACAACAGTGAGAAGAAAGCAGGGGTTGCAGTACTAATATCAGACAAAATAGACTTCAAAACAAAGAAAGTAACAAGAGATAAAGAAGGCCACTACATAATGATAAAGGGCTCAGTCCAACAAGAGGATATAACCATTCTAAATATATATGCACCCAATACAGGAGCACCAGCATATGTGAAGCAAATACTAACAGAACTAAAGAGGGAAATAGACTGCAATGCATTCATTGTAGGAGACTTCAACACACCACTCACCCCAAAGGATAGATCCACCGGGCAGAAAATAAGTAAAGACACACAGGCACTGAACAACACACTAGAACAGATGGACCTAATAGACATCTATAGAACTCTACATCCAAAAGCAACAGGATATACATTCTTCTCAAGTGCAGATAGAACATTCTCCAGAATAGACCACATACTAGCTCACAGAAAGAGCCTCAGTAAATTCCAAAATATTGAAATTCTACCAACCAATTTTTCAGACCACAAAGGTATAAAAGTAGAAATAAATTCTACAAAGAAAACAAAAAGGCTCACAAACACATGGAGGCTTAACAACATGCTACTAAATAATCAATGGATCAATGAACAAATCAAAATAGAGATCAAGGAATATATAGAAAC
The DNA here is from genome assembly GCF_040802235.1 of Manis javanica. Taxonomy (NCBI): domain Eukaryota; kingdom Metazoa; phylum Chordata; class Mammalia; order Pholidota; family Manidae; genus Manis; species Manis javanica. The sequence goes on along the minus strand of NC_133165.1, from coordinate 59,844,446 downwards.
AAATGACAACAACAACACTAAGCCCCAACTTCTGTGGGATGCAGCGAAAGCAGTCTTAAGAGGAAAGTATATAGCAATCCAGGCACACTTGAAGAAGGAAGAACAATCCCAAATGAATAGTCTAACATCACAATTATTAAAACTGGAAAAAGAAGAACAAAGGAGGCCTAAAGTCAGCAGAAGGAGGGACATAATAAAGATCAGAGAAGAAATAAACAAAATTGAGAAGAATAAAACAATAGCAAAAATCAACGAAACCAAGAGCTGGTTCTTTGAGAAAATAAACAAAATAGATAAGCCTCTAGCCCAACTTATTAAGAGAAAAAGAGAGTCAACACAAATCAACATAATCAGAAATGAGAATGGAAAAATCACGACAGACTCCACAGAAATACAAAGAATTATTAAAGACTACTATGAAAACCTATATGCCAACAAGCTAGAAAACCTAGAAGAAATGGACAACTTCCTAGAAAAATACAACCTCCCAAGACTGACCAAGGAAGAAACACAAAAGTTAAACAAACCAATTACAAGCAAAGATATTGAAACAGTAATCAAAAAACTACCCAAGAACAAAACCCCGGGGCCGGACGGATTTACCTCGGAATTTTGTCAGACACACAGAGAAGACATAATACCCATTCTCCTTAAAGTGTTCCACAAAATAGAAGAAGAGGGAATACTCCCAAACTCATTCTATGAGGCCAACATCACCCTAATACCAAAACCAGGCAAACACCCCACCAAAAAAGAAAATTACAGACCAATATCCCTGATGAATGTAGATGCAAAAATACTCAATAAAATATTAGCAAACAGAATTCAACAGTATATCAAAAGGATCATACACCATGACCAAGTGGGGTTCATCCCAGGGATGCAAGGATGGTACAACATTCGAAAATCCATCAACATCATCCACCACATCAACAAAAAGAAAGACAAAAACCACATGATCATCTCCATAAATGCTGAAAAAGCATTTGACAAAATTCAACATCCATTCATGATAAAAACTCTCAGCAAAATGGGAATAGAGGGCAAGTACCTCAACATAATAAAGGCCATATATGATAAACCCACAGCCACCATTATACTGAACAGCGAGAAGCTGAAAGCATTTCCACTGAGATCGGGAACCAGACAGGGATGCCCACTCTCCCCACTGTTATTTAACATAGTACTGGAGGTCCTAGCCACGGCAATCAGACAAAACAAAGAAATACAAGGAATCCAGATTGGTAAAGAAGAAGTTAAACTGTCACTATTTGCAGATGATATGATACTGTACATAAAAAACCCTAAAGACTCCACTCCAAAACTACTAGAACTGATATTGGAATACAGCAAAGTTGCAGGATACAAAATTAACACACAGAAATCTGTAGCTTTCCTATACACTAACAACGAATCAATAGAAAGAGAAATCAGGAAAACAATTCCATTCACCATTGCATCAAAAAGACTAAAATACCTAGGAATAAACCTGACCAAAGAAGTGAAAGACTTATACTCTGAAAACTACAAGTCACTCTTAAGAGAAATTAAAGGGGACACTAACAGATGGAAACTCATCCCATGCTCGTGGCTAGGAAGAATTAATATCGTCAAAATGGCCATCCTGCCCAAAGCAATATACAGATTTGATGCAATCCCTCTCAAATTACCAGCAACATTCTTCAAGGAATTGGAACAAATAATTCAAAAATTCATATGGAAACACCAAAGACCCCGAATAGCCAAAGCAATCCTGAAAAAGAAGAATAAAGTAGGGGGGATCTCACTCCCCAACTTCAAGCTCTACTATAAAGCCATAGTAATCAAGACAATTTGGTACTGGCACAAGAACAGAGCCACAGACCAGTGGAACAGATTAGAGACCCCAGAAATTAACCCAAACATATATGGTCAATTAATATTTGATAAAGGAGCCATGGACATACAATGGCAAAATGACAGTCTCTTCAACAGATGGTGCTGGCAAAACTGGACAGCTACATGTAGGAGAATGAAACTGGACCATTGTCTAACCCCATATACAAAGGTAAACTCAAAATGGATCAAAGACCTGAATGTAAGTCATGAAACCATTAAACTCTTGGAAAAAAACATAGGCAAAAACCTCTTAGACATAAACATGAGTGATCTCTTCTTGAACATATCTCCCCGGGCAAGGAAAACAACAGCAAAAATGAGCAAGTGGGACTATATCAAGCTGAAAAGCTTCTGTACAGCGAAAGACACCATCAATAGAACAAAAAGGAACCCTACAGTATGGGAGAATATATTTGAAAATGACAGATCCAATAAAGGCTTGACGTCCAGAATATATAAAGAGCTCACACGCCTCAACAAACAAAAAACAAATAACCCAATTAAAAAATGGGCAGAGGAACTGAACAGACAGTTCTGCAAAAAAGAAATACAGATGGCCAAGAGACACATGAAAAGATGCTCCACATCGCTAATTATCAGAGAAATGCAAATTAAAACTACAATGAGGTATCACCTCACACCAGTAAGGATAGCTGCCATCCAAAAGACAAACAACGACAAATGTTGGCGAGGCTGTGGAGAAAGGGGAACCCTCCTACACTGCTGGTGGGAATGTAAATTAGTTCAACCATTGTGGAAAGCAGTATGGAGGTGCATCAAAATGCTCAAAACAGACCTACCATTTGACCCAGGAATTCCACTCCTAGGAATTTACCCTAAGAACGCAGCAATCAAGTTTGAGAAAGACAGATGCACTCCTATGTTTATCGCAGCACTATTTACAATAGCCAAGAATTGGAAGCAACCTAAATGTCCATCGGTAGATGAATGGATAAAGAAGATGTGGTACATATACACAATGGAATACTACTCAGCCATAAGAAGTGGAAAAATCCAACCATTTGTAGCAACATGGATGGAGCTGGAGAGTATTATGCTCAGCGAAATAAGCCAAGCGGAGAAAGAGAAATACCAAATGATTTCACTCATCTGAGGAGTATAGGAACAAAGGAAAAACTGAAGGAACAAAACAGCAGTGGAATTACAGAACCCAAAAATGGACTAACAGGTACCAAAGGGAAAGGAACTGGGGAGGATGGGTGGGCAGGGAGGGATAAGGGGGGGGAAGAAGAAGGGGGGTATTAAGATTAGCATGCACGGGGGGGAGGGAGAAAGGGGAGGGTGGGCTGCACAACACAGAGAGGACAAGTAGTGACTCTACAACATTTTGCTAAGCTGATGGACAGTAACCGTAATGTGGTTGTTAGGGGGGACCTGATATAGGGGAGAGCATAGTAAACTTAGTATTCTTCATGTAAGTGTAGATTAAAAATTAAAAAAAAAAAAAAAAGAAAGAAAGAAAGAAAAGGGGGATTACTCCTTAACAGGATAAAACTATTGGTAAATCAAAGATCAACGCATGCTTTAAATATCCTTAATGTTGATCACTTAAAGGGTGTCAGATGATCAGCTATGGAGGTACTCTTTTCTGATAATATTCCTTTCTCGTAATTTAAAAAAAAAAAAAAAAGCAGTTACTGTGTGCTGACCTCCAATGAGTTCTGCACAGTGGTATAGAGGGCATGTCAAAGTGTGGGCAAAGGGTCTGTTTGTTTCTACGCAGAGGATCAAGGCCTAGCTTGGATACCCAGAAAATGAACTAAGATACGATATGAGGAGGAGCTTCTGGCATCAGCACTCTCTGGAGGACCTGTGCCGGGGGATGATCATCAAAAAGCCTCCACAGGGATCCGGACGATGCTGCGGTTGTGGCTGCATCCAGTCCACCATCTCCTGGACTTGCCATAAGAATGAGGAGGGAGATGTCTAGGCTGGCATGTGCATACAGTGAGACAATGAATTTGACCAGATCTGTACTGTTGGAACTCAACCAGGAGTTGGGAGGGGTGCAAGGTGTAGCACTCCAAAATCTCATGACTATAGACTATCTATGGTTAAAAGAACATATGGGATGTGAACAGATCCCAGAAATGGGCTGCTTTAATTTGTCTGATGGTTCAAGTACAGTTGGACAATATCCATCATATCATAGATAAATTTTCAAAAATGCCTAGGGTGCCTAAATGGTTTTCTTGTCCTCACTGGACATGGCTGGTAATTATAGATTTGCTTTGTTTATGTCACCGTATTCCTATTATGTTAATATGTGTGTACAAATTAGTTAGTAGTTTAAAACCTATACATACTTAAGGTTCTCTACAAGAAGATATGTCAAAGAAATAATCAATCCTCCCAAGTTTCCTTCATATGCTACATCTATAGCTTTTCTTCTTCCTTCCTAATTACAACCCTTAAATAGAATTCGTGCCTCATATCGAATTTACCGAGTATCATAATTCCTCCAGGTGGTAAAGATACCTCGAGACAAGTGCTGGGCATAGAAGCCACAGGGCATAAATCTGCAAAGAAGTAAAAAGCTAACCTTTGCAAACAATATGGCTTCTCTCTCACTTACCAACTTTACATTTCCCTGTATGGCCCCGGAAGATGACTGGTTAGCCAGAGACGGGTAAGATTCCTCAAGGGAGGAACAACCTAAGACAGGCACAGTCGCAGGGGGGCCATCAGGTGAGAATTTGGGGATCAACAGAGGTGAGGCTCAGAACCTCACCCCCCCTGCTTTGAGAGAAATCCTCTGCATCCGTGGATGTCTTGCTGCCCTTGTCTAGCCTGGATTAATACTTAGTCCATAGGCACACACCTGATCATCTGATCATCTACATTTGCCTTCTTACAGCACTAAACTATGTTTTCTACCTTTATCTTGCATCTACCTACCACTTCAGCATTTTATTAAAAATAAAAATAATAATAATAATAGGAGAAATGTGGGATCAACATATAAATCAAGTACAAAAATCAAACGAATATTCATATTTGACCTGATTGTTTATAGGTCATATTGCATGATCAAAACCGAAAGTTTCTGTGATGACTGCCCTTGTACTGTTCACCATGTAAGAATTTATTCACTATGTAAGAATTCGTTCACCATGTAAGAACTTGTTCGTTATGCTTCAGAAGATTGGAGACTGACGAGAATTAGGCTTGAGATGGATTAATGATTGTACATTGAGCGTTGACCCCCCTATACTGATTTTTATTGTTGTTAACAACCATTTGATCAATAAATATGAGAGATGCCCTCTCAAAAAAAAAATAGCTTTATGGATTTTATAAAAAAATCAAAATTTTGCAATTGACACACCAAAAATAAAAATCAAAACTGGAAAAATATTTGAAATATATATTACATAGCATCTGATATATTTATGATATAATGTTGAAAGTTTATTCTCCTATATTTAAAGCACTCTTGCAAATAAAAAAGAAAAGAATAATTCCTCCAGGAGAAAGTGAAGTAATGGATAAATAAATTCCCAGAGATGTAAAACAAATGATCAACAAGCATATAAAAAGTATTTAACCTCAGAAGTAATCAAGAAGGACAAAAAATGAGGTCTTCCAAATAGATGATGCTTTAGGATATGGTAACGTAGCAAAAAACAAAAACCCATGGTAACACTAAATACTGCAGATATGGGAGGAATGTACACTCCCATGAATGCTAAGAAGAACATAAATGGATACAGCCTTTTGGAAGAAATAATTAGAAAATGGGATCATAAGGTGTTTTTTTTAATTAAGAGGTAATTTAATGAATAAAACTAAAGATATAGGGAAATAAAATGAAATGTTTTATAAATATGATTGGTTTTTTTTCATCTTGCCTGGCAAGATGTTAATTGTTTAAATGCCCTGAAGTTGAATATATAATTTGAAAAATACAAAGTAATTCCATCTTCAATCATTTTGGAACCTTCTCTTTAATGTTAGAGGTACTCTTAGAAATTAGTATTTCTTGAAGTAATGAAACTTTTACCTAATATTCAATAGTTCCTTTACTTTTATACATCTGTTTCATTTAGTTGACTCCAAAAAACATAATATATAAATATCTTTTTTAACAATAGCATACACCATGGTTTTCTTTTTATACAACTTATCTAAGATTCTTTTTACATAATTATTAAGAGATGTTTGATTTGATAGTTACTTAATATTGAACTTTGATTTTTTTACTTTTTTTAATTTTTATTTTGTTATCATTAATCTACATTTACATGAAGAGCATTAAGTTTACTAGGCTCTCCCCTACCCCAAGTCCCCCCCACAAACCCCATTACAGTCACTGTCCATCAGCATAGTAAGATGTTGTAGAATCACTACTTGTCTTCTCTGTGTTGCAAAGCCCTCCCCTTTTCCCCACCCCCCACATTATACATGCTAATCATAATATCCCCTTTCTTCTTCCCCGCTCTTATCCCTCTCTTCCCTCCCATTCTCCCCAGTCTCTTACCCTTTGGTAACTGTTAGTCCATTCTTGGGTTCTGTGATTCTGTTGCTGTTTTGTTCCTTCAGTTTTTCTTTTGTTCTTATACTCCACAGATGAGTGAAATCATTTGGTATTTGTCTTTCTCCGCTTAGCTTATTTCACTGAGCATAATACCCTCTAGCTCCATCCATGTTGCTGCAAACGGTAGGACTTGTTTTCTTCTTATGGCTGAATAAATTCCATTGTATATATGTACCACATCTTCTTTATCCATTCATCTACTGATGGACACTTAGGTTGCTTCCATTTCTTGGGTATTGTAAATAGTGCTGCGATAAACATAGAGGTGCATCTGTCTTTTTCAAACTGGAGTGCTGCATCCTTAGGGTAAATTCCTAGAAGTGGAATTTCTGGGTCAAATAGTAAGTCTATTTTGAGCATTTTGAGGAGCCTCCATATTGCTTTCCACATGGTTGAACTAATTTACATTCCCACCAGCAGTGTAGGAGGGTTTCCCTTTCTCCACAACCTCACCAACATTTGTTGTTGTTTGTCTTTTGGATGGTAGCCATCCTTACTGGTGTGAGGTGATATCTCATTGTGGTTTTAATTTGCATTTCTCTGATAACTAGTGATGTGGAGCATCTTTTCATGTGTCTGTTGGCCATCTGAATTTCTTCTTTGGAGAACTGTCTATTCAGCTCCTCTGCCCATTTTTTAATTGGATTATTTGCTTTTTGTTTGTTGAGGTGCGTGAGCTCTTTATATATTTTGAATGTCAGGCCTTTATCGGATCTGTCATTTACGAATATATTCTCCCATACTGTAGGGTACCTTTCTGTTCTATTGATGGTGTCCTTTGCTGTACAGAAGCTTTTCAGCTTTATATAGTCCCACTTCTTCATTTTTGCTTTTGTTTTCCTTGCCCGGGGAGATATGTTCATGAAGAAGTCGCTAATGTTTATGTCCAAGAGATTTTTGCCTATGTTTTTTTCTAAGAGTTTTATGGTTTCATGACTTACATTCAGGTCTTTGATCCATTTTGAATTTACTTTTGTGTATGGGGTTAGACAGTGATCCAGTTTCATTCTCTTACATGTAGCTGTCCAGTTTTGCCAGCACCATCTCTTGAAGAGACTATCATTTCCCCATTGTATGTCCATGGCTCCTTTATTGAATATTAATTGACCATATATGTTTGTGTTAATGTCTGGAGTCTCTAATCTGTTCCACTGGTCTATGGCTCTGTTCTTGTGCCAGTACCAAATTGTCTTGATTACTATGGCTTTGTAGTAGATCTTGAAGTTGGGGAGTGAGATAGTGCATATCTTTTTTAAATGTTCGTATAAATGGAAGCAGCCCCTCTTTCTCTCTCACACACACAACACGCACACACTTTTAAAATCTCAGATTGTTGCAAAGCTAAGTCAGATGGAGGAGAAGAACAAGAAAATAAAAAACTGCTAATTTTCTAATTTTATGTAAAGTTGTAAATAGAAACTGTCCTTCCCTGGAAATAGTAATTAAATACATATCAGTTCAAGTGCATGCTTTTGAAAAAAGCATGAAATAAGATTGGAAGAAGCTTATCAGGTAATTAACAACATATGTATAAACCTTTCTAGTTATAGAGGTTTAAAAACATTTTTAAAACTTACCAAAAAGAGAAAACAAGAAGAAAGAAGCAGGCAAACAGAAAAACAAAGATAAAATACCAACCCTTTAAAGTGTATTTCTTCATCTGTAATGTATATTATTGTAAACCTCATAGGTTAATTTTCAGGGTTAATAGGATAATGCTCAAAAAAGTACTTAAGAATGCCTGACTCAAAAAGTTTAAACAATGGTCGTTATTGTTATTATTTACTAAAAAGTATAACAGTATATGTCAGCTATAAGAATTAATTTAAATAGATAAACTTTGATAAAATATTTTAAAAATTCAATTAGAAAACTAGCAGCTTTTTATTTTCTTGTTTTACTCCTCCATATGACTTTTAACCCTCCTTATTAAAAGGAAAAGATTAATATAATTAGTAAAATGCCAAGGAAATTGAAAATTAATGCATATGGGCAGACATATCAAATAAACACAAACCGAAAGAAAACATAACAGTGGAAAATCTAACGTAAAAAAACGTATGGGACAATGCAAAGATGCTCAGTTTATGTGAACGAAAGAGAAAAAAATCACAGTAAAGATAAAATTGCCATGAAATTTAATGCATTAAAGATAAAATAAAAGCATTTGGAAAAACTAGAAATGAGAGAATTTTCAGCATGTTATTCTTGATATCCATAAATCAAGAACATAAAAAGTCTTTAGGGATTTTATTAATATAATTAATAAGTTTAATTAATAAAGATTAAACATTTTACCTTAAAAAGATTCAATACAGTTTTCCCAAATTTTTGGAAACATTTACCAAAACACACATCTTACATGGTTTATAAGATTTTAAAAATATTTTATTTGTATGTGATAGTCTGTCACCACAATGTGATAAAAAATAAAACATTAAGGGTTTTAAAACCTTTAAAAATTTAATCACTTGATAATAAAAAGCAAACCTTTTAAATATTAACTCATTAGGAAATGAAAGTTGCTAACTACAAACCATTTTTAAAGTAATGACCCTGAAAAACTGTATGTTAAAATTACGTGTCAAGACAACACAAGGTGGAAAGAATAGTCTTTTTTAGAAATGGTGCCATGACAATTGGATACATGCAAAAGAATGAAGTCAGAGCCCCATCTCATGCCACATATAAAAATTAGTCAAAATGGTTCAAGACCTAAATGGAGGAGCTAAAACTATAAAACTGTTTTATAAATATCATAAAATATCATCAGTGTGATGTTAGAGCTGACACCTGATGTAACAAGGAACCTGTTGAAAATGAGCTCTTTTTATTTGGACATGTAATAAGGAAATTTTGAGACTTAGGAAATATTCTTGTTTTTATTTTTGCATTAATTTTGTAGAATATACTTTTCTTGGAATATTACAAATATATCTAGTGCGTGAAATACAGAGGAAAAAAGAATTAAATGTTTTCTTCAACCAGATTGTTCAACCTGAATTTTTTTTGGCAACAATTGGTAGGCCAAAAAAGAGGTGTATGTATTTTTAAGGAATGGGAAACCCCTCCCCCAACCATTAATGAATGAAACTATATTCCAAGGGTAAAGCAGTGTATACTTGCTTAGGAACAGAAGTTGTTAAAATGAGATCTAAAAGCACCATTACAAATATTTTCCTTCATGAATGAGTTAGAAATTCTTTCTTCCTCACTTCATAAGTTTGGTTATTCCTTGTACTAATTCATCAGTTCCTTTGGAGAGAACTTCAAAGTTCAAACTTTGTTTGATGTTAATACAGTGTATTTGAATAGTGACTTTTTATATAGTTCTCCAGCTGATGAGTAGAACATGAGCCAAGTAACTTACAGCCTTTCGTATTATTTAGTACAGGTAGCTATGATGGGGAGGTTTTTGTCCCTAAGTACTGTTTCCTTAATGTAAACAAAAAGTTTCCTCTTATTTAACCCTTCCATCTGTATAATAGCTGAGCTATAAAGGTTACCTGTGGTAAGGCTAATTTTGCCTTTCGCCATTCAGCTGTCTAAAGGTAAGTTCTTTTTGTAGTCTTAACGGAATTTAGAAAAGCCATCCAAAGATACATTCTGAGTAATATGTTTCCTTGCCACTGTGTATTACATTTTTCTGAAATTAACTGAATTCCATTTTACTATAACAGGAGTTATAAAAGGATTCCCTTTATTTTTATTTTTATTATGATTTTAAATTGCCAAATAATACTGTTTCTTATATGAAAGAAAATAATTATTGCAATATTTTTATTACATGAGAAATCTTCTTTTTTTAAGTAATTCTGAACTGTGTTTTGCTTCCAGTTGTATTACCTTAGCCTCCTCAAAAATAGCTAGTGCTTCACCAGAAAGAAATACCAGCTTAACTCAGTGTATCCTTATTTACATAGGAAATGGCCATTTTCAAGATTGCAGCTCTCCAAAAAGTTCTAGATAATAGTGTTCCTCTGACTAAACTAGAATTGGCCAATAAACAATACAATGAACTAACTGCAAAGTACAAGGACATCTTACAAAAAGATAATATGCTTGTGCAAAGAGCAAGTAACTTGGAACACCTAGAGGTAAGTTTGTGTAATCCTTGAATCTTGTAGTATTAGCCATTCTGCTTTGATGATAACTTAACCTATAGGTACACAGTGACTTCTGAATGACTTCATCCAGGTCATCCTCCTTGGTCCACTTACATGACTTTGCTCATTCAAACCTCTTTCCCAGGCACTTAAAAATAAAAAAAGAGCATGGAGCAGATAGGATATTTTAATCTAAGGAGAAGCATCATTAAGGACCCATCCCTTTCCCTTAGCTCTGATCATGGTGTAAATTATTCTCTCATGGTCTCCGGCTGATTGGTGTTGCTTGGGATGGATGTGACTGAGAGTGAATAAGAAAATGGCTCCTCCTGGACCATGGATGAGCTCTGCAGATTTCCATCCTTTCTTACTGTAAATACAGGAAAGCAGGATGGAGCATGCTAAGACTCATTCAGTCTGTGAATGTGACCCACTGGGCCTCCCTACACGCGGTAGGCAAAACAAGCTCCTGATTTGTTCATCTTCATCTTCAGAATTGGCAGCTTATGTCTTTTGCCTTACTCTCTTTTTAATCCTCTGATAGGAGTGGAATGAGATCTAGTACTGTTGGCTTAAAAGCTTTAACTTTCTTAGAAGGACACATTTAGTAAAGCAAAACTTATATAGCTTTCATATATACATATAGTTTCTGAATAGCTTTCAATGACAAAATTATCTAAATCATTATTTATTAATACTAAATAGAAATAATCATGGTCAGTTTAATTTTTACTATTTTTGCTGAAGAGAGATGATTATGTTAATTTTTATAGAATATTCTTAATATTTAGGTGTGGTAACAATTTATTTTCTTTTTTTTTCATCTTTCATGTCCTTTTCCTCTCCTCTCTAGCATTAGAAAATCCTTAAGTAAGGAATCTCCTGTAGAAAACATCAAGTAGTTTTTAACTTTATCTTCTTGAAGAATATTTTTCATCTTAGAATTTTAAAAATTTTGTGTTTGTATGCTTTCTCTCCTCACATTTCAGTTTTAATTCTGTGTCTCTAAATAGATCTCTAAGCATTTCTCTACATATCTATTAACAATGTCTTACTTTCATTCTTTATTACGTTTATTGTAGTAGCCATTACTCATATCCCTATCTACAACATTACATCCTTACTACCACCAGAATGATCATTCTAAACATGCATCTGACCATTGTCACCCCCTTGCTTATTAAAGTCTGCCACTTAAAGAATAAAAGTCCAGTTCTTTTGTGATTATCCCTCACTTGCGTCACTATGACACTCTTGAGTTTCACACTATTTTTTAAGAAGCTGAACTGCCAACTCTCTGCAAGTGTTTTTTTTCCTCAGTATATTCTTTTATACCTGCTCTTTCCTTTGTCTTTTAAAAAGCCCTTCCCTCTCTTCCAGTTCATCTGCTTAGTGAGTTTCTTTTCCAGTTTTGATACTTTGTTCAGGCATTATTTTTTTTTCTCTGGAGCATCATCCCTCACAGAACAAAGTCACTCTCTTGGGTCTGTATTCATCCTTAATTTTGTACCTAGTTATATAACATTATATTATAAGTGTTTATATGTCTGCCTACCCTACCAGAATATAAGCTTCTTGGTATCAGGACTCTATTTACATTCATTTTTATGTATTTAATACCTCTGGTTTGCCACAGAATTACAGTTAATAGATGCCTCAGAGAGAGATAAAGGTGTAAAGTCATGGTGCAAAGGTTATCAGGAAATCATTGGTACTCTTGAGAGTAAAGTTTCATGAGAATAAAGGTGATGAAAATCCAAGTTCAGAATATAAAAAATAGAGTGCATTATAAGGAAATACAAAACTGAATGGGTGATAAAGCAATAAAAATACTAGAAATGTAATGGTTGAAGGAAAGAGAAATAGATATAGGTTGAGGTAGAATCAGGAGGAGGATTTGTTTTATTTTATCAGTTTTTGTTTTTGTTTTTGTTTTTTAATGAAGGAGACCAGTGAAGTTGGAGGGGAGAGGGAAAGAAAATTCAGAGCTAATAGGGAGAGAATGACTAAAGATGAGAGATGAGAATGGTAGAAGTGAGTGGCATTATTAGGGCTGGGGAAGAAAGCAGAATCTGGGGCAAGACCAGAATTATTCTTGACAGAGTCTCAAAGTAAAGGAAAAGGGGTAGAAAGATATTTAAAACATTCTAAGTCCTCTTTTGTTTTCCTTCTGTGTTTTTACTGTATCTAGAACTGGGTTATAATTGTGCACATTACCAGAAAGTCACAGTTTACTTCCTTATCTTGCTTTTCATTGTAACACCCCCTTTTGTAAGAATCTCATTACCCTGTTTTATTATTCACAATACTTGTTACCTGGTACTGTGTTGCCTATTGGCTTGTTTTCCAACTACCTCACAAACACCTAAGTTCTAGGACAGAATTTCTTTACCACTGAAGTCCACTGCTTAGAGAACCTGACATATAGCAGACATTCTATTTGTTAGAAGAAAGAATAAACAAGCTTTAAAATATTTTATTTATGTGCCAACTCCTACACTGATGTGTCCAGTCTGATTTCTCAGTACTATATGGAATTACCTACTTTACAACTCATTTTTCAAGGGGATCTCAAATTTAACATATCTAAAATGAACTCCTGATATCTATTTCTCTCATAATTGTTCCTGTATCAATATAGGCTACCATTGAAGTTATTTCCTAGTCCTCCTGCCTGTCATTTTTGCTTCATAAATGTAATTAATTCACGTGTATCCTCTTTTTTGCTTTCACTGCTGTGACCCTAGTCCAAACCAGGTCATCACTCACCTGGACCTTACAGTATCTTCCTGACTAATTGCTGATTTCTCTATTTACTCCTTCATTTATTCTCCACTTTACACCCAGAATGATTGCTTAAAATATCTTCTTTGAAATATTTAAATGATCCCCTATTTTACATTAAACTAAATGCCAGTTCCTTATTTTGACATACAATGCCTTGCCTGGAATTGCCTCTGTTCTCTCTCCAACTTTATCTTCAACCATTCTTCACTCTCATTTCTGCTCACATGCTCAAGCCCTATGACACTCCATACGCTTTCCTGCTTTAGAGCACCTGGGTTTACAATGTATCAGCTCTTTCCATGACTGCTTTCTCATCATTATTGGCTCCTTCTCATACCTTCAGTTTCAGCTTAAATGCCACCTTTTAAGTGTTTAATACCTTCTTTAACCATGCTGTCTAGATATACCTCCTTTTATTATTCTCTGAGTCCATACTCTTTTTCTTTCTAACTCGACTATTTTAATGATTTTGTTTGCTCACCTGTTTACTGTCTGCTGCCTTCCACACCCTCCCCAACTCCTGTTGCATTTACATACCCACAGATACCAAATGGTGGGACTTGGAAAGGCCAGAATTTTGTCTGTTTCTTTTTACTATGAACAGGCAGAACCTGTCATGGACGGCATGCTAGGAATGTGCAGTCACGATCTGTGTGAATGAGGAAAGTAAGCTGGTTTGGGAAGGTTGTGAAGCTGAGTGAGTACTCCAGCTTGGCCAGGAAGAGCATGACAGAAGCTAATACTCAGAAGTCTAGGGCCTCATATTGGACACAAAAGATTTTGATGATTATTTTAAAATAATATTTTTATATGTGTGTGTGTATCCATATATATATATGTGTTTTACCTGTGAGGGAACTTCTACTCTTACAAAGAAACAAACAAAAACAATCTTGTGAGTTTTAGGAGATAATATATAAAGTTAGGACAATGTCATTTCTATGGTATTAGTCTTAATCACAATGTGTTTTTTTGGTGATGTTTCTGTTCTATTCACTGTGAAAATGAATCTCTAAAGAACAAGTGGAGTCTGTAAGCAAAGAACTGGAGATTACCAAGGAAAAACTTCACACTATTGAGCAAGCCTGGGAACAAAAAACTAAGTTAGGTAAGTATGATGACTCTGATAATATAAAATAATTAAGATGTAATACTGAATATTTGTCATTTAAAGTTTATGTACCAGATGAAAATGAGGTTTTTGATAAAAATAAACTCTGCCCAACAGTTTAATTTGTCAGGCAATTGATGAATATCTTGTACTAATCTCTACCAAAGCTTGGTTCTCAGTTATATATTGAATTAGGTTTACTCATGAAATTATATGCTAAAAATTTATAAGTAAGCATTAGCTATTTTGAACCATTTGATAATCAAGATTGGTGATAACTTTGAAATACCTATATTTTAATGATCCTATTGAGTTTTTTTACTTATGTGTAAAGTAAAATATCATTGAATATTTTTAAATTAAAAGATAATCATAGAACATCAAAAAATGTGAAAGGAATTTGTATTGACCAACATCAAATAAATTTGCTGCTTTGGATCAGGTGTTTTTACTTGTTTTCCAAGACTTAGAGTTCTAATGCTTCCAAGTTTCTGTTACTAAATAGAGCTGTTCTATTGGACTGGTAACTGAGACGTGTAGTTTAGAGAGGCCTCACATTGGGAAGTCTAGAATAAGCTGCTATCAGAAATGCAATTTTCAATTCATTAAGCAATAAAAGCGAATTGCCTTGCATGTAGCTCCTACATGAAAGAAGATAATACCATTTTAAAATAAGATGTAAAAGCGAGTTTTACATGCAAGTTCTCTGTTCATATTACCCCAACTCTCTTTAATAAGTGTTGAATTCCCTAAGGAAACTCCTTAATTTTCAAATCCCTTAATCTCTCCTGTGCATGGCTTTATCAGTGAAGTTTTAAAGCTTTTCTTACTTCCTGTTGCCCTTACATTGTTGCTTAAAAGTGTCACCTTACCAGCTTCTATCATCCAAGAATTGGTTGGTATCAGGCTGTTGTGCTCTACCCTCTAAGAACACGCCAAAGACAAGGACATACAGATAGCTGATCTGTTGCAGCCCCTGTGACATGCCTGTCCTCATTCTCATTGTTCAGCACAAAATAGAATGGAGAAGGGCTTTTATGTTCCTTGTGTATTTATACTCAGTAGATTTTTCTTTCTTTCATTATGCTTGCCTGAATGAGTTGCTCTTCCATAATGGACTGGTTTACTATCTCAGCTTCTTTTAGTAATTGTTGCTGCTCATTATTAGATCAGTTATTCCAAAATCGTATCTGGAAAGATACATACAGAACAAAATGATGTACTTCTGAAAACAGGAAGATACCCAAACAGCTTTTTGTTTGATTCCAAAACATTCGTAGTTCTTTGAGTAAACTCAGTTACTAAACTCAAGCTTGTAAAGCTAGAAAAATAGGGGGCATTATTGGTGTTACCAGAGACTCTGTGAAGTGAATCACTGCTTAGGTCCTTAAAATAATTGACATCCTTGAACATATGATTGATTCCCTAAAAAATAAAACGCTACCAAATTTTGTTTTTTTCCTCGAGCATGTCATGTCTGTTATGCAAAACAAAAGTATTAGTTTTCTCTTTCTTCACAAAAAAATGATTAAGTAACTAGTGACAATCCCATGTAATGCCTTTTCATGGAAAATTAGGAATTTTTAATTCTCTTTTCATTTAACCACAGACTTTTATGTTTCAAGACAAGCCATACAACTCTGCATATAAGATTAGGGTGTAGTAATGGTGTGGGGGGTGGGTCACGGGGAAGACAGTGTAGCACAGAGAAGATAAGTAGTGACTCTGTGGCATCTTACTACACTGATGGGCAGTGTCTGCAGTGGGGTATGGGGGGGACTCGATAATATGGGTGAATGTAGCAACCAAATTGTTTTTCTTGTGAAACCTTCATAGGAATATATACCTTAATGAAAAAAAAAGAGAAAAAGATTAGGGTGTAGTAACTAATAAAAGAATTTAAAATATTTGATATTAGATGTATACAAAGGCCACATAGTACTGATGGTTAAAGAAGATTTGGCGAAATCCCTAAATCACATGGCATCAGATTTTATTTTTCAGCTTCACTCTGTGTGACTTTAAAAATAAAGTCTTTGCACTTGTATCACAAAGCAGTATCCCTTCTCTGTATTGCTTCTTATACAGTTTATATCCTTTCAGCTAACAAAATATTTATTTGCCCTTTTAGTTACCCACATATGATACCTTCTACACTACATCTTTTACCTTGTTTCAATAATATTAAGAGGAATAATTTTTATTATCATTTGATTGATGAAGAGTGTAAGTTCTCCAGAGATTGAATGGGATAGGTAGTATGCAGGCAGGCAGTAACAGAGCTAAGACTGGAGTCTAGGTCTGTCATACTTCAAAAGGCTCATCTTTTTTCCGCTGGAATCAAATTTCCTCCATATATGCAATGTCTAAAATGTCTGGGATATAACTTTGATAACAAAGTATTGTTACATGTAGATAACGAATCTAACATGGATAAGGCAGAGAAATCAATAACCAACAGCGAAATTGTATCTATTTCTTAAAAAATCACTAGGTTTGAGATGAAGGAATTAAATGAAAGGCAATGGGCTGAACATTCTCAAAAAATGTACGAACATGTGAAGACTTCATTAAAGCAAATGGAAGAACGTAATTTTGAATTGGAAACCAAATTTGCTGAGGTTTCATATTGCAATTTTAATCATGCAATTATAGAGTAAAGAATTAGCATGATAGACATTGTCTTATTGTAAGAGGTTTGTTTTCATCTCTGGAGTAGCATATTTATTAATGCTTGTGTTTCATGTAGTGGATACATAAAAGATGTATTTTTAAATCTGAAAAAGTTTAAATGAAAGCACATGTTTCTGTGAAATGAGTTATTTCTCATCAGCATTTCATTATTAGATACAATGTGCAAAAAGATATTATTTGCTTAATAATAAAATTGCCTTCCACTACCATCCATTCATTTAACAAATGTATATTGAATGTCTATTACTATACAGGGGCTGGGGTTATAGCAGAAAATAAAATAGTTGTCTCTGCTCTCAGGGACTTTATAGTGTAATAGGTTTTAGGATTTATTTTAATATGGTCCAAATTATTAAACCAGATGGTAATAAATATAGTTTGAAAATATTCAACAATTTATAATGAAGTAGCACCTTTAGAATTAGTATATTTTTCAAAATACATATTTCATTTTATTTTGAGTCTCTAAATAGATATCAGTAAGATTTTATTTTCTCATTTGGATTTATTTACAGATAATGTAATTGAAGTAAAATATAATATGTTTACTGCAATCCAAGCAAATTAATAATATCCAGGATTCAGATATTATTAGATTGTGAATTGCCTAATATAAATGACTTTGGTGGTTTGGCATATAAACAGAGTTCTCATAATTTGTCCCTGACTCTTTCTCTCTTTACCCTCTTCAGTCTATTATTATACTTCACACCGGCTTCAGTATCTGGACTAACACGAAGGAAAGAAGACTGTCTTACACCAAAAGCTAAATTGAAAGGGAAATCTTACCCAAAACTGATGTTTCTGAACATTTTTTGTTACTCTTTCTTAGCTTACCAAAATCAGTTTGGAAGTACAGAAGGTAGAACAGATGTTAAGATGAATTAGCTGAGAGTGTGAGCAAGACAGTAAGTGATGCTGATAGGCAATGAATTCTAGAATTAGAGAAGAATGAGATGGAATTAAAAGTTGAAGTGTCAAAGTAAGTGCATGCAAACTTTCTAGTCACTTGATTAGATGTGTCTCCTCTAATTTATCTTTAAGAAACCTAATTCCAGTGGTAGAGATGTAATATTCTTAGTAGAATAATAAGTGGTTTGTTTTTATAGGAACAGGGTTAAATAATATTAAGATTAATTTTAATAGGTGTAAATAGAGTAAATTATTTCTCAAGATGTCACATTTTTCGAGTCCAGGAATAGAATTGCAGAAGAAACTGAACCTGGAATCAAGACCCTATGAGGTCTAGTTTTTCTACATACTAATTATTTTTGGACGGAAAGGTAGTGGCTGTTTAATTTATTCAAAACTAAATTTTTTTACTTCATTAAAGCAATAATAGTATCTCTTCTGCCTGTTTCATAAGGTTGCTATAAAAACAAGTTCAGATTTTGATTTAGTTTACATTTATTAAGAATATACTATGTACTATGCTAGGTATTAAATATATATTAACTTATACAGTTATACTTAATAATCCTGAAGTAACATTGTTATTTTCATTTTCATGTTGAAACAGTTTATTAGCTTATTATTTACAAAATATATGTAAATACTGTGTGCCAGGTAAATGCCATGTACTTACTCTCCTTTGTAATTATGTGTTACAAAAGTAGAAAAGTATGAGGAGGCCTGAGTTGATCCATCAAACACAGATAATTAGTAAAAATGGTTTTATAGCTTACCCAGAAAGTTAGAGACTTTTTGTTTTTTTTTTTCTTCTTTTTGAGCCTTGATAGTCCTTTGGGGAATATCGGTCATTTGCAGCCTTTACATTATAAAGGACTCCTTTTTTATTTTATCCTTCCTCCCACCTCCTGGACCTCACCTTTTGAAGTAAACTAATTTTTAAATACACTCATTCTATTGTATTTTAATTAAAACTTACCTAACTGGTGGTTAGCCAGAGACAGGTAAGATTCCTCAAGGGAGGAACAACCTAAGACAGGCACAGTCGCAGGGGGGCCATCAGGTGAGAAATTGGGGATCAACAGAGGTGAGGCTTAGAACCTCATGCCCCCTGTTTTGAGAGAAATCTTCTACATCCATGGATGTTTTGTTGCCCTTGTCTAGCTTGGATTAATACTTAGTCTATAGGCACAGACTTGATCATCTACATTTGCCCTCTTACAGCACTAAATTATGTTTTGTAACTTTATCTTGCATCTACCTACCACTTCAGCATTTTATTTAAAAATAATAATAATAATAATAAGGGAGAAATGTGGGATTCACATGTAAATCAAGTATAAAAATCAAAAGAATAGAGGGGCGGAGCCAGGATGGTGATGTGAGTAGAGCAGCAGAAATCTCCTCCGAAAACCACATATATCTATGAAAATATAACAAAGACAACTCTTCCTAAAATAGAGACCAGAGGACACAGGACAACATCCAGACCACATCCACACCTGCGAGAACCCAGTGTCTTGCAAAGGGGGTAAGATACAAGCCCCGGCCTGGTGGGTCCTGAGTGCCCCTCTCCCCAGCTCCTGGCAGGAGTAGAGAGGTCTGAGCGGGAGGGAGAAGGAGCCCAGGACCCAGCCATCCAGACCAGAGCGCAGACACAGTGCATGCGCAGGGCCCTGGATACTAGGGAAACAGGGCAGCAAGAACGGTGAGTGGGTACTAGACGTTGGTGCCATAGGACAAAAGAAAAGTGAGCGGCCATCTTTTTGTTGTTGTTGTTGTTTTGTGGTGGTGAGTGCTTTTTGGAAGTCTTAAAGGAACAGGGTCCCCAATACTAGGGAAACAGGACAGCAAGACCGGCGAGCGGGTATCAGAGACCAGCACCAGAGAATAAAAGAAACAGGAGTGGCCACCTTTTTTTCTTTTTTCTTTTGTATTTTTTTTTGTTGTTGTATTGTTTTAGTGAGTGCTTTTTGGAAGTCTTAAAGGGATAAGGACCCCAATACTAGGGAAACAGGGCAGCAAGTCTGGTGAGCAGGTGCCCAAGGCTGGTGGTGGAGAATAAAGAAAAACGAGCGGCCATGTTTTTTTTTTTTTTTTGTGGTCATTGTTTTGTTTTGGTGGGTGCTTTTTGGAAGTTTTAAAAGGGGCAGGGTGGAACACTTAGTCCAGAGGTAGGGAATCCTGGGATCTCTGGGCACTCTAATCCCCTGGGCGACAGGGAGCACGGAGGACCCTTACAGAGATAAATAGCCTCCCAGCCACTCCCCCTCCAACGCAACTCCACCACGTTGGAGCAGCAGCCCGAGCCAGGCCATGCCCACAGCAACAGTGGAGATAAAGTCCATAGCAGCTGGGTAGGAAGCAGAAGCCCTGTCTGCGTGCAGCTACCCAGCACAAGCCACTAGAGGTCGCTATTCTCCCAGGAGAAGAAGGCCACAAACCAACAAGAAGGGAAGTTCTTCCAGCCATCACTGGTCCCAGCTCTGCAAACTATTCCTATCACCATGAAAAGACAAAATTACAGGCAAACCAAGATCACAGAGACACCAGAGAAGGAGAAAGACCTAACCAGTCTTCCTGACAAAGAATTGAAAATAAAAATCATAAACATGCTGACAGAGATGCAGAGAAATACACAAGAGAAATGGGATGAAGTCTGGTGGGAGATCACAGATGCCAAAAAGGAGATCACAGAAATGAAACAAACTCTGGAAAGATTTATAAGCAGAATGGATAAGATGCAAGAGGCCATTGATGGAATTGAAACCAGAGAACAGGAACGCATAGAAGCTGATATAGAGAGAGATAAAAGGATCTCCAGGAATGAAACAATATTAAGAGAACTGTGTGACCAATCCAAAAGGAACAATATCCGCATTATAGGGGTACCAGAAGAAGAAGAGAGAGGAAAAGGGATGGAAAGTATCCTGGAAGAAATAATTGCTGAAAACTTCCCCAAACTAGGGGAGGAAATAATCGAACAGACCACGGAAATACACAGAACCCCCAACAGAAAGGATCCAAGGAGGACAACACCAAGACACATAATAATTAAAATGGCAAAGATCAAGGACAAGGAAAGAGTTTTAAAGGCAGGTAGACAGAAAAAGGTCACCTATAAAGGAAAACCCATCAGGCTAACATCAGACTTCTCAACAGAAACCCTACAGGCCAGAAGAGAATGGCATCATATATTGAATGCAATGAAACAGAAGGGCCTTGAACCAAGGATACTGTATCCAACACGACTATCATTTAAATATGATGGTGGGATTAAACAATTCCCAGACAAGCAAAAGAGGAGGGAATTTGCTTCCCACAAACCACCTCTACAGGGCATCTTACAGAGACAGCTCTAGATGGGAGCACTCCTAGAAAGAGCACAGAACAAAACACCCAACATATGAAGAATGGAGGAGGAGGAATAAGAAGGGAGAGAAGAAAAGAATCTCCAGACAGTGTATATAACAGCTCAATAAGCGAGCTAAGTTAAGCAGAAAGATACTAAAGAGGCTAACCTTGAACCTTTGGTAATCACAAATTTAAAGCCTGCAATGGCAATAAGTACTTATCTTTCAATAGGCACCCTAAATGTAAATGAACTGAATGTACAATCAAAAGACACAGAGTAATAGAATGGATAAAAAAGTAAGACCCATCTATATGCTGCTTAGAAGAAACTCACCTCGAACCCAAAGACATGCACAGACTAAAAGTCAAGGGATGGAAAAACATATTTCAGGCAAACAACAGCGAGAAGAAAGCAGGGGTTGCAGTACTAATATCAGACAAAATAGACTTCAAAACAAAGAAAGTAACAAGAGGTAAAGAAGGACACTACATAATGATAAAGGGCTCAGTCCAACAAGAGGATATACCCATTCTAAATATATATGGACCCAACACAGGAGCACCAGCATATGTGAAACAAATACTAACAGAACTAAAGGGGGAAATAGACAGCAATGCATTTATTTCAGGAGACTTCAACACACCACTCACCACAAAAGATAGATCCACTGGGAAGAAAATAAGTGAGGACACGGAAGCACTAAAAAACACAGTAGAGCAGATGGACCTAATAGATATCTATAGAACTCTACATCCAAAAGCAACAGGATATACATTCTTCTCAAGTGCACATGAAACATTCTCCAGAATAGACCACATACTAGCACACAAAAAGAGCCTCAGCAAAATCCAAAATATTGAAATTCTACCAACCAATTTTTCAGACCACAAAGGTATAAAACTAGAAATAAATTCTACAAAGAAAACAAAAAGGCTCACAAACATATGGAGGCTTAACAACAAGCTCCTAAATAATTAATGGATCAATGAACAAATTAAAATAGAGATCAAGGAATATATAGAAACAAATGACAACAACAACACAAAGCCCCAAATTCTGTGGGACGCAGCGAAAGCAGTCCTAAGAGGAAAGTATATGGCGATCCAGGCACACTTGAAGAAAGAAGAACAATCCCAAATGAATAGTCTAACATCACAATTATTAAAACTGGAAAAAGAAGAACAAAGGAGGCCTAAAGTCAGCAGAAGGAGGGACATAATAAAGATCAGAGAAGAAATAAACAAAATTGAGAAGAATAAAACAATAGCAAAAATCAACAAAATCAAGAGCTGGTCCTTTGAGAAAATAAACAAAATAGATAAGCCTCTAGCCAAACTTATTAAGAGAAAAAGAGAATCAACACAAATCAACAGAATCAGAAATGAGAATGGAAAAATCACGACAGACTCCACAGAAATACAAAGAATTATTAAAGACTACTATGAAAACCTATATGCCAACAAGCTGGAAAACCTAGAAGAAATGGACAACTTCATAGAAAAATACAACCTTGCAAGACTGACCAAAAAAGAAACACAAAAGTTAAACAAACCAATTACGAACAAAGAAATTGAAATGGTAATCAAAAAACTACCCAAGAACAAAGCACCCGGGACAGACGGATTTACCGCAGAATTTTATCAGACACACAGAGAAGACATAATACCCATTCTCCTTAAAGTTTTCCAAAAAATAGAAGAGGAGGGAATACTCCCAAACGCATTCTATGAAGCCAACATTAACCTAATACCAAAACCAGGCAAAGACTCCACCAAAAAAGAAAATTACAGACCAATATCCCTGATGAATGTAGATGCAAAAATACTTAATAAAATATTAGCACACTGAATTCAAAAGTATATCAAAAGGATCATACACCATGACCAAGTGGGATTCAGCCCAGGGATGCGAGGATGGTGCAACATTCAAAAATCCATCAACATCATCCACCACATCAACAAAAAGAAAGACAAAAACCACATGATCATCTCCATAGATGCTGAAAAACCATTTGACAAAATTCAACATCCATTCATGATAAAAACTCTCAGCAAAATGGGAATAGAGGGCAAGTTCCTCAACATAATAAAGGCCATATATCATAAAACCACAGCCAACATTATACTGAACAGCGAGAAGCTGAAAGGTTTTCCTCTGAGATTGAGAACTAGACAGGGATGCCCACTCTCCCCACTGATTTTTAGCATAGTACTGGAGGTCCTAGCCACAGCAATCAGACAAAACAAATACAAGGAATCCAGATTGGTAAAGAAGAAGTTAAACTGTCACTATTTGCAGATGACATGATATTGTACATAAAAAACCCTAAAGACTCCACCCCAAAACTACTAGAACTGATATCAGAATACAGCAGAGTTGCAGGATACAAAGTTAACACACAGAAATCTGTAGCTTTCCTATACACTAACAATGAATCAATAGAAAGAGAAATCAGGAAAACATTTCCATTCACAATTGCATCAAAAAGAATAAAATACCGAGCAATAAATCTAACCAAGGAAGTGAATGACCTATACTCTGAAAACTACAAGTCACTCAAGAGAAATTAAAGGGGACACTAACAAATGGAAACTCATCCCATGCTCCTGGCTAGGAAGAATCAATATCGTCAAAATGGCCATCCTGCCCAAAGCAATATACAGATTTGATGCAATTCCTATCAAATTACCAGCAACATTCTTCAATGAACTGAAACAAATAATTCAAAAATTCATATGAAAACACCAAAGACCCCGAATAGCCAAAGCAATCCTGAGAAAGAAGAATAAAGTAGGGGGGATCTCACTCTCCAACTTCAAGCTCTACTACAAAGCCACAGTAATCAAGACAATTTGGTACTGGCACAAGAACAGAGCCACAGACCAGTGGAACAGAATAGAGACTCCAGACATTAACCCAAACATATATGGTCAATTAATAGTTGATAAAGGAGCCATGGACATACAATGGTGAAATGAGAGTCTCTTCAACAGATGGTTCTGGCCAAACTGGACAGCTACATGTAGGAGAATGAAACTGGACAATTGTCTAACCCCATATACAAAAGTAAATTCAAAATGGATCAAACACCTGAATGTAAGTCATGAAACAATTAAACTCTTGGAAAAAAACATAGGCAAAAACCTCTTAGACATAAACATGAGTGACCTCTTCTTGAACATATTTCCCCGGGCAAGGAAAACAACAGCAAAAATGAACAAGTGGGACTATATTAAGCTGAAAAGCTTCCCTACAGCAAAACACAGCATCAATAGAACAAAAAGGAACCCTACAGTATGGGAGAATATATTTGTAAATGACAGATCCGATAAAGGCTTGACGTCCAAAATATATAAAGAGCTCACATGCCTCAACAAACAAAAATCAAATAATCCAATTAAAAAATGGGCAGAGGAAATGAACAGACAGTTCTCCAAAAAAGAAATACAGATGGCCAACAGACAAATGAAAAGATGCTCCACATCACTAATTATCAGAGAAATGCAAACTAAAACTACAATGAGGTATCACCTCACACCAGTAAGGATGGCTGCCATCCAAAAGACAAACAACAAATATTGGAGAGGCTGTGGAGAAAGGGGAACCTCCTACACTGCTGGTGGGAATGTAAATTAGTTCAACCATTGTGGAAAGCAGTATGGAGGTTCATCAAAATGCTCAAAACTGACTTACCATTTGACCTAGGAATTCCACTCCTAGGAATTTACCCTAAGAAAGCAGCAATCAAGTTTGAGAAGGACAGATGCACCCCTATGTTTATCACAGCACTATTTACAATAGCCAAGAATTGGAAGCAACCTAAATGTCCATAGGTAGATGAATGGATAAAGAAGATGTGGTACATATACACAATGAAATACTACTCAGCCATAAGAAGAGGGCAAATCCTACCATTTACAGCAACATGGATGGACCTGGAGGTAATTATGCTCAGTGAAATAAGCCAAGCGGAGAAAGAGAAATACCAAATGATTTCACTCATCTGTGGAGTATAAGAACAAAGGAACAACTGAAGGAACAAAACAGCAGTAGAATCACAGAACCCAAGAATGGACTAACAGGTACCAAAGGGAAAGGGACTGGGGAGGATGGGTGGGTACAGAGGGATAAGGGTGGGGAAGAAGAAGAGAGGTATTGAGATTAGCATGCATGGTGGCGGTGGGAGAAAGGGGAGGGCTGTACAAGACAGAGAAGATAAGTAGTGATTCTACATTTTGCTATGCTGATGGACAGTGACTGTAAAGGGTATGATAGGGCAGACCTGGTATAGGGGAGAGCCTAGTAAACATAATATTCTTCATGTAAGTGTAGATTAAAGATAACAAAGAGAAAGAAAGAGAAGAGAAGGGGGATTACTCCCTGATAGGATAAAACTAACTGTAAATCAACGATTAATGCATGCTTTAAATATCCTTAATTTTGATCACTTAAAGGGTGTCAGATGATTGGCTATGGAGGTACACTTTTCTGATAATATTCCTTTCTCTTAAAAAAAAAAGCAGTTCCTGTGTGGTGACCTCCAATGAGTTCTACACAATGGTATACAGGGTATATCAAAGTGTGGGCAAAGGGTCTGTTTGTATTTATACAGAGGAACAAAGCCTAATTTGGCTACCCAGAAAATGAACTAAGATATGATATGAAGAAGAACTTCCAACATCAGCACTCTCTGAAAGACTCATGCCAGAAGATGATCATCAAAAATCCTCAACAAAGATCCAGGCGATGCTGTAGTTGTAGCTGCATTCATCCCACCAATTCCTGGACTTGTCATTGGAATGAAGAAGGAGATATCTAAGCTGGCCTGTGCTTTCAGTAAAACAACAAATCTGACTGGATCTATACTGTTGGAACTCAACCAAGAGTTAGAAGAAGTGCAAGTTGTAGTGCTCCAAAATATTACAACTACAGACTATCTACTGTTAAAAGAACATATGGGATGTGAACAGTTCCCAGGAATGGGTTGTTTTAATTTGTCTGATTTCTCTCAGACTGTTCAAGTACAGTTGGACAATATCCACAATATCATAGACAAATTTTCACAAATGCCTAGGGTGCCTAACTGGTTTTCTTGGCTTCACTGGAGATGGCTGGTAATTATAGATCTGCATTGGTTATGTAACTGTATTCCTATTATGTTAATGTGTGTGTGCAATTTAATTAGTAGTTTAAAACCTATACATGCTTAAGTTACTCTACAAGAAGATATGTCAAAGAAATAATCAATCTTCCCATGTTTTCTTCCATCTGCTACCTCTATAGCTTTTCTTCTTCCTTCCTAATTACAACCCTTAAATAGAATTCATGCCTCATATCAAATTCACCGAGTATCATAATTCCTCCAAGTGGTAAAGATACCTCAAGACAAATGCTGGGCATAGAAGACACAGGGCATAAACCTGCAAAGAAGTAAAAAGCTAACCTTTTCAAACAATATGGCTTCTCTCTTACTTACCAACTTTACATTTCCCTGTATGGCCTCGGAAGATGACTGGTTAGCCAGAGACGGGTAAGATTCCTCAAGGGAGGAACAACCTAAGACAGGCACAGTCGCAGGGGGGCCATCAGGTGAGAAATTGGGGATCAAAAGAGGTGAGGCTTAGAACCTCACCCCCACCCCCCCTGTTTTGAGAGAAATCTTCTACATCTGCCACACCAACTCCAGTGGAGTCTGTGCAGCATGGAATTCAAAGAGCTTGAATGGCTGCCAGTCCCGAGGTTCACGCCAAGAGCGGCTAGATCTCCTGGAGGTCCCTGGCAGATGCTCATAAAAAGATATCTTAGAAGCATGCTTTCCGGTTCAGGTGTATTGTGCATGGGGGCCGGAATGTGCCTTGTATTATTGATATTTGGCATAACAGTCTGCAGCACTTCCTCTGCTTCAGTGAATCGAGATGTGCCATTAGATAATCCAGGAACTGAGGAACCACAAGTTCCGGTCCAGCAGACAGTGAACTCACTGTTCTTGAGCACGGCAACCTCAGACCCATCCTCCTTCACCCAGATAGAAAAACACATAGAGAATAAATTGCATAAGCTTGCTTTGCTTGTCACCTTGCCAGATGATTGTTCCCCTATAGCATATCTTTTACTGCAAATGCTGAAAATCCCAAAGAACACATTTGGGGATATTTTGATGAGTTACAAAGGTTAGAGTTGGAGATTCAAAGAACTTCTAGGAAAAGAAAGGACCTTCCAGAAGATAAATTGGAGGCAGAAAAGCAGAAGCTGCTTACCATGGAGTTTGTAGTCAAGATTAGAAATAATAGCATAGAATATCTTATAAACAACAGATGGTGGCAACCTCCTAGATATAGAGGTCCATATAGACCTAGGCCTACCGATGCCCCAACCCCATGGACAAGAGTATATGACAGTAATTTAGACAGATGGGTAAATAAAACGGGAAGAGAATAAAATATCAAGATCTTTCCTGGTGGGAAAGCATAACAAGAGCACTTGCTCCATGATGCACATTGACAGCAGAACAACAATGGCAATTGAGAAGGCAAGTGGTTATATTTCTGGCTGATTATGGAAAAACTACTCATCCTATAAAATATAATGTTTATGGTCATCCTAGAACTATGAGAGAAATTTTACAAGTTTTAGAAAACAATCTAAACTGGCTTTGAGAATGCACATCATAATGTATTAACCACAATGTCTAGCATGGTAACTGCAAATGGTAAAAATATCCCTTTCCTGTACAATTTGAAACTGAGAAGGTCCTGTTAAGATGCTTATCGCTGAGATTGCAATCCTCTGAACTTTTGCCAAAAAAACTTATGTTCCTGTTCCGCAAAAAGGAACAATATATATCTTGGTGTTTGAATAATAAATTTTGCAGCAGCAGCTTGAAACCTCCCTTGCGTTTGGGCTCTGTCTGTCATCTGCCAAATCCGTGCCTGATCTGTTCTAAGTCTGGGTCGTCCCCATTCTTCCCCTGCAGCAGCCCGCGGCATACATCCATGGATGTTTTGTTGCCCTTGTCTAGCTTGGATTAACATAGTCTACAGGCACATACCTGATCATCTACATTTGCTCTCTTACAACACTAAACTATGTTTTCTACCTTTATCTTGCATCTACCTACCACTTCAGAATTTTATTAAAATAATAATAATAATAATAATAAAGGGAGAAATGTGGGATTCACATATAATCAAGTATAAAAATCAAATGAATATTCATATTTGACCTGATTGTTTATAGTTCATAATGAGTGATCAAAACCAAAAGTTTTTGTGATGACTGCCTTTGTACTGTTCACCATGTAAGAACTTATTCACTATGTAAGAACTTGTTCACCATGTAAGAACTTGTTCGTTATGCTTCAGAAGATTGGAGACTGATGAGAATTAGGCTGGGGGTGGATTAATGATTGTGCATTGAGCATTGACTCCCCTATACAGAATTTTATTGTTGTTAACAACCATTTGATCAATGTAATATGAGAGATGCCCTCTCAAAAAAAAATAAACTAATAATCATATCTGACTTGATTGTTTAGAGTTCATGATGCGTGATCAAAACTGAAAGTTTCTGTGATATGATTGCCCTTGCACTGTTCACCATGTAAGAACTTATTCACTATGTAAGAACTTGTTCACCATGTACGAACTTGTTCATTATGCTTCAGAAGATTGGAGACTGTTGAGAATTAGGCTTGAAGTTGATTAATGATTGTGCATTGAGTCCCCTATACAGAATTTTATTGTTGTTAACAACCATTTGATCAATAAATATGAGAGATGCCCTCTCAAAAAAAAAAAAAACTTACCTAACTGGTGATGAGTTTTGTTTCTTTTTTTTGGTATCATTAATCTACAATTACATGAGGAACATTATGTTTACTAGACACCCCCGTAACCAAGACCCCCACAAACCCCATTACAGTCACTGTCCATCAATGTAGTAAGATGCTGTAGAATCACTACTTGTCTTCTCTGTGTTGCACAGCCCTCCCCGTGCCCCCCACCTCACATTATACATGCTAGTCATAATACCCCCTTTCTTTTCCCACCCTTATCCCTCCCTTCTCATCCATCCTCCCCTGTCCCTTACCCTTTAGTAACTGTTAGTCCATTCTTGGGTTCTGTGATTCTGCTGCTGTTTTGTTCCTTCAGTTTTTCTTTGTTCTTACACTCCACATATGAGTGAAATCATTTGGTACTTGTCTTTCCCTGCCTTGCTTATTTCACTGAGCATAATACCCTCTAGCTCCATCCATGTTGTTGCAAATGGTAGGATTTCTTTTCTTCTTATGGCTGAATACTATTCCATTGTGTATATGTACCACATCTTCTTTATCCATTCATCTACTGATGGACACTTAGGTTGCTTCTATTTCTTGGCTATTGTAAATAGTGCTGCGATAAACATAGGGGGTGCATCTGTGTTTTTCAAACTGGGCTGCTACATTCTTAGGGTAAATTCCTAGAAGTGGAATTCCTGGGTCAAATGGTACTTCTATTTTGAGATTTTTGAGAAACCTCCATACTGCTTTCCAAAATGGTTGAACTAGTTTACATTCCCACTAGCAGTGTAGGAGGGTGCCCCTTTCTCCACAACCTCACCAACATTTGTTGTTATTTGTCTTTTGGATTGTGTCAATCCTTACTGGTGTGAGGTAATATCTCACTGTGGTTTTAATTTGCATTTCTCTGATAACTAGCGATGTGGAGCATCTTTTCATGTGTCTGTTGGCCATCTGAATTTCTTCTTTGGAGAACTGTCTATTCAGCTCCTATGCCCATTTTTAATTAGAGTATTTGCTTTTTGTTTGTTGAGGTGCATGAGCTCTTTATGTATTTTGGATGTCAACCCTTTATTGGATCTGTCATTTATGAATATATTCTCCCATAGTTTAGGATGCCTTTTTGTTCTATTGGTGGTGTCCTTTGCTATACAGAAGCTTTTCAGCTTTATATAGTCCCACTTGTTCATTTTTGCTTTTGTTTCCTTTGCCCAGGGAGATATGTTCATGAAGAAGTCACTCATGTTTATGCCCAAGAGATTTTTGCCTATGTTTTTTTCTAAGATTTTTATGGTTTCATGAGTTACATTCAGGTTTTTGATCCATTTCGAATTTACTTTTGTGTATGGGGTTAGACAGTTATCCAGTTTCATTCTTTTACATGTAGCTGTCCAGTTTTGCCAGCCGAGCTGTTGAAGAGGCTCTCATTTCCCCATTGTATGTCCACGGCTCCTTCATCGTATATTAATTGACCATATATGTTTGGGTTAATATCTGGACTCTCTATTCTGCTCCACTGGTCTGTAGCTCTGTTCTTGTGCCAGTACCAAATTGTCTTGATTACTGTGGCTTTGTAGTAGAGCTTGAAGCTGGGAAGCAAGATCCCCCCTCCACTTTATTCTGCCTTCTCAGGATTACTTTGGTTATTCAGGGTCTTTTGTGGTTCCATATGAATTTTAGAACTATTTGTTCCAGTTCATTGAAGAATGCTGTTGGTATTTTGATAGGGATTGCATTGAATCTGTATATTGCTTTAGGCAGGATGGCCATTTACACAATATTAATTCTTCCTAGTCAAGAGCAGCATGGGATGAGTTTCCATTTGCTAGTGTCCTCTTTAATTTCTCTTAAAAGTGTCTTGTAGTTTTCAGGGTATAGGTCTTTCACTTCTTTGGTTAGGTTTATTCCTAGGTATTTTATTCTTTTTCATACAATTGTGAATGGAATTGTTTTTCTGATTTCTCTTTCTGCTAGTTCATCGTTAGTGTATAGGAAAGCAACAGATATCTGTGTATTAATTTTGTATCCTGTATAACTTTGCTAAATTCAGATATTAGTTCTGGTAGTTTTAGAGTGGAGTCTTTAGGGTTTTTTTATGTACAATGTCATGTAATCTGCAAATAGTGACAGTTTGACTTCTTCCTTATCAATCAGGATGCCTTGTATTTCTTTGTTTTGTCTAATTGCCGTGGCTAGGACCTCCAGTACTATGTTGAATAACAGTGGGGAGAGTGGGCATCCCTGTCTTGTTCCCGATCTTAGAGGAAAAGCTTTCAGCTTCTCACTGTTCAGTATGATGTTGGCTGTGAGTTTGTCATGTATGGCCTTTATTATGTTGAGGTACTTGCCCTGTATACCCATTTTGTTGAGAGTTTTTATTATGAATGGATGTTGAATTTTGTCAAATGGTTCAGCATCTATGGAGATGTTCATGTGGTTTTTGTCCTTCTTTTTGTTGATGTGGTGGATGATGTTGATGGATTTTCATATGTTGTACCATCCTTTCATCCCTAAGTTGAATCCCACTTGGTCATGGTGTATGATCTTCTTGATGTATTTTTGAATTTTTTTTGCTAATATTTTATTGAATATTTTTGCATCTATGTTCATGAGGGATATTGGTCTGTAATTTTCTTTTTTGGTGGGGTCTTTGCCTGGTTTTGGTATTAGGGTAGTGTTGGCTTCATAGAATGAGTTTGGGAGTATTCCCTCCTCTTCTATTTTTTGGAAAATTTAAGGAAAACGGGTATCATGTCTTCTCTGTATGTCTGATAAAATTCCACGGTAAATCCATATGGCCCAGGAGTTTTGCTCTTGGGTAGTTTTTTGATCACTTGTGATGAGTTTTTAATCAATATGAGGAAGTATGACTTATCTGTCACACTGAACTAAAATTATTCCAGCTCAGAAGTAAAATGCATTTTACTTTACCTATGTAAACTTATCACAGTATTCATATAAGAAATTTGATAACTTACCATCAAGCTCTCCCCTTTTTTTTGGAATTCTAGTTTAAGTATATAATCTTTCTTCTTCACATTTTTGATAACTTGTAAATGAAAATAAGAAATAAAAACATACATCCACATAGAGAATCTAGGAATTTTAAATTTCTTTAGTAACTTCTTAAGTTATAAACCTACTTAATATCTTATTCTAGCTATGCCAAACTATGATAATAACTGTCTTATGAAAAAAAGTGTGGGGGTGTTCTTTGGCCATATACATTAAAGATGCTGTATGCTGTACATGTCCAGTTTGAGATAATGTTTTACTTTAAACCTTCTCAATATTTAATATGATACTATGAATTATGATTTCAAGGGGGAAGAATGTTGGAAATGGAGTTTTTTTTCAGACCACTTGTTAACCTCTCATAGAATTATGTTTCATGAAAACAGTTTAAAAAACTTGACTTTGGTATTTCATTCAGAGAAGACATATTGGAAACTAATGGCTTTTCCAAAGGTCTAGAAATTTGAAATTCTGGTATTTACTTAGAGAATGTAACTTAATCATTCAGGAAATATCTTATCACTTTGTAGACTGAGAGAGATTTCTGATATTGCCAAAAGGGAAGTCGACATTTTGAATGCACAACAGCAATGCAGGGAAAAGGAAGTAGAGTCCATCAGAATGCAACTGTCAGACTACCAGGTGTGTATGGTGTTGGCTCTTCTACTCAGATTTGTTCCTTTTTCCTAAATTTACATTAGATATCAGAGTGATTTTATACCTTCAGTCAGAGGATATATCAAATAGAAGCTCCTGTTCTTACTGATTGTATAATCTGATTAGAAAACCTTTTTAATTTGAAATACTATTAAGTACTCTTTAATTTGAAATGCCATGAAATTTCATAACACAGAAAAAGCATTTAAATGCCCACAAAATGCATTGTGCTGGCTGCTCATCAAAGTTAAAGTCAGGGAGGGGAAATACCAAGTCTCTCATAATAGTATTTTCTCTTATATTTATATGTAGTTTTTCACACATTCTCACATTATACATTTATTTAGGATTAAAAAAAATGTTCACCCCAGTCTAATACCAGAATTCTTTTTTACATATGGGAGTTAAAACAAAAACAGTGATATTGCAACTGTTAATTAATTAGATGCCAGATTTGGATTTAAAATGTTTGATTCTGATTCTTTTATAAATTTTTGATAATTTATATTAAAACAAGGCTAGATTTTTGTTGTCTCTCAAGTACCACACTTTTAAATTTTATTTAGTAAGTTGTGATTTTCAATCCACGATAAGTTGCACTGGAAAAACTTGAAAGTTTACCACAAATATATGTTTAGATTAGGCACAATCTGATGAAAAGTCGCTGATTGCCAAGTTACACCAACACATTGTCTCTCTTCAAGTGAGCAAAGCTACTGCCCTTGGTAAGTTGGAGTCAATTACATCCAAACTGCAGAAGGTGGAGGCCTATAATTTGCACTTAGAGCAGAAACTTGATGAGAAAGAACAGGCTCTCTGTTATACCCATTCCAAGGGGAGAAACAAAGCAAAACATCTACACCAAACAATTCAGTCTCTACGACGACAGTTCAGTGGAGCCTTACCCTTGGCACAACAGAAGTTCTCTAAAACAATGATTCAGTGACAAAATGACAAACTTAAGATAATGCAAGAAATGAAAAATTCTCAGCAAGAACATAGAAATATGGAGAACAAAGCTATGGAAATGGAATTAAAATTAAAGGGGCTGGAAGAGTTAATAAGCACTTTAAAGGACACCAGGGGAGCCCAGAAGGTAAAACATTGTTTTAGTTCAATGTTTCCAAAAGAGTTATGTAATAGTTTTAAGTTCTTAACATGTGCCTATATGAAAAATACTTAACATACAATGAAAACTCCAATTATCATTTATTAGTTTAGATTCCTGAAATTAGGAGTATTGATGATTTGTATGAATATTTTTAAAAATAAAATGAGATTCTTCTAAGCGATAGTTTTAGTAGAAATACTTAGATTTTGTAATATCAAAAAATTTTAAATACTGTGTATATTTATTAAATACTAATTATAATTATTCATAAACATTATAATAGTTATAAGTTGAATTCCACCCTCCATAATAAGATTACCCTTCATAATCTGTTCAAAATTATTTATAAGTAATAGGCCCATGGTTATTTTTTAGTATAATTTAATTTTGCCCTCATTTGGTCAGAGTTAAGTGGAAAAGTTACGTATTTACATAAGTACCCAATAAATAGAAGAAAGTAAATAAATAAATGATAGTGAATTTTAGTCATTTGCATTCCAACATAAAAATGTTTTATGCTAAGCTACCACATACTCTTAGAAAAGTCTATGAAATTCTAAATAAACTGCCATGTGACTCAATTAATGACAGTTTTATCTTTATTATAGAATATCCATTAATTTCTATTTAAATCATTTTAATCGATACAGATATATATTATATATGTAGTATTTACATTTGTATATGTAATTGTAAATCTTTAGGTAGTCAATTGGCATATGAAAATAGAAGAACTTCGTCTTCAAGAGTTTAAAGTAAATCGAGAATTAGTCAAGGATAAAAAAGAAATAAAATATTTGAATAATATTATTTCTGAATATGACCATACAATCAGCAGTCTAGAGGAAGAAATTGTACAGCAGAACAAGGTTTCATTTAATATTTATTTTGGTGTTTTGTTGCTAAGATTTTAAACATAAGAACATCATAGTTAAAGATAACTATGTTATTCTCCTTAGTGAACATATTTCCCACTATTATTGTGTTTAAAATATTGTTTCCTATTTTCCAAAGCCTTCTAAAATTGCATAGTTATGTTTTAATAGTAGTATTAAACTTAAAAGGAATAATGCCAAATTTATTTGGTAAGTTAATTTTTATTTCATTATTAGTTATTTGCCTTCTTCCAGTTACAAGTTACTACTGGCTCTCACTGATGGAGTAGGAGATGGCAGCTTGGTGTAGCATGAAGTACATAGGCTTTGGAGACAGATGAAATTCACTAAGCATGATTGCTTGTCTTAGAAATTTTGTTATTCCTTCTCTGAGAGAAATTTTGTTATTCCTTCTCTGATAGTTAAGGAGGCAAATAACTTATACTGAGATACCTGTATTTATGCTTGCACTGCCTTCAGGTCTTAGCTCAAATGTCTTACCACAGAGACAGACCTTCATCAGCCACCAAGTGTATTGCTTACTTGTATACTACATACAGGTAAATCCTACCATTAGGATTCCCCAGGTGGGGATTATCTAGCTTCATTTTTCTCTATAGCACTCATCACCCTCTGACATATTACATACTCAGTCATTTATTTACTGTTTACCCCACACTAGTATATTTTTTCCATGGTGAAAGGGATTTGGTTTTGTTCATTGCTTTGTTTTTATTGCCTAGAATAATGCTTGGCACATGGTACATGTCATTAAATATGTTCTGGATGGGTACATGGATGGACTGACAGTCTGACTCCACATGTGCCTATTTCTGTGATCGTAGGCAAGTTACTTCCCCTCTCTGAGTTTGCTTCCCTTTCCTTCCCGAAAGGAGAAGAATGATAGTGACCTCAAAGGGTTTGTTCTGAGATTAAAAATAAGAAATGTATGTAAAAGTTCCTGTTATATGCTAGGTGGGTGTCTGTGTCTATGTATGAAAAAAGAAAAACCTTCTCTTTTCAGTTTCATGAAGAAAGGCAAATGGCCTAGGATCAAAGAGAAGTTGAGCTGGAATGTCAACTAGACATTTTTGACCTTCAGCAAAATGAAATATTAAGTGCAGCACAAAAGGTATTAATCCAGTAGCATGTACTTTTTTTAAAGTCAGATGAAATTTTAATTGATGTTTTTTATATTTCCAATATAAGTGGTGTTTAACCATGTTTTGTCATAGTAGTTGTACAAATTAATATTGTTCTTCTAAACGCTGCAACTGCTTTTTTTTATTGTATCTTAATAATTTGAATAGGATCAATGCCAGACCCTAGTTTACCTCTTCCAAATCAACTTGAGATTACTCTAAGAAAAATTAAGGAGAATGTTCGAGTAATCCTAGAAACACGGGCATCTTGTAAATCACTAGAAGAGGTAATTAGAACAATTTGCACTTTGATCAGTGTATTATTGGGTATGTTTGTGGAATTTTCTAATATTTTTTAAAAAGGATGAAGTGTTGAATGATGAATCTGTTGGTAATTCCAATCTCCTTTTCCACTCTCAGGTAATGTTTCTCATAGACAATGAAAAAAAGCATGTATAGCTAATTCGAATTTACAATCTATTTAATTACTACTTGTGACTTTTGGGCATTCTGATCAGTAGAAGTGGCCTTGAAAGGAAACAAAAAGCATTTAGTTGTAGTTTTATAAGCAATATGTATGATGTATGTTTTTATCCTTATTGATTTCTATTTAATTTTGAAGTGCATGTTGTATACTCTGATCAGCTTTCGGTTCATTCATTTTATGGGTGGCTCAGGCATTAGGAGAGCTAGAAATTATTTCTTAGTTTAATGGAGGTCTTCAATTTGATTAGTAGGTGATCAAATCTGTATTAAAGAGAAAATAATATAAACTAAATATTTTCATTTTAGTTTACATCTAAACATATTAATTGTAAGTACATTTAAAAGTAACTTTGCAAGTAAAATTATACATTTGTAATTAATTGAGGAAACTTAGATTTTCTTCAGTAATTGGACTATTAGTCATTTATATGAGTTGCCTGAGTTACTTAAAATATTTGCCTTAATCTTTTGAAAAGTGAACATTTTTTTCTGTTTTGTTTTAATAAACTTCAGATTTTATAGTAATGATTCATTGTCTTGGACCTAACATTTCAATTTTTATACTCAGCTTACCTTTATGGATGGATTGTTCTTCTAGTGTTGTGGACCAAAATAAAAGTCAATGGACCAAAATAAAATGAATGATTTATTATATTTCTTTTCTAAATCTATCACTATCAGACATTTCTACTTTTAAAACTACAAGATCTAAATAAATTACCTTAATTCAATTTTATTTTCATCATAACAATGAAGTTTCTAACATGTGATAATATTATAAATAAATGAAGTACACTTGCAGTAACTGAACTGTCACCCAGGAGTTTAATCAATTTAACCTTATTTTTTACATCATACTTACAATAGCCAAATAATATTTAATAAAGTGAAACTCCTTTTTTTTGGTTTACAACTAATCTAAAATTCAGATGAAACTTTTTTGAAAGAAGAAAATATACTTAAATCATTTCTTACTATTTATCATTGCAGAAATTGAAAGAAAAAGAATCTGCTTTATGGTTAGCAGAGCAAAATATTCTATCAAGAGACAAAGTCATCAATGAACTGAGGCTTCGATTACCAGCCACTGCAGAATGAGAAAAGCTTATAGCCGAACTAGGCAGAAAGGAAGTAGAACCAAAATCACAGTATACATTGAAAATTGCTCATCAGACCATTGCAAACATGCAAGCAAGGTTAAATCAAAAGGAAGAAGTGTTGAAGAAGTATCAACATCTTCTGGAAACAGCCAGAGAGGTATTATGTTATACTATTTAATTAATATGTATTTTAGTCAAATGTCAAATATTATTCTGTCCTGAAGTGGTAGTTCATTTCTTACCTTCAAATCATTCTATCTAGGAATTGTTACTTTCAAGTGATTGGATTAGAAATCTGTCAGTAAAACTGGCAGTTTGTGTATGTGTATCTTTCTCTTATGGAATGACTAAACCAGGAAAGCCATCTTGGTGAGACCATATAATTTTCAAAAATATCAGTTGAGTTTATAGGTAAAGACGGGCAAAGGTAAGAAGGAAATCTATCACACTAGTCATCAGTAGAAATCAGATTTGCTAGAACTTTGTGGGGGGAGAGGAAATAAAACATTTAAAACATTTTTTAGAAATAAGTTAAAAGATGATTGGTATTATTCTAGTATTAAAAGTAAATTATGATCAAGGTTGTCAACTTGAACATGGGCTAGAGGAAATGCATACTGGTGTAAATGTATACAGGCAGATAATTATTCCTTTCCTATCATAGGAATCTTGGAAGATTAAAGATAATAAAATATTTAAGATCTTCAGAATGTGACTCTATTTAAATCTTATTTTAAGATAACAGTTTTCATTTGCTGTAAAACAGGAGCAAAGAGAAATTGTCAAGAAGCATGAGGAAGACATTCATATTCTTCATCATAAATTAGAACTATAGGCTGATAGTTCACTCGGTAAATTCAAACAAACAGCTCAGGTAAGATCTAAGAACTTTGTTCTATTCTTTATTGATTTTTGAGACCATATAATAGAAAATTTAGCACTCTTGGGTATTTTGTTTTTTGTTTTTGTAGTAGAGGCCACCTACCTTTTGTTGCTGGAATAATCTACAAAACACAACTCTTGTCATTCTTTTCCCTATATCCACACCCTTTATTACTCACTGCTGCCTACAAAATCATGTACCTTAGCCATGTACTCAGAGGCTTCCAAGATCTGACCCCATTCTACCTTTCCAAATTCTGCTCATTATATGTTTACCTACATCCAACTGCTTTTCCTGTTCTAAATTCAGGTCACATTTGCCTCTTTAAGTCTTTGCCTTCTATATGTGTGAAATGGCCTATCTTTCATCTCCAGACATGCAAACATTAGCATCGTCAAGTTTTAACTCATTAATTCAGTCAACACTTGTTGATCCTCCACTACATTGAGGTACTTTGGGAATACAAAGAATGAGATCTCTGTGTCCTGTCTTCTTTAAGCCTTCATTGCCCATTAAATCATTACATTTTAGATTAAATACTATATTTTGATCATTTGAGGGAACCAAATTAAAATGATGGAGTATGTATGGCATTGAATTGTATATGCTCTTGGCTAACTTACTCATATTTTATAGGATTTAATAAAACAGTCTCCTACTCTAGTTCCTACTAACAAGCATTTTATTTGCCTGGCTGAGATGGAACAGATGGTAGCAGAACAAGATGACTCTCTCTCCTCACTTTCGTTGAAACTAAAAAACGTTATCTCAATATTTAGAAAGACTAAAAGAAATCACTGAATTAAAAATCATAGAATTTGAAAATATCAAATTATGGTAAGTATTAGAAATATAAAAATAAACAAATGGTAATAATGATATAATGAGGATAAATGCATACATTTGCTGTGTTGTGCACTGATCTAAAAAGTTGATGTATATTATTTCATTTTATTCTCAGGACTGCTTAAATAGGTTTTATTCTCCCTATTTTTCACATAGGTAACTAGGCCACATGAAGGCTCAGTAAAATGCCTAAGGGCAGTATGGTAAGCCATGATTTAAACCTAGTCAATCTAACTAAAAAATCAACCTACATTCTTGTCCAGAATCTTGTTTTTAACATTTTTAAGCTTCTGCTTCATCATCTGTAAAATGGAAATGATGGTACGTACCCTGGGTCTTTCAGAGGGGTTATATGAAGGCCAAATGATACTGTATATGAAAAAATACTTTGCAAATTATAAGGCAACATATAAATGTAAAACTATAGTCTACAACTTTTAACAGTTCTGACACACAACAGAGGTTCAACAAATACTTGTTGAATGAAAAATCAACTATTTTTTTATTAACCATGTACCAGTAAAAGTCACAGCAGCCATTCTTTGTATTAGAGATTCTCAGCACTTAATTTATCAGAATTCAGATTGTAAACCTAAAGTAGGCTTATAATTATGTATTATGTAGTCATTGTAGAACTATCTCTCTGAGCCTTGATTTCTTATCTGAAAAAATGAGAAAGTTGTACTACTTGAGTATATAATTCCATTCCAGCTCTGAAGCTCTTATTAAAACCTTTAATTGTTTATCCAAGACAAAATTAACACTATTTTTGCTTTATTAAGAAGCTGCCCCTTCTAAGAAATTACTTTCTAAAAGAAAAGGGGATTAGCAGTAACATACTATCTTTTTAATGTAATTTTCCCCATTCTGTTTAACTGTATACCAGAGATGTTACTTTTTGTATAGTAAGTTTCTGTCATGTTTTGGAGTATAGAGTTGCTTGTGCTTTTGAATTTAATTCCTGGATGTAAAAAAATCATCTTTTGAAATTGCCTGCTATGTATAATTTTTGCCACATGAAATACTCTAGTAGTTGTTTCATACTTCACTAGATCATTTTAGCCTAAAATCATACTTTTATTCTCTGTGTGTACATTGGTATGCATATTTTAATATGTCTTAGGAGATTATAGATCTGTGTTTTATTTAGTAAAACCTTATATTCTCCAATTTGATGATTAAAGTGACACGTTTTCACTGTAAGCAACAAGTCTCAGAATCTCCATATTGATAACCTTATTAATGTAGTGTCTGTATACACAGCGAACTGGATATAATTCAATGTATCAGACTTACTAATGCTGAATGAGCAGGAGGATTAATTGAATTAACTAAGTCTGCGGATAATATATCCAGTTCCATATGTATAGAGACAGCTATTACTTATAGATAAAATTCTAGTGACTTTGGGACCATAAGCAAACTAGTAATTCATGTGACTTCTGCGAGAGTTTACATTTTGTCTTTGCATCACGACCGTATGGGGTGGTAGTTCTCAACAGAGGGAGTTCTGCACTCCTCCCCTGGGGACCCCTGGCAATGTCTGGAAACATTTTTGATTGTCACCACTAGGGGGTGCTGCTGGCAGCTAGTGGGTAGAAGCAAGAGAGGCTGCTAAGCCTGTCAGTGGGCAGGACAGCCCTCCCCACAAAAAATTATCCAGTCAAAAATGACAATAGTTTTGGGGTTGGGAAACCATGATGTAGAGGAAGTCACGTGTTGCTGGAGGCAGTATTTAAAGTGCTATGTTTTGTTGATTCTCTGTGTTGTTTGTCTAGAGCCACAAAATTACTTGATGCAATTATTGCCAAAAATAGGAGACAGAAACTAGAGGGAAAAAAATTTATTTTATGTAAGTTTAAGAAAGCTAAGTGAATAATGAATTGTTCTTTTGGATTTGGATAAGACTTAGTTTGGAAGAATATTTAGGACCAAGCATTTGCTCTTCATAAAATTTATATAAATCAAAGTGTTCATTGGAGGAACCAGTCTATCAGATCCAAATGTTTTCTTCTATTAGGCTCCAAGAAAACCATGCAGAGGAAGTGAAAAAAGTGAAAGGAGAAGTAGAGGACTTAAGGTGTCTTCTGGCCCAGTCACAAAAGGAGTCACAGAGTTTAAAATCTGAACTTCAGGCTCAAAAAGAAGCAAATTCCAGAGCTCCAATAACCACAGTGAGAAATCTGGTAGATCGACTAAAGAGTCAATTAGCCTTGAAAGAGAAACAGCAAAAAGTAAGTAACATTAGAAAACTAACAACATTTTGGAAATAACGTGTGGGAGATCGCTCTTAAGAGAAGACCGGAAACAGATGATAGCGTATCTGTCTGCTTTAATGAAAAGTATGAGTCTTACTTCATGCTGTCAAGTGAGGTCTCAAGATAATTAGTTTAAATAGCCCTATTAGTGGTGATTTTAAACGTGTAGTCCAATTTATCTTCTTATGTTGTCATCAGTCTGATTTGTGGGTTGTCTGTAGGAAATAATGGAAAATCTTAACTTCATCTTTCCCCTCTTTTCTACTGAGATCTTATGATACTGACGCTATTTGAACAATCTGAATAATTGAACAATTTTGAGCAATTTGGGGTATTAAGAGGGAGATAGGACAGTGGGAAGAAAAAATTTAAAAAGCAAGTCACAGAGATAGTTTATGAGAAGGAGTTTGTAAGTGGCATTTCTGCTTTATTAGTTTTTTAAATTTCTCTCAGCTTTA
This sequence comes from Manis javanica, assembly GCF_040802235.1. NCBI lineage: Eukaryota > Metazoa > Chordata > Mammalia > Pholidota > Manidae > Manis > Manis javanica. The sequence continues at coordinate 59,802,437 of NC_133165.1, read as the reverse complement.
AAATACACAATTGTTTTAAGAAGTACTTCTGTTTTCTCTGTGCTGGCTCATGTTTATTGGCAAATTTTAAGCCTTTTCCAATCCTATAACTTTCATTGTCTACTTAAATTCAATTATACTGAGAAATTCAGATAAATAGTTAAACTTGGATATTTGTAAATAAAACATACCTGTTTTCTGAATTGCAAATTGTTTGATTTAATGCTGAGTTCTTATTATCAAGATCTTGAACTGTCACATTCAATTTGGAAAGAATTGAGTGCGATTACTAAAGGAGATTCATTTGAAAGAGTTGGGTGGTTTGTAAGTTGCACCTGATTAAGCACATGGTATTTTAGGAAAATAGTTAATAGTAATAAAGTGTGAGTTATTTTGTTGTATTACATATTGCTCATATAAAATACTAATTTTTTTAAATGTATATATGTTGTAATTTTTAGGCACTTAGTCGAGCACTTTTGGAACTCCGGGCAGAAATGACAGAGGCAGCTGAGGAACGTATTATTTTTGCAACTTCTCAGAAAGAGGCAAATCTTAATGTTCAACAAATTGTTGATCAACATACTAAAGAGCTAAAGGTAAACCCAGGCATTAATATAACAAAATTTCTGACAATTACCATGCAGAATCCCCTTTGATATATAATAATTCTGATAATGAATAGAGTATTCTGATGAATTATTGGTAGATAGATACACACATGTTCACTCGCTTTTGAACAATAGCTATCTTTATTGAATTTAGGCACTGATTATCATCTTGGAGATTAGCAAAGGATAGGCCATAAGCTACTCTTCCTAATAGAATTAAATTTAAGAAACATACATAGGATTTTTACTTATCTGCTAAAAAGTGAGATAGATGTGTAGTTTTTGTTTTGTTTTATTTCTTTTGTCTTATCAGAATTTTCTAATTTTTGTTTGCCCATGTTAATTAGCTTTCCTTTCCAGCCACCCCCCCAAAATAGTTTATGGAAACCATGTAGCTCTTGACATATTGGTGACTCTAAAGCCTTGTTTTTTGGAAGTTATTTACTTTTTGGCAATGTATTTTATTATTTTCTAACCTGATCATTAGATTTGGTGATTAAAATTTTTGTTTATAAAACACATGTATTTCATAATGATTTTCAAATTTACTTACACAAAGTTTCATATATTATGGAGAAAATAAAAAATTTGCTTTCTATATGTTTTATTTTATTTATGATTTTGATTTGCTCTTATTTTCTTTGTACATGCCTTTCAACATCATTAAACTGTCTAGGGACTGGGTTTTACTCAGATTTTTTAAGTCTTCCATTATACCCATCAAGATTATGAGCATAGTTGACAGTAAAACTCTGTTTTCTTAATAATATATTAACACAAAATAGCCCTTTGTTGATGTCTCTAGCACCTTTCTCTTTGCCTGAAATATCTTCTGTTGAATTCTTCATATTTCTCAGGTCTTTTTTCTTGAAGTTTTTTCTGACTTCTCCAGGACAATTTATGTTTTTCTTCTAACTACATTATAATACTACTAATTTCCTATGAGTGTTATTGGTAATGCTTTATGCCGGTAATAATTTATGCAACAAAATATATTTTAAGTGCTACCATTCCCTTCACTTTACTATATAGGACAACTAGCAACTGCTTTCCAGTGGCTTATGTATATTGTTCAGTATTGCAAGTTATTGTCTTTGCAAAGTAGGTTAGAAACTACTTCAAGTCAGAGGTTTTGTTTAATGCCACTCTTATGCTTTGTAGTGTGTAAAACATTGCCTTGTACACTGATATGTACTTGTCTCTTTACTAAAAATTAAATCAGCCATAATGAAACATTTGCTAATTTGGTAAAATTTTGTTTCTGAGTATTTGTTGAAGATGAATTGCTTTAGCCTGTTTCTTGCTCTGTTTACTTCAAGTAGACTTGGTTCATTTGAAATGAAGATGGAAAAATATATATAACGTGCTGTTTTTTCCTTGTGTACTTAAGAAAATTAGATTGAAACGTTCTTGGATTGAAAGTATTAATTGTATACGTTCTGTATTATATTGCTTTTATCCTTGATATTTGAAGATTCATAAATTAAATATTTATCTTTCATTAGTCACAAATTGAAGACTTAAGTGACAATCTTTTAAAATTGAAAGAAGCTCTTAAAGCAAGTAAAAACAGAGAAAATTCACAAACTAATAATTTGAATGACTTAACCAATGAACTGACAAAAAAACAAAAAGCCTATAATAAAATGCTTAGAGAGAGAGATGGAATTGATAAAGAGAATGATGACCTGAAAAGGCAAATTAAGAGACTAACCAGTAGATTACAGGTACTTTTGTATTTAATTGTGATCATGTCTGCTTGAAAATACATAGGTAGTAGTTTATTCCATTTCTTAATTTTATTTATAATATTTGCTGGAATTAGCCTTTAAGTCACTTTGATTAAGGTAGCTCATTCTTTTTTGACCTCTATTCTATTTGTAGCTTCAGAGTAGCATCTTTAAAATGCAGAAGCAGCTACCATGCTATATTTATATATCAATAGTGTCATTTAGGAAGTATGGTTTAGCTGTAGCCTCAGAAAGTTTCTATAATTGGCATATTTATTGTGTATTTTGTTTAATTTTTTTTTTACCTAAGATATAAAAATACATATTATATTTCAGGGCAAACCTGTGATAGATAATAAACAGTCTAACTGAAGAACTGTAAAAGAAAATTAAAAAACTAGAAAGGCAACTGGAAAGAAAGGTGGATGAAGTAGAACTAAAACCTATAAAAGAAAAGGTATGTGAGGAAACATATTGATTAATATGTTTAAGGTAGTGAAAGACTAAGTTAAATGTGTAATTGATAACATAATTTTTGAGGACCTACTACATACTATACCTGGTACAGGATAATGTAGAGAAGTCTAAGATAAATTTCTGTCCTTTAGGAATTCACAGTCTACTTGAGGAGGTCCCTATAACGTAACTGTCATTCAGAGATGCTACAATATGTCCGTGTCCTCTCCCTGACATTACAGCACCTCCAAACCCTCATATACCTTACATATCTAACTTCTCCCCAATGTAATTGTTCACATAGATTGGTGCTTTCAATCTTTGAGAAAGAAAGCTGGGCATTTTTAGTCTTCTACCTTGACCCAAATGTGTCCTTTTTTTTTTTTTTAATGTGTCCTTTTTATCCTTCTATAAACTGGTCTGTTATTTCAGGGTAAACAAAATGACTTGGAATATATTCAGATTTTGCAATAATAATCAACCCACTCATTGATTGATTCTATAATGTGAGAAAAAAAATTTCATATAGATTAACAAACTGTTTCTAAAAGATATTGCTGATAGAAATAATCAACTCCCCAAAACCCTAAAATTAGCTAAACTTCATACAGTTAAATTTGTTGTAAATAATAAACAAAATATTTATCTTGTTGTTAATACCAAAGGTGACCTGGAAAATATTGGTGTTAATAGTAATGTTTGCCCCTGAAGAAAGTTACAGTGGAGGATCCATGGTTAAGAAAAGAATTTATCCTAAAATTTACCCATGAAATATTTGATATCTAAAATAAACATGACAATAGAAAGGAAAATTATCTATCTTTAATGGCAATGAAGAATAAACAGATAATGGGATTAAAATGTCATAATAGACTATATTCAAAATATCCTTTCCCTATGAAAATTGATCAAGGTCATACATTTATTTAAGTAGAACCCCAACACATTGCTGTCACAGACTTTGCTGGTGAAAATTGCAAGATCGCAATGTCCTTACTCTTTTTTTATAATCAACAATGTTTATTATGATTCACTATTTCATACAAACTGTAATGTAGAAAACGGATTGGCGGTGTACTAAAATACCCTTACAATACAGGCTGATACATGCTGCTCTGTTCTCATGGGGAGCAGGCTCTCCCCTGCGTCAGGCACAGCAGCTGCACTTGTCTGACACCCCGTTGCAGATGCCGCCCTGGGCACAGTTGGCACAACCCGCAGGACAGCAGGAACAGCAGCTCTTCTTGCAGGAGATGCATTTGCACTCTGCATTTGCAGGAGCCAGCACAGGTGCAGGAGCCACCAGTGGGGTGGGAGTAGTTGGGGTCCATTTCGAGCCGAGGTGTCCTTACTCATCCAGATTGCTTTCTTCACTGCCTCCCTAGTCGGGCATAGGCCTCTTTGTCGGACAGCAATCCCTAACCCGATGGCAATCAGAATACCTCAGTAGCGTTGTGGCCTTGCCTGGACTCCTGACTTCTGTACTTCAGTGTATTTCTCCTTAAAATAAAAATAATACCATTTGCATTGCCAACTTCTCAAAATCATTTTGACAGTCAAATGAATAATGTGAAAGTCTTTTGTAGGCCATCAAATCCGTATCACTGTACAGTATTATTACTAATTAGAAAAAAGAACACAAAGAAGAACACTAAAATTAAATTCTGTATATAGGAATCCAGTAAGAATATTCAGTTTTTAAGGTGCTGGGTATTTCTAATTTATGAATGTTTCTATACTCAAAGATGCTTTCATATTGAAATTCACCACCTTTTTTCTCTGCAAACAATATTTGTAGCCAGTCTACATGACATTTAAAAAACCCACCCCCAGGCCCTACATTCCTTTTTCTTATGCTTCTATACTTTTTCCATAGTGTTGGTTACTGTCTCACACTAGACATTTACTTATTTATGTATTCATCTTTTGGACAAAATCTTTGATGGCAGGAAACTTACCTGTTTTGTTTATTTTTGTATCCTTAGCACCTGGCATGTAGTAGATGCTCAGTATTTTTTGAATGAATGAAAAATTTTAAATACAATAACATTTCAATATCTCTATAGAGGGGGCTATTGGTACAGAAAATATGAGAAGAGAACTTCTCTCCATTCCCCTTCTCCCTTTTTCTTCCCCGGTCTGTAACAGATCTTTGACGTTTACCTGTTATTTCTTATTGTTCATTTTTAAATTATTTCATTCTTGCTTCCATCAGTCTTACCACAGATGGCAACGTCAGGTGAGACAGAATTGCCCATCCCCTGCAAAGCATTCCATGCCACAGAATATTTACTTACATACTTTATGACCCCAATTAATAGTTACATTTCTGGAAGTACATAAAATTCCTTTTGTATATTTTGGGAAAAAAGAAGTTAATAAGTATCAAACACTGAAGTTTTTATATATTTTTAAAGGCTACTTGTTAGCTGAACTAAATAAATAAGGTCAAAAAGTTGGCCAGAAATTGAGAAGATAGTTTTGATAGGGCAAGTTATTTTAGTTGGGCAAATGACTTTAAGGTATGGATTTTAACCCTTTCAGCCCCGACATTGCCTTATTTACAGTAAATACAGTGTTTCAGAATATCCTCTTTCCTTTTCCCCATGAAATTCATGGTTAATATAAACTATTACATGCATAATTTCAAAAATATTGTTTGAAATAACCTTAATGAAATAAGAGAAAAATAAAAGGAAAATAACATAAAAATAATAAATATACTCATGTTTTTTCTTATTTCAGCATGAAAATGCTATGGCATACTACAGTAGAAAACACAATGAAGTAGGCATGTGCATGTACCTTTATGCATGATCATGTGAATTCAGAGCTGTAATACAGACTGACACGAATGCATGCTGCTGGGAGCTAGTGTGTCACAATACCATTGCCAGTTGTAATTTAATCTCCAAAATGGTATGTAGTGGTTGGTATGGTTTTCAGCAAAATGATCTCTACAGTCTTTCCTTCTATAAGGCTGTTTCATTCCTAGAAAATGCAGTATATAGTAAGCCATTAAAAAATTGGTTTGTGGAATGGAGATAAGTTATTGGCTCAGATAACTGAACAGACTTTTTAGTTACATGAATGTCCAGGAGAACGTTTGAAGGTTCAGCATATTGGACTGTTCTGCATTATATGTATTTTTCTTGGTGACTTCATCTCAATTATAATGAACTGGGACCACTATACCTACTAATTCCCTTCTCTGCTTTGTTTGTTTGTTTAGCACTTACCACCAGCAAGCATACCAAAATTTATTTTCTTGTTTTTTGTCTTTATTTTACTTCCTTCTGCTCATCCAAACAACCAACAAAAACTAGACTGTAATATCCATGTAGATAGGGGTTTCTGTCTGGTTTATTCATTGCTTCTGTTCCTGGTGCCTAGAGTAGTACCTGACATATGGTTAGTATTAAACAAATATCTGTTGAATAAGAGAAGTAATGCTCATTGAGGATTTGAAGGGGCTGTGATGCTATATGGTGACAAAATTGGGTTATTTATACATACATATTCTTTGTTTGAAGCTTACTCCAGTCACGATCATCTGTATTAGAACCTTTATTTAGAGATTCCTAAGGGCATTAATGTTAGTGATCTGTTCCCCAGAATTTCTTCTATCAAGTTATAAAATACAGAATCCTTAAGCTAAGTTACATAGCAAAATGAATGTATTTACATATTCTCTAGGAAGTTTGGTTTACCATTGTCTAGTAAATTATACGTGATAGATTTAAAATGAAAAAAATATTGGTAATCCTCCCTCCTTTGTTATTGTTTACAGAGTGCTAGAGAAGAATTAATTAGGTGGGAAGAAGGTAAGAAATGGCAAGCCAAAATAGAAGGAATTCGAAACAAGTTAAAAGAGAAAGAGGGGGAAGTCTGTACTCTAACAAAGCAGTTGAATACTTTGAAGGATCTTTTTGCCAAGTGAGTTTATTTAATGTAAGCTTATGTATAAAGTCTTTAATTGACTTGGAAGTTAAATTGTTTTATCATACTTGATAGTATGAGAAATTTCTTAGTTTTAATTATATATTACCTATGATTCATTTTTTCTTTAAAATGTGTTTTAAATATATCTTAATTTATAAACGGAGTTTTGTATAATTTTGAAATATGTTAGCTCATAGCAAATATAGAAGGATCCAATTTTTTGCATATTGGTCTTGTTGTGAGTAAGCAGCAGTTTAATAAATTGAATATGCCAAACAATGAATGGTGTATTTTCATGATTCTGTCTCACAGAGCTGATAAAGAGAAACTTACTTTACAGAAGAAACTAAAAACAACTGGTATTATTGTTGACCAAGTTATGGGAGTGTGAGCTTTGGAGTCAGAAAAAGAGTTGGAAGAATTAAAAAAGGGAAATTTTGACTTAGAAAATGACATATCGTATATGAGGTAAGCTATTACATGGAAATGTGCTACCCATTATAATGAAGGAACTGGTTGACCCATAGAAACTGACATAATCGTGTTATTTTAAGTTTGTGGTATGTTGCTTGTCTTTTGCCATGGGAGTTGAGATGTTCCTGGGTTTTTGTATACAATTTTGGATTGTATTCTTGAACTTTTGAATATTATGTCATGAGAGGGATCTTGGTTAAATGCTGTGGGAAATGTAGATATCTTCGTTTTAGCAGACGGGTGGTCCGAATAGGTTCAGGTCTCAAGTTCTGACTTGCTATCTGAGATCTGTGATTCTAACATCAGTTCCGTTTTCAAAACCTTGACAGCGCTCTTTGGATCTGGCTGTGCTCCTTCCCGGTGACACTTGGCGGCACAAGAGCCACCCTCTGTGTGTTGGCTCAGTTCTCAAGAGTCTTTGGTACTCTGATCTGATCAGATCCATACATGCTCAGCCCAAGGGTGAGTTCAGAGGTTTGTAAACAACTCAACAAGGTTCCTTTCTTGAGCTTCTCCCTTTTTGCCATCTCCCTGATGCTTCGTTTCCCTAGGGCTTCGCCTTTTGGTACTTCGAATCAAATTGGAACTTTAGTTACCTATCCTGTGCACGTCAGCAACTGCACACACCCCTGCAGCCAAGCAAGCAGCAGAGGGCAGAAAGCGGATGTGGGGGCAGTCGGGGGAGCGGCGGCTACTTTTGCTCTGCCTCCTAACTATCACAGCTCTACCAATCAGAGAAGAAAAAATAAGGGATTTTTGCACTTCGTATTGTTAAGTGCCATTTCTCCTTACTCAACTTTATGGATTCCTTGGAGCTCTCTCCCTTGGTGCTAACACTCACTTTCAGATTTCCAGCAGTGCTGTCTGTGTTCAGGCCAAAAAATACCAGAGGACATTCACCACCTGTTTGCTGATACTTCAAATTCTGGTATTCTTTCCTAGTCTAAAATATTTACTCTTCACAGTCCTCAAATAGCTGCTCCATGCATTTGTGAGATACAGGATTGGAAGTGTTCACTCCACTCTACCTAGAACCAGAACCACCTCTCCTCCCCACCATGTTACTTTAGCAGAGCCTCTGAGATTTTGTGTTGTTTTTCTGTCTCTTTACAAGCTATGTCTTTTCTTATAATCACTGTCATGCAATGCAAAATAAAATCAGAACTAGTAACAATAATTAAAACTATTTATAATTTTGTTTCACTCATTTCTTCCAAGATGAATTTAGATTACTTTTTTATAATCTGTTACTTCCTCTTCTGTGTGCTAATGAAGTTTGGGATCATGTTAATGATTACTGTCAAAGTCTGGTACCTACATATAATGTTGGATATGAACATATTTACTATTTAAAATTTATCACACTTTTTTCCTTTAATCTTCAAAAATTACCATTAGTGCTTCTCAATTAAAGTCTATATTTGTGTCAGTGTTAATGTAATGTGAGAATATGTAGTTGAATTCCTTTAAAGGAACACTCATGAGCTTCTAAACTACATTCCGTCTCTTTTCCTTCTAAGTCCTTATTCCTTAAATCCTTCAGAATTTTCCTTGATGAAGAAAGAAGTGATTGAAGAATTTGTCTTTCTTTTAATATCTATTTATAGTTACTATCTGATCTCAGTAGTGGCTCCTTCCCTTCCTGATTTTTCTTGATCTAAACATATGTTGAAAACAAAACTAAATGCTTTGCAATTTTCACAAGGATCAAAATTCTTTAGTTTGCAGTCCTAATGATTTTAGAGGTTTACTTGTTCTTTTTTCTAATGTGAGTTTATACTGGTTAAAATATTTGGAGAAGACTTAATAGAAGAGATTGAACTTATCTTCTCTCTCAGTTCAAGTGTAAATTTTTAAACTTTAAGAATCAGATCTAGATGTTAAAGGGAAGGGGGACATTTCCAGAAAGAGAACCCCTAGCAGAGACGTAGAGGCAAGGGTGAATCTTTCATGTGTGGGTAAGAGTGAATTTAATTGCCTCAATAAAGGTAGACTCTGGCATAATTAGGTTGAATAGGTGTGGTTGTGACAGATGTGCAGGGCCTTGTAGGTCACACAGATGACCAGACTTGAAGTGACAGATTATCTGTCACCACTAAGAGCTTGAACTTTCTGAGAAGCTTGAGAAGCACATGGATTATATGGAATTATTACATGTTTTAAAAAACACCAGTGTTTAATTCAGATATCTTACACAATTCCATACAAATAGATTAGATGCATGTTCTTTCAAAATGTTAATGTAAACCAAAATTTACTTCTTTACTCCTAATTCAAGAGAGTCCTGCAGTGAATCCTCTGTAGACGGTCATTTTATAATATAAATAGTCATGTCCTATTTTTATAAAGTTTGTAAATTTTAGAAAATTTAAAATAAATACAGTGTTAATAAATACATCCATTGTGTTTTCTTTCTTTCCTATATTTTAATATAGTAAAAACAGTGAAACTTGAAGTTTGACTAGTAAAGAGTCTATGGTTAATTTCTAGAACTCACCAAGCTCTTCCTCGAGATTCTGTCATAGAAGAAAAACTCCATGCTTTTAGAAAAACAGTTTTCAAAGGATGCATATTCTAGGCCTTAAGTAAGTGTACATCTTTTTTTTAATTCATTTTTAAGCTCAGAAGTAAAATGAACTTCTGCCTTTATCCAGTCAGAAACATTTGATCCCTTTCATTAACGTTAATGCAGTAAACTCAACTTTTATTTTTACCAGGTAGTAATATATGTTGACTTTAATTCTTCTTACATAACAACAGTAAATAGTAAACTTGATTGTTTTGCTTTTGCATAAAACTTCATTACAAATGATTTCTGAAGATTTTAAGTGTAGTTATCATAAGTTTTGCTGTGATAAGAACATAAAATTAGATAAAAAAAGAAAATAGAGCATTATTTCCATTCAAACGTGACATGTTTCTTCTTTTTCTTTATAAAGAATCATTACATAGAATTGTTTGGTATGTCTTTAAAACATTGAGCGTGTATATTTTTGTCTTTTTCCTTTTATCTTTTCATATTTCTTTTCTCTGCTTCAAGCAGAATCTGTTACGTAACACAACTCCTCTTTGTACCCTTGCTACCAGTATTATAAATACAGGCATAATGTTTTTCACAAAAAGAACACTTTACATGGAAACAAACAAAACCCCGTGTGTTCAGAATTAAAATATGGGAAGGGAATAGATGCCAATGACAACTTATATCATCAGACACCTAGAAATAGTCTCCGTTGTCACAGTAATGAGGAAAAACACAAAGCGGAAGATAGTGTAGGTCCCACTGAGATAAATCTGAGGCGAGACCACATAAAAAATCAAGTCCATTTAGGTCAACAAATGGTACTGGGGCAGATTTTAACTCCAAATTTGAAAAAGGAACCAAATCCTGAAATTGAGAAAATAATCAAGACTTGTAAAAATAACAGGAACATAAAGACAAGGAGGAGAAAGAGCTGGGCGAGAAAGAGAAAGGGAAGGGAAGGGGGACACAGCTGAAGGTGTGAGTCACAACTGCCACGTGCATCGAGAATGACCTCCTGGGCAGGATCACCGTGATTCTACAACAAGCCATACTTGCTGCTGCGGTGACTGGTGGGCGGAGCGGGAGGCACAGGCGGATTCTGAAGCTCACACGCCCGTCCAGCGAAGCAGTGTGAGTACACGGCAGTCCTTTGCTTCTTTGTTAGCAGAGTCTTCTTACAGCCAGTAGTATATATGTATGTTGCAAATGGAGATAAACTGCAGAATTTGTAAAAAGTATGAACTATTAAAACTTCATCTTTTATTAAGCCCTCATATTTGACTAGTTCCTAGAAAATTTATGCTTATACATTTCCTTATTCATTTTAGTACTGTTTTACCCTTGGTACTCACCTAAAAAGTACTAGATTAGATAACAATAACAAAAATAGAGCACGTTAGAGGTGTTGGTTTTGCTAGAGAAATTCCTACCTCATCTATAAAATCTCACTACAGATAAAATTTCAGTGAAAACGTGTTGTGATACTGTGGGACATTCTAAAATAAACTCTTCATCTTTTTGCCTTGTAATGGATATCTTATTTATATTGAGAAAAAGGAGCTTGCATGGGTTGCTATCTATGCTGTGTTAGAATCTGTACCTAAGTCTAATTTTCACAGTACCCTGATTTACGTGGGAAGCTTGGAGAGTAAGTAAAATCTCCAGTGATCAAGAAGACGCATAGCCAGAATTTAACTGCAGGTCTGACTTAACAGTTCTTCATGGACATTTCATCAATACACTATTTTTGGTCCGTTTACCTTGCAGGACAGAATAAGACAAGTTTTCCCCAATTCAAATAAAATAGTAGTTATCTTCTTTTTTATTTATCCTTTCTACTTACACATTCCAGTCACCTAAGTCCTAAAAACATCAACTAAAATCAAGCATTTAAATGTTAAGAGAAGGTGGATGAAAGTGACTTAATTCTTATTTCATTTATAGTGTTTTTCACTTGATAATCAGTAATTGTAAATTTGAGACTTTCACCATGTTATTGTTAACACCCATCCACTAAGAATTTAATTTCTACCTTTTAACAGGATTCCACTTATGTAAAAGTCTCATAAAATTCATTATTTAAGAATTTTATTCTTATTACTTTCATGGGTAGTTTCATTAGAATTCATTTTCCAGAAATTTGGACAATCTCAACTAATACTTCTAGTTTTGTTTGATGAGACTAAGGGGGGAGCGATGATCCATATTTACTTACATAATAATGGCATCCATATTTGTGGGAGAACTGTGTTAAGAAAAATACCCTTATGTGAGCTCATCACAATTACGCTCTTCTGTGAGTGATATTTAATATAATTTATGTCGATCAATCAGTAGTACTCAGGTATTTACCAGTTTTTTTGTTAAATCAGATAGCTACCATGGACAGAAGAAATGTGAGAAAGACAGAAGAGCTCAGACAGGAAATTATAGATTTCCATGTCTGAAGAGATCTTAATAACTATTCCTTCTTGTGGCTTCATTTGTAAGATGCAAAAACTGAGGACCTTACAGGTGGTATAGTTTGCTTAGCATTAACTTAACTGTAGAAGAATCGGAATGTATTTTGAGGTTATTTAACAGAATAAGTAGGGACGTATTCCTGCGGTTTACAGATACCAGCACATCCTTTTCTTGCTACTGTGTGTGTGCATATGCGCACACACTCCCTCAAACACATAGACATTGGGTGGATGCGTACAGTGTTTCTAACAGTGTTCTGTTACATGCCCTTGAGTCAGAATCAAATAGCCCAGAATATCTTTATTTCTTAATGTCGTATTTTCTAATTTCTTTTATTTTTTTACTTCTTTTTTGCCTAAAGCTGAATATATCAGAATGTACGATATTTAACCTACTGCTAATTAAAAAGATGTTATAGAGCATGTATAAAAAGATGTATTTGTTTGATTTTATATTTTTAAAACTATAATGTCTGTGGAGTTACTAACTTGATAGTCTGTCAAGCCAGTAGAGAGAGAAAGGGACAGGGGAGAAAAAACTTAATCTGTGCTGTGGGCTTTCACAAAATTACTTCATCTGTTGTTCATAACAACCTTAGGAGGTAGGTGTCTTCTACCCACTTTACAGAAAAAGTAATCAAGCACAGATTTTCCTTTCAAATAACCTATAGTTTAAAATGAGAAATAAAATTGAACATAAATAATAATCTGAGTGTTACTGGGTTTCAGAAGAGGGAGCGATTATTTTCATTCAAGGAAGGAGGAAAAGCGCTTCCTGGAGGAAGGGATTGAGGCAGTGATTGTTGCAGGCTTGTGTATTAGTTTACTAGGTCATCATAACAAAGCACCATAGATACAATGGTTTAAACAACAGAAATATATTCTCACAGTTCTGAAAGCCAAAAGTCCAGAATCAAGGTACTGGACAGGATTATTTCTTTAACCTCTGAAGGAAGTATCTACAAGCCTTCTCCTTGGCATGTAGATGGGCATCTTCTCCCTTTCTCTTCACATTGTCTCCCCTCCAAGCCGCCTCCATGTCCAAGTTTTTCTCTTGCATAAGAATACCAGGCATACTGGATTAGGACCCACCCTAATTATCTTATTTTAATTTGGCTTAAAATCTTTAAAAAGGCTCTATTTCCAAATAAAGTCACATTGGAGGTACTGGTAGTTAGGACTTCAACATATGAATTTGTGGGTGGAATGTGGAATGAGGCATAATAAAATCCTAATAGTTAAGTCATACTTTATTTTTGGACTGGAAAAGTTACTATAAATCAGTTTAGTCATTATGAGTATATATGGAAGCATTGTTTGTGTGGACATTGTTAAGTCCTACTTGACATTGTTTTCTTTTTAATTTAAACAAACTCCATTACCATATCTCCCTGCAAGTTTTATATTCTAACTTATTTATTTTGGTTTGAATTTCTCTAGAGCTCTCCAATTTTCTCATATTTTTCTAAGGAAAAATGTTTCCTTTTTTAGCATAGTGTTTACTTATCCAGTATGCCTTATGCCATTTTTATTTATTAAGCCTTAAAAATACTCCTAACTTCATTTTCCTGAAGACTTCAGAAATGGAGTCAGAAGATCATGGTCAAAGAGAACAGGACCTTCAAAAAGAAAACCTGAAGCTGTCATCTGAAAATATTGAATTAAAACTTCAGCTTGAACAAGCAAATAAAGATGTGCCGAGATTAAAGGTAAATTTTTAATGTTCTTTAGTTAGTAAATGAACTATTCCATAAAATATTTTTCACTAACTAAACTCATCATAAATTTAAATAGTTGCAAAGGATGTACTTGACCTTTTTTCATTACTGACATTTAACAATAAAAATTTCATTCCAATGGCATTTGAATTGCCATAATGGTTTGATACTCATCATCTATATAAATAAATATAAGAAAAATAATCTCAATAAAAATTGAAACAGGTCCTAAAATTTGTATGGAAATGCAGAACCAAGAATAGTCATGACTGCTTCAAAAACAATAAAATGATAGGACTTGTTCAATAAGATATGAAAGCCTAAAAAGTGATAGGCTTTAGGACAGTGTAGTATTGGCCAATGGCTAAACAAATTGACAGGTGGAACACAATGAAAAGCTGAAAAATATCCTTGCAGAGATGAATACTTGATTTGTAACAGGCAGCCTGGTTGAGCAACGAGTAAAGGATGGCCTTTTCAGTTAAGGAGGGAAAAATGGACTACTCTTATACTGTATCTAAAAACCAATTCTAAGTATATTAAGCCTAATTTTTAAAGGTTTCAGAAGGTAATAAGGACATAAAAAATTATTAAAGAAAGAATGAGTAAATTTGGATATATTAAAATAAATATTTCCATTCACCAAACACCATTAAAAGGATAAAAAGATAAGCCACAGAATGAAAAGATATTTTCTTATGTGGTGACATGACCCTAATAAAAGATCTTCACTCAATATTTGAAGAAAAATAAATGAAATAAAAAAACAGAGAACCTACCAATTAAAAGCAATGGAATCAAATTGGTAATCAAAAACTACCTGAGAACAAAATTCCAGAACCAGATGGCTTCACAGCTGAATTTTATCAAACCCTTCTTAAAGTATTCCAAAAAGTAGAAGAGGAAGGAATACTTCCAAACACATTCTATGAGGCCAACATCACTCTAATACCAAAACCAGGCAAAAATACCACAAAGAAAGAAAATTACAGACCAATATCCCTGAAGAACATAGATGCAAAAATCCTCAACAAAACATTAGCAAACTGAATTCAAAAATACGTCAAAAAGATCATCCATCATGACCAAGTGAGATTTATTCCAGGGATGCAAGGATGGTACAATATTCAAAAATCAATCAATATCATACATCACATAAAAAAAAGGTCAAAAATCACTTATCATGTCAATAGATGCTGAAAAATCATTTAAAAAATTCAGTATTGATTCATGACAACTCTTAACAAAATAGATATGGGGGTACATACCTCAATATGATAAAGGCCATATACAACAAACCCACAGCCAGCATGTTTAATGGCTAAAAGCTTTAACCTTTTCCTCTAAGATTGGGAACAAAACAAGGATGCCCACTCTCATCACTTTTATTCAACATACTACAGGAGGTCCTAGCCACAGCAATCAGAAGACACAAAGAGATAAAAGGCATTCAGTTTGGTAAGGAAGAAGTTAAACTGTCACTATTTGCAGACAACATGATGTTGTACATAGAAAACTCTAAAGAATCCACCAAAAACTTATTAGAACTAGTAACTGAATTCAGCAAAGTTGCAGGATACAAAATCAATATGCAGAAATCTGTTGCATTCCTATGTACTAATGATGAACTAGCAGAAAGAAAAATCAGGAAAATAACTCTATTTATAATTTCATAAAAAAGAATAAAATACCTAGGAATAAACCTAACCAAGGAGATGAAAGACCTATACCCTGAAAACAAGACACTCATGAGAAAAATTAAAGACAACATTAAATGGAAATATAGCCCATGCTTATGGATAGGAAGAATTAATATTGTCAAAATGACCTTTCTGCCTAAAGCAATGTACAGGTTCAATGCAATACCCTATCAAAAAACCAACAGCATTCTTCAATGAACTAGAACAAATAGTTCTAAAATTCATATGGAACCATAAAAGGCCCTGCAGAGCCAAAGCGATCCTGAGAAGGAAGAATAAAGCTGGGGGGATTATGCTCCCGAACTTCAAGCTCTACTACAAAGCCACAGTAATCAAAACAATTTGGTACTGGCACAAGAACAGACCCATAGATCAGTGGAACAGAATAGAGAGCCCAGATATAAACCCACCCATATGGTCCATTAATATATGATAAAAGAGCCATAGATACACAATGGGGAAATGAGAGCCTGTTTAACAAATGGTATTGGCAAAACTTGACAGCTACATGTTAACAGAATGAAACTGGATTATTGTCTAACTCCATACACAAAAGTAAACTCAAAATGGACCAAAGACCTGAATTAAGTCATGAAACCATAAAACTCATAGAAGAAAACATAGGCAAAAGTCTCTTCAATATAAACATGGACAGCTTTTTCCTGAACAATTCTCCTCAGGCAAGGGAAACAAAAGCAAAAATAAACAGATGGGACTACATCAAACTAAAATGCTTCTGTACAGCAAAGGACACCATCAGCAGAACAAAAAGGCTTCTACAATATGGGAGAATATATTTGTAAATGATTTATCCCATAAGGGGTTAACATCCAAAATATATAAAGAACTCAAGTGCCTCAACAACCAAGAAACAAATAACCCCATTAAAAAATGGGCAGAGAATATGAACAGACACTTCTCCAAAGAAGAAATTCAGATGGCCAACAGGCATATGAAAAGATGGTCCACATTGCTAATTATCAGGGAAATGCAAGTTAAAACCACAATGAGATATTGCCTGACACCAGTTAAGATGGCCAACATCCAACAGACAAGAAACAACAAATTCTGATTAGGATGTGGAGAAAGGGGAACCCTCCTACACTGTTGGTATGAATGTAAATTGGTTCAGCTGTTGTGGAAATCAATATAGAGGTTCCTCAAAGAACTAAAAATAGAAATACCATTTAACCCAGTAATTCCAGTTCACGGAATTTACCCAAAGAAAACAAGTTCCCTGATCTGAAAAGACATATGCACCCCTATGTTTATCAGTGCACTATTTGCAATAGCCAAGATATGGAAGCAACCTAAGTGCCCATCAGTAGATGAATGGATAAAGAAGATGTGGTACATATACACCATGGAATACTATTCAGCCATAAGAAAGAAACAAATCCTACCATTTGCAACAATATGGATGGAGCTGGAGGATATTATACTCAGTGACATAAGCCATGTAGAGAAAGACAAATACCAAATAACTGCAAAGCAAAACAAAAGGAACAAAATCACAGTAGACTCACAGACACTGAGAAGGGCCTAGTCATTACCAAAGGGAAAGGGTTGGGGAGGGCAAGTGGGGAGGGAGAAGGGGATTAAAGGGCACAATAATTCACAGAGAACCTGATGAAACTGGTTTCTTTGTGTTGGCACTATTGACATTTGAGGCTGGATATTTCTTTGTTGTACATATTGCAGAATGTTTAGAAGGATCTTTGGCCTCCACCTACAAGATGCCATTAGCATCTTCTGAGACAAAACTACATTTAGCCATTGCCAAGTATGTCCTACTGTGGCAGTGGCAAAGTCATCTCTGAGAAACACTGTGATACAAGTAATATAAAGACAATTCCATTTAAAAATGGGCAAGAATCTGAATTGCCATTTCTCAAATATATATAAATGGCCAGTAAACTCATAAAATGATGCTCATTGTCATTAATATTAGATAAATGTAAGTTAAAACCACAATGAGACACCATTTCATATGCCCTGGGATGATTTAATCAAAAGGATAACAAGTGTTGATAAGGGCGTGGAGAAATTGGAATCTTCATACATTGCAGGTAGGATGGTACAGCTTCTTTGGAAAACAGCCTGGCAGTTCCTCAAAAGGCTACATAGAGTCACCATATGTCCAAGCTATTCCACTCCTGGGTGTATACCTCAGAGATGCAAAACATACATCTACACAAAAGCTTGAACACAAATGTTTGTCTATATTATAGCAGCCCATATAGTGGAAACAACCCAAGTATCATCCTGTGATGAATGGATAAATTGTGGTATATTTGACTAGAAAATGGGATGAAGTATTATTATAGATGACAGCATGGATATAGCTTGAAAATACTATGGTAAGTGGAAGAAATCATGTATAAAAGACCACATACTGTATGGTTCCTCTTACATGAAATATCCAGAATAGGCAAATCTACATAAACTAAGTATATTAGTGCTTGTGTAGGGCTGGGGACATTGAGAAAACATGAAGACTAACTGCTGATGGGTTTGGGTTTCTATGAATATACTAAAACTTTTCAACTGAACACTTAAATGAGTGAATTGTATGCAAATTATATCTCAATAAAGCTTTTAAAAATGTGACTAACATTTATTGCTTCGAATATTTCTTTGCAACTGATGATAATTATTGGAAAACACATGGTTTGTTTAAAACCATGTCTTCACTTCAAAGTTTCTTATTTGTGTTCTCATATCATTGATGTATGAGACTTTCCTTCACGAGTAATAAATTCTTTAACAATAGTTCAGAAATAGAAGAAGCAAATTTTTCAACAAAAATTCTTAACTACGACAGTGTATTTGAATTCAGAACATTCCAGCATGAATACCACTATTTCTAATACCATGTGAATTTGTTTTCTGTCACTGCTGTAATAAATTATCACTAACCAAGTGGATTCAACACCTCCAGTTTATTGTCTTGTAGTTCTATAGCTTAGAAATTCGGTGCAGATTTGTCTGGATTAAAATTAAGGGCTATATTCCTTCTGGAGACTCTGGGAGGGAGTCTGTTTCCTTGCCTTCTCTGTTTTGTAGAGAACGTCTGTGTTCTTGGTTCACGCCCCCTTCCTCTACCTTTGGAGTCAGCATTGAGTAGTAAACTCCTTCTGACACTGCATTACTCTGATCTAGCTTCAATTGTTACATCTCTTTTCCTGGCTTTCTTCCTCTGTTTTTCTTATCCACTTTTAAGGACCTTTTTGATTGGGCCTACCTGAATAATCCAGGCTAACCTGCCAATTTTAAGATAGCTGCATCCTTGACTACATCTGCATCCTTAATTTCTCTTTCCCACAGAACCTAGTATATAAACAGGTTCCAGGGATTAGGACATAGACGTGTTTGGGGGCCACTGTTCTACCTACCACATCATGATTTTCTACAGGTAGAAATGTCATATAAGTCAAGATACTGGAGAAAGCCCTACAGGTTCATGGAAGTTTGATTAGGCAGTAAAGGAAGATTTCTTTTTTGGTCAATGTACTATAGTAACTTTTGACATGTGTGAAGGGTAGGACTTTTTTTTTGTATATTGGAGGAAAGGCTTTTGTGAACTCAGGTCTGTTCTCAAGCAAACAAATTTTAAAGGAAAAATGTGTGGAAATTGAGAATCTGGAATAGGGTTGATTTATTTCAAATTACTGAGATGGCATATCCACCAAAGGCTTCCTATAACCCAGGACCTTGCTAAGATGATCATTGATTTCAGGCAGTGGTTTCTAAATCTGGCTGATTTCATAATTACTTAAAACATTTAAAAAAATAGTACCAGATTTCCAGGCTTTAATGTAGACCTGCTGAATCAGTAGTTCAGAAGCAGAGACCTGAAAGATGTTTTGAATAATTTCTTTAGTTGGTTCTGATAATTAGCTAGATTTGTTAACTACTGGTTTAGAAAACAATGGGAGCTGAGTTAGCAATAATAGAAGACACAACTGTTCTCTAGCTTTTTCTGTCATTTGCAGGTTGGTTTTGAAGGTTGTAGAACATTTATGTATAATCTAGGACTTTGGCCAATCTGCAGTGTAGCTAATAGAAGAATTTGAAAATATCATTCTTCTTACTTTCAAGAAATCATCCCCCAAGCCACAGAAAATGAGAACTATTGGATTATTTTTCCTTTCTTGGACATACATATTCTACCATTATAAGCTATGCCTTATGTAAATTTGTCTTTTTTAATTTGTTGTAATGCAACTAGTTATTTTTATCTCACAGATCTAATGTAAGAATATAGTAATATCACTTTGCATTTATATAAAAAATTTGGTATACTAAATTATGGTTATAATTACCATCTAAAGCCTACAAACTAGCAAATTGTTGACATGTTTTGTAAGTTTGTTTAATAACCTTTCCAGAAATAAGGAGACACATCTTTTTTTTAACAAATTATATAGCTAATCAGGAGAACAATGGTTGATCATTGAACATGTGCATAATATGTATCTTGAAAAGCCTGAAATGTTGCATTTTCTTCGTAGGTATTAGACTACAGAAAGAAAGTCAGCAAGGAATTCCACCCCCAATGCAGAGTCAGGAACCCCTGAAACCTCGGAGGAATATATCACCACCCATTCACCATCCTTTAGTTATAAAAATTAACTTTGAGGAAGAAGAGGAGGAAGATGATGAACAAAATGGTTAGTAAGCCTTTTCTCAGATTTACAATGCACATTAAAAGACCTCACAATATTTCATACATTTGTTTAACTGTTAGAGGTTCATGATATATATATAAGGCAGATTTGGGTGTGAAAATGGTTTCAATTTTATTAAGTATATTAAAATCATTATGTTCTAATTTGTTCTATGTCTACACATGCTTATGCTCTTTTGGACTGGAACGTTTTTGTAGAATAGCTGGGAGACAGATCTCATGTTTAAATATGCACAGTTGTTTATAGGGATACTAATAACCTCTTTTATTTATATATAACTGAACATTGATAAAAGTGATTTATGTATCTTTTATTTATATGTAACTAAATATTGACATATCCTTCTGTCTGATATATGCTTACATCTGTCTCATATTTAATCCTGGAAGTTCTAGATATGCATGGAGTATTTTATAGTTTATAAAGGCTACCGTCTGTATTATCCCAAGGAAACCTTGCCAGATTATAAACAGCATTAGAACCCAGGTCTTCTGCAGCCTAGTTCATCCTATTCTTCCCATATCATCAGAAAACTGTGGTGCCAGTAGATAGATACAAACAAGAGAAACATGCAGAAAAGTAGACTCTTCCTTCCTGCCCTTGAACACATCCTGTGGGCTCCAGACCACCACAGCCTCTGTGCTCAGTAATACACAGAACTACTCATTCCTTTATGTTACTGCTGTAGCTCCGCATCCCCAAACCCACATCCTCCTCCAAAGAACATGATCTCAGCATGTGAGTCTATCCCTCCTGCTTCTCATCTCAGACGCATAATGTGTGATTAGGCATTTCATTTCTCTCAACTGATTCTAATACATGAAAAACAGCAATCAGAAACATTTGCCAGTATGCAAATTAATGATTTTAAAGATTTAAAAAAACCCAGTAATCCATCCATGAAAACAATATTTGGCATTTTTCATTATGGTTTATTAATTTTCAGATTATTTGGCTTTGGAACAATTTAATTTAAAAATATATCCTATAGATGCATCTAGTTTTCGGACAATGACCCCTAAAGAAATTGAGGAACAAAGAGCAATAAAGGAGATATGTTATAAATATGGTAAGAAATCAAACATTTGTGGATTTTTCTAATATTTGATGTGACAGATATACTAACCATCACTTTTCTTATCGGAGATTAGGTGAATACTACAGATTTTATACTTCTCCAGATATTTCATCATCAAAAAGCCTAACTTCTACAGCAGAAAAAGAATTAGAAAAGCCTTTGGAAAATGGCAGTGAATTGCAAGAAGGTAAGGGATGACAAGGCAGCACTTCAAGGTGATTTGTGAAGGATACTCAGTCCAATAGGCTGTGAACTATTTAGTAAGATGTACACTAGAGTTAAATGACAAGACATCAGAATTGAGACTGAGAATGAAGTGCTTTTCTCAGATGACCACAACTTTAACATGAAAAGCTGCTATTAATATAATTATGCTTTCCCAGAGATGCCACAGAATGAGGAGCCTTCATAAACACATGGTGACACTACATTCCATGTAGTAATTCTGTAAATAATTTGCCTTTATGATTACATATTTCTTTGGAAGCAATTCTCCCTGTGTAATAGATGTAGAGTTTTCTGGTTTAGAATCCAATCCAGCCAGAATAACACGTGGTATTAGAATTTCATTTCTCTTTTATTCTCCTTTTAATAGTTTATTTTATAAGAAAATTATCTAGAGATATATAAAAAATATGGTGAGACTTATTTAATTACCACAGTTCAATTAGCATTTTTTAGTCAGTATTAGATGCAAATAGTTTTTACTCATTTTCTTTTCATGATATACAAATAAAAAAAAAGAAGTATCACAATTCATTATGTGAAAAACAAATCAAATAAACTAAATGTATTATGTACAAACTATAGTGTTAGAAGGCTTGAATTTTTAAATTGCCATTTGATAAATTATCCACACATGCAAATAAATTTGCTTGCTGCTTTCCTGATAATTAAAACATTTGCCTAAAACTTATGTATTTATAAATCAACTATTTTCATCATATCACCATGCAAACAACACTTGCATTAACTTTTAGGATTTTACTATCATCATGAATTCTATCACAAACTTATGTAAGCATGTAGTAGTTTCCAGGATGATTTTTTCTTTCTTAAAAAACTTCTAGGGGACGGTCTTACAGTTCCAAAAAAATTTAGTCTATGTGAAAAGCAAGGGGAGATGAAAGCATCATTGGATGGAAAACCAAGGACTGACCCTGCTGCTTTTGAAAATGGAGGTGAGTTAATTTATTACTGGCTGATCCTGAATATATCATCATATTAAAAAATGAGTTTGAATTTTCTCTCTCATAACTTAACTTAGTTTCTTCAAAATCTTTTTGACATTTTTATTGCTGGCTTTGAGTAAGCTCCTTGGGGCCAAGAACTATATATAATCAATTGCTGTAAATGAATCCCTGCAGTAGACTATCTGGTACATGATGTACATGCCATACATATTAGTAGAAAAAATGATTTTATGTTTAAACAACTGAATGGATGAATGGGGACCTGTATTTAAAATTTAGAGATGACTGGAAGTTAATATGCTGGAACAATGAGTCAAATTTAACAAGGTAAACTCACACAAGGATGAAGATAAAGTCTTACATTTTATTTAATTTCAAGATATTCATGATAGGTTTTCTTAAAATTGGGAAAGAGCTGACATGATAGAGATGGTGAAGAAAAAAGTATTTTTTGTTGGCCACAGAGTTTCAAATGAGGCAGTAACATCTGTCAGCTACCAAATAGCTAAGGTAAGTTCACACTGAATTATTAGGAGTAGTATAGGAAGATAATGAAATGTGGTAAGTCATTTAAAGTACTCAACAGAGTCTCTGACAAATAGAAAAATGCTCCATAAACATGAACTATTATTATAGCAGTTCCACTGATTTCTGTATAGTGTAGTCCATATTTGGTGTCACTTTTAAAGAAGGCTACTTGAAACATATTTTGTTAGGAAGGGTAACTTGTATGGTGAAGGATCTGAAAATTTAGTGTATAAGTAATATTTAAAGCAACTACAGATTTTTATTCTGAAAAATAGAAGACCTTTAAGGAACATAAAAAATGACTTTCATATTTCTGAAGATAATATATGGAAGATAAATTATATTTACTGTATCTCTAAAGGGTGGAAGAGGTGGAAATAAAGATTGTTATACATTAAAGGAAAATGTGCTGACTATGAATTTTCTTGCAAATTATCTGTATGTAAGTGTACATATTGAATATTCATATTCAAATTTGTACATGTATTCATCTAAACATATATGATATGAATAGAGATGGGGATGGTATCACTGAGAAGTGTTTGACAAAAGTGGGCAAAAGGGATATTGTAGGGGGTGGATAATCCTGTGTTGAAAGATGGTTTTGTACAACTTACTGCCATCACTGCCACTGACGGTAAGGTGTTGTCCTAGGAGGTGACTGCCACGTCCGACAGAGGATCATAGTGCTTGGAGTAGACAAAAATAAAGCTTTACCTGAAAAGAAAGAAATTACCATGTCAAAACGTTCAGATACTAAAGGTAATTAATCATTCTATAATTTTAATCCATTTGTAATTTGAATAGACAAGTTATTCATAAAGTTAGACTGCTTTAGAAACCAATACAAGAGGCAAGGTAATAAATAAAAATATATTACTACTAAATGCACTAAATAAGAGTAAAGAGCCCTAAGGTTCCCTGACTCTGTCCCTAATTGTTTGACAATGGGACTTTTTTTAGCTCATGTCCTTATCTGAAATACTGGACTGTTGGACTCCATATGAGTCTTGCTAGCTCTGCAGTTCTTAGTTCTCTCAAATGGTAATACCAAGTCCTAACTTTGGTTTCTTTTCCAGCTTCAAATACTCAGTATGATTGAATTTTCTTAGAAAGCTTTTTTTTTAATACTGTGAAGAGTATTAATCTCATGACATCCCCATTTATAATTATTACTTTGGTGTATTACTAATCAAGAGATCTGATAATAAAATACATCTTCTATAGTTCTATACTGCTCTTACTATGCTTACAAAATCCCAGCTGGTACCTCTCTACTGGGCAGCTTAGTTACAGACTAAAAGTATACCAGTCCTGTAATTGGATGGCAGGATGGCTTCGTATACTCTCCATTCAAATATTAACCATTTCACCTACTATTTTCTCCACTGTTAAATAAATGTCCTCAAGAATAAATTAAGGCACTTGTGTCCAAATTATTCTTATGGAAAATTACTTGTAAATCTCTCTTCTTCTTTCTCATTCAGAGATGGGAAAGTCTGCCCAAACCATCAAAAGGAAAAATAAAAACAAAAACTCTTACTAAACCAATCATGATAGCCACAATCCACGTGTGGCTGTGTAAATTTAAGCTAATCGAAATGAAGTAAAATTAAAAAGTTCAGCTCTTCAGTTTGCACTAGCCAAATTCCAAGTGTCAGCATCCACATGTGACTGGTGGCAATCACTTCAGAGAGCACGGGTTTAGAATATTTCCATCATTGTAGAAAGCTTTGTTGAATAGCCCAACTGTAAGCATAGAATATGTGAAAGTTGTTACACTTTAAATATTTCTGGAACTTTAATTTAAATCAGATCATTTGATGTTAAATTGATCATCTTTTAACACTTTGGAGGGATTAAAAATATTGCCAGAAATATATAATTTACATATTGAAGATAATGGCTGTATTTCTGAATTTTTAATGTTTTGTTAATGACAAGCTTTGGGGACTTAATGTGGTAATTAGGGAATTTCAGGGATACATGGTAAAAATTAATATACATACATATTTTTTAAAGAGGTGCACCCATCATATGTTTGAAAGTGAAATTCCTACTGAAACACTTCTACTAATATTGACATTTTATTTTCTTAATTTTCTTTGAAAGATAACAAGGACAATCCTGATCCAGAGTGTTCCCTAACTACCCAACTAGTACCTACAACGCATGTGTTAAATGCTACTGAGAATGTCAGTGTGAAGAAGTGCAGAGTGGATCCCTCTTCAAGTGAGACATTAGCTCTATAATTTTTGGCCTTAGATATATATATATATATGTATGTATGTATACATTTGCTTACCATGGATTTGTTTTGCTTATTTTAAATAGAATTTTTAAAAAGAAAGAAAAAAGGAAGGTTTGGAAATTATTCAGGATTAAGAATTAAAAACCCAATATTCTTCTACTAACTCGGACAATGAATTATGACGTAGGTCCTAGTAAATTACATACTTTCCCACTAGTTTAATTTAGGTGTTAACATTATTAATATGCCAGCTTTTCAGAAGATTCATTAGTATAGCACTTTAAATGTAACCGATAGCGGGTTATATTGGCAGGTTTTTATTATGTTTTGGATTATTTTTCTGGATTTGGCTTCTCCTTGCCATTCAGTACTCTGAGCCACTTCTCTTGACATAATTAAGAATAATGAATCTTCCTTCATTTCCTCTCTTTTTTCCTTCTTTCCCCTCTTTCATTTTATTAAACCCCTGTAATATTCTTGGATCCCAGTTAGGAACTGAAGAGAAGGCCCACAATGGTTTACTCCAAGAAGTCCAGCTTACTTGTTAAAAATATGGTTTCCAAATCCTAGGAGTGGGAGCTTGAGAGTAAGGGTGGAGTATGATATTTGGAGAAGAGGCAGTGAACCCTAGCATCACTGAAGGTTTAACACATATGCTGAAGTAGAGAACTAGGGCAAAGACAGATTGATGAGTCCACTGCAGTGAGCTAATGTCATCACAACTGCTAATGTCATCACATTGAGAACTTGATGTTCATTTCCTCGGCACAGTAGTTACTTGGGAATGTTCATGATCTCCACACAAAGAAATAACAAAGAATGTCCCTCTCTACCATTGTTTAAGATTCTCTATAAAACTGTACCTTAGAAATTCATGGAAAATTGAGCATGCACATATATTTTTCAATGTGAATAATGCAAGTAAAATATGAATGATATAGTGATCTTAACACATACAGAATCTGACTCTTCAGTTTTGTTTCACCAAACTATCCATACACCCAAATTCTTAAGATCTCAAAACAATAAGGTAAAATTCACTAGAGGTACTTTGCCTAAGTCAATTTCTTAAGTAGTGTTCAAAATAACAATTCTAAAACTACTCAAAAACATTGGGAATGTAATTTTATGTTCTTTTAAAAGAATCCATTCTTTCCTTTGGAGAAAAGTATTTTTTCCTCTAAAGAATACTACTTATTGGAAGTTTTCTCATCAATCAATTTCCAAGATAGTTTTTTTTTTGTACTTAAAATAAATCACCCTTTGTTCTACCAAAAAGAAGTGTTAGGGTGATGCATTATTTTTTTTCTCTTGCTTGACATGTCAATGCACAGACATGTAATTATCACCTCTAGTAGTTTTCAGATGAAAGCATCTCTTAGAAAACTGTAAAAATTTGTGTCTTCTTTAAGTGTATGATGTCCAGCCAGCGAGGAAGCCTGATTTTAAAGGTGTGAAAAAAAGGAAATGGATTTATGATGAACCAAAGAACTTTCCTGGCCCAGGAATGCAGAGGTAAAGTTTCTTTTATATTTGGTATTTTGATAATTTGAAAAGAGATTAAATATGAAATGGTATTTTCTACCTGAAAAACTAATCATGACTGTGCGATGTCATTTTAGATGTCAACCCAACTTCAATAAACTTAGTCTTTTTAGCTTATAGTGTCTCCCATTGTGCTGTTAAGCACTTAAAAATGCAATGTGTTAATTATGGGTATGAAATCAGCTTGTTTTATTTCTTTCACTACCTTCCCCCTTTCTTTTACAACGGTACAGGCACCAAATTCCCAAAATAAAATGAGGGACCATCGCAATTATAAAGACAGAAATGCTGAAAATGCATCCTGTATCCATGCTCAGAGAGACGCTGTCAAACCTGTCTCGTTGAATGCACCTCCTTACAGCAGGCCCATGAACAGTTCCTACAATAAAGGTAATGTTAATAAGGAACCCAAATCCAACTGCTGTCCTGGTGAGGTTCATTACTTACATAATTTACTCATGTTTATAGTTTGCATCCCCATGGAATTTCTGGATGGTCCAACTGACCTTCACTGTTACCCACCTTCTCTTCTTTTTCGAGGCCTTCACCACCATAACATCTTAGAAAACTAGTGAAGGGATTTCTTCCATGTGTAGGAATACACATGATTTAAAGGATATGGAAGAAAATATGTTGGGTGACATCATTTGTTGTGAACCTCCCTAGAGTTTTATCTCAGAGCACAGCACTCTGTTCCCCCTGGATAGCTTTACTTCACTCTTGAGGATTGTTTTCAAATGGTTGACCTTGTCTTGTTCTACTTACTACACTGCTCAATGATCACTTCATGCTAGTGCTTCAGCTTTTCTTGAGAACCTCATGGTTACTTTTGGAAAGGGTTAGTTTGGGGGTTAATGGCAATTATTTTTGACAATGTCTCATCTCTTCCACCATACACAGATTGCTTCTAAATCATTCCATCACGTAATAGGCAAAATCACAATATGTGTCAGGCGGTACAGGCCTCAAGGGAGGAGAGAACCAAATCTCTTTTTCCTCCTGTCTCACATGAATTTTGCTCTTTTAAAGTTGGGCTGCAAAGCCCACTCAGCTCCCTGTGATTTCATGTTTGTATTTTCCTGTGTTCACAGTCTAGTCAGTGGAGTTCTGAATGTTGTGTACTTTCTGAAATATAAGTAAAAACTCTGCTTCTTTTAGGCCTTTTCTTTTATAATTTAAATAGAAGTTAGTTTTATTTAAATTGTTTTTCTTCTCCTTGTTTGAGAATAGAATGATGTATGGATTTGCATATAAAAATAAGGATACCAATAGGTAAAGCAGGCTTTTCATTTTATTTACTAATTTTTAAAAATTAATTTTATTCTTATTTTACTGTGAGCAGACACCTGTGAAGAATACAACGGCCAGCAGAACTGTCTGGTGCCATTATCTAGATTTGTGTGACGGTGGCTGCAATTACACTTGCTATTGCTTTTGCACCATTCGTGCAAATGTCAACATGGAAAAATCAAAATAAATCTGTAGTATTATTGTGGACCATGCTTTGAGAATCACAGCTGCGTGGTAATACTTGAAAACACAAATATATCACTGTTAGTTAACTGTTCAAATACAGAGCCATCAGAGGAAAGTAGATATTTGGTTTCCCGGGGCAGAGAGTTCACTGTGGCAGAACGATTACTGCCATCATGGAGTCACTTTGTGGAAGGAAAGGGACTTTGCCTGTACCTTCCAGGTTGTCCTTCCTTCCGTTCTCCTTTTCTTCCTTCTCTGCTTCCTTCCTCCCAGTTTTTAAAAAAGCTTTTTAAAAATTGTAAAATCACGGCAAAGAAAAGCAATGTAATCTTTCCATTACATTGAGATATCATATTCTCGTCTAGCTTAGGCTCATGGGAGAGAGCCTAATTTGAGGAACAAGACAGTTAATTAAGAGATGTGTAACCATGTTCATTGAGAACTTAAATGGTCTTAATAAACTCATGTCCCTGATGCCTTAGCTTTGAAAGAGTAACTTTGAAACATTCCTGCACTATGATTTTAAAGTTACAAAATATTCAATTCCAGTCTCCTTTTTTCTCAGATAAATATACATCAACATCATATAATGGTTCAGCCTGGCAGAAAAGAATTCCTTTTTCAAAAACATATTCAAAAACTGAAAAGATAAATACAGGTAAATATTTACTAGTGATTTTAATGCATCATATCATTCTGAAAATGAATGACAAGTTTTTAAGCTCAAACAACTTATTTTAGAAAATTTAGAAAATTTTCACAATGCATATAAACAAGTACTTGTTTAGTTAGATATTTTCTCTACTAGCCATTTTACTTTGTATTTTTGTGTTCATCTTTGTTCATTTTTATGTGTTATCAGAAGTCTTTTGATGTATTTCTCTCCTAGGCTATAAGTATAGCAGTTGCAGCAATTTTATAATACGTTAAGATGTATTCTTTGTTGAACTGCAAAGCAAAGATATAAAACCACATGCTGACCCAAAACATTACAGCCTTACTGTGTCCACCATAGACAAATATGGGCTGGTACAGACTGAAAGGGCATCAGAGATGAAGTTTCCAGGCCAGGAGGTTCAGAGCGACTGTGGTCTCCCCCTTGTTGTGCTCTGTTCTCCAGGAAGGCGTGGGGACCCTGGGAAGAACCTCAGGGTAGAGGCTTGTAGCAGATCTGACCTCAGGTGGTTCTCTGACTTGAAAGCTTCTTCTACCTTATCCTGGAGCTGGTTCAATGGCTTTGGAAAGCCACACAGGATAAAATGGTTTCAGTTACTTCTCAGAGAAATGAACCTTTCAGAAAAAGCCCTTGATAGGGAGTCCCTACCTAAATCGATAGCCTAGAACTTTCAGAATCATCTGAAATACATAAACTCTTGTAAGAGCTTCCCAAAATGAGCCAGAACACATCCAGATTAGAGACTATCGTCTTCCCAAGATAAACTGCTGAAATCTTCTAAAGCATTATTTCTCTAAGCTCTTTTGACTTTAACTGTGATGCAATATATAAACTTGTACACATATTTATGTACTGGAGTTAATTGTTTTTCATTTTTCACATCTGTTCCCAAATCCTATTGTTCTTCAAGAGAACTCTGCTTATAGCACTATTTGACTATTTGACATTATTCCTTTCCATCCCTCCATTCAAATTCAAAACACATGCTGAAAAAGAAAATAATTGAAATATTTCATGTGTTTTCACATGTGGTTGCACTTAATTTAGGGAGGAAGGAGGTGAAAAGTTGACAAAAATCCTGGATGAAACTGCAAATTGCCAAGCCACATCTTTTTCTTCCATGATTTCCTTGTGGGTGGGATGGTTTTGGAGAATTAAAGGATGTACACCTCACCCCCTCAGGTCCCAGTGACAGCTCCTGTCCCATCCCAGATAGTTAAACATGAATTACAGAAGGATCTGGGGGAGGGTGTTGTCACTTCAGAGCATGAAACATGTACCGTCCACGTATGGCACAAGAAAGGGAATGTAATGAGGGATGTCAGCTGACAAAGCTGCTCTTTTCTTTCAACCTGGAAATTACAGAGGAGGGAACAGAAAGGCAGCAAGAGAACAGATACACTGTGGGGCCGCTTATTCAGTACTCATCTCCTTCTCGTCTCTTACCACCTCCAGCTCTGCCAGGTGGCTGGTAGGAAGGTCAATAATAGAATTCCCCTTGAAGTTTATAAGAATCTGAGCATAAAGAGGAACTGCGTTGCACTTCCCAGATGCAGCCTAGGGAGAAAAGTTTTAGAGAGAGTTTCTCAATACCAGATGGTGGTGGGTTGGAGCGGAGAGCAGGCTGTGTTGAACATGAGAAGCTTCTTAAGATTTCCAAGTTCCAAGCTTGCTTGCATCATATATTCTTGTGAATTTCAAGTGTGAGTGAGTTCCTGGGAGAGAGGAACAGTGGGTCTATGCAAAGTCTCCTGACTGGGACAAAAGGAATGACATCAGAATGATGCCTTTGCGTTTGGAGCCTATTACAGTGGAGAACTCAGCTGGGGTCTCAATAGATTGCTCTGCCAAGGAGTTGATTAGAAACTAAGCCATCATCCATTGGTCAAACCCTTGTTACTGGAAGTATGGTCTGAGGGCCACCAGCAATGACATCCCCTGGAAGCTTGCTAGAAATGTACAATCTCCATCTAAGATCTGCTGCATGAAAATCTGCATTTTAGCCAGACTCCCACATGATTAGAATGCACATTATAGTTTGAGAGACTCTAGACTACGTCATCTGGGCCATGATTCACTAGCACATGACCCAGACCTTGTTGACACCCAAGATTGTCGAGATGATACTCTCTTGTAAGCTGTCCGACAGCAGCAACCATTCTCCTCTGTCCCAACCCTAGAAATGAGGGTGAGCAGCAAGGTGGTGAGAAAGGGAGAAAAACCCTGAGAAAAAATTTTAAATCTCAGTGTGACTAAAATATAAACGTGAAGTAACTAAGAAATCACTGACTTGTACTAAGTTTATGTACAAAGGACTAGATAAGTTTTCTACATCAGGCAGAATGGGGGGACTAAGAGTCAACACAGATTAAATAGAGTTATAACAAAATAAAGTTAGTTTTCTTGTTTACCTGTGCTTTTGACTGGGAAATTTGGAATCTCTGAACTCTTATCCTTTCCAACTGGGGTCATCACCAGACTAGAGAAACATTAGCTTGAGTTTCCTCCCTCGCACTTCCTGCTAGGTCAGAGAGATGTCAACACTTCCCAGTGGACAGCTGGACTGCTAGAGGAAGGAGGCAAAAAGCACAAGCTACCACTGGTCTGTTCCTCTAAGGAAAATCTGGGAGCCAAGGCCACAGTAGTAGAAATGGGTA
The DNA here is from genome assembly GCF_040802235.1 of Manis javanica. Classification (NCBI taxonomy): domain Eukaryota; kingdom Metazoa; phylum Chordata; class Mammalia; order Pholidota; family Manidae; genus Manis; species Manis javanica. The sequence continues at coordinate 59,770,746 of NC_133165.1, read as the reverse complement.
AGAGGAGCCCCTGGGGAAGATGTTGTTGGATGCTCTGAGGATAATGCACTAGGAGAGCAAAATGTGTCTGCGGGAATCTAGGAAAAGAGTTGAAGGTGTGTAGAGGTGTCATTGTCATCAGCAGCCTTTCCTTGATGTCACATGTCCTTTCTGATAGGGAGACAGCTCACGTGACTGGAGGCATTTGTCTCCATTGGATGGAACATCCATTCCGTTTATTCTGGGTGCCCCATGGTGCAGTACTATACACAGTATTTTTTGCTTTCCTTTCCATCCCTCCATCCAAATTCAAAACACAGCAAGCTTCGGAAAGATGTGCAAATAGCTGAATGACCTTTTGAAAATTTATGAATAAAAACAATAAGCTTAGTTTTTGTTTTGCTTTTAGATTTATGGTATGTAATGGCCAAAGACATATAAAATGTTGGTTACACTGAAGAATGCTGAAAAAGAAAATAATTGAAATATTTCATGTGTTTTGTTACTAGAGCCAAGAAGAAATGGGAGCAAATAAACCTGGAGGTTGAGAGAAGGGAAAAATGAGAAAAGAGAAAAGTGCCAGACATCATCTGATTTACAATCAAAATGAAAATTCAAACAAGATGTTCAAGTACTCCATACTATATAGTGGATAGGCAAAGATAATAAAATGCAAATTCTGAAATAAGATGCAGGAAGTACATTGTGCTTTTTCAAAGCGCAAATTACAAACAGCTGCCTGTATATTTATATAGGTCTGGAATTTATTCAATGCCTTGCCACAAACATTTAATAAAATTTAAAATTTTGACAATTAAAATCATTCTTTAATTGTAAACTGATATTACACAGATTGAGTAGTAAAATTGTGTCCTTGATCTCTGTTTTGCAATATTCTTTTTGGAAGAGACTTCACATTTTCTTTATAGTAGATTTTTAAGCCAGGCCCTCAGCAACAATAATAGATAAAATGTAAACAAATTCAATGAAGTCCCACAGTTACAGATTAGGATGAGTATGTTAGAGGAATTCCAATAGAAATTCACTTTGATGTATTGTAGAAAGAGACTAAGATTGGTTTATTATGCAGGGAAGTTGCTGAACAATGTCTTTTAATGGGCAACTACAAAATCTGTCTGCTGAGATATGCCCTGTTCAAAACTGAAAAATAAACATTTTTCTACCATGAAAGCAAAAATTATACAGTCATATTGGAGTAAAGGACTTATTATAGAGAAAAAGTGAATTAATAACAGTGTCCCCAAAGTTTCAGTGTGGTTTTAAGACTTTAATAACTCCAGAAGTATAAACGCTTACAAATATAAAAGAGACATAATTTGAAAACTTTTCATTTCTTTTGTACTTGCTTAGAATTGTGTAATAGATTTTCATTTAATTTTTGAAATTTCATCTACAGGGTGACTGAAACAAGAATTTAAAAATGTATTCTTCAAACTTAAAAACAAGAGTGAGAATAATACAAGTAATTAACGTTTCAAATGACGTTTTTGTAAGTTTGTAGCATTTACACTTCTGAATTTATTAAGCCCATAATTTCATTAAGACTTTGAGACACCCTGTATTTATATTTGCATGCATCTTGAGCTTAGTGGTAGCCTCTTTTTCAGTGTATGTGGGGAACGGTCAATATTTGTAGAAATATTTTATTTTAAAATATTTTATAAGATGTGATTCCAGCTTGTGAAATAACAGGCCGTGATTTCTGGCTTCTGATGGTGCCCTGTCTACCCACTTTCAAATACATGGGGGTATGATCATTTTGTTTACACAGACAGAAATGAAAACTGTGTCAGAAAAATATCTTGGTGAGATAGATTTGAAAAAGATGTAAGAAAAGAGCTGAGCTGAAAAGCTGTCTAGATGGAGGCTGATAGGGAACATCCTGCAATTCCATTTAACCAGCAGATCTGTGTCCTTCTAAAACTTCACCTTCTGATGAAGAAGAAAGGGTTCTAAGAAGGCAAATAAAGATATCTTTCTTGAAGTACAAACTCTTGGGGTGTATCATTATTAGACGCAAAATGCTGAAGAATCAATGAGGAATGAGAAAAATCTGAAGGAAGGCTTTAATGTCATTCTTTTGAATGTGAACACATATTGCTCCTGAATAAATGAAAATTTTATTGTGATATACTTTGTCTAAGGGACCAAGTAGACAACGGCAATGACCAATCCTATTCCTATTACAGTTTAGGGAAAAGTCTATTGGTTTAAATGGTGTAAACTAGCAGCCAAGAAGGAGGAAGAAAACAAAACACAAAATAAGTAAAGATAAAGGATGACAAAGATAAGTGGAAAATAAAAAAATGTAGTAAGCCAGCAAGAAGGTAGGCCTGCTGACTCTTGAACATAAAAGTACTACATTTAAGCTTAATTTTATGATGGCAATGGTGGGCAGTTGCTCTTCTGACACAGATAAAAGATTTCAATGAATTTAGCTGATATTTTACTCTTTCCAAAATGTAGCAGTAATAAAAATGAGAACAGAAATAGTACTTCTTGGACACTTAGTATATTAGTTTGCTAAGGCTGCCAAAACAAACCACCGCAAACTGAGTGGCTCAAACAGAAATCTATTGTCACAGAGTTCTGGAGGCTAGAAATCTAAAAGCCAGGTGTGAGCCAGGTCAGTTCCTTCTGAGGGCTGGGAGGGGAAATCCACGCTAGACCGCTCTTTTCAGCTTCTGGATCACGGTCTCCTTGTGTGATTGCCTCATGTGATCATCTCTCCATATCACTTCCCTCTGTGTGTGCTTTCGTGTTAAAATTTCCTCTTTTATAAGGACACAAGTCATATTGGATCAGACCCCACCCTTAGGACCTCATCTTAATTTGATTACTCTGTACGGATCCAATCTCCACCTAAGATCCCATTCTGAGGTACTGGGGGTTAGGACCGCAACATATGAATTTTGTAGGGACACCCAAAGGGTCTCTTGGACCCTTTTCTGGTTGTGAGTAGATCTTAATTCTAGCACTCCAGTCTCCCTAAGCCTTTGAATCCCTTCATCTGCAGTAAACCCAGGCATGTCTGGCATTACTAGCTTGTACACTTTGGTTAGTGAGCAATATGGTTAACTAAATATTGTTAGTCCATATTTAGGCCAACCAACCAAACTGTTAAAGCTCTTTATCACTTTAATAGCTGCAACATTAAAATGTAGAATCTCTGCTAAGTGGGCCCGTATCAACAGCTTTGGTCTGATCCAACTTTATGTTCCTTTTGCTACTATCCCACATCTTTAATACCTAGTTACACACATTCCAGGACTTTTGTCTGCACAAATTAGAAAACTCAAATAGTTTTTTGGAATGTAGTGTACCTCCTCATGGGTCATACTTTGTACCTCACCTTTAGTGGTCTGCGGGGACTTGAGTCTACTTGTAGGTCTATAACTACAGTAATAGCAAAAAGCAGGGGAGGGGGTGAGTCCTGAGGAGAATCAGCTGTTGTCTTGCATGGAAACTGCTTCAGGATTAATTTGAGACAGAGGTGGAGGGACTGCTTCTACTCGGGGTGGAGATGTTAATTCTTCTGGCAAAACAGATTCGTCAGAATTTAGGAGCTCAAACATTCCCAAGCTTCATGAGCATCTTTCCCCGCATCCCCAGTCTAACTTTAAGGAGGGTGTTCCTTCCCAATCAATGCCCTCCCTTCAACAGTAAATAACTTGTCAGCCTGGCATTTTGATTTGTAATGTAATTTAGTCACTCACAGGATGAGATTCTGGTTTTGTTTTTCAGCAACCTGAGTTCTTACCGATGGGAGATACAGGCCTTAATACAGGACAGGCACAGAAGCTTTCAGGTCATTTATGTGATGTGTGAGGTAGGAATTCAAATCCTTGCCCTCATCCATTTCTTTCCTCACTATGTTCAGTGACCTTAGGAACAACCAACCAATCTCATTATATTTGTTAGCTTGACAAAAATGCTCAAAGGTATTAAATACACGGTCAACTGGACCATTGATTCTTATAAGTGTTTAATTATGAGAACCCAATGGCGATATTTTGTGTATTTCTATTGCTGTGGACTATCAATGCTTTCTTTACTACTAGAAATAGTCATTAAATCTAAGCAGATTAGACAGTCAATTCCAGAAACCCCACAACCAATTCAGAAGACTCATCCTTAGAGCCACTCTCAAAGTCTGATGGAGGAGGCCAGCAGGCTGGAGACTTAGAAAAGAGTTATGTGTTGAGTTCAAAGACAGTCAGCTGGAAACAAGAAAGAGCTGGTCAGTTTGCTTATGGACAGTAATATGGTGTTTGAATGAGAAGCCCTTAAAAGAGCCTTGAGCCCTGTAGATATGCTAACACACATTGCTGCCTCTCCTATACAACTGTATGTGCAAACCAAAGAGGAGTTACTGAAGCCATTAGATGGTCAGCAGAGCAACATCCTGCTGCCAGTCCCAACTGCACTAAGCCCTGAAAACTTTGTTGAGTGGATGTGGCCTTGGACATTTTGAGACATGGACCAGCAATGGCTGGCCCTTCTGGCACCTTGAGAACAAGTCCTGGAAGTTGGTCTCTGGTGTGTTCTTGGAGAAACAATAGAGTGGCCCCAAAAGATCACAGTAGTGTACCTAAAACCACTGGGAGGTGAGAGCATTTTATGGAGTTTTGTCTTATCTTTATGGCCACTACATTTACCTCCAGGAGCCCTATATATTGACCCATCTGTAACTCTCCCAGGGTGAAAGTCTGGTATACTGGACCAGGACAAAATCCCATCCCTGCCACTGTCCTATCACAGGACCACTCTCCAGCCTGCATACTATCTGATGGACAATACTTGCCTATTCTGGTGTTATTAAGACATTTATCTTATCGCCCTTACGGTTATTCTCTTCTACAGTCCTTGCAGCTTGGACCCACCCCCTGGCTGCAGCTGCTGCTTGCTGTCATGCTCAGAGCTCCCTACTAGTTCAGCTGCTGGTCTCCTCCTGTGGAATGGGGGAGCTATGGACTTAATCTGCATAGCACTTTGAACCTAGCTGAATCCTCCAGTTTAAGGATTATCATGATTTATTTCTGTTTTTATTGTATGTTATTGGTCTAGTTACAGTGCTCCAGTTTTCTCACTCTTTTTTCTCCAGTTTTCCAGCTTTTTAGGGGCTGTTATGGAAGATGGGAACTTAGTAGACTGTATGGCAAGAATTCTGGAGGAGTGGGCTGAGGGTAAAATTGCAATATTTCCAGAATCTCTCATCTGATCTTAGTCCATCTCCATATCAATAAGTGTTTACAAGGGGTGGAGAGAAACTGTTCTCTCCTTAGCCATTTCCATATCAATAGGTGTTTATGACCAGCAAGTGGCAAGTGTGTCCCTGGATGGAGAGAAACGGGTGAGTAGAAGTAGCTGAAGGAGAGGCGTAAACCAAGCTTCTTGTAAGCAATAAATGGGTTTCCCCCACTTTAGGTTTTCCCTCAACTGATTTTGGCTTCACTGCTTTCACTGGTTTAATTCACCTCATGCTGGGAACATTCTTTCCTCCTGTAACTACAGAACCTTAATTCCTTTTTGCCATATGACTCACAGATTCCAGGGATTAGGATGTGAGCATCTTTGGAGAGACATTTTCCTCCCTAACCCAACTACCTTTATTAGGCATAATGAAAATAATAGTTGCTACAATCTAGCAGGCACTATAGCCCATGACATGACTCATTTAAACATTACTACTCTGTCCCTGATGTATGGCAGTGGTGGTACTGCAGATTAGTGGAGAAAGGAGAGGCTATTAAATGTTTTGGGAAATTAAGTATCCATACAGAAAAAACAAAAAAGACTATGTGTTAGGGTCCAGGAACTCAGGGTTTTCCCGAGAGAACAAAGCACACAGGCATGGAGATGTAAGTACAGGCAAAGTCTTTATTCAGCCAGCAAGCTGGGGTCGACAGCACCTCCCCTGACACGCAGGCCGAGTCAGAGCTGCCGACCCCCAGGCAACTTTAGGTATTGCTTATATAGGATTTTCACAGCCGTTACACCGAAGCCCGCGCATTTCTACAACCAATAATTTTAAAACACATTCTATATTGTAACCTTCTAGGGAACACTCCAGTCGCCTGACCGCTTCAATTGTTATCTCTTGCTTACCCAAGCATGTCTATGTGACTTAACACGGATGACGCCCCCAGGCTGTTGCCCACTTCTAGTTATCTAACTTAAAGCAGGCGCATTTCTAAGCTTAGCCTTGGGTTGTTTATTCAAAACTAGGTGGCCCATGCTTTAGGCAGTTAGGTTAAATGTTATTAGTCCTTTTTCCTGACTCTTGATGCCCTCTGCCCTCCTTTACACTATGGATCCCTAGTCTCGCACAAAAATTTCAGATGAATCAAACAGCTAAATATCACAAAGCTTTAAAATTTACAGAAACTGTTATGTTGCGTGTAATCGTAACTCATAGCATATTTAGAAATGTGCCACTGAATGAAGTTTGATAAGCCTGAAATAACTGCTCTGCTTGTTAATGTTTGGATAAATGGAGGAAGGCAGGAAGAGAGAAAGGCAAGCATATTCCACTCCTAAAGTCACATCGGACCTCCTAAATATGCTTCCAAATTAACAATGGCATGTTTGCAGGACATTAGACACTAGGCCTCTGGGCTTATCACTATGGCGCTGTGTGTTTCATGGTATTTCTCACTGAACTCATTATTTCTGGATTGTACATAACTTATTTCACAACTATTGTACATTTTTACCTAAATTGTCTTTTCTTAGCTTTACTTGAGGGAACTAAATTGCTTGTTTTCAACTCTAATCTTAGGATATGTCTATGCTACCTTTAAGTTAAATTTATTAGTGTAGGGACCAAGGGCATGCCACCCCATGATGTGCCATTGTGACATGAAGATTATGTTGAGCTGAAAAACTGTCAAGGCCCAAAAGACTCAGGAAAATCCTTTGGGCATCCCCCTACACTCCCAATAACAGAACAAGAAGGTGAAGGGAGGAACTCCCCCAGAAGAACCATCACCAGAGAGAGCTATATTATAATGAAAACTAGGAGTGATAGGAAGGAATGTGAACAGAGTCTGTTAAAATTTCTCTCTGGCCCTCATTGGTTCTGGGTGGCCCAAGAGGTATTTTGTTTACCAAACATTTACTTTTTCATAGTCCTCTGAATTGATTCCCCATTCCTTGATGGCCCCAGTCTCAGACCCCAACTGCCTTCTCCTTGGTTCAGGATGACATAAATACCTCATTCTCTTTAACTATCTTTGCAACCCATGTGTATGGCTTCCCCATGGATAGATAAATAATTGAACTTTATGAAAGTTTTTTTTCTCCTATTCATGTCTCATGTCAGTTTGATTCTTGGACCAGCTAGAAGAACCTCGAAGGAGAGAGGAAATGTCTTCCTCCCCAGCATTAGAGACAGCTTTTCCTTTGAAAATGATTTTTGGCCCCTTTTACCAGAGGCTGCCATTTGACTTGGAAATGAAAGTTCTAGCTAGACAGTTTCTTTTTACTTAACAGTGTCATTGTCACAAATTGGAGTCAACAGCCTGGCAGAAATAAAAGCCAAACTTCTACTTTGCTCCTGGAGTAAATTCAAAAGGACAATTTGTACCATTTGTAAACTAACCAAAACAGATCATCCACAGTAAGACTCGGATAACCTTTGGTTCCAATTCAATCCGCTTTGAGTTGGTTTTGAATTGCAGTGTTTGTGGAGATAATTGCCCCTATTGCCAAATTGATGTTTATTCTCTTTCACCCATGGAAAAGGTGCCATAGAACAAATTAAGGGGGATTATCGTGAAGAGTAGGTAATTGCCAGTAAGTTCAATAAACTCATATGAGCTTTAGAGCCAGAGGGTATTTTTTAGGCTTCTGGTTTTGTCATTTGCTAGTCATGTTACCTAGGAGGAAATGTTTATTGTTTCTGTGCATAAATTTCCTCATTTGTAATAATAGATTCCTGATAGGATTGTGATAGGCATTTGAGATTATATATGAATTTCCAAAAGTTATGTCTGGGACAGGAGCGGTTTTTGATAAATGATACGTATTATTTTTGAAAAATATCATTGATAATTGAAAATAATTTAAAATTGAAATCACTGAAAAATATTATCACCACTTGCTGATCAATGTAATAGAAATAATGTGATCATTATCTTAAGACTTAACACACTATTTAATTTGCATGATAGCAACTAAATATAATAAGATCTGAATGTTTCAACCGGGGCATAGGCTAGAAATACAGTTTAAAGTTGTTTTTGGGAACAGACTGATAGGGCTCAGACTTACTTGCTCCTTTTCTATGAGATCTCCTGCTGACTAAGGATACACAAATGTTTCCCTTTCTTACATTTTTGATTCAGAAACAAATCTATTTCCAATATTTTAATAGGAATAAAACATCAGAACAAAGTAAATTTGATGCATTATATCACTGAAAATTAAACAATAAACCACATGACATAGCAGAATTTAAAATCATTTTCATTTTTTAAAAAATCATGATTTAATAATTTATATTCCCCAGGCATGCAGCCCTGGGAAATTTCTAGCCCAGGATATCATAGCTCTGCTTAGAGTCCACCAAATGATTTGCATGAGATTTTTCCACAGGGAAATAACTTCGAATATCCTTCCTCCTAACACCCAGAACTTCTCTTTTCCCTCCATAACTAGTGGGTTATTATGTTTAAAGCATACAAGATTGGTTAATATCAAATAAATTCATATTCAAAATCCAAATTGTGTCATCAAAAAGGTATCTTTAAAATTAAACAGAAAACATTATTTAGTTGGTCGATTTTCGGGGCTATCCAAATTATGCTTATGATGCTAGGGTTCTTGTTTGTGGAGCCGAACAATGAGCTTCACAAACAGTCAAGGTAGGAGAGCAAGGTACAGGCTTTTATTTAGAGATACAGTGAAAGGACAGAGCTCCCAGCTCATGCCAGGAGGGGACAGGAGAGTCCGTAGTGGTGCGCTGTCTAGGGGATTTTATAGGCAGTTGAGGATTTTTCGAGAACATGAAAAAAACTTAGGGGTGTGGACTTATTAAATGGTCCCTGAATATTTAGAATCAACTTAACACAAGCAACTTCCTCTGATGATTTCTCTCTGACATATCAGCATCTTGGTCTGGGAGCATATGAAATAAGGCCACCTGCTCAGCCCCACAAGGTGGGCTGAGGTATTGTCCTCCTAAAAGTAAGTTAAGAATTTCTAACATCTTAACTTCTTGGGTAATAAAATGCAATCTTATTTTTAAGGTGGAATCCTTCTGCCTTTTACTGTGTTGTTTATGCCTGGGCTTACTTGCTAAATTAGTTGCCCAGTTTGCAAAATCACTTCATCAGATCTGAAGGAGGAAAGACAGCACATAGGTCTGGGCCTCTTAGTATGCTAAAGTGAACCTTACACATGATTATAAATGGTTAGCATAATAAAACATGTGCTACTCTTCTTTATCTGGGGAACATTAACTGATTTCACTGAAGAATGATTCTAGAGCTCAATGTTTAACATAGAGTTTTAGCAGGGGGGTTTCTTTGCATGTAGTTACATTGCTCTGACTGCAAATACCCCACCCTGCCCCCTCTGGAGGCCCTCACCCTGCTCTGACTACATCCACGGTCCCTGTCTCACTTACTCTATAGGCCTGAATAGTCAAGGGATAGTTATAATTATTGGGAGAAAATAATTTTATTTACATAAATATATATATATTTAATTATCTTCAGACTAACATTGAATTACATAATTTGTGAATTTGAATTTCTGAAATTTATAAACATTAATGTGCTATTATATTAACATATGTTAACATATTAATGTGATATATTAAGGGTAATTTTTTTCAGAAGTGCATAAAATGCAGATTCCACACTTTATTAGCCTTTATCTAGTGTGTGTTGATAAATGTGTAACAAATGGTTTCCAGGAAAAAATAGCTGTAGTTTGTAGCATTGCTTAATTCTGTGTGTAAAAACTCCCAGCATAGCTGATTTAAAGTTACCAAAGCAAAATCACTGAACACAGAACTGGGAACAAATGCATAGAATTGGCTCTCCTGAGCCTGAAAGAGTTCTCTGGCACATCTGCATATTCATAATAACATAATTTCATGTAATCAAATTGAATTTAACTTAAATTGAGTGCCTATTATGAACTAGCTCCTATTCAAGATATTGGGGATATCTCTCTAACTGTATATTATTTATGTTGTATGTTTTTGTTTATTTATTACCACTTTTTACCCTAAGTAAAAGCCTCACGAATGTAAGGATTTTTTCTTTTTAGTTTATTTTTTATTTCTCTGACCCTAAAATGATGCCTGACACACAACAGATAAGAAATAAAGATATGGGGGGCAGAGCCAAGATGGCGGCATGAGTAGGACAGTGGGAATCTCCTCCCAAAAACATATATATTTTTGAAAATACAACAAATACAACTATCCCTAAAAGAGAGACCAGAAGATACAGGGCAACAGCCAGAATACATCCACACCCACGAGAACCCAGTGCCTGGTGAAGGGGGTAAGATACAAGCCCCGGCCCAGTGGGACCCAAGCACCCCTCACCCCAGCTCCCGGTGGGAGGAGTTGGAGCAGGGAGAGAGAGAGAGCCCAGGACTGCTAAATAGCCATCCCTAGCCATCCGCACCCAGGCGTGGGGTGCTGGATACTAGGGAAAGAGGATAGTAAGACCTGTGAGCAGATCCCCACAGCCGGTGCCCCTGGAACAAAGAAAAGCAAGTACTTTTTGAAAGTCTTAAAGGGACAGGGACTCCACTGCTGGACAGAAGCATCCCAGGACACTTAGCCCAACAGCTGGGAATCCCAGGGAACTCTGGGTGCCCTAAACCCCTGGGCAGCAGTTCTGAGACCCCTCACAGTAATAAACAGCACCCCCTGTCCATTCTCCCTCCAGCACCCTGCCATAGCAGAGCAGCAGCCTGAGGCTGCCACACCCACAGCAAGGGAGCTCCCTCCATAGCAGCTGGGCAAGAAACAGACCCAGTCTGCATGCAACTGCCCAACACAAGCCACTAGGGGTCGCCGTTGTCCCAGTAAAGAAAGGTCAGGAGCAAGTGGAAAAGGTCTTGGCTCTCCCACCTGACAGGCGAGTCAATAGCATACCACTGCATCTATCAACATGAAAAGGCAAAAAAAATTTGATCCAGACCAGGCTAACCCAGACACCTTCCACATCCTCTCCTGTGAAGGAATCTGGGAAGGTAGATTTAACCAATCTTCCTGAAAAAGAAATCAAAACAAAAGTCATAACCATGCTGATGGACTTGCAGAGAAATATGAAAGAACTAAGGAGGGAGAATACAGAAATAAAACAATCTCTGGAAAGACTTCAAAGCAGAATGGACAAGATGCAAGAGACCATTAATGGACTAGAAAACAGAGAACAGGAACACAGAGAAGCTGATGCAGAGAGAGATAAAAGGATCTCCAGGAATGAAAGAATAATAAGAGAATGGTGTGACCAATCCAAAAGTAACAATATTCACACCATAGGAATACCAGAAGAATAAGAGAGAAAAAAAGGGATAGAAAGTGTCTTTGAAGAAATAATTGCTGAGAACTTCCCGAAACTAGGGGAGGAAATAGTCGCTGAGACCACAGAAACACACAGAACTCTCATGACAAAGGACCCAAGGAGGGCAACACCAAGACAAATAATAATTAAAATGGCAAAGATCAAAGATAAGGACAGAGTATTAAAGGTAGCCAGAGAGAAAAAAAAGGTCACCTACAAAGGAAAACCCATCAGGCTATCATCAGACTTCTCAACAGAAACCGTACAGGCCAGAAGAGAATGGCATGATATATTTAATGCAATGAAACAGAAGGGCCTTGAACCAAGAATACTGTATCCAGCACGATTATCATTTAAATATGAAGGAGGGATTAAACAATTCCTGGACAAGCAAAAGTTGAGGGAATTTGCCTCCCACAAACCACCTCTACAGGGTATCTTAGAGGAACTGCTCTAGATGGGAGCATTCCTAAAAAGAGCACAGAACAAAGCACCCAACATATGAAGAATGGAGGAGGAGGAATAAGAAGGGAGAGAAGAAAAGAATCTCCAGACAGTGTATATAAGAGCTCAATAAGCGAGCAAAGTTAGGCAGTAAGATACTAAAGAGGCTAACCTTGAACCTTTGGTAACCACGAATTTAAAGCCTGCAATGGCAATAAGTACATATCTTTCAATAGTCACCCTAAATGTAAATGAACTGAAGGCACAATCAAAAGACTCAGAGTAATAGAATGGATAAAAAAGCAAGAACCATCTATATGCTGCTTACAAGAGGTTCACCTCAAACCCAAAGACATGCACAGATTAAAAGTCAAGGGATGGAAAAACATATTTCAGGCAAACAACAGAGAGAAGAAAGCAGGTGTTGCAATACTAGTATCAGACAAAATAGACTTCAAAACAAAGAAAGTAACAAGAGATAAAGAAGGACATTACATAATGATAAACGGCTGAGTCCAACAGAGGATATAACCATTATAAATATATATGCACCCAATACAGGAGCACCAACATATGTGAAACAAATACTAACAGAATTAAAGGAGGAAATACAATGTCATGCATTTATTTTGGGAGACTTCAACACGCCACTCACTCCAAAGGACACATCAACCAGACAGAAAATAAGTAAGGACACAGAGGTACTGAAAAACACACTAGAACAGATGGACCTAATAGACATCTATAGAACTCTACATCCAAAAACAACAGGATACACATTCTTCTCAAGTGCACATGGAACATTCTAGGCCACATACTAGACCACATACTAGGCCACAAAAAGAGCCTCAGTAAATTCAAAAAGATTGAAATCCTACCAACCAACTTTTCAGACCACAAAGGTATAAAACCAGAAATAAATTGTACAAAGAAAGCAAAAAGGCTCACAAACACATGGAGGCTTAACAACATGCTCCTAAATAATCAATGGATCAATGACCAAATTAAAATGGAGATCCAACAATATATGGAAACAAATGACAACAACAACACAAAGCCCCAACTACTGTGAGACGCAGCAAAAGCAGTCTTACAAAGAAAGGATATAGCAATCTAGGCATATTTAAAAAAGGAAGAACAATCCCAAATGAATAGTCTAATGTCACAATTTTTAAAATTGGAAAAAGAAGAACAAATAAGGCCTAAGGTCAGCAGAAGGAGGGACATAATAAAGACCAGAGAAGAAATAAATAAAATTGAGAAGAATAAAACAATAGAAAAAATCAATGAAACCAAGAGCTGGTTCTTCTAGAGAATAAACAAAGTAGATAAGCCTCTAAGCAGACTTATTAAGAGAAAAAGAGAATCAACACACATCAACAGAATCAGAAAGAAGAAAGGAAAAATCACGACGGATCCCACAGAAATACAAAGAATTATTAGAGAATACTATGAAAACCTATATGCTAACAAGCTGGAAAACCTAGGACAAATGGACATCTTCCTAGAAAAATAGAACCTTCAAAAACTGACCCAAAAAGAAACAGAAAATCTAAACAGATCAATTACCAGCAAGGAAATTGAAGCGGTAATCAAAAAACTACCCAAGAACAAAACCCCCGGGCCAGAAGGATTTACCTCGGAATTTTATCAGACATACAGAGAAGACATAATACCCATTCTCCTTAAAGTTTTCCAAAAAATAGAAGAGGAGGGAATGCTCCCAAACTCATTCTATGAAGCCAACATCACCCTAATACCAAAACCAGGCAAAGACCCCACCAAAAAAGAAAACTACAGACCAATATCCCTGAAGAACATAGATGCAAAAATACTCAACAAAATATTAGCAAAACGAATTCAAAAATACATCAAGAGGATCATACACCATGACCAAGTGGGATTCATCCCAGGGATTCAAGGATGGTACAACATTCGAAAATCCATCAACATCATCCACCACATCAACAAAAAGGACAAAAAGTACATGATTACCTCCATAGATGCTGAAAAAGCATTCGACAAAATTCAACATCCATTCATGATAAAAACTCTCAACAAAATGGGCATAGAGGGGAAGTACCTCAACATAATAAAGGCCATATGTGATAAATCCACAGCTAATATCATACTGAACAGTGAGAGGCTGAAAGCTTTTCCTCTGAGATTGGGAACAAGACAGGGATGCCCACGGATGGAGCTAGAGGTTATTATACTCAGTGAAATAAGCCAGGAGGAGAAAGACAAGCACCAAATGATTTCACTCATATGTGAAGTATAAGAAAAAAGGATAACTGAAGGAACAAAACAGCAGCAGAATCACAGAACCCAAGAATGGACTAACAGTTACCAAAGGGAAAGGGACTGGGGAGGATGGGTGGGAAGGGAGGGATAAGGGCAGGGGAAAAAGAAAGGGGGCATTATGATTAGCATGTATAGTGTGGGGGGGCACGGGGAGGGCTGTGCAACACAGAGAAGACAAGTAGTGATTTTACAGCATCTTACTACTCTGATGGACAGTGACTGTGAAGGGGTATGTGGGAGAGACTTAGTGAAGGGGGGAGCCTAGTACACATAATGTCTTTCATGTAACTGTAGATTAATGATACCAAAGAAAAAAGAAATAAAAAAAAGAAATAAAGATATATTGAACTGAAGGACACAATCTCTGTTTTCAATGAGTTTGAAGTCTATCAGGAAAAGAAACAAATGACTTTTCAAGAAAAAAAAACAAATTAGTGCATATTATAATTAATAAGCTTTAGAATTTTCTAAAGGTGAAAATTATAATAAATTCCATAATACTATAATTAATAATCTATCTCTGTACCAACAGTTACATTTTTATTGATGTTACATGTTTGTGATTCTGCAAAGAATAATAGCAATAATGCTGACAGTAATACAAAGCTTTTATACAGTGCTTATTCCATTGTAGTATATACTGAATAAATTACATACATTATTGAATTTAATTCTCATAACAGTTTTCAAATATGCACTAATTTTACCTTCCACTTCACAAATGAGAAGACTGCGCTACTTCCAAATAGTTTAGTAACTTGCTTAAGTCAAAGGCCGTAAGTGTCAAGCTCTATTTTGAACCTGTCTTTCTGATTCTAGAATCTATATTCATTTTTTTCATCTTTTACTATCAGTGTTTTTAATGGCCAAATATTTGAATAACCTCAATACTCAAGAATAGGGTCAAACAGATGATGTTCTTTCATATGGTGGAATACAATGCTGCCATTGACAATCATGACATAGACTCTCCATTCTTAACCTCTATTCAGGTTAACATTAATTTCCCTCTTTTTGTTTTAAAATGGTCTTGGAGAGTTCACATTTTCATTTTCATGCTTTGCAATGTGCAAATGCAAGATTGGCAATTAGAATTTATTTTTTAACATAAAAGATGCTCTACCATTGACAACAGGGTTCCTACAAAGTGCTTCAAACTGGCCACAGAATTTGAATGAGATCACTACAGATTGTGAAAGGAGGGAGTCATAAATGATACTTTCCTGAGAGTGTTGGGAGCCCACGGGCTCACTATGAGTAGATATTAATGATGCAGACAAGTATTTTAGGGTCTTGTGGTGGAAAATGGGGTAATTAAACATTTCTTATACTAACTACTGCTGATTCTCTTATCTAGTACCTACACAATTTTTGTTGTTGCTGTTGTTCATTAACGCATTTATTCATTTGTTTGTTTATTCATTCATTCAACAATTGCTCATGGAGTTATGAAGTATTGGCCCGGCGCCAAGGCACTGAGGCATCCCTGGTGGACGAGACACAGATTCTGCCCTTAAAGAATTTAGAGTAAGAGCCAGTGCTGCCGTGGGGTGGGGAGGCAGTACAGAGAATTGTTAATTATTAAAAAGCCAGTGTGGAATGCCTAATAATATCAAAAAATGGAAACTAACACTCATTGATCATTCATTATATGTCAAATATTGCACTGGGATTTTATATGTCTTATATTCATTCTTCACAACAATCTAGTGAAGATGGTTATTACCCTCATTTTGCAGAATCAAACTAAAACTCAAAAGGTTAAGTATCTTGTCTGAAGATCTGAATCAGCACCTGCCTGTCCCCAAAGTCCACGATCTTGAAAAACATCAATAGCCTTAGACTGTGCTGTGCAGTCACCAGGCCCACAGAAGAAATGCACAAAGGGCTCGGCCTCAGCGCCCCGTCAGCGTCTCAGTGTCTCAGCAGCCCACCAGCGTTCATTCATCCATTCTGCTTTCCCTTCCCTTCCATTTCTTTTTGTTTGTTTTAAACCACATTTATTCTTCACAGTAAGTTCACATGAAATTATATTTTCAGAAATATAAACCTTGGATAAAATTTTTTTAAGATTTTTTTTTTTGAGAGGGCATCTCTCATATTTATTGATCAAATGTTGTTAACAACAATAGAATTCTCTATAGAGGAGTCAATGCTCAATGCACAATCACTAATCCACCCCAAAGCTAATTCTCGTCAGTCTCCAATCTTCTGAAGCATAACGAACAAGTTCTTACATGGTGAACAGTACAAGGGCAGTCATCACAGAAACTTTCGGTTTTGATCACTCATTATGAACTATAAACAATCAGGTCAAATATGAATATTCATTTGATTTTTATACTTGATTTATATGTGGATCCCACATTTCTCCCTTTATTATTATTATTATTTTTATTTTTAATAAAATGCTGAAGTGGTAGGTAGATGCAAGATAAAGGTAGAAAACATAGTTTAATGTTGTAACAGAGCAAATGTAGATGATCAGGTGTGTGCCTGTAGACTATATGTCAATCCAAGCTAAACAAGGGCATTAAAACATCCGCAGATGCAGAAGATTTCTCTCAAAACAGGGGGGAGGGTGAGGTTCTAAGCCTCACCACTGTTGATCCCCAGTTTCTCACCTGATGGCCCCCCTGCGACTGTGCCTGTCTTAGGTTGTTCCTCCCTTGAGGAATCTTACCCGTCTCTAGCTAACCAGTCATCTTCTGGGGCCATACAGGGAGATGTAAAGTTGGTAAGTGAGAGAGAAGCCATATTGTTTGAAAAGGTTAGATTTTTACTTCTTTGCAGATTTATGCCCTGTGGCTTCTATGCCCAGCATTTGTCTTGAGGTATCTTTACCACTTGGAGGAATTATGATACTTGGTAAATTCGATATGAGGCACGAATTCTATTTAAGGGTTGTAATTAGGAAGGAAGAAGAAAAGCTATAGAGGTAGCAGATGGAAGAAAACATGGGAGGATTGATTATTTCTTTGACATATCTTCTTGTAGAGTACCTTAAGTATGTATAGGTCTTAAACTACCAACTAACTTGCCCACGCATATTAACATAATAGGAATATGGTGACATAACCAAAGCAGATTTATAATTACCAGCCATCTCCAGTGAAGTCAAGAAAACCATTTAGGCACCCTAGGCATTTGTGAAAATTTGTCTATGATATGATGGATATTGTCCAACTGTACTTGAACAGTCTGAGAGAAATCAGACAAATTAAAACAACCCATTCCTGGGAATTGTTCACATCCCATATGTTCTTTTAACAGTAGATAGTCTGTAGTTGTAAGATTTTGGAGCGCTACGACTTGCACTTCTCCTAATTCTTTGCTGAGTTCCAACAGTATAGATCCAGTCAAATTTGTTGTCTCACTGAAAGCACAGGCCACCTCAGATATCTCCTTCTTCATTCTAATGGCAAGTCCAGGAACCGGTGGGATGGATGCAGCTACAACTGCAGCATCGGCTGGATCTTTGTTGAGGTTTTTTGATGTTCATCTTCTGGTATGACTCTTCCAGAGAGTGCTGATGTTGGAAGTTCTTCTTCATATCGTATCTTAGTTCATTTACGGGGTAGCCAAATTAGGCTTTGATCCTCTGTGTAAACACAAACAAACCCTTTGCCTACACTTTTATATGCCCTTTATACCATTGTGTAGAACTCATTGGAGGTCACCACACAGGAACTGCTTTTTTATTTTTTTAAGAGAAAGCAATATTATCAGAAAAGTGTACCTCCATAGCCAATCATCTGACACCCTTTAAGTGATCAAAATTCAGGATGTTTAAAGCATGCATTAATCGTTGATTTACAGTTAGTTTTATCCTATCAAGGAGTAATCCTCCTTTTCTTTCTTTCTTTTTTATCTTTAATCTACACTTCAATCAAGAATATTATGTTTACTAGGCTCTACCCTATACCAGGTCCCCCCTATAAACCACTTTACAGTCACTGTCCATCAGCATAGCAAAATGTGGTAGAATCACTACTTGTCTTCTCTGTGTTGTACAGCCCTCCACTTTCCCCCCCCCAAACCCCCATGCATGCTAATCTTAATACCCTCTTTCTTCTCCCCCCCCCTTATCCCTCCCTACCCACCCATCCTCCCAGTCCCTTTCCCTTTGGTAACTGTTAGACCATTCTTGGATTCTGTAATTCCACTGCTGTTTTGTTCCTTCAGTTTTTCCTTTGTTCTTATACTCCACAGATGAGTGAAATTATTTGGTATTTCTCTTTCTCTGCTTGGCTTATTTCACTGAGCATAATACCCTCCAGCTCCATCCATGTTGCTGCAAATGGTAGGATTTGCCCTCTTCTTATGGCTGAGTAGTATTCCATTGTGTATATGTACCACATCTTCTTATCCATTCATCTACCGATGGACATTTAGGTTGCTTCCAATTCTTGGCTATTGTAAATAGTGCTGCAATAAACATAGGGGTGCATCTGTCTTTCTCAAACTTGATTGCTGCGTTCTTAAGGTAAATTCCTAGGAGTGGAATTCCTGGGTCAAATGGTAGGTCTGTTTTGAGCATTTTGATGAACCTCCATACTGCTTTCCACAATGGTTGAACTAATTTACATTCCCACCAGCAGTGTAGGAGGGTTCCCCTTTCTCCACAGCCTCGCCAACATTTGTTGTTGTTTGTCTTTTGACTGGGAGCCATCCTTACTGGTGTGAGGTGATATCTCATTGCAGTTTTAATTTGCATTTCTCTGATAATTAGCAATGTGGAGCATCTTTTCATGTGTCTGTTGGCCATCTGTATTTCTTTTTTGGAGAACTGTTCAGTTCCTCTGCCCATTTTTTAATTGGATTATTTGTTTTTTGTTTGTTGAGGCATGTGAGCTCTTTATATATTTTGGACGTCAAGCATTTATCGGATCTGTCATTTACAAATATATTCTCCCATATTGTAGGGATCCTTTTTGTTCTATTGATGGTGTCTTTTGCTGTACAGAAGCTTGTCAGCTTAATATAGTCCCACTTGTTCATTTTTGCTGTTGTTTTCCTTGCCCGGGGAAATATGTTCAAGAAGAGGTCACTCATGTTTATGTCTAAAAGGTTTTTGCCTATGTTTTTTTCTAAGAGTTTTATGGTTTCATGACTTACATTCAGGTCATTGATCCATTTTGAGTTTACTTTTGTATATGGGGTTAGGCAATGGTCCAGTTTCATTCTCTTACATGTAGCTGTCCAGTTTTGCCAGCACCATCTGTTGAAGAGACTGTCATTTCACCATTGTATGTCCATGGCTCCTTCATCAAATATTAATTGACCATATATGTTTGGGTTAATTTCTGGAGTCTCTAATCTCTTCCACTGGTCTGTGGCTCTGTTCTTGTGCCAGTACCAAATTGTCTTGATTACTATGGCTTTGTAATAGAGCTTGAAGTTGGGGAGTGAGATCCCCCCTACTTTATTATTCTTTCTCAGGATTGCTTTGGCTATTCGGGGTCTTTGGTGTTTCCATATGAATTTTTGAATTATTTGTTCCAGTTCATTGAAGAATGTTGCTGGTAGTTTCATAGGGATTGCATCAAATCTGTATATTGCTTTGGGCAGGATGGCCATTTTGATGATATTAATTCTTCCTAGCCATGAGCATGGGATGAATTTCTATTTGTTAGTGTACCCTTTAATTTCTCTTAAGAGTGACTTGTAGTTTTCAGGGTATAGGTCTTTCATTTCTTTGGTTAGGTTTATTCCTATGTATTTTATTCTTTTTGATGCAATTGTGAATGGAATTGTTTTACTGATTTTTCTTTCTGTTAGTTCATTGTTAGTGTATAGAAAGCCACAGTTTTCTGTGTATTAATTTTGTATCCCACAACTTTGATTAATCCTGACATTAGTTCTAGTAGTTTTGGAGTGGAGTGTTTAGGGTTTTTTTATGTACAATATCATGTCATCTTCAAATAGTGACAGTTTGACTTCTTCTTTACCAATCTGGATTCCTTGTGTTTCTTTTGTTTTGTCTGATTGCCGTGGCTAGGAACTCTAGTACTATATTAAATAACAGTGGGAAGAGTGGGCATCCCTGTCTAGTTCCCAATCTCAGAGGAAATGCTTTCAGCTTCTCGCTGTTCAGTATAATGTTGGCTGTGTGTTTAACATATATGGCCTTTATTATGTTGAGGTACTTGCCCTCTATTCCCATTTTGCTGAGAGCTTTCATCATGAATGGATGTTGAATTTTGTTGAATGCTTTTTCAGCATCCATGGAGATGATCATGTGGTTTTTGTCTTTCTTTTTGTTGATGTGGTGGATGATGTTGATGGATTTTCGATTGTTGTACTATCCTTACATTCCTGGGATGAATCCCACTTGGTCATGGTGTATGATCCTTTTTATATGCTGTTGAATTCTGTTTCCTAAAACTTTATTGAACATTTTTGCATCTACATTCATCAGGGATACTGGTCTGTAATTTTCTTTTTTGGTGGGGTCTTTGCCTGGTTTTGGTATTAGGGTGATGTTGGCTTCATAGAATGAGTTTGGGAGTATTCCCTCTTCTTCTATTTTGTGGAACACTTTAAGGAGAATGGGTATTATGTCTTCTCTGTGTGTCTGATAAAATTCCGAGGCAAATCCGTCTGGCCCGGTTGCTTTGTTCTTGGGTAGTTTTTTGATTACCGTTTCAATTTCTTTGCTCGTAATTGGTTTGTTTAACTTTTGTGTTTCTTCCTTGGTCAGTCTTGGGAGGTTGTATTTTTCTAGGAAGTTGTCCATTTCTTCTAGGTTTTCCAGCTTGTTGGCATATAAGTTTTCATAGTAGTTTTTAATAATTCTTTGTATTTCTGTGGGTTCTGTCGTGATTTTTCCATTCTCATTTCTGATTATGTTGATTTGTGTTGATTCTCTTTTTCTCTTAATAAGTTTGGCTAGAGGCTTATCTATTTTGTTTATTTTCTCAAAGAACCAGCTCTTGGTTTTGTTGATTTTTGCTATTGTTTTATTCTTCTCAATTTTGTTTATTTCTTCTCTGATCTTTATTATGTCCCTCCTTCTGATGACTTTAGGCCTCATTTGTTCTTCTTTTTCCAGTTTTGATAATTGTGATGTTAGACTATTATTCATTTGGGATTGTTCTTCCTTCTTCAAGTGTGCCTGGATTGCTATATACTTTCCTCTTAAGACTGCTTTAGCTACGTCCCTCAGAAGTTGGGGCTTTGTGTTGTTGTTGTCATTTGTTTCTATATATTCCTTGATCTCTCTATTTTGATTTGTTCGTTGATCCATTGATTATTTAG
The DNA here is from genome assembly GCF_040802235.1 of Manis javanica. Taxonomy (NCBI): domain Eukaryota; kingdom Metazoa; phylum Chordata; class Mammalia; order Pholidota; family Manidae; genus Manis; species Manis javanica. Next base: position 59,749,204 of record NC_133165.1, on the reverse strand, counting down.
AAGCATGTTGTTAAGCCTTCATGTGTTTGTGAGCCTTTTTGTTTTCTTGGTAGAATTTATTTCTACTTTTATACCTTTGTGGTCTGAAAAATTTGTTGGTAGAATTTCAATATTTTGGAATTTACTGAGACTCTTTTTGTGGGCTAGTATGTGGTCTATTCTGGAGAATGTTCCATG